>NC_135233.1:73802500-75002500 GCF_051348905.1 Ranitomeya variabilis
GTGCCTTACCGGGATTCTGTTCTGACTTGGCTGTTAAAAGATAGCCTGGGAGGAAACTCCAAAACCATAATGATTGCCAGTAAGTATACAGAAAGCCGCTCTTAATGCATTTCGGAAGGTTAGCTGTAAAATAAGGGTAATTGATTACAATATTTCCATACATGGACTATAAAATAGACAAGCTACCACCATCACTTATTTCTTGAGATCAGATGAGACTAGTGATTTCAAGTAAATAAAGTTGGGTTAGTATTTTCACCCATCCAGGAAAAGCAATTACAGGTTCTCTACTAGTGCTGAAATGTCTCCTTTAAAAGAAATGTGTCATCAGAAAATGACCTGCTGATTTAATCAAGTTTTCTTGTAAAACAATTTTTTTTTAAAGATTTTTCTTTTTTAATTTTCCATGTTGCTATACATATAAAGAAAAAATCTTGAAACCATATGGTTTGCACTTTAAGCCTAACAAACGGCTGATCCATTATCATCGAGGTTACTAATGCAAGGTGAGGCGTCTGTTATAAAGCTATGGCAGAGAAGACAGGGTCATCTATTTATTATTATTATTATTATTATTATTCTTTTATTAAACAACAAAAGAAAGGAAAACATACATATTTTGCATATGACCAGATCAGCGTATACGCACTCATCATAATAGTCATGGAAAACAGTAAGTGTATATAATGAGCTTTCGATAATACAAATTCCAATGCATATACTTGGTCATACAGAACTTGAAATGTTGCAATACTTCTATAGTACCTATCCTATAATAATAATCTTTATTTTTATATAGCGCTAACATATTCCGCAGTGCTTTACAGTTTGCACACATTATCATCGTTGTCCCCAATGGGGCTCACAATGTAAATTCCCTATCAGTATGTCTTTGGAATGTGGGAGGAAACCGGAGAACCCGGAGGAAACCCACGCAAACACGGGGAGAACATAAAAACTTTTTGCAGATGTTGTCCTTGGTGGCGTTTGAACCTAGGACCCCAGTGCTGCAAGGCTGCAGTGCTAACCACTGAGCCACCGTGCTGTCCAATCTTCAAAATGGAACACTAAAACTACCTTACTGTCAAGAACAATCTCCATACTGTTAATAATATTATTATGCTATCGTGTAGTGTGAGCCATTGTATATTTTACCACTATATCATATTGGAGCTAGGTCATTAACCACGTGACGCTATGGTAAGATACGATGAGTTCTCCATATATCACAAATTTTATTACATTTCCCTAAGCAGCCCCTGTTCTGGTATAATTGAGTTTACCAACTCAATCCAGGCCCTGAGAGATGGATGTGTATTGCCCATCCAGCGTAAGGGCTCATTTCCACATGCGAGGCACACGTCCGTATCTCGCATGTCGAAACCAAGCTCTGGCGCCGGCACTTTCGAGCGGAGCTGTGCAGCTCCATGTGTTCCTATGCGGCCGCACGCTCCGCTCTGGAGTGCCGGCTCCACAGCTTGGTTTCCACATGCGAGATACGGACGTGAGCCTCGCATGTGGAAATGAGCCCTAAGGCTAATATTTTCCTCACTAAGAAAAGTGTCTCTCTCAAAAAGATTGTAACATAATGCCCCCACGCCACTTCCTCTAGCACTCCAAATAAGCACACTAATGGATTCAAAGGGACAGGAATATGTAATAGAGAGGTCAATAGCGAAGTTATCTCTTTTCAAAACGACAGAATAACTAGGCATCCCCATACCATATGTATAAAGTCTGCATCCACCGTATGGCATCTTAGATATTCTGAAGAATGAGATCACCCCATTCTAAATAATCGTATCAGGGTTAAATATGATAGGTGTATGATAGACATTTGGATCATTTTATTATTAGCCAATGGGGATACCTTAGTTGGGGATTCAAGGATCGTCTCCCAGTGTTCATCTTGAAGATCATGAACCAGGAGTCTCCATTTTTGTCTTACTGTCAATGAAGTAGAGTCGGCGGCCACAGATGACATATGAGTATAAAGCGGTGATAAGACCACGGGGTCCCTGTGATTTAACCCCTTTCTGACATCGGACGTACTATCCCGTCGAGGTGGGGTGGGCCCCCATGACCATGGACGGGATAGTACGTCCAGCGCGATCAGCGGCGCTCACGGAGGGAGCGCGGCCGGGTTTCAGCTGCCTATCGCAGCTGACATCCGGCACTATGTGCCAGGAGCGGTCACGGACCGCTCCCGGCACACCGCGATCAAACATGATCGCGATGTGCCGGCGGTGCAGGGAAGCATCGCGCAGGGAGGGGGCTCCCTGCGGGCTTCCCTGAGCCCCCCGCAGCAACGCGATGTGATCGCGTTGCTGCGAGGGTCTTACCTCCCTCCCTGCCTGCTCCAGACCCGGATCCAAGATGGCCGCGGATCCGGGTCCTGCAGGGAGGGAGGTGGCTTCACAGAAGCCTGCTCAGAGCAGGCACTGTGAAGCAGCCTGCACTTCTCTCAGATCGGTGATCTGTCAGAGTGCTATGCAAACTGGCAGATCACCGATCTGTATTGTTCCCCCCTGGGGCAAAGTAAAAAAGTAAAAAAAAAATTTTCCAAATGTGTAAAAAAAAATATTAAAAAATATTCCAAAATAATGAAAAAAAAAAAATATTATTCCCATAAATACATTTCTTTATCTAAACAATAAAAAAACAATAAAAGTACACATATTTAGTATCGCCGCGTCCGTAATGACCCAACCTATAAAACTGGCCCACTAGTTAACCCCTTCAGTGAACACCGTAAGGAAAAAAAAAAAAAAACGAGGCAAAAAACGCTTTATCATACCGCCGAACAAAAAGTGGAATAACACGCGATCAAAAAGGCAGATATAAATAACCATGGTACCGCTGAAAGCGTCATCTTGTCCCGCAAATAACGAGCCGCCATACAGCATGATCAGCAAAAAAATACAAAAGTTATAGTCCTGAGAATAAAGCGATACAAAAATAATTATTTTTTCCATAAAATAGTTTTTATCGTATAAAAGCGCCAAAACATAAAAAAATAATATAAATGAGGTATCGCTGTAATCGTACTGACCCGAAGAATAAAACTGCTTTATCAATTTTACCAAACGCGGAACGGTATAAACGCCTCCCCCAAAAGAAATTCATGAATAGCTGGTTTTTAGTCATTCTGCCTCACAAAAAACGGAATAAAAAGCGATCAAAAAAATGTGACGTGCCCAAAAATGTTAACAATAAAAACGTCAACTCGTCCCGCAAAAAACAAGACCTCACATGACTCTGTGGACCAAAATATGGAAAATTTATAGCTCTCAAAATGTGGTAACACAAAAAATATTTTTTGCAATAAAAAGCATCTTTCAGTGTGTGACGGCTGCCAATCATAAAAATCCGCTAAAAAACCCGCTATAAAAGTAAATCAAACCCCCCTTCATCACCCCCTTAGTTAGGGAAATAGGGAAAAATAAAAAAATGTATTTATTTCCATTTTCCCATTAGGGCTAGGGTTGGGGCTAGGGTTAGGGCTAGGGTTAGAGCTAGGGTTAGGGCTAGGGTTAGGGCTAGGGTTAGGGTTGGGGCTAGGGTTAGGGCTAGGGTTAGGGCTAGGGTTAGGGCTAGGTCTAGGGTTAGGGCTAGGGTTAGGGCAAGGGTTGGGGCTAGGGTTAAGGCTACAGTTAGGGTTGGGGCTAAAGTTAGGGTTAGGGTTGGGGCTAAAGTTACGGTTAGGGTTTAGATTACATTTACGGTTGGGAATAGGGTTTGGATTAGGGTTAGGGGTGTGTTAGGGTTACTGTTGGGATTAGGGTTAGGGGTGTGTTTGGATTAGGGTTTCAGTTATAATTGGGGGTTTTCCACTGTTTCGGCACATCAGGGGCTCTCCAAACGCGACATGGCGTCCGATCTCAATTCCAGCCAATTCTGCGTTGAAAAAGTAAAACAGTGTTCCTTCCCTTCCGAGCTCTCCCGTGTGCCCAAACAGGGGTTTACCCCCACATATGGGGTATCAGCGTACTCAGGACAAATTGTACAACAACTTTTGGGGTCCAATTTCTTCTCTTACCCTTGGAAAAATAAAAAATTGGGGGTGAAAAGATAATTTTTGTGAAAAAATATGATTTTTTATTTTTACGGTTCTGCATTATAAACTTCTGTGAAGCACTTGGTGGGTCAAAGTGCTCACCACACCTCTAGATAAGTTCCTTAGGGGGTCCACTTTCCAAAATTGTGTCACTTGTGGGGGGTTTCAATGTTTAGGCACATCAGGGGCTCCCCAAACGCAACATGGCGTCCCATCTCAATTCCAGTCAATTTTGCATTGAAAAGTCAAATGGCGCTCCTTCGCTTCCGAGCTCTGTCATGCGCCCAAACAGTGGTTTACCCCCACATATGGGGTATCGGCGTACTCAGGACAAATTGTACAACAACTTTTGGGGTCCATTTTCTCCTGTTACCCTTGGTAAAATAAAACAAATTGGAGCTAAAGTAATTTTTTTGTGAAAAAAAGTTAAATGTTCATTTTTATTTAAACATTCCAAAAATTCCTGTGAAGCACCAGAAGGGTTAATAAACTTCTTGAATATGGTTTTGAGCACCTTGAGGGGTGCAGTTTTTAGAATGGTTTCACACTTGGGTATTTTCTATCATATAGACCCCTCAAAATGACTTCAAATGAGATGTGGTCCCTAAAAAAAAAATGGTGTAAAAATGAGAAATTGCTGGTCAACTTTTAACCCTTATAACTGTCTAACAAAAAAAAATTTTGGTTCCAAAATTGTGCTGATGTAAAGTAGACATGTGGGAAATGTTACTTATTAAGTATTTTGTGTGACATATCTCTGTGATTTAATTGCATAAAAATTCAAAGTTGGAAAATTGTGAAATTTTCAAAATTTTCGCCAAATTTCTGTTTTTTTCACAAATAAACGCAGGTAGTATCACAGAATTTTTACCACTATCATGAAGTACAATATGTCACGAGAAAACAATGTCAGAATCACTGGGATCCGTTGAAGCGTTCCAGAGTTATAACCTCATAAAGGGACAGTGGTCAGAATTGTAAAAATTGGCCCGGTCATTAACGTGCAAACCACCCTTGGGGGTGAAGGGGTTAAGGATCCCTATTAGTGGGAAGGCTTCCTGGAAGCAGGATACCCCAGCGCCACACCAAGATGAGCCCCTTTTGGGACCTAATTTCAAATTTTCAAACAGCATCAGCTACTCAGTTTGAGAAAGACCCGGAACTGGGTCGAAACGTCACTTTTTTTTCTTATCCTGCTGTATGTGTACATATATTTGAATGTCAAACACATGTGAATAAATACACCACTTTGCAAGCTATAACCCGAGAGAGTGCGGCTGTTTTCTCGCTTATTTATACAGTCACACAAACATTGGCATTTTAGCCTTTTGCCAAAACAGATTCAATGTACAGTTCTATAATCTGCATGGGCTCTCCGCTTTAATGTGAGGGATTTCGCTTCCTAATTGGAGGTATTACAGCTCTTTAATATGTAGCTGCCTCTATTTCAAAGGACCAAAAGTAATTGGACAATTATGCCAAAAGCTCTTTAATTGGCTATTCGCTTGTTAATCCATCATTAAGCAATTAAAGGGTCTGCAGCTGATTCTAGGTGTGGTACTTGCATTTAGAAGCTGTTGCTGTGAACCAGAGGCGTAGCTAGGGTTTTGGTCCAGGGGGGCGCAGTTTCTGAGTGGGCCCCTAACCAGGTAACCTTGATTACAACTGGGTGACGCACCCTAATAGTGGAGGAGAACCTCAGCAGATGACCGCGCTGTTACTGAAGATAATCTCTATGTAAAGACCAATATGGATATTACCGCCATATTATCAGTGGTAGATACCAGTCCTACAGAACATATAAGAGATCACAGCACAGTTACAGATAATAACTTACCGCTGACATTCTTTCTGACGGAATGGTTCATTTTTCCCGTCTTTTCATGACAACTTCTTCCAGCAACGACTCACCTGCAGAGAGTACAACAAAGACACGTTTCACTTCTCATATTCCAGCCCCATCACCATCTACTACCAACCTGCACAAACTCCTCATCCTGCTGATACCCCAATAGTGAGCCGCTGCTGCCGTATGTGTCCTTATTCCTACACCTGATACCCCAATACTGAGCCGCTGCTGCCGTATGTGACCCTAATACTGCCCCTGATACCCCAATACTTAGCCGCTGCTGCCTTATATGTCACTATTACTGCCCTTGATACCCCAATACTGAGCCGCTGCTGCCGTATGTGTCCCTATTACTGCACCTGCTGTGTGGTTCTCTGTACCCTCTAAATTCTAAAGCCACTCTCTACAATATAGTAATGCCGGGTGCAAGTGCCCTAGAAAACAGTGCCCATATTTTACCCCTAGAAAGTAATACCGCCCTGTGTGCCCTTTTGATAGCCACAGTAACCTGAGTTCCCCTATAACAATAAGTGACCACATTACTTTTAATAATGTCCAGAGTCTCCCCCTGTACAGCTCCCCTATACACAGCATGATGCTCTCTTATACACACTATAATTCCCCTCACTGTATAGTACCACCAACACACTTTACTGACTCCTTAGTAGCCCCCAAACTGTTTGATGGCTCCAACAATGTATAATGACCCCCACACTGTAATCTCCATACTGTATGATGGCCCCCTAGATAGCCTCCATATACAGTAGCATAATGCACCAAATAGTCCACAATATAGTATAATGCACTCCCCATGTGCAGACTCTATAGCATGTGGCAGCCCCCATAGGCAGACACTGTAATAAGCCAGCACCCCCATATAGGCAGACCCTGTAATAAGGCAGTACCCCCATAGGCAGACTCTGTAGTGTAAGGCAGCACCCCAATAGGCAGACTCTGTAGTGTAAGGCAGCACCCCAATAGGCAGACCCTGTAATAAGGCAGCACCCCCATAGTCAGACTCTGTAATAAGGCAGCTCCCATAGTCAGACCCTGTAATAAGGCAGCACCCCCATAGTCAGACCCTGTAAAAAGGTAGCCCGTGTAATAAGGCAGCACCCCCATAGACCCTGTAATAAGGCAGCCCCTGTAATAAGGCAGCACCCCCATAGTCAGACCCTGTAATAAGGCAGCACCCCCATAGTCAGACCCGGTAATAAGGCAGCACCCCCATAGTCAGACCCTGTAAAAAAGCAGACCCTGTAATAAGGCAGCACCCCCCATAGTCAGACCCCTTAATGAGGCAGCACCCCTTTAGTCAGACCCTGTAATGAGGCAGCACCCCTATAGTCAAACCCTGTAATAAGGCAGCACCCCTATAGGCGGACCCTGTAATAAGGCAGCCCTCATTGTCCGACCCTGTAATAAGGCAGCCCTCATTGTCAGACCCTGTAATAAGGCGGCAGCCCCTGTAATAAGGCAGTCCCCCCCATAGGCAGACCCTGTAATAAGGCAGCAGCACCCATTAAAAAATAAATAAATACTCACCTCTCCTCTTCCTGGTTCCTGTGCTGCTCCCGCTGATCTCCTGACAGCGGGCGCCAGGCAGTGACATCATCGCGCCGGCTGTCAGTGTCAGCGACGTCAGACGCCGACACTGACGGGGATGATGGGAGAAGGAGCGCAGCACTCCTTCTCCCATCATTGCTATCAGCTGTATCGGCTAAATGCCGCTACAGCTGATCTTCCGATGATGGCGGGGGGCCCACTGCTGGCACAGGGCCCCCCCGCCTGCTCTGCCCATAGCGGCAGAGCAGGGTGATTGATTCTCCCTGCTCTGCCGCAGAATGTAACTGTATCGTAGCTTCGGGTGGGCCCCATCAGAGCATCGGGCCCGGGGCGCCCGCACCCTCTGCCCCCCCCCCCCCTAGTGGCGGGACGAGATCTGAATCTGAGCATGCGCCGCCCCCAGCGGCCATTTTCCCAGAGGCCACCGCATCGCAGCAATGGAGCTGCCGGTGCCTCCGGGCTTTGAGGAGATGCCGGAGGAGCCCCGACTCTGCACTAAGATACGCCGCCGCCCCACAGCACAGAGCCCTGACGCTGCACAAAGAGGAGCCGCCGCCGCTCACCAGCACAGAAACCTCAGGCTGCCACACGTGTGTGCTGGGAATCAGCTACATACTTCTTGATTGTGCGATGATCACAATTAAGTGTCTTGGCAATGTTGATTGTAGTCATGCCTTGACCTGAATACTCCAAAATTTGTTGCTTCTCAGCAGCCGATGCATCCTTTTTCTTCCACATTATTAACCCCTTCCCGACCTGTGACACAGCGTATGCGTCATGAAAGTCGGTGCCAATCCGACCTGTGACGCATATGCTGTGTCACAGAATGATCGCGTCCCTGCAGATCGGGTGAAAGAGTTAACTCCAAGTTCACTGGACCTACAGGGACAGGGGGAGTGGTACTTCAGCCCAGGTGGGGGTGGCTTCGCCCCCCCGTGGCTACGATCACTCTGATTGGCTGTTTCACTTTCAACAGCCAATCAGAGCAATGTGTACTATTTCACCTATGAAAATTGGTGAAATATTACAATCCAGCCATGGCCGATGCTGCAATAGCATCTGCCACGGCTGGAGACCCCGATCGGCCCCCCCACCGCCACCGATCTCCTCCTCTCCATCCTGTCATGTCCCATGCTCCCCTCCGTCCTCCTGTCCGCTCCCCCGTCCTCCCGTCCGCTCCCCCGTGCTCCGATCCCCCCCCCCTTGCTCCGATCGCACCCCCCCATACTTACCGAGCTCCGATGTTCCTCCCAGTGTCCTCGGTCTTCTCCATGGGTGCCGCCATCTTCCGGCCGGCAGATTCTTTCCAGGTATTTTGATCGCAGTGATAGGTTCTATCACAGCGATCAAAATAAAAAAAATAGTAAATAACCCTCCCCTTTATCACCCCCATAGGTAGGGACAGTAATAAAATAAAGAAATTAGATTTATTTTTGTTTTTCCATTAGGGTAAGGGGTAGGGTTAGGGGTAGGGTTAGGGGTAGGGTTAGGGTTGCACTTAGGGTTAGGGTTGCACTTAGGGTTAGGGTTGCACTTAGGGTTAGGATTGCACTTAGGGCTAGGGTTGCACTTAGGGCTAGGGTTGCACTTAGGGCTAGGGTTGCACTTAGGGCTAGGGTTGCACTTAGGGCTAGGGTTGCACTTAGGGCTAGGGTTGCACTTAGGGTTGCACTTAGGGTTAGGGTTGCACTTAGGGTTGCACTTAGTGCAACCCTAAGTGCAACCCTAACCCTAAGTGCAACCCTAAGTGCAACCCTAACCCTAAGTGCAACCCTAACCCTAAGTGCAACCCTAGCCCTAAGTGCAACCCTAAGTGCAACCCTAACCCTAAGTGCAACCCTAAGTGCAACCCTAACCCTTAGGGTTAGGGTTGCACTTAGGGTTAGGGTTGCACTTAGGGTTAGGGTTGCACTTAGGGTTAGGGTTGCACTTAGGGCTAGGGTTGCACTTAGGGTTATGGTTGCACTTAGGGCTAGGGTTAGAATTAGGGTTAGGTTGCAATTAGGGTTAGGGTTAGAATTAGGCTATGTGCACACGGTGCGGATTTGGCTGCGGATCCACAGCGGACTGGTCGCTGCGGATTCATAGCAGTTTTCCATCACGTTTACAGTACCACGTAAACCTATGGAAAACCAAATCCGCTGTGCCCATGGTGCGGAAAATACAGTGCGGAAACGCTGCGTTGTATTTTCCGCAGCATGTCAATTCTTTGTGCGGATTCCGCAGCGTTTTACACCTGCTCCATAATAGGAATCCGCAGGTGAAATCCACACAAAAAACACTGGAAATCCGCGGTAAATCCGCAGGTAAAGCGCAATGCGTTTTACCTGCAGATTTTTCAAAAACGGTGTGAAAAACTCGCACACAAATTTGCAGCGTGGCCACATAGTCTTAGGGTTAGGGTTGGAATTAGGGTTAGGGTTGTGTTGGGGTTAGTGTTGGAGTTAGAATTGAGGGGTTTCCACTGTTTAGGCACATCAGGGGGTCTCCAAACGCGACATGGCGCCACCATTAATTCCAGCCAATCTTGCGTTGAAAAAGTCAAATGGTGCTCTCTCCCTTCCGAGTCCCGACGTGTGCCCAAACAGTGGTTTACCCCCACTTATGGGGTACCAGCATACTCAGGAGAAACTGGACAACAACATTTGGGGTCCAATTTATCCTGTAACCCTTGGGAAAATAAATTGCGGGCTAAAAAATTATTTTTGAGGAAAGAAATTATTTTTTATTTTCACAGCTCGGCGTTATAAACTTTTGTGAAGCACTTGGGGGTTGAAAGTGCTCACCACACATTTAGATAAGTTCCCTTGGGGGTCTAGTTTCCAAAATGGAGTCACTTGTGGGGAGTTTCTACTGTTTGAAGTGCCCCTGATGTGCCTAAACGCAACGTGACGCCCGCAGAGCATTCCATCAAAGTCTGCATTTCAAAACGTCACTACTTCACTTCCGAGCCCCGGCATGTGCTCAAACAGTGGTTTACCCCCACATATGGGGTATCAGCGTACTCAGGAGAAACCGGACAACAACTTTTGGGGTCCAATTTCTCCTGTAACCCTTGGGAAAATAAAAAATTGCGGGCTAAAAAATTATTTTTGAGGAAAGAAAAATTATTTTTTATTTTCATGTCTCTGCGTTATAAACTTCTGTGAAACACTTGGGGGTTCAAAGTGCTCACCAGACATCCAGATTAGTTCCTTGGGAGGTCTAGTTTCCAAAATGGGGTCACTTGTGGGGGAGCTCCAATGTTTAGGCACATAGGGACTCTCCAAACGCGACATGGTGTCCGCTAATGATTGGAGCAAATTTTCCATGCAAAAAGCCAAATGGCGTGCCTTCCCTTCCGAACCGTGCCGTACGCCTAAACAGTGGTTTACCCCCACATATAGAGTATCAGCGTACTCAGGACAAACTGGCAACAACATTTGGGGTCCAATTTCTCTTGTTACCCTTGGGAAAATAAAAAATTCCGGGCTAAAAAAATATTTTTGAGGAAAGAAAAATTATTTTTTATTTTCACGGCTTTGCATTATAAACTTCTGTGAAGCACCTGGGGGTTTAAAGTGCTCACTATGCATCTAGATAAGTTCCTTGGGCAGTCTAGTTTCCAAAATGGGGTCACTTGTGGGGGAGCTCCAATGTTTAGGTACACAGGGGCTCTCCAAACGCGACATGGTGTCCGCTTACGATTGGAGCTAATTTTCCATTCAAAAAGTCAAATGGCGCGCCTTCCCTTCCGAGCCTTGTCGTGCGCCCAAACAGTGGTTTACCCCCACATGTGAGGTGTTGGCGTACTCAGGAGAAATTGCCCAACAAATTTTAGGATCCATTTTATCCTGTTGCCCATGTGAAAATGAAAAAATTGAGGCTAAAATAAATTTTTTGTAAAAAAAAAAAAAGTACTTTTTCATTTTTACGGATCAATTTGTGAAGCACCTGAGGGTTTAAAGTGCTCACTATGCATATAGATAAGTTCCTTGGGGGGTCTTGTTTCCAAAATGGGGTCACTTGTGGGGGAGCTCCAATGTTTAGGCACACAGGGGCTCTCAAAACGCGACATGGTGTCCGCTAAAGATTGGAGCCAATTTTTCATTCAAAAAGTTAAATGGCGCTCCTTCCCTTCCAAGCCCTGCCGCGCGCCCAAACAGTGGTTTACCCCCAAATATGAGGTATGAGCATACTCAGGACAAATTAGACAACAAAGGTCGTGGTCCAGTTTCTCCTTTTACCCTTGGGAAAATAAAAAATTGTTGCTAAAAGATCATTTTTGTGACTAAAAAGTTAAATGTTCATTTTTTCCTTCCATGTTGCTTCTGCTGCTGTGAAACACCTGAAGGGTTAATAAACTTCTTGAATGTGGTTTTGAGCACCTTGAGGGGTGCAGTTTTTAGAATGGTGTCACTTTTGGGTATTTTCAGCCATATAGACCCCTCAAACTGACTTCAAATGTGAGGTGGTCCCTAAAAAAAAAAATTGTTTTGTAAATTTTGTTGTAAAAATGAGAAATCACTGGTCAAATTTTAACCCTTAAAATAACTTCCTAGCAAAAAAAAAAATGTTTCCAAAATTGTGCTGATGTAAAGTAGACATGTGGGAAATGTTATTTATTAACTATTTTGTGTCACATAACTCTCTGGTTTAACAGAATAAAAATTCAAAATGTGAAAATTGCGAAATTTTCAAAATTTTCGCCAAACTTCCGTTTTTTTTCACAAATAAACGCAGAAATTATTGACCTAATTTTACCACTAACATGAAGCCCAATATGTCATGAAAAAACAGTCTCAGAACCGCAAGGATCCGTTGAAGCGTTCCTGAGTTATTACCTCATAAAGGGACACTGGTCAGAATTGCAAAAAACGGCCAGGTCATTAAGGTCAAAATAGGCTGGGTCATGAAGGGGTTAAGCAGCCTACATTTTTTGCCAAAATGGGAAACAGCCTTCTTAAGTAGTCTTGCCTTTATTTGGACACACCTGCCAAACTAATATGCACAGGTATCTGCAATTGCTTTCAGTGATATAAAGAGCCCTGACACACATCACCATCAATGAGTTTAAATGACAAACAAAGAAATTCTAACCTTATCACTCCTAAACTCTTTGTGCATAATAATTTGGAACACAGTGTGTGTATATATATATATATATATATATATATATGTGTGTATATGTGTGTATATGTACAGTGTGTATATATATATATATATATATATATATATATATATATATATATATATATATATATATATATATACGCATATACATGTATACGCATATACATGTATACGCATATACATGTATACGCATATACATGTATACGCATATACATGTATACGCATATACATGTATACACGTATACATGTATACATGTATACACGTATACACGTATACATATTTATATATATATATACACATATACATACACATACATATACAGTCATGGCCAAAAGTATTCACACCCCTGCAATTCTGTCAGATAATACTCAGTTTCTTGCTGAAAATGATTGCAAACACAAATTCTTTGGTATTATCTTCATTTAATTTGTCTTAAATGAAAAAACACAAAAGAGAATGAAGCAAAAAGCAAAACATTGATAATTTCACACACAACTCCAAAAATGGGCCAGACAAAAGTATTGGCACCCTCAGCCTAATACTTGGTTGCACAACCTTTAGCCAAAATAACTGCGACCCACCGCTTCCGGTAACCATCAATGAGTTTCTTACAATGCTCTGCTGGAATTTTAGACCATTCTTTTTTGGCAAACTGCTCCAGGTCCCTGATATTTGAAGGGTGCCTTCTCCAAACTGCCATTTTTTGATCTCTCCACAGGTGTCCTATGAGATTCAGGTCTGGACTCATTGCTGGCCACCTTAGAAGTCTCCAGTGCTGTCTCTCAAACCATTTTCTAGTGCTTTTTGAAGTGTGTTTTGGGTCATTGTCCTGCTGGAAGACCCATGACCTCTGAGGGAGACCCAGCTTTCTCACACTGGGCCCTACATTATGCTGCAAAATTTGTTGGTAGTCTTCAGACTTCATAATGCCATGCACACGGTCAAGCAGTCCAGTGCCAGAGGCAGCAAAGCAACCCCAAAACATCAGGGAACCTCCACTATGTTTGACTGTAGGGACCGTGTTCTTTTCTTTGAATGCCTCTTTTTTTTCTCCTGTAAACTCTATGTTGGTGCCTTTGCCCAAAAAGCTCTACTTTTGTCTCATCTGACCAGAGAACATTCTTCCAAAACGTTTTAGGCTTTTTCAGGTAAGTTTTGGCAAACTCCAGCCTGGCTTTTTTATGTCTCGGGGTAATAAGTGGGGTCTTCCTGGGTTTCCTACCATACAGTCCCTTTTCATTCAGACACCGACGGATAGTAAGGGCTGACACTGTTGCACCCTCGGATTTCAGGGCAGCTTGAACTTGTTTGGATGTTAGTTGAGGCTCTTTATCCAACATCCGCACAATCTTGCGTTGAAATCTCTTGTCAATTTTTCTTTTCCGTCCACATCTAGGGAGGTTAGCCACAGTGCCATGGGCTTTAAACTTCTTGATGGCACTACGCACGGTAGACACAGGAACATTCAAGTCTCTGGAGATGGACTTGTAGCCTTGAGTTTGCTCATGCTTCCTCACAATTTGGTTTCTCAAGTCCTCAGACAGTTCTTTGATGGTCTTTCTTTTCTCCATGCTTAATGTGGTACACACAAGGACACAGGACAGAGGTTGAGTCAACTTTAATCCATGTCAACTGGCTGCAAGTGTGATTTAGTTATTGCCAACACCTGTTAGGTGCCACAGGTAAGTTACAGGTGCTGTTAATTACACAAATTAGAGAAGCATCACATGATTTTTCGAACAATGCCAATATTTTTGTCCACCCCCTTTTTTATGTTTGGTGTGGAATTATATCCAATTTGGCTGTAGAACAATTCTTTTTGTGTTTTTTTCATTTAAGACAAATTAAATGAAGATAATAATACCAAAGAATTTGTGTTTGCAATCATGTTCAGGAAGATATTATAAAGATAATCATCTTTATAATATATTATACAGCACCACTAATTTGGTGATTGCTCTGTCTGTAGTGTCACAAGACCTAGGTTGTTACAGGGTGCCTCATGCCTGCAAGTGCTTTCCATTTATTATCACATGCCGGTTTCTTAGGATGTAATCAGCAGTGGTTATTTCAATATGTGATCTTCTGCTTATCCCACAAATGCAATTTTTTTTTTTTTTAATGATAAATTCGTTGCCCGTCTATAAGTAAAGCAAATTCAATACTTCACTTACTCTGCAATACCTCAGCTATGATATGAAGTCTAATAGCGACAGCAATCTTGCAACACGTCGACTGCCAAGCCTTGAAGTAGAAGAAATAGAAAGAAATGAGCAGAGTACATGTAATGGCACAAACCTATTTGACTTTCAAATTACCAAACACCTTCTTGTTCATTGGAGCTTAAGGTGCTGAATAATTTGTCTTTGAATTCTTTTCTTCGCAGCTATTTCACCTGCTGATATTAATTATGGAGAAACCTTAAGTACACTTCGCTATGCAAATAGAGCCAAAAACATTATCAACAAGCCCACCATTAATGAGGATGCGAACGTCAAGCTAATTCGTGAGCTCCGAGCTGAAATAGCTCGCCTGAAAGCTTTGCTAGCTCAGGGGAATCAGGTTAGTGCTTTTTATTCTCAACTTATAATTAACTTTCTTTGACTAATGGCATCTATTTCAAGGTCTTAATATGATCATTATCTCTTTCATTAAATTTATTTGCGTAAGAATAAACATCTACCACCTCCAGATAGGAGTAAGTGACAAGACTCTAATAAGACCACTTAGTGTAGCATTTTGTGCCCTTCGCTGCTATCCCAATTCAGCTCAAGTCCAAATTAATGTGATTTTCTGATGTTTTGCCTGGGACCCAGCTCATTACATGCCCACACTTATATGACCAGGCTTGTTGTGAAATGGCATCGACGAAGCATCTATCCTGTGCCAACAACTCAATCCTATTTTAAAAGGTTATTCCCATCTTCATCGATGGGCATAATTATTTGTAAATACAAGCACTTTAGCAATTTATAGAGATGGACCATGTGATTTGACTTTGCTCTGATCTGGCGTTCAACATGGTCCTCGGCTGCAGCTGGTCTTCACATGACCTTACATGACGTTTTTGGGCCTAGTAAGCACCAAAGGTTGGGTCTAGGAAGTGAACACCAGCTGCCACGGAAGACCGGACTAGACAAGGGCAAATTGGATCAGTCCTCTGTAGTAATTTACTATTTATTAAAATTGCGGTCCCCTGATATTGCCATTTTAATTTTATTGTTTACTGCTTGTCGAGGGGACCGGCCAATGCGGATGGCTAAACTTGCTCAGTCCTTACAAGTTGTTTCCAATGGAGCTTGTAAGCACTGCATTGAAGCCAGACAGAATCGGGGGAGCGCACTTTAGGCTTCTGCCACTGCGCTTCCAATGCTACATAGGCAAAGTTACCTCATATAGAAGCTACGGGAGTGTTCAGTCCGGGCAAGCGGCCATGGTCTGAACTGTTAATCAAGTGGAATATCCCACACTAAAGTAATCAGAAAGTGTGGAGAAGTGCACTATTTTAAAAAGAGGCAAGCCATTTAAATTAATAAATGGTTATTCCAAAGAGAATATGGCGCCCAACAATAACATTACTACACATTTAAAATGTAGAAAATAAATATAATAATGGTAAGTGACCACTCCTTGCACCCTGATAGTAGCCCCAACAGTAATCGTTTCACTGTCAGCTGCGATAATGTGGCCTCTCTTGGGCTACGGACTTAGGTCTATACAGAAGTGTCCTTCCTCACTTGTTTTAAGACAATTGTCGAACAAGTTGAAGTAGTGAGAGCGCAGCAACCCAGTATTGGCCTCTAAATATCGACAAGGCTCATGTGGCATAGCAGTGTC
The DNA here is from genome assembly GCF_051348905.1 of Ranitomeya variabilis. Classification (NCBI taxonomy): domain Eukaryota; kingdom Metazoa; phylum Chordata; class Amphibia; order Anura; family Dendrobatidae; genus Ranitomeya; species Ranitomeya variabilis. Next base: position 73,818,923 of record NC_135233.1, read on the forward strand.
ACGCAAGGACTAGGAGACACCACATTGCTGGTACGACACTAGTGGGCAAAGTCAGGTGGTTTTTTTTGTAGTTGTTGTTTTTTACAACGTGGACTACTTTATTTTTTTTTTTTTTAAGTTTTCATGCTGGTGGACACAAACTTTCATATACTTTTTTTTATTTTTTTATTATTTCTTATTTTTTACGGGATTGCTGACTCATGCCTTTAATGGATAGTATCTGCTGGCCAACCATCACCCATAGGTTTATATGTTTTAAAATAACAAACAAAAAACTCACACATACAGTGGCATCCTAAGTTTGAGCACCCCTGGTTAAAATTACTGTTATTTTGCAGAGTAAAGCAAGCTGAAGGTAAAATGACACCTTTCCTCCTTTTTGTATTTTAAGCAAAAAAAGTCATTTTTTTTTAAATTACAAAAAGAAAATGGGTGAATGCAAAATATTAGGCACCTTGCATGGGTAGTACCTAGCAGCACCCCCTTTTGAAAGTGTCACAGCTTGTAAATGCTGTTTGTAGCCAGCCAACAGTCTTTCAATACTTGTTTGAGGGATTTCCATCTATTCTGCCTTGAAAAATTCTTCCATCTCTGTGAAATTCCTTGGTCTTCTTGCATGCACTGCTATTTTGAGGTCTAGCCACAGATTTATATTGTTGTTGAGATCAGGGGACTGTGAGGGCCATTGTAAAACCTTCAGCTTGTGCATTTTGACGGGTGTTTAGGATCATTATCCATTTGTAGAAGCCATACTGTTTTCAACATCATTTTTTTTTACAGTTGGTGTTATGTTTGCAACAAGAATTTGTTGAAATTGAATTGAATCGTTCCCTCTACCTGTGAAATTCTCCCTGTGCTATTGGAAGCAGCACAGCCCCAAAGCATGATTGATCCACCAACTTAATGGTTGATGAGATTTTCTTTTGATGAAGTTCAGTGCCCTTTTTTATCCACACGTGCCTTTTGATAATTGTGGCCAAATTGTTTTAATTTAACCACATCGATCCACAGGTCTTGTTTCCAAAATGCATCAGGCTTGTTTAGATGTTCTTTTGCATACTTCTCACCCTGAATTTTATGATGAGAACGCAGGAGAGGTTTTCATCTGATGACTCTCCCATGAAAGCCAAATTTGTACAGGTGTCTCTGAACGGAAGAACAATGTACCACAACTCCAGAGTCTGCTAAATATTTCTAACAGTCTTTTGCCTCTATTGCAACCCTATTAGCAGCTTTCACTGAAATTTTGCTTGGTGTTCCATACCTTCTTACTCTCCACTGTTCCTGTTAATTGCCATTTCTTAATTACATTTCGAACTGATGAAAGGGAAATTTGAAAACCCTTTGCTTTCTTCTTATAGCCTTCTCACGCTTTTTGGGCCTCCACCATTTTCAGAGTGCTAGGCAGCTGCCCCATGGATGTTTTTTGGCACAAGGTTAGAAGAGGTTGGATTTTTATAAAGCTGTGAAATTATCACCTGGGCTTTCCTAATGATGATGATGATGAACAAGCCATAACCCTAACAGGCTAATTAAGGTTTTAAACCTTTGTAAAAGTTATTTGCAAGTCTATGCAAACTTTGCATCTGCCCATTTTTTTCTTTTTGTAATTTTTAAAATGTAAAATATGAAAATATATATTGTTTAGCCTAAAATGCAAAAGAAATGTGTCCTCTTTTTAAGTTTAGGCCTTTTACAGATCATTTCTTCCTCAACTTGCTTTAACTGTTTACAATAACCGTAACTTTGGCCCAAACATGACATGTGCTGCATCCAAAGCGCTGCCAATTACCGAATGTCTGCACATACCCTTATATGAACACATCACCTTTTCTGTATTTATCACCCACTCCTGGATTTGGCTTCCAAATACTGATGTAAACTACTGACCAAATGCTGAACGTGTGAACGTGGTCTAATAGGCATATGGAGTAAGTCAAACAAAAACAAATTTGATCAAGTACATTTTTGGCCAAGGACATTGGTACATCTTTCGATATCCGTAGTGGTTATCCAGAAGATTTTCATACAAATATACAAATTGAGGATTTTATCTAAATAGAACACATTGAAGATAAATTGTGGCCGAGGGGAAAATGTTTTCTTCGGAACAGCAAGCTGTCAGTAATCCTACTGAAGGACATAGCAACCAATGTATTATCCATCTTCCCCATGTAATGAGACCTTAAGCTATGATTACTGAATTCTGGATATTTTATTTTTTTTCCCTTCTATAGAAATGCATGAGACAAATGTTGTTTTTTTTTGTGTATTGGAAGGGTTTAGTCATTGGATATTGATTTTCTGCTTTAGACCTTTTGTCCTTGTTATGTATCTAGATATTTAATATAATTTATTTTTTTGTTTTGTTTTTTTTTAGATTGCACTTTTAGATTCACCAACTGCATTAAGCATGGAGGAAAAACTGCAGCAGAATGAAGCCCGTGTAGGTATTTTTACAATCTCCAGCTCAGCTCTTTGCTCTTTGACTTTCATTCATCATTTATTCAAGGAGCCTTTTAAATTCTGGGTTAAAGTTTGGTCTTAGACTTTCTCAGTCTTGGACGTTGATTTCAGTAGGGGTAACTGTTTCATAGCATTAATTTATCGCGCGTTAGATAGTGAAAGGATATTTTTGACAGTTGGCAGTAAAAAGCGTCCTTCTCTAGTACAGCTCCCAGTTCTGCGCTCCGGCTTGTATCCTGCTGCTATAAATTGCAAGGTTGCGTATTAGCATGAAATCACATTTTTATTTACATGGCTCAGCAAGGTATGGGCTGCATTTATATTGGCCACATGCTGACTCTCATCTTAGAATATGTGGCTAATAAACGTATAAATTTATTATTCAGAATACATGTCTGTAACCTAGAAAAATACCATTTCCTGCTTATTCCAGCCACGTAGGAAATGAATTCTTTTCAAACTATTTGCCTTTTTGTGCAATTAAAAGGGTTGTCCGAAACCCAATAGGCAATGGATATCTAATTTTAACAAAGAACCCCTTTAGTTTTAATTTGCATCAATTTGATTATTCCCGACCCTTCCTTCTCAACGCTATTTTTCTGCTTCAGAATTAAATTTTTCCACTTCATAGCATTTTCATATTTTCAGCAACAGCTCTGTCACTTTTAGTATGTGTTTTAAACTGAATCCCTACTCGACTTATCTTTCAGGTCGAAGAACTGACAAAAGAATGGACCAACAAGTGGAATGAAACCCAGAACATATTAAGAGTAAGTCAAGCAACTAGAGAACAGGATTCCACTAGGATATTTAATGGAACTTGTCTCATGATTTATGCTGCCCAAACCCCAAGAAGTAGGAATCCGAGACCAACGCCCATATTAAATACATTGCATTTTTCGTTTCACAGTAAAAAAAAAAAATAGTCGAGAATGGAGCCAGTGACTTGTCATTCAGGTGTGTTCCCACTGACTTCTCTCGGAGAGACAAGTTTGTAATGTTGTCAGTTCAACAGTACCTTCTACATGGTCAATCCGTTACTGAGAAATCAGTGTTAGGGTATGTTCACACAATGCAGATTTCCTTCGGATCCGCAGCGTTTTTTCCATGCAGAAACGCTGCAGATCCGCAATTGATTTACAGTACAATGGGGAAAAAAAAATGCTGTGCTAATAGTGCGGAAAACTCCGCACGGAAAATGCAGCGGATTAAAAGAAGGAGCATGTCACTACTTTGTGCGGATCTGCAGCGTTTCTGCACCCATTCCATAATAGAAATCCGCAGGGGTAAAAAACGCATGAAATCCGCAACAAAAATGCACAAAATAAAAAACTTGCAGATTTTGACCTGTGTTTTCTGCCAAGAGATGCAGAATCCGCACAGAAAATTCCACAGGCAAATCCACAACGTGTCCACATAGCCTAAGAATTCATATGCAGATTAGTCTGAAGAGCTGCTGCAGATCTGAAGCCTCAAGCAGGCAAGAAGAAATAGCTGGGCGGGGATACTTTGTATAATATATATATATATATATATATATATATATATATATATATATATATATATATATATATATATATATATATACACACTCACACATCACACACCTATATATAATATACATACATATTATTTGTCATAGATCTGTAAGCTGCTTTACCGTTGGGTTTATTTTTATCTGATACAAGTCAATTCGCCTCTGAATATAGAGGGATGTGTCTGATTTGTAGTGTATTGGGCTTATCAGCTGCAGAGCTCCAGGGTGTGTTATGAGAGGTTACTGCACATGGCGTCCAGAATGAGCTTCTATCTAAAGCGCCTGGCAGCTGCCACCACTGGGCGACATGATTTTATAGAGACGGAGCATTGGTGATGCCTGTTTCTGTCTTTTATTCCTAGATAACGTGCCCCCTCAGGACACATTCTCCAGGGCTGTTGTGTGGTATCTGTCCACTGCATTACTTAACATATGACACAATATTCATAATTACTTGTTTGATCCAATATTATGGCTACTATGATGCGTAAAATGGTTAATTTCTCAATGTATAGTATTATTCTGTATGGGTCATCACATATTACAGAACTTGTAGATTTACATGTACAATTGTCTGGGGTTGCATATGATTCGACAAATTTTACTTCTACTCTCAACACCATGGTCCTCTTTAGATCTAGTAATCCACATTCTTTACTATTCCCTTTTATATTGCCTCCTACCTTTCTATTATCCAGCAATGGTGACATATGAATAATTAGCCCACACAAGTTACAGGTTCCTGCATTGCCCATGTGGTATCGCTGGAGTCCTAGTCATAGGCGCAGAATCCTCTTAGATGGATGTAGCAGACCTGTCTCAGATGTTGTTCTGTGAAGCATCAGGAATCGAGTGAGGGCCGTGAGCTATGAATTCACATCTCTCCACATGACTGTTTTTCGCCATAGTTCTATCATTTCTATGTTCTTAGTGGGAGTTTGACTTTAAAACCACCTTCCCTGAACATACAACAAAAATAAATAATATTTTATTTTTATACTGTCTGACTCTTCAGTTTTGTTTTGTGTTTTTTTGTTTTTTAAGTCTCTTCTTTTTAAGCAACGACTCCTAACGTTTCCATGGCTTTTCTATAAAAGTTTAGGTCATAATTTATATGTCATCTACAATATTTTTTGCTTTGCATGTATGCAACATATACTCATTCATTGCTGTTTTCTAGATGACTCATTATTGCGGGGCTAATGTTCTCCATTGGGGGGGACTTCCCTTTTGTATTGGGCATCAAGGGGCTATAAAATAGGTTAATGGAAATTTTCTGTTGGTAGGTATTTATATTGGCTTTGTGTAATGAGCTCATTATTACGCCTAAATGAATTGATAATTTTTTTTAGTATAAAGCACCAGCGCTAGGTTTTAAAGAAATTTATATTGTCATTCATTATTCATGCGATCAATAATTTTGGCAATTTTGATTCAACATCCACAGGTGTGTACCTTCAGCGAGAAGGTCCAGGCTACGGTATTAGCCCATGACTAACGGCCTATCTAAAGGTTAGGTGATAACTTTCCAATTGGTGTCCCACCTCTGTGACCTGCACCGATCAGCAGAACGGGGAACTAGTATCCAAGTTACAAATTGTCATTGCAGTTTGGACACTCAATCCCCCTCTCCATTAATTCTTTATGGGGCTGCCAGACTAAGTCTAGCTCAGTGCTAGGCAGCCCCACAGGGAATTAATGGCGCTCAGGTTTTACAGAGACACTGCTGATCTATTCTAACAGGGATAAGGGTTCCCTGTTCTACCAGTCTGTACGGGTCCCAGCGTTTGCACCCCATTGATCAACAAGAAGATAACTTCTTTTTCACCAGACAACTGGATTAACCAGTATACCGCCACCTTTTACTGGCTACTGGTTTTATGCCTACCATATTAATGAATGTTTAAATTGATTGGCAGGTTAAAGAGATGGGAAGTAGTGGTTTCCTGATCATTACAATTATGTGTAATCCAAGATACATAAGTGTTAGTAACAGTTCAGTCATTTAATGGGAGCTGGCATTATTACTGAATTATTTGCCTCCAAAAATCTGGGCCAGCCCTCCTTTTAGTCCTGTTAGTACAAGTGTAATGTGTACGTGCACATACACTGTAGCCATTAGCAGATAAATATAACCTAGAATAAAAACCGTCAATAGCCTTATATTAGAAGTAGTTGTCTCAGATATGGAACAGTATCCCAAAGAAAAATCTAGTAGTAAACTAGAAATAATTCATCAGAGGGGATTCTGTGCGTAAAAAAACCCCTCTATATATAGAAATGTTTTTATGGCTTCAAATGATACTTAATAATTTGACTCAAACAGAACCAAGTTTGCGGCATAAATATAGTAACTAAACCAATTGTATTACATAAATATGATGACTGAGCCAAGCTGACAAAATACATATGTTAGCAATGCTAAGCTTAATTCATAGTTACAGCCACAGAACCCAGTCTACTGAAGAAGTACGGTTCTAAAATCAAGCTTAATACGTAGATATTGTAACGGACACAGACTTACTACATAAATGCCTGAATAGAACAAGGCCCACCTCTGAGCAGAACCTGGCCGAGGCTGTGGATGCGAGAACAGAACCACACCTACTACTTGGCATGGAGGATTTTTCGTATGAGGAAAGATTCAAAGCATTACAATGGAAAACCATCTAAGGGTGTGGACACATGATAAACTTGTCCAAGTAAATAAATGGCCCATATAAAGGAAGCAAGGGGATCGCCCCCTATCTGGAGATGATAAAAAATAATGTTTAAGTTGATTGACACTCAAAATCAGGAGAAAAAAATGCTATTTTACGGCAGATTTGTTAATGCATCATCATTGTACCAATATACTTTTTTATCGGTCGTCCATGACAGCACTACAGAGAGAGAGGGAATCCGCCCTTCAGGAACAGGAAACCTACAGATACATAAGGGCGGCACCTCTCCCACGCATCAGTTGGTTTCCTGTTCCTGGAGGACAGGATTCCCTTCAGATATTCGTTCATCTATCAACACCCAGGCCGGCTGTCCGACCCAGGTAGCGAGGGGGTCTCCTACCTCAGGCAGTGCGGGTCCCTGGAAGCGCCATGGTGGGTCCGGGTAGGACTCCACGACAGTGAGCGGAGCAGAGTGGAGCGGCGTCCGGATGAGGTCCGTCCCCAGAGGCCAGCGAGGTGAGTATGTCTCCCCCCGGGGGGTCCGTTCACTCTCCTGGGCCTCTGTCTTCTCCGCCTCTGGTCCTCGTCGGTGCGGTGCAGGCTTCCGGGAGCGCCCTCTGCGCTCCTTTCGGTTCGGGGGTCGGACACCGGCTTCTGCCGCGGTCACCGCTGTGCTGCGGCGGTGGTATAGCGAGGGGTGGCTGGATGGTCCGGCGGCGCCGTCCCCGGCTTCCGGGCGCATCCTGAGCGCACTGCCCGATACCGGAAGTGACGCGCAGGGGGCGGGGCCGGGACCGGAAATCAAACGCCGGCCGGCTTTAGCTGGAAACGCCGCTGTCCTGCAGGCGGCGGGGGGGGGAGCGATCAAAGACGGAGGGGGGTGGAGCAGGGATCTGCACGTGGGGGAGAGGATTCTGGCCACGCACCTGCACATGTTCCGGATCCGGGGGAAGGGCTATATATAGCCAAACAAAACGCTGCAGGGCTGCTTGTGAGCCCATCTGCAGCTATGGATGAGCCGGAAGTTACCGTCGGTCTGCTGGAGCAAGACAGAGCCTCGGAGAGGTCCCCTGCAGACCCCCAGCCGAAGACCCGCGGACGCAGTAACCAGTCCAGTCGCAGATCTAAACAGAAGGATCTGGACCGACCCCCCCAGTAATCTGGTACCTACCGCTACTGCCTGGGTAAGAGATCTTCGTGAACGTACCCTGATGCAGTCTTTTCCTATGTTTATTTCCTTAGGGGAAAAAATGCGCTGGTAAGGTAAAAAACAAGGAGTGCGCGCTATGCGCTTGCCCTTTGACAAAGTCTTTTAGGGTAGGCGTCTGGCAGTCGTGTGTGCGGCAGACGGTAGGGAATAGATTGATGGGAACACTGATAGCGGTAGCACCGGATAAATTACATAGCTTTTTCTCCGCTCCCATAGGTGGCGGACGAGTCTCCGGATTTTACGTCAAGCCTTAGGGAGATTATCAGGAAGGAGGTGAAAGATTCCCTGAAATCCCTGTCCCAGGGGGAGCCTTCCAAAAGAAGGGAGCCTAGCGCCTCAGATTCGGATTCGTCCGCTGGCTCTAGAAGGGAGAATGATTCAGACACCTCCGTCTCCTCAGCGTCCTCTTCAGAAGAGGATTCTAATCGTTTCTGTTTCCCTCTGGACCAGATGGACAAGCTGATTAAATCAGTTAGATCCACCATGGGGGTGGCTGACGAAAAGCCAGAACTTTCAGCGCAGGACCTAATGTTTGGCGGTCTAGACCCAAAAAAGCGTAGGTCATTTCCGCTTAATGACAAGGTTCAGAACCTTATCAAAAGGGAATGGAAAAAGCCAGAGAAAAAGGGCTCCTTTCCACCGGCCTTTAAATGTAGATATCCCTTTGAGGACCCCCTGGTGAACACATGGGATAAGGCACCTAAATTGGACGCAGCGGTGGCTAAGGCGTCTAAAAAATCATCTATTCCCTTTGACGACATGGCTTCCCTAAAGGATCCTCTCGATAAGAAGGCTGACTCATTTCTTAAAGGGACATGGGAGATGTCGGCGGGTGCCCTGAGACCTGCAGTAGCTGCGACATGTGCAGCCAGATCGATGATGGTCTGGCTGGATCAACTGGGGTCCAAATTGGAAGAGGGAGTCTCTTGACAATCTATGTTAAAATTCCTGCCAACAATTCAGAATGCCGCTGCCTTTCTCGCGGACGCATCTGCAGATTCTGCAAGAATCGCGGCTAGAGCGGCAGGATTGTCAAATGCGGCACGCAGGGCCCTATGGCTGAAATGTTGGCCAGGTGACCTTCAATCCAGATCCCGTCTGTGTTCTATCCCATGCGAAGGGGAATACCTGTTCGGTCCAGTCCTAGACGAACTGCTGGAGAAAGCCGGTGACGAGAAGAAGAAATTTCCCAGTCTACCGACCTTCACAGGGAAAAGGTTCTTCCGAAGGAGACCAGCTAGAGACCAGAGCAGATGGGACGATAAAAAGAAGAAAGGTACTGGATTTATGTTTGGAGGTGGGGGACGTCAGGAGCCATCCCGTGAGGTCAAAAAACCACCCCAATGACTAGTCGCCCCGGTGAGAGGTAGACTATCTGCCTTCTACCCGTCCTGGTCCAAAATTTCCAGTAGCGATTGGATTTTGGGAATAATAGCTACGGGTCTGCGGCTAGAGTTCTCCTCTATCCCTCAGGATTTTTTCAGAATTACTCCACTCAGGTCCTCTCCAGCAGAACAGGCGGCCCTGGAAACGGAAGTTCACGACCTGCTCGATAAGAATGTCCTATCGGAGGTTCCGGAAGGAGAACAGGGTAGAGGATTCTACTCTCCTCTATTTCTGATACGTAAACCTGACGGCTCCTTCAGAATGATTATTAATCTAAGGGCTCTTAATAATTTCCTGACCGTACAATCATTTAAAATGGAGACTATTAACACCGCAATAAAGCTACTGTTTAAAAACTGCTTTATAGTAGTATTGGATTTAAAGGACGCCTATTACCATATCCCCATTTATGCAGGACACCAACGATTCCTGAGGGTGGCGGTACGGTTGGATGGGGTAGTCAGACACTTCCAGTATACGGCCCTCCCCTTTGGTATATCGGTCGCCCCTCGGGTGTTTACCAAGGTAATGGCTGAAGTTATGGCACACCTACATGAGTCTGACATTTAAATAATCCCCTACCAGGACGATCTCCTTATCGTGGGTAAAACGGCGAATCACTGTCTGGAACAGTTACATAAAGTAAGGTCTGCCCTAGAGCGTCTGGGGTGGATGCTAAATGTTAAAAAATCTCGGTTACAGCCCATGACGGTACAGCGATTTTTTTTTTTTTTTTTTTTTTTTTTTTTAGGCCTGACCCTGGATTCCCAGGTTCAGGAATGCCATTTGCCTCACGAGAAAATTGATCGCTTGCACCTTCAGGTGCTGAATGCCTCGAAAAACCCCACCATGTCCCTTAGAAGAGCCATGTCTCTGTTAGGCTCTCTCTCGTCCTGTATTCCAGCGGTCCGATGGGCCCAGTATCATACGAGGATACTTCAGGGCGAGGTGCTGTTACAACAAAAAAGGTTGGGAGGATGTCTGGAGAGCCTGCTGACCCTATCTCAAGACGCTGTTGTATCCCTCCAATGGTGGTTAGACCAAGAGAACCTGTCCACGGGGGTCCCCTGGGAATATAATATAACTCTTATAGTCACCTCAGACGCTAGCCCTTCTGGGTGGGGGGCTCATATGGGGGATATATTGGTCCAGGAGCTTTGGGATCAGTGTCAGATGGAAATGTCCTCCAACCTGAAGGAGTTAACGGCAGTGGAACAGGCAGTTAAAACCCTCCTTGTCTATCTACAGGGTCACCACGTGCGGGTATTCTCGGACAATCGGGTCACCGTGGCGTATATAAGCCATCAAGGCGGGACCCGTGCAAAATCCCTAATGTGCGTAGCAGATCGCCTGTTCCAGCTTGCAGAGCAACATCTTCTCTCATTGACGGCCCTTCACATAAGAGGAGCAGAAAACACTATGGCGGATTTCTTAAGCCGCAACATATTGAGGCACGGAGAGTGGTCCCTGAACGGCTCCATCTTCAACCTCATCGTGGAAAGGTGGGGTCAACCGGAGATAGACCTGTTTGCCACAAAAGAAAACAGAAAAGTGTCACAATTCTGCTCTCTGAACCCCAGAGAAAATCCTCTGTCAGTAGATGCCCTCCTCATAGACTGGAACTTCACACTAGCCTACGCCTTTCCTCCCCTGTCTCTACTTCCTCTGGTGGTGAGGAAAATCAGGAAGGACAAGGCCACAGTGATAGTAATTGCCCCCTTCTGGCCCAGAAGGACGTGGTTTCCATGCCTAAGGGCTATGTCGATATCCGACCCATGGGTCTTGCCAGACATCCCGGATCTCCTGTCCCAGGGCCCAGTCTACCATCCTCGGGCGGTTGGCCTTCATCTGACGGCGTGGATTTTGAGCGGGCGCTGTTAAAGGATAGGGGGTTCTCTCCGGGCCTCATTAACACTCTGCTGAAGAGCAGAAAAATAATCACCACAAAGATTTATGTTAGAATCTGGAAGAGATTTCTTCAGAACTCGGGGGTAATAGCTGGTCAGTCCATACCGATGGACCAGATTTTGGAATTCTTACAGAAGGGGTTAGATATGGGGTTATCCCCAAATACTCTTAAAGGGCAGGTATCAGCCTTAGGGGCCCTCTTTGGCTGCAACATTGCTGAGAATTACTGGGTCAGCAGATTCATCAGGGCGACAAAACTGTCTAGGCCAATGGTGAAAAATAGGGTCATGCCATGGGACCTGAACCTAGTCCTCTCAGCCATGACAGAGGCCCCATTTGAGCCAATTTCTTCAGCGTCTATTAAAAAGTTATCTCTTAAGGTAGCCTTCCTGGTGGCCCTAACATGGCGCGTAGGATAGGCGACATCCAAGCATTATCCAGGGTTCCCCCTTACATGCAGCTTAGGGATGATAGTGATACTATCCCCTGATCCAGCATATCTTCCTAAAGTAGTGTCCAGATTCCACAGAACACAGGAAATAGTTCTTCCATCTTTCCTCCCCAATCCTACTAAGTTAAGGAAAGGAAGCTACACACTTTAGATGTAAAAAGATGTATCCTGGAATATCTAGCAGTGACTGATCCTTGGAAGATAGATAACGCCCTATTCGTGTCCTATCAGGGTAGCAGGAAAGGTCATAGAGCATCGAAATCTACATTAGCTAGATGGATCAGGGAGGCTATCTCGCTGGCATACACCTCAAAGGGCAAGCCGGCGCCTGAAGGTCTAAAAGCTCATTCCACTAGAGCTATGGCGGCTTCGTGGGCGGAAAGATTGGAGGTGTCGATCGACCAAATTTATAAGGCTGCTACTTGGTCTTCTCCAAACACATTCTATAACCACTATATACTGAACCTGGGTGCCTCTTCTGACCTCTCTTTTGGTGTAAGGGTGCTGCAAGCCGTAGTCCCTCCCTAGTTAGTTACTCTCTGTAATTCTTTATTTAGTGCTGTCATGGACGACCGATAAAGTCTTAGTTACTCACCGGTTAACGGTATTTTTCGGAGTCCATGACAGCACCTGTACATACCCTCCCGTCTTCTTAAGTTCTGGGTGTACACCTCTTCCTTTGTTTATATAATTCACGGGTAGTGAATAGTTAGTTATAGTATCGTTGTTTATTAAGTATGCTATTAACCTTGGTGGCCCTCTTGTGCTCTGTAAACCAACTGATGCGTGGGAGAGGTGCCGCCCTTATGTATCTGTAGGTTTCCTGTTCCTGAAGGGCGGATTCCCTCTCTCTCTGTAGTGCTGTCATGGACTCCGAAAAACACCGTTAACCGGTGAGTAACTAAGACTTTTTTTTTTTTTTTTTTTATCCTTCCTCATCTCTAGGCTTAATTTTTTGGACACGTGTTTTTTCAATCATACTATAATATTGATATGGTACCAGCAAAGATTACTACATGGTTATGGTACCAGAACAAAGCCTAACACATTTACACAGTATCAGAACCAAGCTTTCTACATGGGTTCCATAATAGAACCAAACTGACGCCATAGATAATGTACACGTAATAGATACTGTTATAATAACAAAATAAAGCTTACTACATAGACTCTGTAATAGAACCTAGTCTCCTACATAGACATATTACCAGAACTAAGCTTACTACATAAATATTGTAACAGAACCAAAGTCAGTGCAAAGATACTTGCAAAATCATCAAGTAGCAAGCAATTTTCTGACAATGATTACACAGGTGTGTAAAAAAAAAATTTTTCAAGAGCTATTTTGGTTATTCCACCTAATCTTTGTTTTTATGTGCGCTGAATCTGAAAATAACCTCCGTTTTGTCATAGGATATCGCGTTTTCTGATAATTTAAGTAACTGTGTTAAATAAGACAATACCTCAAAATAAATGAAAATAGACTCATAAAAATAATTTTTTTATTACAAATGTTTCATGAAAATCATTTTTTAACTGCAATGAGCTCACTAACACACACTAAAATTGATTCTTCTTCCCTGTGAGGCTTCTCTTGGTACATTTACGCTTGTGAGTAGCATCTGGAATGTCTCTGAAGCGTCCAACAGTAGTCTGCCATCATTGTAATGCTCCATCTTCCCTGGTATCTTCTTTCCATCTCTTTAATGTCCTGGTGGAATCGTTCACCTTGCTCTTCACTCACAGCTCCCATATTTTCAAGTTGTCAAGGTGGGAATGGAGGAAATGCACTTTCAAACTCATCAGGCAACCTAAAGCTTGAAATGCTTTCAGCATTCGTCCAACAATTTTTTTGTTGTCAGGGTCTTTGTTATTGCCTAAAAATGTCTCTACGACCTCTGGAAACTACCCTTCTTTTTGAGGATGCGTCATGGTATTGATAAACTCTTGATCAGCTATAAGCCTTCTAATGTCTGGTCCGACGAACACACCTTCCTTCAATTTTGCCTCCGAGAGGCCTGGAAACTTGGTGACCAAGTATTTGAAGCATTCTCCATCTTTTGGAAGTGATTTTACGAATTGCTTTATCAATCCCAATTTTATGTGGAGAGGTGGTAGAAGAACTTTATGGGGAGGAACCAAAGTTTCTCGGGGGACGTTTTTTTTTCACCAACTATGAGAACCCCCGGCAGTTATATTTATTTGGCATTGTATATCTTCCATGCATTGATGTGAATATTAATTAATAGTAATTTTGACTTTCAAAACCCTAAGATAAAAAAAAATACCAAAAATTTAGAAAAATATACTAAATTTGAAGATAATTTTGCATTTTGTGGCAAATCCTGACGTCCAGGATTTTTTTCAATATTTTTTTCATTTTCAGCACCCCAAAATACATGGAAATTAGATGAAAATAATCAAACAGCTTTTTAGTTGCAGACCTGTGTTATTGGTGCACTGAAGTAGTAATAGTAAGGCACCTTACACATCTACTTTAAAGTATTGTGAGAAATTAGTGGCAGAAATAATCCAATATAGAGGTTACACACCTTTTTCTTTTGTCATAGGAAAATTGATCCACTTTCACTGTAACACAAATAGATTATTTTTTTTTAATAAAAACTACATTTTAATTAACGGTATCTATTTTTGTGATAGTGATAGATTTTTGCATACACAAGTAGATCTTCTAAACACACAGCCACACTTTTATACATACTGTGTGTATATGCACACACACTTTTACACTTTTACACATACATGGACATCTTTACATTTACACACAGGCGCATTTTTATACATTCATATTGTGACGCTGAGTCACTTCTAACGGCCAAGCCATGAGACTATATAGTCAGGAGTCCAAAGCTAGGAAGGTATATCATAAACAGAAGGACCAGACAAAGGTGTAGTCAGGTAATGTGCCAAGGTCAGAGTACTAGGGGTATAGCAGATCAGAGCCGAAGGGGTTAAACAAGACAGATGGTGAGAATGAGGTCCACGGTGAGGCAATGAAAGATCTACAAACAGAACACAAGGCACAGAGAGACAAACCACACTGCTGAACGTACATCTGGCACAGGTCTGGGAGTAACAGCCCAGTTTTGTAGCCTGGCAATCACCTGGAATATGAGCACCTGGAGACAGCCAGCATCTCCCGAACTCAGATTGGACGGCTGAGCTGTCAATCAACACACTGACTGCTCAGCATGCCCCTGCACCTGACCGGATGACTGAGCTGTCAGTAACTGCATCCTTAGGGATGGAACCGTGACACATGTGCATATGATGAAAATGAAGTGCTGTAGTTTGCGAGCTGGAAGAAGTTTAATGCTTTTGAACTTTTTTTTTTTTTTTTTTTGTTTCATACCCTGGAATTAGAGAGTGGGATATTGTATGCATTTTGGCATATATATTGCCCCTATCCTGTTGGCGCTGTTCAGCTGTTGTTTTTTCTGTTATGCATACTTACAGGTACACATACGTAGGCGTGCTTCCCCATACATCTGCACATTTAACCCCTTAGTGACCACCGATACGCCATTTTTAATGACCTGCATTATAAAAGACTATCATACCCTGACGGGTGACAATACTGTAGCTGTCAGCTGTACAGCATAACTGACAACTTGCTGCATCGGCCACCGGTGTTGCGACCGACTATTGTCATTTAACTCCTTAAATGCTGCTGCTGTCCATTACTACAGCATCTAGATGGTTAACAGATTGTGGAGGTCCCTTCTTCAACCACATCTGCACCCTGAGATCTTGATCGTGTTGTCCTGATGTTTGCAATGGCATTTCATGGCTAAATAATGGCTTTAGTCTTCCAGCTATAGCGACCTGTTCAGAAGTTCTAAACATTTTGATGGTAAAAATAAATTTCTTCATTCCTGTTGTGCCACTTTGCATTAATTCCTGAAAAGCACCTGAAGGGTTAATAAACTGTACCGTCTTTGAAATGGTATCACGTTTAGGGGTTTCCAATATATAGGACCTTCTGTCACTTCAAAACTTAATAGTTCCCTAAAAATGTGTTGTAAATTTCCTTGAAAAAATTAAAAACTACTGCTACATTTTTAAACCTTCTAAAATGCTAACAAAATAAAACAAGATTTTACAAATGGCGCTGATGTAAAGCAGACAGAAGGGAAATGTTATTTATTAATGTTTTTCCATCTTACATGACGGCACCACGAGAGGGGATCCGCCCATCAAGGAAAGGAAACCTTCAAGATAAAAGGGGCGGCTCCTCTCTCCACATCAGTTGGTTTCCTGTCCTTGACGGGGAACCCTCAAGATAGAAGACTTCTGATGAAGACAGAAGAGGATGCCTGGGTCGGGTATTTCATGCCCCCCCTGAGCGAAGCATGGCCACAGCCCATGAGGCAAACGCCCGGGTGAAGATGGAATCTCAGAGGCCATGATTAGTGACAAATCCCGGTTGCAAAAAAAAAAAAAAATCCACCTGCTAATTTTGTCCTCGAGGTCACAATGGGTGCTCCCTCCCTGTTGACTATGGTGGCCATGTAGCCTGTGAGACACATCAGTGCCCAGGCTAGGTAAGGCTCCTCGGAGGTATTATGCCATCCCTGTTGAGCACTGCAGATGGTCCCCCCCCTCACCTCCGCTCCTTCCTCCCTGGCATGGAGTACCTGTAAGCAGCATGATCGCAGCAGGGGAGCGGTGCATGGGAGAAGCGCGGGGTAAGTGCAGTCCATACTGTGATCCAGCGCTGATCTCGGCACGTGTATCACGCAGCCGGAAAGGAGAAGTGTGTACGCGCGCGTGCGCACGACATCCGGGACGCGACGGCAAAGGGGCCGGGGACCAAGAATTTGAGTGCGCACCGGAAGTAGTGGCCGGGTGCGAGCAAGGAGGATGCGCAGATGCGGGCGCTGGGAGCAGGATCAACCAGGTGGAATAGTTGATTAAGGAGCGCACCGGAAGTAAGGACCGGGTGCGCACTCAGGACCTGACGGCAGGATCAACCAGGTGTATGGTGGATCTAATAGCGCACACCGGAAGTGGTTGCCGGGTGCGCGCTCTAACATACTTATACAGCGCAGGCGTTGCGCTAGCGGCCGGCAGATGCAGGATCAACCAGGTGATTGGATGCATCTATGAGCACCGGAAGTAGTGCAGGCACGATCAGCCAGGTAATCAAATCATGACAGGTGCGTATATGCACCTGACTACTGAAGCGACCAATAATGGCAGGATCAACCAGGTGATCCATTAAAAAAAAAAAAAAAGAGGGGTGAATCTATTTAAACGAGCCAGAAATGCTGCCCTGTGTCACTAAACCAGGTCAGGTTGAAGGTGACTACTCTTGTTATGTGGTAGTGTGTATGATGGAGAGCTTTTTACCAGAACATTTGATGCCACAGCAAGAGATGCAGGAGAGGCGGTCTCGCTCAAGTGAAAACAGCCAGACCCGCCGTGGCAGCAGCAGAAGCCGCTCGGACAGCGTACGGACGGATCATCATACCAAGGAGGGGTCCCTAGTCTCATTGGGAGACATGGAGAAAACCAGCCAACCTCCGGATCCGGTACCCGTACTTTGAAAGCGTCCGAGTGGTGAGTGAACTGCGAGAAAGTCCAGCGCGCTAATGTCTGTTCTTTTCTCTTCTCTTATCTCCATCTCCCCTCTTTTCTTGCATACATTTGGGGGGGGGGGGGGGGTGGAGTATAGGAGGTCCCCAAGAAGTATCAATCAAAGGCTAAAAACAAGGAATGTCCCTTTGCAAAAAAGCGTTAAAACCATCCTGGATTAAAAATCTGTGTCAGGATTGCATTAACAAGACGGTAGCGGAGGAAACACCCTCCTTTACAGAGAGTCTAAGATCACTGATCCAATCAGAGGTCTGTAGGTCTGTAAAAGCATTGCAGACAGCTGACACAGATACCAGATCTAGGGACAGATCCAGCCCCTCAGTAGCATCCCAGAGGGTTTCCTCGGAGTCAGAGGGGGGACTCGGATACAGCTCGCTGCTCAGATAGTAGCTCAGAGGAGGAGGACACATTTCCAGCAGAAGCTACGGATAAGCTTATAAAAGCTGTTCACTCTACCATGGGGCTGGTAGATGAGAAGGCTAAAAAGACAGCCCAAGAGCTTATGTTCAGTGGTCTACAAAAGAGAAAACGGAGGTCATTCCCTATTAATGAGCAACTACAAGAACTGATTAAAAGGGAATGGCAAAAAATGGAAAAAAGGTCCCAAATAACCACCTCCCTAAAGAGCAGGTACCCGTTTGAAGAGGAGGCGTCCTCATCTTGGGATAGAGCCCCAAAAATTGTGGCAGTTTCAAAAGTTGCCAGAAAATCCTCCCTGCCATTCGACGATTTAGATTCTCTAACAGAACCGCTGGATAGAAAAGTGTATGGTTCCCTGAAAACAGCATGGGAAGTCTCAGCAGGGGCACTAAGGCCAGCTATCTCGGCCACTTGTGTAGCCAGATCCCTTAAAATCTGGATAGACAACCTGGAGGAACAGGTAGAACAAAAAGTTCCTAGAGAAACTCTCCTAGAGGCAATACCAACCATGAGAGCAGCGGCAGTGTTTGTAGCTGAAGCATCAGCAGACTCGTCTAGACTGGCAGCAAAGTCGTCAGCTTTAGCCAACACAGGACGCCGGGCGGTATGGCTTAAATGCTGGCCAGGAGATGCACAGGCAAAGATGAAGCTTTGCTCTTTGCCTTGTGAGGGGAACTTCCTGTTTGGACCGGCATTAGACGACGTGTTGGAGAAAGCCAGGGACAAAAAGAAAAATTTTCCTAAACAGCCATTTCAGCCCTTTCGGTGCTCCTTTCAGAGAGGCCGAAAATTCCGAAGGCAGCAGTTTAGAAACCGAGACAGGAGCAACTTGGACAAGTGATCCAGGGGAGGAAAGGGCTTCTAATTTGGCAAGTCCCCCAGGGACACCAAGAAACCCTCCCAGTGACGGTCCTTCTCAGGTGGGAGGGAGGCTCTCACTTCCTTCCAGCCTGGGTGAAGATCTCATCCAGGGTATGGATTCGACAGATCATAGGATCAGGCCTAAAATTAAAATTCCACCACTGGCCTCCAAGAAGATATATGCAGACTCCGGTACAGTCCTCCCAAGAGAAACAAGACAGTCTGGAGGGGGAAGTAACATCACTCCTAGACAAGCACATCTTGGAAGAAGTTCCTATAGAGGAAAGGATGGAAGGATTTTATTCCCCCCTTTTTCTCATAAAAAAAACGGACAATTCTTGGAGGACAATAATAAATTTAAAAGGCCTCAACAAATTTCTAATAATTCCATAATTCAAGATGGAAATAATAAAATCAGCAGTGAAGCTCCTATATCCTCGGTGTTACATGGTGGTCCTAGACCTAAAGGACGCTTATTACCACGTACCAATCAGACAAGAAGATTGTCAGTTTCTCAGAGTGGCTGTCGAGATGGGGTCCCAGTTGCGTCACTTTAAGTACAGGGCTCTGCCCTTTGGGATAGCAACAGCCCCATGGGTATTTACAAAGCTGATTGCAGAGGTCACAGCACATCTCAGAGAAAAAGACACTCTGATAATACCCTACTTAGACGACTTCCTGATAGTGGGGAAAAACTTTTCTCACTGTCAGGAGCAGGTCAGACTAGTGATGGACACTCTTCAGACACTAGGATGGCAACTGAACCTCAAAAAATCCAAACTAGAGCCAGCAATGGTCCAGAATTTCCTGGGGATAACTGTAGACTCTGTGGCGCAGGAGTGTCGCCTCCCAGAAGAAAAAGAGGAAAAAATCAAACAAATGATTATGACAACATTACCAAAACCAGAGATGACTTTAAGAAGAGCCATGTCGGTGTTAGGGTCCCTAACCTCCTGCATACCGGCCTGTAAAATGGGCCCAGTTCCATGCAAGAGAACTGCAATGGTGTGTGCTGCAGAACGACCGGGAACTTCAGGGGCAGCTAGAGCAGAAGCTCATTCTCCCACTCTCTGTACTCCAATCACTCAGATGGTGGTTACAGATAGTCATCACCGAGAGGAGTTCCCTGGACATACACAGCCTCCAAGGTAATCACAACGGACGCCAGTCCATGGGGATGGGGAGCTCACTCAGACACACTATGGGTCCAAGACCCCTGGGCTCAAGAGGAGAAAGATCTATCCTCAAACGAGTGGGAGCTCCTAGCGATCGAAAAAGCGCTAAATAGGTTACTTCCACACTTGGCAGGGCATCATGTGAGAGTCCTTTCGGACAACCAAACAGCGGTCACATACGTGAACCACCAGGGGGGCACCGGTTCTCGGTCACTAATGCACATAACTAGAAGACTTATAACTCTAGCCGAAAGGCATTTCCTTTCATTATCAGCCCTGCATATTTGAGGTGTGGACAATATAAAGGCAGACTTTTTAAGCAGGAACCACTTGAGGCAAGGGGAATGGTCCCTAAAAAAAGTCAATTTTTCAACGGATAGTGCACATGTGGGGAAGACCCAGTGTAGACCTCTTTGCCTCAAAAGCCAACAAAAAAGTTCAAAAGTTCTGCTCCCTGAACTCAGCAGACAGGCCGTTGGCAGTAGACGCCTTCAGCATAGAATGGACGTCAGGACTCCTGTATGCCTTCCCACCGATATGTCTAATCCCAGCAGTTCTGAAGATCAGGGAGGACAAGGCCAGGGTAATTGTGATGGCTCCCTTCTGGCCGAAAAGAACATGGTTTTACTGGCTGAGAGTGATGTCAGTGACGGACCCGTGGGTTCTCCCGGAAGACCAGGACCTTCTAACACAGGGTCCCTTCAACCACCCGCAGTATTCCGGGCTACATTTGACAGCCTGGCATTTGAACGGTCGATGTTAGAGAAAGAAGGGTTCTCAGCTGGTTTAATATCCACCTTGCTTAGTAGCAGAAAACCAGTAACTACCAAGATCTATGGGAGAATATGGAAGAAATTCCTGTCCAGTTCAGGGCCAATACGGGAAGGGGAGGTCCCAATAGTGGCAATACTGGAGTTCCTGCAAAAGGGCTTAGATCTGGGGTTAGCTGTTAGTCCCCTCAAAGTACACATTTCAGCCTTAGCAGCCTTATTCAACTGTGACCTGGCAAGCAATAGGTGGGTGGTGAGGTTTATCTGAGCCTGTAGTAGAGCTGATTCTGTTCCATCCCCTACTCCTCCACCATGGGATCTAAATTTAGTGTTTTGACAGCTTTGACAGAAAGCCCCTTTGAGCCGTTAAATACAACATCAGATAAAGTACTGACATTAAAGACAGCTTTGTTAGTGGCACTTACATCAGCCCGTAGGGTGGGGGATTTACACGCGTTGTCAGCTGACCCCCCTTACACACAAATTATGGACGATAGGGTTGTATTAAAAGTAGATCCAGCATATCTCCCCAAAGTGGTATCGAGGTTCCATAGGGCTCAGGATATAACCCTACCCTCTTTCTGTCCCAATCCT
This sequence comes from Ranitomeya variabilis, assembly GCF_051348905.1. Lineage (NCBI taxonomy): Eukaryota > Metazoa > Chordata > Amphibia > Anura > Dendrobatidae > Ranitomeya > Ranitomeya variabilis. The sequence goes on from NC_135233.1 coordinate 73,839,983, forward strand.
AGTAACAAGAAAGAGGAGAGACTCCATTGCCTAGATGTCAGGAGATGTATCCTACAGTATATAGGGAGTACAAAATCCTGGAGGAAACAGAGGGCTTTATTGCGTTCCAGGGGTCAAGGAAGGGCCTTAAAGCCTCAAAACAAACGATCGCTAGATCGGTGAGAGAGGCCATTATTCTAGCGTATAGTAGTGCAGGCAGGGTTGTTCCACAGGGTCTGAAAGCCCACTCCACGAGGGCCATGGCGACGTCATGGGCGGAGAGAGCAGATGCTACCATCGACCAAATCTGTAAGGCGGCCACTTGGTCCTCTCCGTCTACATTTTTTAAACATTATAGGCTAGACCTATCTGCTACCTCTGATCTCACATTTGGGAGAAGAGCTAAAAGCAGTGATCCCTCCCTAAAAGAGAATACAAATCTCTGTAACTCTCTCGTGGTGCCATCATGTATGATGGAAAAACACGGGTATTACATACCTGGTAATGTGTTTTTTCATGAGACATGACTGCACCCTTATATTCCCACCCTTTTGATCATGTCATTAGTTGAGTGCATTATTAGCATTATTTGTATTATACACTCCCTGGGGTATCGGTGAATAGAACCGTATAGGATGTATTATTTATGTGTACACTAACCAGCGGTGTTCCCCTCGTACTCTGTAAAACAACTGATGTAGAGAGGAGCCGCCCCTTTTATCTGGAAGGTTTCCTGTCCTTGATGGGCGGATCCCCTCTCTCGTGGTGCCGTCATGTCTCATGAAAAAACACATTACCAGGTATGTAATACCCGTGTTTTTGTCTGGTAGGACTATCTGGATTAAAGGGATAATCACTCAAAGTTTTAAAATTGCTAATTTTTTTTTTTTTTTTACATTTTTGTAACATTTCTGATATTTTTTTATAAACGCAGAAAATATTGAAATCAATTTACCACTGTCATAAAGTGCAATGTGTCATGAAAAAAACTGTCTCAAAATCAATACGATATGTTGAAGCATTCCAGCGTCATTACCACACATAGTGACACTGGTCAGATTTCAAGAATTTTTCCCAGGTCACTAAGGGATTAAACTTGCATGGGTGTATTAACACATACATACATTTTCATGTAGGGTGTAGGCTTCAGACCATACCTTAACCCTTTCACGACATGCGCCGTACATGTACTGTGCATGCCGTGAATCCCCCTCCGGCTCCGGCGGTGAGCCCGCATCAAAGTCGCGACATGTCAGCTGTTTTGTACAGCTGACATGTGCGCGCAATAGCGGCGGGTGAAATCGCTATTCACCCGGCGCTATTAACCTGTTAAATGCCGCTGTCAAACGGAGACAGCGGCATTTAACTACCGCATCCGGCCGGGCGGCCGGAAATGACGTCATCGCCGACCCCTGTCACATGATCGGGGGTCGGCGATGTGTCAGGACAGTAACCATAGAGGTCCTTGAGACCTCTATGGTTACTGATGCCGGCCTGCTGTGAGCGCCCCCCTGTGGTCGGCGCTCACAGCACACCTGCATTTCAGCTACATAGGAGCGAACAGCAGATCGCTGCTATGTAGCTGAGCCAATCGAGTTGTGCAAGCTTCTAGCCTCCCATAAAGGCGATTGAAGCATGGCACAAGTAAAAAAAAAAAAAAAAAAAAAATGTTTTTAAAAATATGAAAAAAATATAAAAGTTTAAATCACTCCCCCTTTCGCCCCATCCTAAACAAAACAATAAAAAAATCAAACCTACACATATTTGGTATCGCTGCGTTCAGAATCGCCCGATCTATCAATTAAAAAAAAAGCATTAACCTAATCGCTAAACAGCGTAGCGAGAAAAAAATCCGAAATGCCAGAATTACGTTTTTTGGTCGCCGCGACATTGCATTAAAATGCAATAACGGGCGATCAAAAGAACGTATCTGCGCCAAAATGGTATAATTAAAAACATCAGCTCGGCACGCAAAAAATAAGCCCTCACCCGACCCCAGATCACGAAAAATGGAGACGCTACGGGTATCGGAAAATGGCACTTTTTGCTTAAAAAAAAAAAAAAAAAGTTTTGAATTTTTTTTCACCACTTGGATAAAAAATAAACTAGACATGTTAGGTGTCTATGAACTCGTAATGACCTAGAGAATCATAATGGCAGGTTAGTTTTAGCATTTAGTGAATCTAGCAAAAAAGCCAAGCAAAAAACCAGTGTGGGATTGCACTTTTTTTGCAATTTCACTGCACTTGGATTTTTTTTCCCGTTTTCTAGTAAAAGACATGGTAAAACCAATGGTGTCGTTCAAAAGTACAACTCGTTCCGCAAAAAATAAGTCCTCACATGGCCATATTGACGGAAAAATAAAAAAGTTATGGCTCTGGGAAGGAGGGGAGTGAAAAACGAAAACGCAAAAACGATAAAGGGCCGCGACTTGAAGGGGTTAAGAAGTCAGTACACGAATACAGCAGGCCTTGGGTTAGACCAGCGGTTCTCAACCTGGGGGTCGCGACCCCGAGGGGGGTCGAACGACCAAAACACAGGGGTCGCCACCTCTCTCACCTCCCCATCCACCTTCCCCCGTATGCCTGGACTGCTAGCTTTACTCCCGGCATAGCTTTGGGATCCCCGCAGGAAAATGAATCGATCGCGCATCGGATCTAGGGAGATACCAACTTCCGACGTCCCCCCTTCTTGTTTGGTGCAGCCAGGACAGATCCGGAATCTGTGGCACGTATCTGGCAACGGAATCCAGGGATGCAGGAAGAACGCGGCTGCCGGCATCGGTAATCGGCTTGAAGGGCTGCGGAAGAGCACGCCTTAAAGGAGCCGTTCGGTACCCAGCAGTGATCCGCCGCCATCACTGTGTTACAGTGTGCCCCCCGGACAGACACCTCCTCCATCCCCTCCGGAGTAACAAGTAAGACTCCCAGACATTGGGAATCTACCAGTTATTTTTGTGGCTCAATAACTGGTCATTTAAAGCAGAATGTCCTATTTTATACTTTTATGCACTGACTGTGGGCTAGGGGGGAACTGGATGAATCTGGACTCTGGAGGGAGGCTTTCTATGAAAAATGTGCCCAGGAGCTGAGGGATGGAGCTTGCTGACCCAGCTATAGGAAACCTAAAAGAAGTGACAAATGGAGAATTATCCCTGTATTAAGGAAGGATGTCTAATTAAGGGGGGGGGACGCTCCACAATCCATAACATCGCATTACGTGTGTCCGGCGCCGGACACACGTAATGCGATGTTATGGATTGTGGAGCTGCCAAGAAGATTATAAAGATGAATTTCTGAGCATTCCTGAGGATGAAGAAGATCAGAAAAGATGTATAAGGCCATGTTCACACAGTGCGTTTTTTACTGCAGAACCGCAGCAGTTTTTTCCATGCAGGGTACAATACATTGTACCCTATGGAAAACAGGAACCGCTGTGCACATGATCCTGAATAAAAAAAAAAAAAAAAAACACGCTGAATAGCTGCGGGAAAAAAGGAGCATGTCACTTCTTTGCCCGAAACAGCAGCGGTTCTGCACCCATAGACCTCCATTGTGAGGTCAAACCCGCAGTAAAACCCGCAGATCAAAAATATATCTGCGGGTTTTATTGCGGTTTGTGGTGCAGAACCGCTGCAGCCGGAAGTGCGGGGAAGCGGCCGGAAGTGCGTGGGCGGAAGTGCTTGGGCGGAGAGACATGGAGGCATACCGTCGCATGGGGATCGTGATTGATTTTGTATGTGTGTGTGTGTGTGTGTGTGTGTGTGTGTGTCCCCATGCGACGCTAGTGCCACCATTGTGCTAAGTTGCCGTATGGGACTACTACTCCCATCCGGTATTAGGATGGGAGAGTTGTCCCTGTGTCCGGCGACTTAGCACAGTTGTAAAGTTACACAAAACACCTACACACAATACACATACATGACACACAGTACAGTACATACAACACATAACATAGAGTATATACTCACCAACAGCACACTTGTAGGCGAAGCCCTCGATCCTCCAGGAAAAAATCACAAAATAAAAAATCAAATTCATACTCCCTGTCCGCAGAATCCATAAAACGAGTGTCCCACGCCGATCGGCTGCTCTCCGGCGATACACTGCCAGGAGCGAAGCTCCTGGCAGTGCATCGCGTACTGTTCCGGAGTTCAATTGCTCCGGCGTCTCAGTTAACGGCAGTACAGCTGCGTTGAACTTTCCCACGCAGCACTGCCATTAAGCGAGAGTGCCGAGGTCAATGACCGCCGGTAAACTCGCTCGCGCATGCGCAGTGACACACTGACAGGAACTATGGCTCCTGTCAGTGTTGCTGCAGCCGTGGAGAGCAGACATATCTCTGGATGTGTCTGTTCTCCATGGAAAATCTTCGTGGGATACGTGGCACTTAAATACGTGGCAATTAAATACGTGACACGTGGCACTTATACGTGATACGTGGCACTTAAACACGTGATACGTGGCACTTAAATACGTGGTACGTGGCACTGAAATACGTGATACGTGGCACTTAAATACGTGGCACTGAAATACGTGGCACGTGGCACTTAAATACGTGGCACTGAAATACGTGATACGTGGCACTTAAATACGTGGTACGTGGCACTGAAATACGTGATACGTGGCACTTAAATACGTGGCACTGAAATACGTGGCACGTGGCACTTAAATACGTGGCACTGAAATACGTGATACGTGGCACTTAAATACGTGGCACGTGGCACTGAAATACGTGATACGTGACACTTAAATACGTGGCACTGAAATACGTGATACGTGGCACTGAAATACGTGGCACTTAAATACGTGGCACTGAAATACGTGATACATGGCACTTAAATACGTGGCACGTGGCACTGAAATACGTGATACGTGGCACTTAAATACGTGGCACGTGGCACTGAAATACGTGGCACGTGGCACTGAAATACGTGATACGTGGCACTTAAATACGTGGCACTGAAATACGTGGCACTGAAATACGTGGCACTGAAATACGTGATACGTGGCACTTAAATACGTGGCACGTGGCACTGAAATACGTGATACGTGGCACTGAAATACGTGGCACGTGGCACTGAAATACGTGGCACCTAAATACGTGGCACGTGGCACTGAAATACATGATATGTGGCACTGAAATACGTGGCACGTTGCACTGAAATACGTAATACGTGGCACTGAAATACGTGATACGTGGCACTTAAATACGTGGCACGTGGCACTTAAATACGTGATACGTGGCACTTAAATACGTGATACGTGGCACTTAAATACGTGGCACTTAAATACGTGGCACTTAAATACGTGGCACTTAAATACGTGGCACTGAAATACGTGGCACGTGGCACTGAAATACGTGATACGTGGCACTTAAATACGTGGCACGTGGCACTGAAATACGTGATACGTGGCACTGAAATACATGGCACGAGGCACTGAAATACGTGGCACGTGGCACTGAAATACGTGATACGTGGCACTTAAATACGTGGCACTGAAATACGTGATACGTGGCACTGAAATACGTGGCACGTGGCACTGAAATACGTGGCACGTGGCACTGAAATACGTGGCACGTGGCACTGAAATACGTGGCAATTAAATACGTGGCACTTAGGATATGTTCACATTTGCGTTGTGCGCCGCAGCGTCGGCGCCGCAACACACAACGCAAACAAAAACGCAGCAAAACGCATGCACAACGCTGCGTTTTGCGCCGCATGCGTCCTTTTTTTGATTGATTTTGGACGCAGCAAAAATGCAACTTGCTGCGTCCTCTACGCCCGGATGCGTGCGCTGCAGTGACGCATGCGGCACAAAACGCGGAGCGCTGTCATTCAAAACACGTCCACTCATTTTGGTGTTTAGTCCCAAAATGGAGGATGGAAGAAGAAAAGGGTTGGACAAGGAAATGACATCATTTCTTTTTTTTTTTTTTTCCCCCACTGCAGTTAAAGCTTTATTTGTGTCAAACACAGACAATCTGCAGAGAAAACTGCATAAAAAACCGCACTAAAAACCGCATCAAAAAACGCATCAAAAAACGCATCAAAAACGCACCTGCGTTTTCTGCCAAGAGCTGCGGTTTTTGACCTGAAAAAAAAGGATTGAAATCAGGAACGTGTGAACATACCCTAAAGGCCCCGTCACACACAGCGACGCTGCAGCGATACAGACAACGATGCTGATCGCTGCAGCGTCGCTGTTTCGTCGCTGTGTGGTCGCTGGGGAGCTGTCACACAGACAGCTCTCCAGCGACCAATGATGCCGAGGTCCCGGGTAACCAGGGTAAACATCGGGTTACTAAGCGCAGGGCCGCGCTTAGTAACCCGATGTTTACCCTGGTTACCAGCGTAAAAGTAAAAAAAAAAAAAACAGTGCATGCTTACCTTCCGCTGTCTGTCCCCCGGCGTTCTGCTTCTCTGCACTGTGTAAGCACAGCGGCCGGAAAGCACAGCGGTGACGTCACCGCTGTGCTGTGTTTTCCGGCTGGCCGGCGCTCACAGTGCAGAGAAGCACAGCGCCGGGGGACAGACAGCGGAAGGTAAGTATGTAGTGTTTTTTTTTTTTTACTTTTACGCTGGTAACCAGGGTAAACATCGGGTTGCTAAGCGCGGCCCTGCGCTTAGTAACCCGATGTTTACCCTGGTTACCAGTGAAGACATCGCTGGATCGGTGTCACACACACCGATTCAGCGATGTCAGCGGGACCTCAACGACCAAAAAACGGTCCAGGCCATTCCGACACGACCAGCGATCTCACAGCAGGGGCCTGATCGCTGGTACGTGTCACACATAGCGAGATCGCTACTGAGGTCGCTGTTGCGTCACAAAACTTGTGACTCAGCAGCGATCTCGCTAGCGATCTCGCTATGTGAGACAGGGCCTTAAGGATGCTATTCACTGCACCCACAAGGTAATGGCAGCAGCTTCATAGGGTCAAAGGGGGTGACAGGTGCGCTTTAAGCATGTGAATACGGCCCCCTGTTCATAATAACAGGTGTGTAATAGAAAACAACACAGGGAATAGTAAATAATAGGAAACTTTAACAAGCTCTTTAGACGCGACCATCTTTTATTTTTTTTTTTAGCAAACCGTCTCATGACAATGAATCGTGTAGAAAAGAATATTAAGAAAAGAAAATACACTGAGGATTTCTTGCAGTATGGTTTTACCTCCATAATTTCAGCAGGAATTGAGAAACCACAATGTGTTATTTGTACTGAAGTTCTCTCAGCTGAATCTATGAAGCCGAACAAACTAAAACGGCATTTTGATAGCAAGCATCCACTCTTTGCTAGCAAGGATATCAGCTATTTTAGAAGCAAAGCTGATGGACTCAAGAAATCTAGATTTGACACTGGTGGCCAGTACCATAAACACAATGTAGCAGCTGTTGAAGCGTCATATTTGGTGGCACTCAGAATTGCCAGAGCTATGAAACCTCACACCATTGGTGAGGATTTACTGTTGCCAGCTGCAAAAGACATAGTTCGAGTGATAATTGGAAATGAATATGTTCAGAAATTGAATGCGATTTCCTTATCTAATGACACTGTCCGCAGAAGAATAGAGGACATGTCTGCTGATATTCTTGATCAGGTGATCCAGGAAATTAAATCTGCACCACTACCAATATTCAGTATCCAGCTTGACGAATCTACAGACGTGGCAAACTGTGCACAGTTGTTGGTTTACGCAAGGTATATTCATGATGGCGACTTTAAAGATGAGTTTCTTTTTTGCAAACCGCTTGAAACAACAACAACTGCACATGATATTTTTGATGCAGTTGGTTCTTTTCTAAAAGCGCATAACATCTCTTGGGAAAAGGTTTGCGGTGTATGCACAGATGGTGCTCCTGCTATGCTAGGATGTCGCTCAGGATTTCAGCGTTTGGTACAAAATGAATCGCCAAAAGCAATCGGAACACACTGTATGATACATCGCCAAATATTAGCGACTAAGACACTGCCGCAAGATTTACAAGAAGTAATGAAAAGCGTCATAACATGTGTCAATTTTGTTAAGTCGAGCGCCTTAAACAGTCGGCTGTTTTGCCAACTGTGCAACGATCTAGATGCGCCAAACAATGCTCTGTTATTTCACACTGAAGTCAGATGGTTGTCAAGAGGAAAAGTTTTAAAACGTGTCTTTGAGCTTCGTGAGGAACTGAAAACGTTTTTTAATCAGAAAGCAAGACCGCAATTCGAAGCATTGTTTAGCGATAAAACTGAGCTGCAGAAAATAGCTTACTTGGTGGACATCTTTGTCATCTTGAATGACTTAAATTTATCACTGCAAGGACCAAATGCAACGTGCCTCGATTTGTCTGAAAAAATGAGATCATTCCAAATGAAACTTCAGCTTTGGAAAGATAAATTGGATAAAAAAAATGTTTACATGTTTCCTACATTATCTGCCTTCTTTGAGGAACATGACATTGAGCCAGACAACAAAATTATGATGATATCTTCTGTGAAAGAACATTTGCACATGTTTTCAGAGGAAATTTCATCATACTTTCCCAATCTACCTGACACCCCATTTGCACTTGCCAGAAGTCCATTCACAGTGAAAGTTGAAGATGTTCCGGAGACAGCGCAAGAAGAGTTCATCGACCTAATTAACAATGATGCAGCGAGAACAGATTTCTCTACAATGCCACTGACAAAATTCTGGATTAAGAGTTTACAGTTATATCCTATTCTGTCTGAGACTGTGCTGCGCCTTCTTCTTCCTTTTCCAACAACATATCTTTGCGAAACAGGGTTTTCCAGATTGCTGGTAATCAAGTCTAAATACCGAAGTAGACTTGTTGTGGAAAATGATCTTCGCTGTGCCCTTGCAAAGACTGCCCCAAGAATTTCTGAATTGGTAAGCAAGAAGCAACCACAACCATCTCACTGAATTTGGCAGCATACTGTAGCAAAATATTGCACTGTTGTTTACTGTTATATTTAAACCCATGGTATGCCATGGTGAAATGTTATTTATTGGAATTCGTAATAAATATTTCTCAACATATAATTGTTTTTGTGATTATTTATTATGTTTGATTTGTAGCAATGAGAATACATAATGCATATCAGATATTTACATTCCGAATCATAACTAATAAAATTACAGTTTTAAAGTAGCCACCAAAATTATTTTTTGGGTTGGGGGTCACCGCAACATGAGGAACTGTATTGCGGGGTCACGGCATTAGAAAGGTTGAGAACCACTGTTTTAAAGGGTTGTCCGGTAGGAGGACAACCCCCTTCTCAATCTGAATGTTTGCCCTCTTTGTTTTAACAGAGACAAACATATATAAGTATTTTTATTTTCACCCCTTTCTGACCTCGGACGGGATAGTACGTCTGAGATCAGATCCCTTGCTTTGATGTGGGCTCCGGCGGTGAGCCCGCATCAAAGCCGCGACATGTCAGCTGTTTTGTACAGCTGACATGTGCGCGCAATAGTGGCGATTGGAATCGCGATCCACCCGCCGCTATTAACTAGTTAAATGCCGCTGTCAAACACTGACAGCAGCATTTAACTACCGCATCCGGCCGCGCTTCCGGAAATGCGCTCATCGCCGACCCCCGTCACATGATTGGGGGTTAGCGATGCGTCGGCATAGTAACCAGAGGTCTCAATCCCTATCTTACCTATGTAATGTATTTTACATTTTTTTTTATTTGATGTCCATACTTCTTAGGGGAAACATTATAATATATATATACACTTTTTATACCTACCCGCCATAAGCAAAATTGGTCTTTTTTTTTTTTCTATACGGAATTTAGTTGTTATATTCTTCAGTAATATCTCTTTGCGCATTACTTGAAACGTGCACAATTTTGTATGCTTTGCTATTGTCAAATTATTTACAATAAAGATAGAGATATATATATATATATATATATATATATATATATATATATATATATATATATAATTTCTATTACACATTCCTTGTTTCGGTGGTTCCAGTTCTTTTCAATTTTTTTCTTTTTAAATTCGCTTATTAATTGCAAAGTAAATCATACAATACACACATTTGCATTTGTTTCTTCATTATCCATTATGACATACAGTGTGAATAGTTATAATGCATCATCACATCTGGTGTACTACAAGAGTAATAAACGGTGCATGTCAATCACAAGTGTCCTATTGTATAACCTTAACTACATCAACAACTAAAAGAACGCCGCTAAAAGAAAATTCCGTATAAATTTCACCCTGTAAGCAATGTCCCCAAAACCACAGACCCTACTTCCTACGTGTATGTTAAATTGTTATAGATTATAGAGTATGGTGGGAGGAGTTCCATTTACCCCATATTTTCTCAAATTTATCTGGACATCCTCTATTCTGATATAATGTCCGCTCATACGGGATAATTGAATTCACTAAATCCACCCAAGCTCTAAGAGATGGGCAAGAACCACCCATCCATCGCAGCGTCAGTACCTTTCGCGCCAGAAACCGTGTCTCTCGCAAAAAAATCCCAGTGTGGTGGTCCCAAGCCTCCACATCCACACACCAAATAAACAGGTCAATGGCTCAAGTGGGACAGGAATCAACAACAAGGATGTCAATAATGTCGTCACCTCTTTCCAATAGTGAAAGATAACGGGACATTTCCATATCATATGAATAAAATCCGCATCACTTGAGTGACATCTCAGACAATCTGACGAATGGAGACGACCCATTTTAAAAAGACGAGTCGGGGTCAGATAGGATTGATATATAATGTACAACTGAGTCATCCTATTGTTGTTTGATGGGGAAACCTTAGTTGGAGATTTCAAAATGTCGTCCCATTCTTCCCCCATTCTTCCCCCAGTGTATCTGGAAGAAGCCTCTCCCACCTCCTCTCAATAGAATCTATAGTAGACCCCTCTCCTATGGATAATAGATAGGTATATAAAGAGGAGATAAGTCCTTGAGGACCTTGTGAATTGAGAATTCCTATCAATGGTAAAGATGAAATGGCTCGACCCGTACCCATATTTCGCACGTGTGATTGAAAGGCTGATCTCAATTGTAGATAGCGGAAAAATTGGGATCTTGGGATGTTGTAAGTGTTTTGTAATTGTTCAAAGGAGGTAAAAATCCCCTGGTTATGTATATTACCTATTGAGAGAACACCGTGTGATATCCAAAATTCCGTGGATGGGTGGCCCAATAATCCCGGGAAATAACTGTTATTCCACAGTGGCATTTCTGCCACTATATCAACAAATTTAGTTATTTTTTTAATTTGACTCCATATTGATCTTGCCAACCAAAGCAAAGGTAGCAAACTGGGAACACCAACCCTCTCCATTTCCAATAACCCCAACGGACAATCAATCCGGGCAAAATAAAGCAAATGGCTCTCTGAATTAGGGAGAGAATTAGAATTATTGGGCATCCATTTATTTATCATTTTAACCTGCCCGGCCAGATAATATAAGTAGAAGTCTGGCAAAGCCGCCCCTCCCCCCCGCCTCGGTCTCTGCAGGGCAGATAGCCTAAGTTTAGGCCTATTTTTCCCCCATATAAAAGACGTGGTTAGGGAATTTAGAGTCGCAAAGAGGGATTTAGATATTGAGACAGCACTGTGTTGAATGCAGTAACTTAATTTGGGGAGCAGTATCATTTTGATCAAATTAATGCGACCAGCCACAGAGAGAGGGAGTTTATCCCAGGTAGTAAATTTGGACTTTACCAGATCTATTAATGGGTAAATATTAAATTGTAAATCAAATCTACTATGTTGAGACATATGGATTCCCAGATATTTGAAATTGGAGACAATGGGCTACGACGAGAGAGTTTCGAGACGTGACATTGGAATATGGGAAAGAGGCATCAGGGCAGACTTATCCCAATTTATATATAGAGACCAGAGAATTTGCTGAATTTGTCTATAACCGTTATTACTTTTGGTAGCGTATCCTCTGTTTGATCCAAAAATACCACCATATCATCAGCATAAAGACCAATAATATCTACCCGATCTGCAATGCGTATCCCCTTGATGTCAACGGAGGACCTCATCCGTATTGCCAGAGCCTCTATCGCCAAGGCAAATAGAGCAGGGGAAAGAGGACATCCCTGGCGAGTTCCTCTATGTAAAGAAAAAGGCTCAGATATTGAGCCATTCACTACCATACGCGCCCTGGGTTTCGTATATAATGTACCTATCCCTTTCAGAAATTTGTCCCCAAAACCGTACCTCCGAAAACATGCAGATAGGAAGGACCACTCAAGGGAGTCAAAAGCTTTGGCTGCATCTAGCGATGTCAATGCCCACTTATTATCTGGCTCCAAAGAGCTATATTGGATAACCGACAGGACCCGTCTAATATTGATGGAAGTGCTTTTCCAAGGCATAAAGCCAGTTTAGTCTGGGTGTATAAGATTTAATATAATCGTGTTCAGTCTGGTAGCCAGAATTTTAGTAAAGATTTTATAATCTACGTTCACTAGAGATATAGGTCGATACAATCCACAATCGAGAGGATCCTTCCCCCTCTTTCCTGAGCACAATAATATTGGCATCATAAAACGTTTCAGGGACAAATTCTCCCTTCCATATTCCCCTGAGTACCTTCAATAGAAGAGGTGCCAACTTATCTCTGTATTTTCTATGTAGCTCAATGGGAAACCCATCAGGACCCGGGGCCTTCCCAGTAGCCATGTCCGCTATAGCTTGTTCCACTTCCTCCAAAGTAAACTCAGCATCCATGAAGGCTTGTTGGGATGGGCTCAGCGAGGGGAACGTTATATCTTATAAGTAATCCAAACATTCATCTGTATCAAAATCGCTACTAGATTTATATAATGAGTTATAATAATCGTGAAAACATTGAAGTACCTCATCAGTAGAGGATACTAATGAGCCATCAGGCACATGGATTTGCAATATTGTGTTGGAGGTGTTATGTTGGCGTACTAAGAAAGCCAGGAGTGTACTGGCCTGATTCCCCAGCTCAAAATAGGACTGACGGGCAAAAAATAATTTGCTTTTCGACTTAACGTCTATATGTTGGGTATACAATCTCTGGGAGGTAAGCCATTCAGCCCTGTTACTGCTGGTCTGATTTGCTATATATGTAGCCTCTGAATCCTTTAATCGTTGCTCCATCTCATCATCCTCCCTCGCCATCACCCTTTTAATGTAGGAAATTGTAGAGGACAAGCACCCCCTTAAATATGCCTTCAGAGTGTCCCAAAATAAACCAAGATTCTGGGGTTCCGGATGTGTTAAAATAAAACAATTTAATTGGTCGATTGTCCTATCACTAGAATCTATTAATTTCAACCAGAAAGGGTTTAATTTCCAGGATCTATTGTTATTGGACTGCCCATATTTAAGTTTAAGAACTACTGGACTGTGGTCTGAAATCCCTCTGTTGCCATGTTCAACACTATCCACCTGCAGTGCCACGCCACTAGATCCAAATATATAGTCTATATGAGATAAAGATTGTTTAGTGGATGAGTGGCAAGTATACCCCGTAACCTCCGGGTGACTCATTCTCCACAAGTCCAACCAACCGCTGCCATCCATAAACAGTGCCAGCTGGGAAGGGGACTGAGGCAAAGACTCCCCGGATACTGTGTTATCCAATCTTACTCTGTCCATGGAATGATCCATGACTAGGTTAAAGTCACCCATACAGATAACATTTGCATCTGGATATTTTAAGGAGAAACCCAATGCCATACGGAGAACCGACATATTAGCGGGGGGAGGATTATAAACACATAGTATCACATATTCACACGAATTAAGAATTGCATGTACAAAGACAAAACGGCCCTCAGGATCTCGCCGTGCTTCTCTCGCCTCACATCTAACACCTCTGTGTATCAACAGAGACCCCTCTTGAGTAGCTAGTATGAAATGCATGGAGCGACCACTGTACCCATGGATTTTGTATACATCGAACCGTTTCCCTAGTCAGGTGTGTCTCCACCAATGCCACAACATGAGGATTGTGTTTTTTGATCTGTGAAAATACCTTGATTTTCTTCTGAGGAGTCTTAATACCCCGTATGTTCCAAGTCATATATATAATTTCAGATCCCATATTTATATATAAAGGGAAATATAATACATGTCAACGTTATTCGGGCATGATTCAGAGACACCTCACAGAGCAAAAAATTAATATTGGCAGTAACCGTATACATCAAACAGTCAAAACTAGTGCATAAAATCAAACCCAAGAGAACTTGAACAATGGAGGAGCATGCTTCCATACTCCTACAGTCAAATAGAAATGGGGATACCCTCACTGAATTCGGTGTCCGGTATTGTTGACATCTTTCGCACCCACGCGAAGAGCTCTATTTATATTGCCATTAGATAAATTAGGAGTTTTTCGCATTGGACCCCTTGTGAGACCGCAACCATTCGGCTACCTCTGCTGGGTCTGTAAAGAATAGAGAGGATCCGTCATGGACAATGCGGAGCCGGGCTGGATAGAGCATGGAATAGATGATATTCTTGTCTCTAAGTCGCTTCTTGACTTCCATAAATCGTGCTTGCTGTTTCTGGAGCTCCATGGAGAAGTCCGGAAAAATCGATATGCTAGCATTGTTGAGTTTGATGGGGGCCCTTCTGCCGTGCCAAACGAAGAATAGCATCTCTATCTCTGCAATTAAGGAGGCGTGCCAGAAAAGGTTGATGCGGAGTTCCAGGGGGAAGAGGTCTCGTTGGGACCCTATGGGCCCTTTCCACCGAGAATGTTGAGGAGAATCCGTCCCCCAGGGTGGTCTTAAGCCAGTCTTCCAGGAATTTACTCAGGCTGCTGACCCTCCGAACATTCCGGGAGACCGATAATTCGAATATTGTTGCGATGCAGTCTGTTTTCCAAATCATCCGCCTTTTGTTTCCAAGCGTTTACGGAGCCAGCAGCTTTTGTCAGTTTAGCCTCCATAGGAGTGATAGTATCTTCTATATGAGACACTCTGGTTTCAACCTCCGAAATATGCCCTCTCATAGCTTGCATGTCGTGTCGCAAACGACCCACCTCAGTATGCACAACCTCTATTTTCTCCGTAAGAGCCTGCATTAACTGCTCAGATGCCTGTTTAAGAGTCAGTTCGTCTTGTTCTCCCTCCTCATTACTATCAGAAGGACGGCCCTTACGCTGGGCAGGTGCAGGGTTATTTCTGAGAGTGCGCACGTTATCAGAGGAATCATCTCTGGCGAATTTCCTTAATTTATCAGCAGCCCCTGCTCCCTTAGAGTGTTGCATGGTAGGCAGTTAAAAGAACTCAACAAAGTAATCACAATTATAGTTGTAGATAAACCGAACTCTGACTTCAGGTCCTGTATAATATTGGACTGTACTCCAAAGAGGCCACGAGATTGGCAGATAATGATAATGAAGATCACAGGGTGGTCGTTTTTGATGTTTACTTGGGCCCTATATAACTGAGTGGGCTCTCAGTCTGCACACGGGGAGGGGGGGGGTCAGCAGAGAGGGGGTTAATTCCCAATATTATGATGCTGTTAAATGAAGTGGCTGTATGATAGGGGGGGGCGCAGGGCCCAATATTTCAGGGCACACACCGCACCACCCCTCTAGTTCCTTATATATGCGTTCACCTTCTAAGCAGCACCGCAGGTATATGAGGCTCCGCTCCCCATGCTGTTAGGGAGCGCGCTGTATTAATGGCCGCTGCTCCCCGTGGGTACCGCTATCCCCCTCAGGCCTCCCAGCTTCTGTGCACAAGCACAGCTCTCACCGCTGTGATCCTGCCACCGTCAGCTCCGATGAGAAAGCCCGGCTTCAACAGGAGACGGCGCCGCGTCCTGTGTCCCGGAGCGCGCGCACCGAAGATGGCTGCCACTGCACGTGGAGTCTCCTGGTGTCTGTCCTTGCAGCTCCCGCCGCCTCAGATCACCGCAGCAGCCGTCCGGAGGGCCCACAAGGTTCCTCAGAATGTGGGGTTCCAGCCCCTGTCGGTACCGCTTGCTAATATAAGGTTTGTATGGCAGGATTAAATTAGGATATATGGAGCTCTCACTCAGTGCGTCCTTCTTCTCCAGCTACATAGCCACGCCACAGTTCTTTTCATATTTGGAGCACGGATTATTTTTTGTATTGATCCAGGCATCGCACATCCTGGTTGACACGTGACCGCATGTATTTAAATAGAATACTTGCAGTCACACACGCCCTTCTGCCTGCTCCTTGTACTGTGAGGATTCACAAGTTTGTACCCCAAGTTTGGACAACTGCTTTTAACTGTGAATCTACCACTGATCTTGATCTAATGTTTTTTCACTCTTTCGGGCTGTTCGTGCACTAATTTTTGTCAGTGTTTTATAGGATTTGCAAGACAAAATCAGGAGTGGAAGCTAACAAGAGAGAGAACTATTTTTGGAGCCCTTATTAGATTGGACTTATGAATACTGATCAAAAAACAGCATTTTACAGACATCAGTTTTTGGGTCAGAGTTTCTTTTAGCTAATCAAAGCTCAACTTTGATCAGGTCAGAAATCCGCTTTTAGGAAAGTTCAAACAAAGTGAAATTAGTACATGTTCAATCCGAGGTCTTTGACGTTGATTCTTCTTGCTTGAAATATTGACATCTAAAAACCACTACTAAAAAATGTTTTTAAAATGGTTTTGCAAAAACTGCAAAACTGAGAATTTTGCAACAATTTATGTTGGAAAACATGTCAAAGAATTGACATCAATGTGTGTTGCCACACGTTAAAAAAAAAAAAAAAAATGCATTGGAAAAGTAGCTCAACGTCCACTATATGTGATTTTTCCCATTTAAATAAATAGGAAGCTTCTTGGAAGCAGATGGGGAAACGTTTTTAGATGTCAATTTTTGCACGGAATCTGTGATAAAATCTGCAAGCAAAAACTAGGCAGCAAACTCATCTGACCTTAACCCCATAGGAGAATCTATGGAGTATTGTCAGTATTGAGGAAGATGAAACACCAGACCCAACAATGTAGACAAGCTTAAGGCTGCTATCAAAGCAACCTGGGCTTCCATAACATCTCAGCAGTACCACAGGCTGATCGCCTCCATGCCACGCCGCATTGATGCAGTAATTGATGCAAAAGGACCCAAGACCAAGTATTGAGTGCATTTACTGAACTTACATTTCAGTAGGCCAACATTTTGGATTTTAAAACCATTTTTCAAGCTGGTGTTATAAAGTATTCTAATTTACTGAGATAACGACTTTTGGGTTTTCATTGGCTGTGAGCCATAATCGTCAACATTAACAGAAATAAAAACTTGAAATAGATCACTCTGTTTGTAATGACTCTATATAATGAGTCTCACTTTGTGTATTGAAGAACTGAAATAAATTAACCTTTTGATGATATTTTAATTTTGTGAGAAGCACCTGTATGTTACTGAACTCACTTTAGTTTAGCTAGATGAGGTGTTAAAGCTTTTTTTGTGGGGGAGAAGATAACTTACTTGTAGAATAATAAAACTAAATTTAAAAAAATGAAATATTATAGGAGATTGTTCAACTTTGGCCATCTATGAATCCCCAGCCTAATGAATAATAACCAATTGAAGTGCAATTTAGGAAATTACTGACTTTGCATACAAAGTTCTTATATTTTAGAATATCCCTCAGTGTATCACTAATGAGTTTGGTGAGATGTAAATTTCTGCTTAAATGTTCCTAATGAGTAGACCTCATTGATCCAGACCTCAATCTTTGTCATGAAATTCTCAGAGCTAATTTAAATATCAATTAGGTATAATATGTAACATATTTTGTAGTCCTATCAATAGGTGATTTATTTTTTTTGTGGGGGGAGAGTTGGAATTTAAAGACCTACTACATACATTTTTTATTGGTAGGGTATGGAATAGGTCTAAAAAACACAGAGTTCAAAGGGAATCTGACGCTAGTTTTTTGCCACCTAATCTGCGAGCAGCATGATGTAGAGACAGAGATTCTAGTAATGTATCGCTTACCGGGCTGCTTGCTGTCGTTTTGATAAAATCACTGTTTTATCAGTAGGAGATTATCGCTAAAAGACTAGTAAACCTCCTGCCAGGTAGTCCGTACTCTATATACCCCAGAGTGAGAGAATGTTAAAAGTAGGGATACGCGGATCCGTGGATGCTTGGGTTTGTCTGGTTCAACCGAAATTGTCCAAAATTCAATTTGGGCACCAGAACTGTACCTGAACTTGAAAAAATCTCCCTGCCCTCTTCCCGCCCTCTCCATGTTCATTCAACTCTAGTTATAAGAATTCATTGAAACTCATTGGGATGAAGAATAAACAGTTTGCCAGGAGACGAGCTGTGACCATATCTAATCTGAGAGAATCTGTCACCAGATTTTTGCTATTACAACTGAGAATAACGTAATATAGGGGCAGAGGCGCTGATGTTACCGATGTTTCTCTTTGGATTTGCTTGCTGCAGAGTAGGTATCAATGTTGGGTTTTCTGACTTTCTTCAATTTGTATTTTAGCTTTCAGGCAAATAATTATAAACCTTTTCCCAAAGTACCGTAACTTTAGTACCGTAACTTTAGAAGCCTGTTTGCCTTTCCTTGAGCTTTCCTTCATAGTGAGTGGGGATTTTTCATAATCCTGTCATATTTATCCAGAAAAGGAATTTTATCATTTGACTATTTAAAATTCTGATGGGGGCATACGTGGTGTTAGAAACCAATGACGTAGTGATATGCTGGATCACAGCAAGACATCCTATGATGTTGATCTTCTCTGTTTTAGCCTGAAGCAACTTGCCAGTCAGAACGCTGTTTGATGTAAAAAGGAAAAGCTGATGATTTTTTTTTTTTTTTTTTTTTGTATGACCATGCTGCTACTGTATCAATACCAGAAACTTTTTCAGAACTCGAGAGAATTGATCTGTGATCTGCAAAAAAAAAAAGAAGTAAATCTCTTGGAAGTATTGATGGACGTTTTGAGTAAAATGGTCTGAAAATGTTAGGTTTTCTTTAAAGGCAAAGATTTGGCAGAAAACACTGTTACTTCAGTGAAATTATTAAACCTATTTTTTTTTCTTGTAACATAGCATCCAAGCATTGGTAGAGACGGTACACCTCTCCCCTACCTCTCTGTACAGTTAGCTTGCATGTGTCACAGCACATGCCCTCTTCACTTCTATAATGAATATGTCAGCCTAGTTTTGTATGTCCATGTGTCTGCTGTAAAGCTCATCTTTATAGTTTCTGACATGGTCAGAAAAGGCTACCCAATTATAGTGCTGGCAGAATGGAGTAATACATATTTTAGAAATTACGGTATATTAGGAATGATTGACATTAAACATATAATACAGTGCCTTTCGAAAGTATGCGGCTCCCTGGAACTTTTCAACCTTTTCCCACATATCATGCTTCAAACATAAAGATACCAAATGTAAATTTTTGGTGAAGAGTCTACAAGTGGAACACAATTATGAAATTGAACGAATTTTATTGATTATTTTTAATTTTTGTTGAAATTCAAAAACTGAAAAGTGGGGCGTGCAATATTATTCGGCCCCTTTAACTTAATACTTTGTTGCACCACCTTTTGCTGCACTTACAGCTGCAAGTCACTTGGGGTATGTATCAGTTTCGTACATCGAGAGACTGAAATTTGTGACCATTCTTCCTTGGCAAACAGCTCGAGCCCAGTGAGGTTTGATGGAGATCGTTTGTGAACAGCAGTTTTCAGCTCTTTCCACAGATTCTCAATTGGATTGAGGTCTGGACTTTGGCTTGGCCATGCTAACACCTGGATACGTTTATTTGTGACCCATTCCATTCTGTATTTTGCTTTGTTTGGGATCATTGTCTTGTTGAAAGACAAATCTCCGTCCCAGTCTCAGGTATTTGCAGACTCAAACAGGTTTTCTTCAAGAATGGTCCTGTATTTGGCTCCATCCATCTTCCCATCAATTTTAACCATCTTCCCTGTCCCTGCTGAAGAAAAGCAGGCCCAAACCATGATGCTGCCACCACCATGTTTGAGAGTGGGGATGGTGTGTTCAGTGTGATGAGCTGTGTTGCCTTTATGCCAAAGATATTGTTTAGCATTGTTGCCAAAAAGTTTGATTTTGGTTTCATCTGACCAGAGCACCTTCTTCCCCATGTTTGGTGTGTCTCCCAGGTGGCTTGTTGCTAACTTTAAACAACACTTTTTATGGTTATCTTTGAGAATTGGCTTTCTTCTTGCCACTCTTCCCTAAAGGCCAGATTTGTGCAGTGTACGACTGATTGTTGTCCTATGGACAGACTGTTCCACCTCAGCTGTAAATCTCTGCAGTTCATCCAGAGTGATCATGGGCCTCTTGGCTGCATCTCTGATCAGTCTTCTCCTTGTTTGAGATGAAAGTTTAGAGGGACGGCCAGGTCTTGGTAGATTTGCAGTGGTATGATACTCCTTCCATTTCAATATGATCGCTTGCATAGTGCTCCTTGGGATGTTTAAAGTTTTGGAAATCATTTTGTATCCAAATCCGGCTTTAAACTTCTCCACAACAGTATCACGGACCTGCCTGTTGTTCCTTGGTCGTCATGATGTTCTCTGTGCTTCAAACAGAACCCTGAGACTATCACAGAACAGGTACATTTATACGGAGACTTGATTACACACAGGTGGATTATATTTATCATCATTAGGCATTTAGGACAACATTGGATCATTCAGAGATCCACAATGAACTTCTGGAGTGAGTTTGCTGCACTGAAAGTAAAGGGGTCGAATAATATTGCACGCCCCACTTTTCAGTTTTTGAATTTCCACAAAAATTTAAATTAACCAATCATTCAACTTCACAATTGTGTTCCACTTCTTGATTCTTCACAAAAAATTTACATTTGGTATCTTTGTTTTGAAGCATGATATGTGGGAAAAGGTTGAAAAGCTCCAGGGAGCCGAATACTGTTGCAAGGCACTGTATAATGTGTATGTCTGTATAAATTCAGCGTTGGATAATGCTGACCGTGAATGTGGTCTAATTCTACAATCCAGATTTTAATATAATCTGGGTCTAGGGAAATACAGCGAAATTAATGGGAACACGTTCTTCGTAGCCATAGGTCGCACTTTGTGGATGCTACTGTGCACCGTTATAAAAGTCAATGGATGCGTTTCTTCAAGATCGTCGATTGGCTTGTTGATCTTGGTGGGAGTCATGGGGAGTTTTAGAGCTGCCACTCCTGACTCTTAATGAATCGGGCAAGACACATAGTTGCAAACACCGCTATGTGCACCTTCTCCAGCATTTGTGGCATAGCGAACGCCACCGCATGTCATGAATTTGGAGATCACCATGCTCCATTACACCCCAATTTTGACCTATCTTCACCCACTTTGCCAGAACTGGGGCAAGAATTGCATGAAAATCTTGTGTTGCGCAAAATAAATTGACCTTTCAAACTTTTTATTCACCAGAAATGGTGAAAAGGCGTTGATGAATAAACCCCTAGTGTCTTTGTCTTGTGACCAGCAAGTCACCATGGCACTCAAGTCTAAAATGACCGAAATCACCTGGCCTTTTTGTGATGTGGTCATGGTGATTGACTGGTCGGAAGCTGATTACATTGACTTTCTTGCCATGCACTGTAGCATCCGGATAGTGGAAGTTTTCTCTTTGCTAATTGTCTCCCAGGCAAAGCCATGGTGGTGCCTCAACCTTAAACCATGTTCACACGTTCAGCATTTGGTCAGTGTTTTACCATAGTATTTGTAAGCCAAAAAAAAATGAGTAAAAAATACAGAAGTGGTGACGTGTTTCTATTATACTTCTGATTGTTTCACTCCTGATTTTGGCTTACAAATACTGAGGTAAAATAATGACCAAATGATGAATGTTGTGGCTAAAGGCTACATCACCGCTTAGGCTGGGACAGTCATTGTGTGACTGAAGGTCATTCCGTCATGTTGCTACATCACGGCGCTATAGAAATGAATGGCGTCGCATTGTGACATGACCGTGAGAAGCAAGTCTCAAAAAATCCAACCGTGTCGCAGTGCAACCCCATTCCCTTCCATAGTGCCAGGATGCAACAGCGGGACTGAACAAACTTTTTAGTTGCGCAATGTCTGTCATGGCCATAGTCATTGTGTAGCCCCAGCTTTATTTACGAGCTCCCAGTTGTAATCTCTGTTGGTGACGCCTGTGTACCACCTCCTGGCGCGGGCTTCCTGGTGTGACCTGCAGTTGTGGTTTAGGTCATACAGTGTGAAAATAAACTCCTGGTTGTAATGAACAAGCCCTTAGCTGTGTACATCAGTGCTTTCCTAAAACGACTGTGCGTCTCTACAGTAGATGCATTTACTGTCGTCTGTTTTGGGTTTTGACAAGCTTAACGTGGCTGCTATAGAAAAGGATATTTGCATTTGTGTAAAATGTCAGCACTTTACACAATCGGCATATTGATAGTTGTCTGCTAAAGTGGAGCACTGTTTAATACACCTTTCTTTAGACGATGGTTTGTGCTTCATGGTCCTCAACATATCAATCAATACTCCCAGCTTGGCATGATTCTGTCGCTGAAGTTGGAAGTAACTTGAGTTTCTGGCCTCTTTGCTCTATTTTTTTTCTTGTAAAGTCTACAATCTTGCTTTCGTTAAAAGGCTGGTCTCCTCTTATTGCATGAATACAATTTCAAATTTGCTTAGTTTTTACAAGGAACTTTACAATTTGCCTCTTAGCGGGACGTACACTGCACTAATCGCATCGTGACCGGTTCCTTCTCCAGATGGCGTCCGTTTGGTAGCCACTCACTAGTTTATGTAAACGGTTTTTAAAAAAGAAAAAAATACTCAAGAGAAATGGGATTTTTAATCCTGTAGTGCACAGCTTGTTGCCATGGTTACCATCCATTTTGGAGGTGGCCGGTCTCCTAGGGAGGGTGTTCTCACTGGCAAGCTGTTTGCTCTACAGCTTACAAGTGATGATCTGAAGTTGACTGATGCCACCAGCTTCAATATTTGCAGTCCTGTGGAAGAGGCAAAGATACAATGACGTTTTTGTCACAAAAGCGTGCTTCTACCTTACAAAAATCCACAACAAAAAAACACACAAATTATTTTTGTATGTTACATTTTGTTCAATGAGGTAAATTTGGAGAGGTTTTTTTTTTTTTTTTCTTAAATAAAGCAAGCAAAATAAAAAGAGAAAATGTGCTGGAAAAACACATGGATTTTTTTTGCCAACTGTTATTAATACAGAATGTTTTTTTCTACTTTGACAATGAAACAATTTGCCCATTGAATCAATTGGAAGTAGGGAAGATGGGAAGTTGTAGAGGTTAAAACACATTTTAGAGATGCCTGTCTTATCAAGCTCCATGCTGTTGTTGACTTGCAATGATTGTTTTAGCATTGCTGGACACAGCAGGGAGTGCCTACTGGTCAGACTCCGCCCTCTCCTGTGATAACCAGCTCACTGTCAATGGACTATGTATACAGAGCTTGGTGTGGGCGGGGTTAGCTTTCTCAGCTCTGCTTCATGCTAAATATGAAAACTGTGTCACAACTGCTGCACCCAGTAATCTAAGTGATACATTGTTGGATTCCGGGTCTCTTTGCCTACATCATTCTGCTCTCAGATAAGGTAGCAAAAACCTTTTGACATATTCCCTTTAACGTCCCCTCTTTGTAAAGTCTTTAACCTAAAGACATGATCTTGGATATTCTAGCCCCAAAGCGTTAACCGCAGTCTCCGCTCTGCTACATCTGTCATTGGCACAGCTGTTCCTGCATACTTTTGCCTTGCATTCTGTTTATCTTTGTGTGATTTACAACCCACCTGGTTCGCTGTGACTGTACATCGGAGAATATTGTGAGCTTGATTTCCGAGTTTTGGGCTTTCATGTAAATTCCTCATTACGAGCCAGGGATTCTGACACTCGCTGCATCAGAGAGGCAGAATAAAAACCTTTTTTTTTTTTTTTTTTTGCGCAGACAGATGTGAAACAGATGTGAAAGCGCAGAGATCTCATTGTTGTCTTGCATATTCCCGGCTTACCCGTCCAGCAATGCTACGGGCCTTTATTCTCAGCATAAAAGCCATTCTGAATATACAAAAGCCGTTGCCAACTTCTTCATGGGAAAACAAAGCCGGAGTTATCAAATTGGTCGCATCAATCGGAGAAATGCAGACAAGGAAATGCGGGAGCGGAACAGTCATTAACCGAGTGCTCTTATGGGGAAGACCTGCGGAATATTTCCAGGTCACAGTCAGGACTTCTTTGGCTCTTGGTGATTTATTATTTCCATGTTGGTGAATATCAGCATGGTCAAGCGGTTTGTGAGAGACCCGATCAAATTAGCTCATCTCTAGTTGTGAGCTCGCAGACCACGGGGATGGGAAGGAGGGAGGATTTTCCATTATAAACATAGATTACGGCACAGTCAGTTTCAGTTTGGTCACAATAATAAAGTACAAGGCAGTCTCCATTTCACAAAGCTGTTTCCAGTTTGTGGCAATCCATGAACCCAATTTCTGGGAGATAATGAAAAAAGTATCTGCACATTCTTCTCCGGTGGGATGCTGAAATGACTTCGCTGCCACTTTATCTCCAACCAATTTCCCTAATCCTAGCTTGTTAGCTCTGATGAAAAGCCTTAAATTAGTCGAGCAGCCTCACGTTTTGTTGAATGGTTTGATTGTGTTGGATTATTAAGCTTTGTGTCATACTGTACAGCCGGCATTTCTCCCGCCTCAGCAACTAATCCCAATATACTTTATTTATCCACGCAGCTACGGACAAAATCCCTGCTTGCCACAATTTAAAAATGCAAATAAAAGTGTTCTGGATTTTTTTTTTAAAGTGTTTCTCTGATCATAAGTGAGAACTGTAGTCAAAGTTCGGAATGCACTAGTGTTTATGCATGGCGGTATCTTCAGATTGTACAAGCTTCCGGTTCCTTCTGTTCAGTCATATATTGTTTCATGTACTTTTAGAGCCTAGTGCATAGTAACCTTATGGCTATCTAGTACAGAGCCCTGCAGTCTCCGTGCGCCACTATTCAGACCTGATGCTGGTACCATAATGTATGGACAAGAATCCTCCTTGCTCTATGGCACAGCTTCTCAAACTCAATTTTGGTTGCCACCTAAGCCTCACCAGACATACAAAGGTGATGCCCTGGCCTCTCTGTCTGTTGTGGATGTCTGTGGCAAAATGAAAAATGGTGCCCAATTTACTTTGTCTGGTGAACTAGACTCTCTGTACAGCACTACAGTTAGGAGAAAATAAGATAATTTTGCTAACCCAGAGATTGTTGCAGCCACTTCTGTAAAAACTGCCTCACCAGTTCTATCCCTAAAATCATAAGGTGGCACTTCACAGTTTGAGAAGCACTGCTCTGTGGCACACTTGAGAGCTCCTCTTGGACAAAAAACAAGGACCTCCCGGATTTCTGGAAAACTTGTCAAATCTGTGATTAAACCTCAAGAGAATCAATGTTTCCAGGAAGTTTCTTGTGCATTAATTTGAATTATTTTAACACATAAGTGAGTGGGAAAGTGGCGTGTGGGTGGTGGCTTTGAAAATTTGCATGGCTGTTGAAGGGTGTGGGGGTGACTTTGGCACTGGAAAAAAGTTGAACCTCCCAGATTCCTGAAAGAGTTGGAAATTCTCCCAGTCACCAGTGAAACGAGCATTTGTTTCCTGAAGGTTTTTTGTGCATTAGAGTATGTGTACACAGTGCCTTAGATGCCGGCGCACCCACCAGTTTTTCAATTGCAGTTGCTCCAACGGTGGTTTTGCTGACATCTTTGTGGCGGCTCCACCATTGACTACTGGTGGCAGCTTCACCACTAACTTTTTTTCTCTATACTTTAACGTATTTTAAGCATGCAAATCCTTGCTGAAGCTGCCCGAAGAATGGACAAGTCATGTCTTTCAACTGCTTCAGGGTTCCCAAGCCCAGAGGCCATTAAAAGGCTTAACATAAGACAAAACATGCGTACTGCAGTGTCGGTTTGCATTACTTTCCATTTTATTTGGCGTTTTTGAAGCCATTAGTCTTGTAATGGGATGCCCATTTTTATTTTTTATTTATTTTTTTTAAGTTTTCATCAGGCATTAATTTGTGTAGGTGAATGGCTTTGAGGTTGAGAGGAAATGGGGGGTTATATTTTTGGCGACTGTGAGGCTGCCATCACACTAGCAGTATTTGGTCAGTATTTTACATCAGTATTTGTAAGCCAAAACCAGGAGTGGGTGATAAATACAGAAGTGGTGCGTATGTTTCTGTTATACTTTTCCTCTGATTGTTCCACTCCTGGTTTTGGCTTACAAATACTGCTAGTGTGAGGGCAGCCTCACTGTTCTCATAGATCAATTGTGCTCTCTGGCATCTGAGGGAAGCATTGCTCAATTCTGACAAATAAAAAGTATCCCACCATATGCCTACCATCAAAATTGGAGACATATAGAGGCAGACTGGAAGACCGTTTGCTTCGGCACGCCACATTAGGTCAGTACAAGATGACGACCTACATGACCGGAGTCTTTTTCTTAAAGATCACATTAGGAAGTCTTGACAAGGAGAACACATGCAGCTCTCACTGTCTTCAATTGTGACTTTCAGCATGTGTCACTGTCACATTACGTCTTCTAATTATCTGTTCAGTGTCCCTCAGTCTAATGTAGAATTGCCAAGAAGGGAATAAAAAGTTGGTTGTATATCTGTAAAAAGCACTTACTGGCTAAGGCTGTGTTCACATGTCCAGTAATGATCCATTAGAATGGATCCGGCAGCAGTCCGTTGGCCAAAAAATGTTGTACATTCACAACTTTAGTCCTTTAAAAAAAAAAAAAAAAAAACTGATCTCTGTTGGATCCATTTTTATTTTTTTTTTTAAACATTGAGGTCTGTGCAAAATGGATGTTAATTAGCCATCCATTTTTCTTCCATTTATAAAGGATCTTGTTTTTTTGCTTACTGGATCCATTACTAATGGAAGAAAACTGATGGATAATTAACTAATCCGTTTTTTCATAGATTTCAGTGTTAAAAAAAAGATTTAGCAGAGATCCGTTTTTTTTTTTTAAATGGACTAAAGTTGCACTTTTTTGCTAACGGATTTCTGCAGGATTCATTCTAATAGATGATTACTGGACATAGGACCAAAGCCTAGGATCTGCAGCCCTGTAGATGACCCCGTTGATCATCTGTCACTGAAGTTACGTACTGATCATCCATAGTTCTTGTTTTATTCACTCCATACTTTAGTGCTGGCGTGCGCGGAGTATTTTACCAATTTCACCACTAGATGTCACCAGTGGACTGCGCGTGTTCTCTGCTCTATCCTATAACGCTCCCTGCCATATCAGAATATATGATGTTTAATAACAATGTGGAATTGATCACATGATCTATACATTCATAAACTGTGCATCGCGTGACATTTAAGGTGAGCAACTTCATCTCCGTGGAAAAGCCTTGCAGACATGTTTGCATATATGATCCTGTTATACGAAACACAGGATATTACTTTTATACGAGACAACAAGGGGAATGTAAAAATGGTGCAAATTGAAAAGCGCTGTTAATGCTGCAATATTCCACTTTTTAAAGGCTTAGGTTTAATTTCCCCTCACCAGTGTGGATATACTACAGGAAAATAGGTTACAAGTAACCTATGCATAATGATGGCTTTATGAGCTACATAAGAAGCAAATTGCAGACATGTTTAGGAGTATTTTGGTTAGAAAAATAAGTTTGTATCTTTTTTTTTTTTTTACATTTTAAATGCAGTGTAAAAATTGACCAGTGATAACTCCTTTCTGTTGCCTTTCTTTATTCCTGTAGCTTTCCCATATAACAAAGCTGCATTGTGCAAGATTGACTGTAAATTAAGCAGTGGTGCAAATTTGTATTTTGCAGCATTTCTATTTGCACTGCGGAAATATCCATGCGTAATGCACTCTTTGCATGTGTAAAAATACTCCAAAAGACGCAGCTTAACTTTGGCCTTCAGGATGAAAGGATTTTTTCTTTTTTCCTGGCATTTGCTTATTTTCTGTTGCCATATGAGGACTTTTTTTTATTAGAAAAGCTTTTGGGGGACATATAATTTGCATTAAAATATTGCATTAATTTCTAGTGGATATTTTTTTTTCTAATAGGAAAACCATGGTTTTAACCCCTTAACGACCGCCGATATGCCTTTTAACGGCGGCAGTTAAGGGTAGTTTTTCCTTTGCGCCACTTTTTAACAGCGGTGAGAAATAAGGTTATAGCGCCCCCCAGCATTGAATATTCTCCGGGGTCTCGGCTAGTGGGCGTAGCTGAGACCCCAGGGAACATAATTCAGGTCGTTTTTTATCGATCCCAGTGTTGTGATCTCCGTTGTCCTGAACCCTCCTGCATCCTCCAGCCCTGTCCCCCAGCTGTCGGAGTCTTCTTCCGGGAGAAAAATGCAGGCACATGCGCAGTGCGCCCGCTGAGATCTGCCGGCCAGCACCTGGCAACAATAGGAAATTTTTCGTATTGGTTCATTTTGATCACTGTGATAGACCCTATCACAGTGATCAAAATAAACAAAATAGTAAATCAAACCCCCCCTTTATCACCCCCTTAGTTAGGTAAAAATAATAAAATAAAAAATGTATTTCCATTTTTCAGTTAGGGTTGGGGCTAGGGTTGGGGTTTGGGTTGGGGTTATGGTTATAGTTATGGATGGGATTGTGGTTAGGGGTGTGTTAGGGTCAGGTTAGGAGTTAGAATTGGGGGCTTCCACTGTTTAGGTACATCCGGGGGTATCCAAACGCGACATGCTGCCCACCGTTGATTCCAGCCAATTTTGCGTTTAAAAAGTCAAAAGGTGCTCCCTCCTTTCTGAGCCCTGCCATGCTCTCAAACAGTGGCTTTCCCCCTCAGTATCGGCGTACTCAGAAGAAATTGCACAACAAATTTTGTGTTACATTTTCTCCTGATACCCTTGTGAAAATAAAAAAAAAAATTGGTTCCAAAGTAAATTTTTGGCGAAAAAAGTAAAATGTTCATGTTTTTTTTTTTCTTCCACATTGCTTTAGTTCTCATGAAGCACCTGAAAGGTTAATAAACTTCTTGAATGTGGTTTTGACGGGTGCAGTTTTTAGAATGGTGTCACTTCTGGGTATTTTCTGTTATATTGACCCCCAAACCCACTTCAAATGTGAGGTGGAAAGGCACACACCTGTCTATAAAACACCTCACAGTGCATGTCAGACCAAATTAGAATCATGAGGTCAAAGGAACTGGCCAAGGAGCTCAGAGACAGAATTGTGGCAAGGCACAGATCTGGCCAGGGTTACAGCAGAATTTTTGCAGTACTCAAGGTTCAAGGTTCCTAAGAGCACAGTGGCCTCCATAATCCTTAAATGGAAGAAGTTTGGGACCACCGGAAGTCTTCCTAAACCTGGTCATCCGGCCCAACTAAGCAATCGGGAGAAGAGCCTTGCTGAGAGAGGTAAAGAAGAACTCCAAGATCACTGTGGCTGAGTTCCCGAGATGCAGCGGTATGTGTGGAGAAAACCAGGCACTGCTCATCACCTGCCCAATACAATCCCAACAGTGAAACATGGTGGTAGCAGCATAATGCTATGTGGGTGTTTTTCAGCTGCAGGGACAGGACTATTGGTTGTCATTGAATGAAACCTGAATGCGGCCAATTACAGAGATATCCTGGATGAAAAACTCTTCCAGAGTGCTCTGGACCTCAGACTTGGCCGAAGGTTTACCATCCATTAAGACAATGACCCTAAGCACACAGCTAAAATAGCAAAGGAGTGGCTTCAGAACAACTCTGTGACCTTTCTTGACTGGCCCAGCCACAGCCCTGACCTAAACCCAATTGAGCATCCCTGGAGAGACCTGAAAATGGCTGTCCACCAACGTTCACCATCCAATCTGACGGAACTGGAGAGGATCTGCAAGGAAGAATGGCAGAGGATCCCCAAATCCAGGTGTAAAAAACTTGTTGCATCATTCCCAAGAAGACTCATGGCTGTACTAGCTCAAAAGGGTGCTTCTACTCAATACTGAGCAAAGGGTCTGAATGCTTATGACCATGTGATATTTCAGCTTTTCTTTAATAAATTTGCAAAAATTACTGCATTTGTTTTGTTTTTCAGTCAAGATAGGGTGCATAGTGTACATTGAAGACAAAAAAATTTATCAAATGGCTGCAATGAAAGAGTGAAACATTTTAAGGGGGTCTCAATACTTTCCGTACCCACTGTATAACTTTTGCATCTGACCATTTTCCTTTTTGGAATTTTTAAATTGTACAACATGACAATATAATTTATCATTGCCTAAAATACAAAGGGATTGTGTCATCTTTATCTTTAACCCTTTTAGAGATCATTTCATCTTCATCTGGCTTAACCATTCACAATAACGGTAATTTTGACCAGGGGTGCCCAAACTTTTACATGCCCCTGTAGGATCCCATGCTGGATGTCTATATAGTGAAAAATGTATTACGCTACACTATTATTGGGGGTGTGTTCCTAGGAACACTCGTTGCATGATAATTGGGCACTGCGGAATAACTTGAAGGTCATGGAACCCAATACAAAAGCTACAAAGGGCCAATTATTGCAAGTCTTTAATAATATTGGTCTTTTCATATATGTTAAAGGGACTAATTGGGCCCCTTAGGCTCCAGGGACCAGGTAGAATTGCAACCCCTGCACCTATTGTAGTTACGCCCCTGATTATGCCTTTTCTAAATAGGCTGCTGACCACCCAATGAACGAGCAAAATGCACATTCGACGGGTGAAAAGATGTTTTGCTTTGCATAAAAGCATCACTTTCTGCAATGCATCGTCCTCTGTAAACTGGATCTGTGCTGCAGAGAACAATCTATTACATATGGAGATGAGCAGATCATTTTGCATAGGATCGAGTTGAATTTCCTGAAAATCATTGGGTCCCTGCAGAGCATAGTTTGTACAGCAGTAGGTTTCCATCTCCAGAGTCACTGGGTAAGTCTCTCTCGCCTATGAAGTATAAGCTTTTATAAGACGGGTCCTCTCTTTCTCGCCTGTAAAGTGTAAGCTCTTATTGATATGAATAGGGGGCGGATGTGCTATACCACCATACAGTACACAGAGTTGCACTTTGCAGCTCCGAAACTGAGCAGTTTCGGACGAACCTGAGAACAGCTGATCAGCGGAGGTGCCTAATGTCGCACCTCCACCAATGGACATTGATGACCTCTACTAAGGTAAGGTCATGAATGTTAAAGTAATGGACAACCTCTAAGCTTTTCTGTACAACTGGAAAAAAACCTTTTTCTAGGGCTTCAAGGGAAAGGCTTTTGGCCCATCTTAAATACTATCTAAGTATTTTTACTTGCAAAATCTCCCTACTTGTCCAGCAGACTCCAGGAACATGAGAAACCTCCTGATATCTTGGAAAAATTAAAATAATCCCTCAGTTGTCCCAAAACCACCCATAAACTAGCACTTCAAGGCAGTTTCTTGCGTGATGTGGAGGGAGATGGAAACAACTGTGAAGGAGGAGTTTGATCTCAAAGGGGGCGAATTGCCAAAGATTTCCAAGACTCCATCTCCCGGGGCAGCAGCTATAATATTGGCAAATGTGAATAAATGGGACTTTGTGAATGCGTTACCAGAACATACACCTCAAGCAAACCAAAACCGCAGTGTGAACTGCTCTTCATAAGCATAAATGATTGGAACGGCCACGTTCACATGTTAATTTCATTAAAGTAGAAGATTACAGTGTTAGTGGCTTGCTTCCCCTACAGTAGTCATTAGAGGACTATTTGGCTGCTTCACTTGTGGCCGGTTTGCTTTCATGGACCTTTCAGTGCAGTTCATGAAGTTTCCCAGCTCGGATTCTCCACAAGCTCAGTGAGCACATGGCGGACACCGCTCGCATTCGGTCTCCTGTCTGGCACCTACATTAGGATTCCAGTCACATTACTTGAGGAGGAGGGAAGGAGGCTGATTCATTGCGCTCCTGTAATATAGAAAGATGCCACTTGCTAGAGACGTGAATGCTTCGCCCAGAATGCCTGTGTCACGGGGATCATTGCTGCATGTGAATTACTGACTCGTGCTGTAGTCACAGTAATTACTTTATACAGATGTGAATGTTTCGTCATTAATCTTGGATATTGTGCAGCTGTAACACGATGACATATGTATGTATTCTTATGTATTGTTTTCCAGTAATAAGGCGGTTTTATAATTCCCGGCTTGGTATGAAGACATGGCCTGTAGAATAAGGTACACAAATCATCTAGTTAATAACCAGAAGCTTTAGCCGTTTAGAGGCACTGAGGAGTTTCTTCCACCTTTCTCCTCATAATATATTGTCCTCCAGACATTTTCGGATTTTCTCCAGGCCCATGACTGAGGTTCAGCAGCCACTTCTGTATCCTGAGTGCTTTGTAAATTGTGGTGGGTTCTTACCTCTCAACCTAAGGCTATTTGCACACAGAGTCTTTCTGCTACGTTTTTAGACTGGAAACAGAGTAGAACCATTAAGTTTCGCGGGGGGGGGGGGGGTTGTTGCATTTTTTAAGAGGATTTTGAAGGTTTTCAGTCAGTTTCTGCTCCAAGACCTCCTACAAAAAAAACTGTGTGCACATTCCCTTAGTGCGGTTTTATTTCATAGGATGTAAACTGGTTTTCAGTTAGCAATCATATCCCTGCAAACTATCGCAGTTTGTAAATGTGTGACTTAAGTGTTGTGCCACATGCGATTACAGGGCATTGGGTCCTACTGGGAGGCAAAGTGAGACTAACTACAATTGGTGCTGATGACCATAATCCAATCTTCTGGTGCCAGCTTAGGCTAATGCTCATGGTGGCACTGTTCTGGAGGAACTGAGGCTCTGAGGTCATCTCTTTTTTGTTAACACTGTTGTCCGCTTACAGTATCCTCCTTACCATAAAGTGGCACCAAAGTCGGGCATTTCAGCACATTTGCCAGAGGTACTGAAAGAACCCGTCCTGCCCCTGTGGGTAGACTATCTTGACCTCTGCCTTCTTTTTTTTTTTTTATAGTTAAAATTAAATATTTTTAAACACGGAAAAATGTAAAAAAGACTGAAATTGAATAACCAGTAGGTAACCCATTTTGAATTACCACTTCAACCTTAAAGGGCATTTCCCTTGAAAAAAAGTTAATTTTAATCAATTCCTCTTTGAATAATTAGTTCCACATTTGGATGTATTCAACAAAAATGTTCCTGTGCTGAGATAATCTTATAAATGTGCCCCTGCTGTGTACTGTGTAATGGCTGTGTCTGACCGTACAGGAACTTGGTCTGATCATATCACAGATCCTTGGCAGGGGGAGAGAAAAATGTATACAGGGGATCACAGCTGATTCTATCTTTACGGTAAAGCATTGCTTAAAAACAGACAGGGAAATGTTTTGCCTCACAAAAAAAAAATCAGCTGTGAACCCGTGCTGTCCTGTCAGTATTCTCTTTTGCCGCCCCCCCCCCCCCCCCACCCAGGAGCTGTGGTATAATCAGAACATGTTCCTGTACGGTCAGACACAGCCATTACACAGTACACCGCAGGGGCACATTTATAAGATGATCTCGGCACAGGAACATTTTTTTTTTTTTTTTTTTATTGTGCAACGTGTTATTGTAAGATCTATGAAATAAAATGTGCTTTGTTCATGGGAAAAACCCTTTGAAGGGAACCTGTTAAGTCCCCCATGCCTTCCAATCCAGCAGCATTAATCTGTGTGATTAAACTCCCTCCCTAACCAGCCCTGTATAACATCATTCAGTAAAAAAATGCTTTAAATCATAATTATAACCTCCACTTTCACCATGTTAATGAGGGCTTTGACTAGTCGATGGGGCGTTGGTTCTCCAGACTCGTCAGCCCTCTCCATGTTATCATGCCCCTGTGGCCGTGATAATATAATTTGCACAAACGGCTTCATCGCTGCTTCTGCAGATCTAGAGCATGTGCGCCGCTCATTTCGTCAGCGTCACTGCATCCGTGAAGCTGGGTGTATGCTTCCTGGCTTCAGAAGCACACTGTGCATTTCTGTGAGTTTACAAAATGACTTAAGTACATGTGCAGTGCGCTCCTCTGAAGCTGAGAAGCGTACATCCGGGTTCAGAGATGCAGTGACGCTGCCGGAATGAGCGGCATGCGTGCACAGATTTGCATGAGCTGACTATGACGGCGGCGCTTGCAAATTATGTTTCACTCCCACAGGGGCGTGATAACATTGAAAGAGGGCTGAATAGTCTGGGGAACTAACGCCCCATCAACTAGTCACAGCCCTCATTAGAATGGGTAAAGGGGAGCTTATAAATGCTTTTGAAAGCATTTATTTAAGTGATTATTTTATACAGGGATAGTTAGGGAGGGAGTTTGCTGAAGGGCATGGGAGATCTGACAGGTTCCCTTTAAGCTTAAAGCCACTTTATATACATACATTATTAAACCTGATGTACTTTCTTTAATAATCCATGTCAGAGTGGCTGTAGTTGATGTTTTAAATTTATTTTCCTCTTAAAAAGTCTGATTGACATCTCAGTGTCCCTTTTCTGTGCTGAAATCTCACACTGCTCAGTACAAGCTGCAGCTGTCAGTCAGCTTGGGTGGGCAGAGGTTGAATACACCTGGACTCGTGAACGCTTTCACTTTCTAGCTGAACTTGTAAAATGCTCAATTTAAAAGGGTTGTCTTATTTTTGGCATGAGCGTTCTTTCTTTTTTTGCGGGGGGATGAATCAGTAAACAATATTAGAATATTCTTGAGAATAGAGGATTTTCAGTAAGTCAATTGGAAAATTGCTTGTTTTTACAAGCACTTTGTAATTTTAACCATTAAGGAATGAGAAACTAATCCTTTAAAGGGACTCTGTCAGCACAGAATGACTTTTTAAACCATGCACAGGTTCTTGGTGTATCATGGCGTGGCCAAATATTTAAGTGCACCTCCCCTCATCCTTATCCTGGTATACAGGGACCCCATCTCCGTCCTGTTATGCGTGGCCACATTCTTATGTTGGTACGATTGACCCCCATTCCCATCCTGGTATGCATGGCCCCCAACAGAAAAACATAACAAAAATACACCATTAGACTTACCTTCCTGTGCTCCCTCGCAGCGCCTTGTTCTGATGCCAGCTGCAGATTTATGCTTATATAGCAGCACATGGCAGGGACTATGTGCCTTGAAAGCAGTGAATATTATTTGCTCTTTAACAGTGGACACAGTGTTAGCCACAGCCGCCGGCTTCCTGCAGCTTCTGGGCAATCATGTGTGCCCGCTACTAAAGGGAATGAATATTCACTGCATTCCACGCCTATGGGCGTGGAATGCAGTGAATATTCATTTCTCTTTAGGAGCAAGCACAGGAGTTAGCCGCAGCCACCAGCTCCTGCCTCCTGTGACCCACTGCTCCGTCACTGCTGCTCCCCCACCTCTCCACCACAGCCTGAGTAGGTACATCCAGATTATAAGACGCACCCCCATTTTCCTCCACATTTTTGGAGGTAAAAAGTGCATCTTATAGTCCGAAAAATATGGTAGTGACATTTCTTTCAGGATTTTTGCCATTATTGTTGAATTTACCTTTTTTATCTTGATCGCTAATGTATTTACCAGCTACTTTTTTTTTTTTTTTTTTTCTGTTCAGTCCATATCATTTTTAGGTTATTTTAATACATGGTTGGTAACATTTCTTAAATTAAGATGATTTAGGTTTTGTTTTCTTTGTCCTTAATTTTCTTTCTGTATTTTAGATACAATCATTACATAGCCTAACAAGCTTGGCTTCATTATCATGATATATAATGAACCTACCGCAGATAGTACCTGAATTTCCTGCAGCACCGCCAGAAAATATTTGGATGGATCACGCCGTCATTGGTTTCCTTACAAATGTCAGACATTTAATAACTTGGTTTTTCAGGGACCTTCAAAAAGAGTTAGGAAAAAGAACAAACCTGTTTGATGAGTGAGTCTACTTGACAAAATCCTGCAGTCCCTTTGATTTACTGGTTCAGGTGGAAGAATCCTGCATGTTAGATCTTCTGTCTTCAGATATGTGCAAACACCTGCTTTATTATTATAGAATCAGAAGGGGCAAGGTATGTATGTGTACTAATGAAATATATGCAGAGTAAGGCTCCAAAGAGGTGTATTTCTGCAAATGATCCGTAAGGAGATGCAAATGTTAATGTTTCGGCATCTGTTTGTTGTACTTGCATTCATCAATATTTTAACAAGGTATTTTTAATCTATGATGAGGAGCGGTGAGACCGCAAGGAAGACATCACAAAACACTCATGTGCTAAACCTCTCCTCTATCTTTTACTGCAGTTTTTAAATAAACCCTACAATGAACCTTTTTTTAATTCTCTAAATATGTGCATGTTACGTAGTGTCAGTGTATTAAAATACTCCCCTACCATGGCTTTCTCTGGGATCCAGCACTATTTTGCGTCTCTTTTCAGCGATGTCACTGCTCGTCAGACTCTCCGCATCACACTGCGCTCTGCATGACCCGTAAGTGGTTTTTACAATGTAAGCCTAAGGAGGGGCAGAACGTGGCACCATAGGCTTACACTGTAATGGCTCATACTTATTTGTGAAAAAAACTGAAGAATGCTATCTGAGAAAAGATCGGATTGTACTTCGACCAATGTTATTCATTGGGTTACATCTCATCTGCGATTTTTTTTCTCAGCTGAAATTGTATTGAGCAAAAAATCACAACATGCTGCGCTTTGCCGTGTATCTCGGACAAGACTCGTCAAGTCAATGGGTGGGAGCAAAAAATCGCACAGCACTCTCACCATGCGAGTGCTGTCCGAATTTTACATGCCTATCTCCTTTGAAAAGCTGGCAATTTATCTACCGCGTATAGTAAAATCACATCGGGACTCGACAGGAAAGAATAGATAGATTACATACGGTGGACGCCACTCGGATGAAGGAGCTCCTCTAATAATGTAAGTCTGCTGCCCTTCTTTTGTCCAATTACATTATGGCCCTCACTAATAGGTGACTTTATACAAATGACTATGATAATATGAGCACTGTCTCACACTAGCCTTCCCCTATATTGCTGTACATGCAATGTATGACTTTTTCCTAACTGCTATGTAAGGCACTGACTTACTGCACTTTACTTAATATCACAGATATTATAACTGTTTTTCTCTGGTTATGCATTTTATTTATTTGTCTATGATAACTTGTACTATTTGGTATTTACTTAAACTGGTCCTCCTTCCAAAAAGGTTATTTTACCTGGTGTGCGTCGTATTTTTATACTTATGTCTATGTGTATTTTTAGCGGATAACTTTCATCATTGTTTTGTTACCCCTGTTACTACCTGTTTCCAATAAAACATTTGTTTTCACTACTTTGTGTTCAGGGACTTCCCTGCTTGTTTTTTCTCCTCCTCTTTTCTCATGTATTGCGCACCGACTGTTCCCCTTCACCCAATATAGTCCAGTCCTTTGGGGTCTTTTCACTGTCACAATACAAATTATATTTTCAGAATTATGTATGTCCATCTATAGACCCAGTATTTTCCCTTGATCTATAATCTCAGATTACATACAGTGTATACACATAGAATGGATATATAGATGTCTGTGACACATACAATTTGTACAGTGCGTGTGCAGCTTACTGTACATGTATTTAATTATTAAAAGACTAGATGGCAGCCCGATTCTAAAGAATCGGGAGTCTAGAATCCATATATACTTTATTTATTCAAATGTAAGAATAATTTGGTGGGCGGGGACCCTCGGCCTCCGATTTGGTTGGCGGGGCCCCACGGCCTCCGATTTGGTGGGCGGGGTCCCTCTGCCTCTGCTTTGGTGGGCGGGGCCGCTCGGCCTTCGATTTGGTGGGCGGGGCTCCTCGGCCTCCGATTTGGTTGGTGGGGCCCCTCGGCCTCCGATTTGGTGGGCGGGGCCCCTTATCCTCCGATTTGGTGGGCGGGGCCCCTCGGCCTCCGATTTGGTGGGCGGGGCCCCTCGGCCTCCGATTTGGTGGGCGGGGCCCCTCGGCCTCCGATTTGGTGGGCGGGGCCCCTCGGCCTCCGATTTGGTGGGCGGGGCCCCTCGGCCTCCGATTTGGTGGGCGGGGCCCCTCGGCCTCCGATTTGGTGGGCGGGGCCCCTCGGCCTCCGATTTGGTGGGCGGGGCCCCTCGGCCTCCGATTTGGTGGGCGGGGCCCCTCAGCCTCCGATTTGGTGGGCGGGGCCCCTCGGCCTCCGATTTGGTTGGTGGGGCCCCTCGGTCTCCGATTTGGTGGGCGGGGACCCTCGGCCTCCGATTTGGTGGGCGGTGACCCTCGGCCTCCGATTTGGTGGGCGGGGACCCTCGGCCTCCGATTTGGTGGGCGGGGACCCTCGGCCTCCGATTTGGTGGGCGGGGACCCTCGGCCTCCGATTTGGTGGGTGGGGACCCTCGGCCTCCGATGTGGTGGGCGGGGCCCCTCGGCCTCCGATGTGGTGGGCGGGGCCCCTCGGCCTCCGCTTTGGTGGGCGGGGCCGCTCGGCCTCCGATTTGGTTGGCGGGGCTCCTCGGCCTCCGATTTGGTTGGCGGGGCCCCTCGGCCTCCGATTTGGTTGGCGGGGCCCCTCGGCCTCCGATTTGGTGGGCGGGGACCCTCGGCCTCCGATTTGGTGGGCGGGGACCCTCGGCCTCCGATTTGGTGTGTGCTCTGCCTGGGGCCACTGTGCTCTGCCTGGGGCCCCATATGCTGCCTGGGGCCCCTGTGCTCTGCCTGGGGCCACTGTGCTCTGCCTGGGGCCCCATATGCTGCCTGGGGCCCCATATGCTGCCTGGGACCACTGTGCTCTGCCTGGGGCCCCTGTGCTCTGCCTGGGGCCCCTGTGCTCTGCCTGGGGCCCCTGTGCTCTGCCTGGGGCCCTTGTGCTCTGCCTGGGGCCCCATGTTCTGCCTGGGGCCCCATATGCTGCCTGGGGCCCCATATGCTGCCTGGGACCACTGTGCTCTGCCTGGGGCCCCTGTGCTCTGCCTGGGGCCCCTGTGCTCTGCCTGGGGCCCCTGTGCTCTGCCTGGGGCCCCTGTGCTCTGCCTGGGGCCCTTGTGCTCTGCCTGGGGCCCCATGTTCTGCCTGGGGCCCCTGTGCTCTGCCTGGGGCCACTGTGCTCTTCCTGGGGCCCCATATGCTGCCTGGGGCCCCTGTGCTCTGCCTGGGGCCCCTGTGCTCTGCCTGGGGCCCCTGTGCTCTGCCTGGGGCCCTTGTGCTCTGCCTGGGGCCCCATGTTCTGCCTGGGGCCCCTGTGCTCTGCCTGGGGCCACTGTGCTCTGCCTGGGGCCCCATATGCTGCCTGGGGCCCCTGTGCTCTGCCTGGGGCCCCTGTGCTCTGCCTGGGGCCCCTGTGCTCTGCCTGGGGCCCCTGTGCTCTGCCTGGGGCCCCATATGCTGCCTGGGGCCCCTGTGCTCTGCCTGGGACCACTGTGCTCTGCCTGGGGCCCCATATGCTGCCTGGGGCCCCTGTGCTCTGCCAGGGGCCACTGTGCTCTGCCTGGGGCCCCGTATGCTGCCTGGGGCCCCTGTGCTCTGCCTGGGTGTAGGACACTGATGACGTCACTTATCTCCGGACATTAGCTCCGGACATTAGCTCCGGACATTAGCTCCGGACATTAGCTCCGGACAAAGCCACGGAAGTTGGCACAAATTGCAGGAAGTAGTATTCTAGGCAATTATATATTAGATTATTTTTCTGAAAAAAGAAATGATGTGGGCTCCCGTGTATTTTTCTTAACCAGCAGAGAGAAAGCTGGATGTTTATAGTCTGGGAATGAGGTAATACCCCTGGAGATTCCCAGGCTATATACTTATATACAGCCTTATACTTAGCCTTTACTG
Source organism: Ranitomeya variabilis (assembly GCF_051348905.1). Taxonomy (NCBI): domain Eukaryota; kingdom Metazoa; phylum Chordata; class Amphibia; order Anura; family Dendrobatidae; genus Ranitomeya; species Ranitomeya variabilis. The sequence goes on from NC_135233.1 coordinate 73,879,815, forward strand.
GCTATAAAAATGGGGGACCCCCCAAAAAAGTGACTTGGGGTCCCTCTATAATTAGCAATCTGCTAAGTCTAGGCAGACCGCTTCAGGGCTGGTAGTAATGGCCTAGGAAGGGGCCATGGATATTACCACCCCCAGAATAAAAGTATTCGCTCTCAGGTTCCCCAGAAAAGGTGCTTCTGTAAGATATTCCACTTCCGGCACTTAGCCTTGCTCTTCTCACTTGCCCTGATGCAACGGCAAGTGGGGTGATAGTTGGGGGGGGTTGATGTCACTTTTGTATTGTCAGGTGACATGAAGCCCAGAGTTTGGTAATGTAGAGGCGTCAATAAGTCGCCCCCGTTACTAACCCTATAGTCATATTGTATAAAAACACACACACCCACATTAAAGTTTTTTAATTGAAAGAATGATATAGACTCCTTTAATAAATCTTAATTAAACCATACTTGCTGCATATCGCATTCCTGTGACGCCATTTTCCTGCAAGAGAATTAAAATAACAAACAACAATATACCTCAGCTGTCCACTGAAGATAATCCATCTGTCCCAGGACATGTCTAGCTCTGCTATATCTAATGGCAGGCTGCAGTGTTGTATGATGTGACCATACAGCCTGACATCCAGCAGAGACACTGAGCAGCGTCTGCTAACGCTTCTCAGTGTCTAGCCATGAACTCCTATAACCTGTCTGATGTCACTGCGAGCGTGAGAAGGTTCTCACTCGCGATGCCGTCAGAAAGGTCCTGGGAGTTCACAGCTAATGAACTCCCTTCACCTAACTGATGTCACCAAAATAGTTATTTAGGAAAACGTTTGATTTAAGATTGGCTGCAATGAGACAATTTTTTTTTAGTGTTTAGAAATGAGCGGTTAAACCAGTACAACTGTTGTGTGTGGAAGCCTTTTTGTTCTTCGTAAGGTATCAGTTTCATTACCCCATTGGTTATGTGCACACGTTGCGGATTTCCTCCGGATCCGCAGCGTTTTTTTGCGGTGCAGAATCGCTGCAGATCTGCAAGTGATTTACAGTGCAATGTAAATCAATGAGGAAAAAATAACACTGTGATAATGGTGCGGAAAATTCCGTGCTGAAACGCTGCGAATTAAAAGAAGTAGCATGTCACTACTTTTTTGCGGATCTGCAGCACTTTTGTACCCATTCCATTATAGAAATCCGCAGGGGTAAAAAACGCAGTAAATCCACACAAAATCTGCACAAAAAACACGTCAAATCCGCACCTGCGTTTTCTGCCAAGAGATGCAGAATCCGCACCAAAAATTCCTAAGTCTAATGCGCAACTTGTGCACATAGCCTTACTGATCCTGTAAGTGAAAAGCACCAGAAGAATCTTCTGAGTGCAAAATATACGGTACATTTTGTAGGGCGAGCAATGAAATGCTAAAATTCATAAGAACTGATGATTTCTGGCGTTGCTTGCAAAAGAGCCGAAGAGATGCAATGCAAAAATTTTAGAAAATCTAAATTTCATTCTCTGTTCACAAATACAAAATTAATGAATTGAAGGTCATAAAAAAGATCACTTTAAGCAGCAGAAGTCAGAAATCCTAGCCTTGGCAATATTCTGCTCAGCTCTTTTCCTACCAAGTATGGAAAATATATATTGGCAAAGTTACGAGCTTATAATTGGTAATGAAATGCAGTACATGCAATAATAGGCCATGTACAGATATTGAAAAATAAATTTTACACTTTCTGTGATTATGCCAAGGTTCAGGATGTCCAGCCTCTGATTTTACTTAATATCTACTGAAGAAATGCCAGACTTATCATTATCAGGTCAATAAACCCTAGGATGGTTCCCCCACTGGTGAGCTGTTTGCAACCCTCTCAATGGTCAGATGTACACAGTGTGCAGAGCATAGATTCACACATTGTGTATGTGCCATTATCTGTCTTGCATCTCCGTTCTTATTGAACTGAATATGACCCGATAACTTCCCCTGCACCATTTCTGTTCACTTTTCAATTTATATTGAAAATTTGTGAACTTACAGTGGTTTCACACTTACGTATAGGGCAGAGCTGCGGAGGGCACGATTTTTAATTTTTTTTAATTATTTTTAACCTGGGTTGTGTTGTGTATGCATTTTTGCATACTCAGTTTCAAAAGACGGCATCCGTCCCTGGATTCCTGCTTTTGACAGTCGGAGACGGCTGAGCGATTTTCCAACGTGCGACAGATGAAACGGAAGGCCATCCGTCACAATCCGTTGCCAATACAAGTCTATGAGAAAAAAAACGGATCCAGCAGAAACATTTGCTGTATCCATTTTTTTCACAAAACAACGCATTGTGACGGAAAAAGAAAGACGGAAGTGTGAAAGAGGCCTAAGGCTACTGTCACACTTGCGCTTTTAGCAATCCATCACAATCTGTCGTTTTGGGAAAAAAAAAGGATCCTGCAAATGTGCTTGCAGGATGCGTTTTTTACCCATAGACTTGTATTAGCGACGGATCACTACGGATGGCCACCCGTCGCGTCCGTCCTGCAACGGATCCGTCGTGTTTTGGCGGACCGTCGGCACAAAAAACGTTCAAGTGAACGTTTTTTTTGTCCGTCGCGTCCGCCATTTTCTACCGCGCATGCGCAGCGGAAACTTCGCCCCCTTCTCCCCAGACTTCAGAATGGGCAGCGGATGCGTTGAAAAACTGCATCCGCTGCCCACGTCGTGCACAAATTTCACAACGTGCGTCGGTACGTCGGCCCGACGTATATCGACGGACCCGTACCGACGAAAGTGTGAAAGAGGCCTAAGCCACATTCACACATACATGTTTTATGGCCCGCGATTCATGGACTGGACACTGATTTCCCAAGTCGAACTCAACAGCCTCAAAGGCAAAAATGTTGCCATGAAATTTGGGTCAGTAGACCTTCGGCCAGCCCATGCACCGCGGTTTGTACTCGTGATGTGCAAATTTTGACCTTACTTAGAATATAAAACAAATAATAATCACTACCTTAACATTAAAATGAGTAAAAAAATGTTCCACTGTGTTAGGCCATAATGCTGATCCCCTTTTTTGAAGAATTTTGTGGAATCCTTTAGATCAGACTTGGCTTCCTGAAATATTGCAAAAAGTAACTGTGTGTAGGAGACATATTGGAGAAAAAACTTTACTTCCTTTTATGTTTATTTTGCTTCTTGCCATTGTTTCATTGTGGTCGATATTACCTTATCTAGCTCGAAAGTCAATTTGCTAAAAAGTGTTGTTGTTCCCTGGTTCCTGACACAACATTAAACATGCCTTGCCCAATGCATTAACAAAGTAATGAAGTTAAAGTAGTTTTTCAAAGTGACAGCCAGAATCTTCCCTGGGATAGTGGAGAGAATAGCGCTATTGTTTCTCCTAAAAATCAGCAATTTTGGCTTATTACAGCTTATCTGCCTCTGTGACACAATGGGGCACGTCTATCAATGTATTGTAATTAGAAAACTGGCACTGGTAGAAAGCAGCATACTTGTATAACAGCTGTGCTTATATCACCTAAAACACTTCTACATTTTTATTTTTGCGTGCGTACGTTGAACAGACAATTGCAGACATCATTCAGATCAAGGCAGGCGCTACAGAGCGACAATTGGCGAATTACTACACTGTAAGGTGACCTTGATGTTTCCATAGGCAAAAAAGTCAGACTCTGTTGCATTGCTGTAATCTTATCAATTCTGTAAATTTGGAAGTGTCCTCACGTGTTTGTGGTAGTTGTGGCAGTATACTAGATTTTGACTGCACATGGAACTTGTACAGTGACACAATGGTTCCATACTGTCACATACCACACAATCTCCGATTAGAGAGAGATGCCTACATAAGTCATCAGCCGGGGTCCCCAACCTGTAGCTCGTAAGCTACATGTGGCTCTCAAGCCCGAGATGTGTGGCGCGTCAGCTTGGTGCGTTCGCTACCAGCAACAAAGAACGGGTCTTCAGATGTTGACTTTTATGAGTAGACAACCACAAAGAGAAGATCTGGATGTGCATATACACGAGGAGGGTGAGGGGAAAGACATACATATAGGATGATGGGGTGTGTTAGAGGGAAGCTTGAAGAATACCAAATGAGGTAAACGTGGGAACCCTTGAATGTAATTCTGCCTACATGGGCACAAGGTCTCCTCTTACTTTATGTGGGGAAGGTTTGTTTGTCATCATAGCTGTAAGAGTGGGCTCTTAGTGTCACTACTGTGGGTTTGCTGGCCTGAATGTGGCTCACCATGAATTCTTATGTAGCTTCTCATGCGCCTCTTTCCATGACCTATAGCTAGCATCTGGTGGTTGCTGAACTCACACCTAGCTTACTGATTAAAAGGATTCTAATCATATACTTTCCTCAACATTTAATTTGCACAACCAAGAACAAAAAGTTGTGGAATTATTGAAATGACAAGCTCGTTTGAAAATATCATTATATGCAAATCACAAAATAATGGAAACAAAATATTCAAAACATCTCGATTTATTCAGCGTAGAGTGTTAGCGCCATGCACAGAAATCACCACAATTACATGCCATAGCAGCTATCTATTAGGCTATTACTGGTGTTTTGAGGCATTTTCTGCCACGCTGCTTGAAAATAATCAAGAGCCACTGCTGGCAGTTTCCTTTGCAGTTAATAACTAATGTCCCAGATGTGCTAGCGCTATCTGATAGTTTGTGTAGATATTGTTTGATGTTCTCCGCTTGGTATGCGACATTTAATTTCACTTGCACTACAGAATGGTTCACTACATGCTATTTTCCAAACCTGATAAGTGACGCTCATACTCATGGTAACACAAAACCCATTATTAACAAAGTACACACACAGGACACCGATGTATGGATAATAGTGGCTGTGGTGTTTATTTAGGGTTACTGAAATTACCATAATAACATTTAAATAAATTAACCATAACCCAATAAATTCCAAATATAAAATACTCCAATCCACCCAGAAAATACTTTGTGGGTGGGGGTGGGATCTTCAGTCTTCTGACAGAATGTGAAGGATAACTTGTATCGTGTAGTTTATTTATACACCTCTCCTTCCCACCTTTTCTTAAAATTGTCCAATACAAAGCCTGAAAAAGGGCGCCAAGTACAACCAGACAGAATTGGACAGAACCTGCTTATGGAGAATGCCACAGCTTACTGTAAATGAGCTTTTAACCTTTAATAAACAGATTTCACCTCAGAATTATGGGCCCATACAAACAGTAGACTCAAATAACTTACAAGGGTCTGTGTTACCATGAGAACCCCCCCTTACATCTGCGCTTCAAGTGGGGGGCTACCAATACTGAATATTTCTAGTTGTTTTTAACTATTTTTTCATAATTTGCATATCATTAACTTTTCTATCCATCTTGTCATTTCCTTAAATATGTGGCTTTTACATTTTGATGTTGCAATTTCACTGTTCCTCCACCTTTTGTATGCAGCTACATTGGTGTAGGAAAGCATGTTGTCAGGTCATAATGTGCACAGTAGTATTTAATTTTAATATTTTTGGAATAATATATGTCTTATGCATTTTTTCTTCTGCAATTCCACCACACTTGGACTTTTTTTCCTTATTTTTCACAGCATTGTATGTCATTCAAAATTACAACTCTTATCTAAAAAAATAATCTCTTTAATGGCTGTTTCGATGGAAGAATAAAAAATGTATGGCTTTTGGAACAAATGGGGGGGGGGGGGGGTAGACAAATGCATAAAGAAAAGCAAAACATGCCTGGGTCCTTAATGGGGTTGTCAACTACTCAGACAAACTCTTCTGAATCCTTCTGTTTTTCCCCCAGTAAAATAATACCATCATTACTCACATCAGGTGCTGGCGTTGTTAGTGGTGTTGGCACTGGCTCTCCTGGGGCTGGCTTCACTCTCCTCTCCCATGGTCGTTAGTAACATCCCAAGGAAGTGTGAGCTATGGCAGCTGTCACTTCCTCCGGATGTCTTGATTTGTCCGAAGAAAGGTAGAGGGAAGTTGGCACTGACTGGCTGTAGGGATCGTGTGAAATAATAATTTAACCTGAGCTCTTGGAAAGCCAGTGTGACATCGTTGCAATGGCTCCGACACCAGAGGTGAGTGTAGGTGATATTATTTTACTGGGGGTTATCATAGGAATTCAGAAGGGATTTCCGAGCAGTGGACAAACCCTTTTAAGAGGTTAAAGTGTTTATCTGCTCTGGTTTACAAAACTTATTTCCTTTTTTTTTTGCAATAGAGGGCTACAGTCCATTGGATCATTTAGTAGGGCTTAACCCTTCCACCACTGCCTATAGAACTGTGGCATCACACAGATTTCAGAATATTTAAGGTAGTACTGCAGTCGGGTTTCTTCTTGTGGTGTTTTTTCTTTGTCCCGATTTTGTACATGAGGTACATTTGATCTATACATTTTACAAAGTTTTTTTTGTACTGTCCATCTCCATAGCTTTGTATTTATCATTCTGCCTGAAGTTTCCGACATTCTCCACTGTTTAGAAAAAATCTCCTCCGCTCCTGTAAAACGATGTCAGTAACATACAGTTTTTCAGTTCTACACTTGATTTTCCAGGGCTCGTGATTTTGGTATTGTGCTTTAAAAATATCTACACAGAAGTGAACAGTGATTCGGCAACGGTTATAATTATTTTTTACTGCTGTAATTTCAGATGTCAGTTCTCATTGAACAAAAGGAACATATTCAAGCTCTAGCTGACAGTGTGCTGGGGATTACATTGGGTTTTCTTATAATATCTCAATTAGGCAATTATTGTAATGGTTCTGTTTCAAAACAGGTAATTCGTAGAGGATTCGAGTACGGTACTTGAAATGTTGCACTGATGTAGCAGAACGGAGTTTCCCCAATGAAGTAGAGTTGAACTCCTCTTGTTTTGATGGTTTACATAATATTATATTAAAGGGATTGGCCATTTTTTTTTTTATTATTATTATTGATTGGCAGGGTTCTTCTAGCCGCACATCTGCCGATCCGCTGTTACCAGCGCCATTTGCTGCCTGAAGTTCTTGGATGTTGCCGTAAAACAGCAGCTCCTTCTCTGTAGTGGTTGTGTCGGTTACTGCAGATCCACATCCGAATACTAATAGAGGGTCGATCTGTAGTAGCCAGCCATGGCCACTGTATTTTTGGTAGAGCTGCGGTGAAAAGAGAGCATCCGAGTACTTGCCTGCACCCATAACAGCTGATCGGCATGAGTGCCGTTTGTTGCACCCCCATTGATCAGGTGTTGATGGCTAATCATTAGGATAGGCTATCAAAAAAAACGTAGTAGCCAAATCCTTTAAGATTGAATTCAGATGGTCATCTTAAATATCGGGATAGTCACCAGGTAAATTCCAGACAGACTTTCTTGGCCCCAGGGATGTACAGACACTGAAAAGGGCCCCTGTGCAAGCATAGAATATAGGATGTCTGCAGACGAAGTCACCCTTTTATGTGTTTGCTACAGAAGTGACCCCCTTACCTCTTGGACCACTATTGCATTATTTGCATTAATGGTATGTCCAGCCGCTATGGCTCAATGTGCAGCTCCAGGTGTTGAAGCTGCCTTCTTTTGCATGCACTATTTTCCTTCATAAGTGACCAGAATTATGTATGCTGCAATTTTATGCATATTTACCCTTTTAATACCTTTGTCTGAATGAGCCTTGAAGTACGGTATGTCCATAGAAAAATTGGTTTTAGGGACTTAGTGTGGTGGGACATCCACTTGACTCTGTAAATGTATCATTATTACCTGTATTAGGCCACGCTTACACGTTCAGTATTTGGTCAGTATTTTAGATCCGTGTTTGTAACGAAAAATCAGCAGAAAATTATAAGGTCAGGTGCCCACAATCCGGAACTAGCAGCGCTTTGGACACCATGTATGTTCGCTGCATTCAAAGCGCTGCCGTCTATTGATTGCAGGTAAATCCGCATGTGTTCACTGAACCGTGCAGATTTACCGCGTTCAATACGTTTCTATTGATGTCATTTCTGTTGCGGAGACTAGCATCTCTGCAAGAGAAATTGACATGCTGCGGTCTGGAAAGACGCACCACATGTCAGAGTCCACTGGTGATCCCATTCACTATTCTTTAACATCTGGCCGCTGCGGGTTTGACGCTACATAAATGCGCCGTGTCAGACCTGCAGCAACTCTGAATCGCGGGCACATACTGTAATAGAAACACGTCCCTAAAAAAAACAACCTTCTAACACCCTTATAAAGTAAAAAAAAGTTTGAAAAGTAATGCAGAAATGAAGTAGACATAAAGGACATTTTATTAAGTTTTTCATGTTGTATCTTAGTTTAAAGGTATAAAAATATAAAGTATTAAACTTTGCTATTTTTTTTTTTAAATTTCACTAGTTTTCCAATATTTTTATGAAAAAAAAAATAAGGTAAAATAGAGCGACCTAAAAAATAAAACATTCTCAGAATCAATTGGATATGTAAAATCATTGCAGTTATCACCACATAAAGTAAAAGGTTAGATTTGAAAAATGGGGCTAGGGCCAAAATTTACCCCATCAAATAAAAATACGAAATTCAATCATGTGGAACTATAAAGAATAATTTATATACATATGCACGCACGAACGTACACATATACACATAGATACATACACATACATACATATACAGCGCTTGATTCGTGCACAGTATATTGATCTTTTCTCCAGGACGAAAACCGTGATTAGTTTTACTTTCTTTTCTTCTGAAGACATTGAGAAAGCTTTTAAAACCTGATGTGACAATGCTGCCCTGGAAAATCTATCATGCCCAATCATGTGGATAATGCAATATCTCCTGTGCTTGGCAGGGTGAATCATGGAGGTGTTAACTATTCAACATACTCCTGCCGCCACTTCAGCAGAAAGGAGCCGCCTGTGTATTTTTTTTGCTGTTTTTTGTTATAGTGTTCAGAAATATTCACAGCAAAAAAAGCATTTCAGTACGCTGTGCATCATCATAATCTGCAGTGGGATACTTTACAAGTTAACATTGCATTGTTTGGATATGAGTTTCTTCAGGAACAAAATGACAAATTTCATTGCTTCGTGGAGCACAGATACAGTGGAAATAATCGATCCAGAGGGGCTACTGAGGAGCTCCGTGTGACAGGCCAAACAGTGATTAATAGACAGCTTTCAGGGGTTTCTCTATTCCCAATATCCTTTCCTTCTCCCGGCTGGATGTTCTAAATTCTTTTTTGGCTAAGTTACATTCCGCAGACACCATCTAGGTAATGTGGATTTTACTTGTCAGCTTAAATCCTTGACAGTATGTAGCAAAAGAAATAAATGAAACTACAACAGTATAATTACAATATATTATGCAACAATATTGTTTTAATAACCCTCCACAATTGACTATAAAATACTTTCCCACTCTTTATAGTTCTGGATTAATGTTATATTATGTCCTTAAGAAAATTGCATAATATACAGTATATCCATTTCCAGAATTTGTTTTCACCTTTTCCTTTATATATGTGGATGTCTGGGGGAAAATTGGGTAAAGCGTAATATGGCGACTTTTAGAGTTTCTTATGGAATTGCCACTTTGCATTCGAGAATGGATTGGTAATATAGTTAGGAAGTGAGAGTGTCACGAATCCCTCCGTGCTGCCCCTATTTTGTCACGTACCCACCCTGAGCGCGCGACTTAGATTAACCCTTGCAGGCGCAACCCTATCTCCCCTCTCTGTCCAGCATTCAACCTCTGTCCTATGCTGTAATGGGAGCATAAATCACACACCCGCTCATACACGCTGCCACCACTCACCGAACACACGGGCGATGAGTCCCGGAAATATTGCTACTACTGTCTGCCAATCATAAGGCTCACACACCTTAGGCTATGGATTCTGTAGAACATACAAGGTTCAACTTATTAAAGTTTTATGCTTTAATACAAACGGTACAGTGCTTACAAATAAAATAGAATATAAAAATATGGTAATAAAGACACATACAGATATGCAAAACAGTTATAAAATAAACAGGAGAAAACTTACAGAAATAGCTAACTTGTAGTCTGCTTCTGCTCCCTGAGCGGGGTGAATATGGACTCGATCACATCAGCTTGGGTGCCCCTCAATCTGTGAACAACTTTGTACGTATACAAGCCTAATTTATAGAGTTACTCTGGAGGTCAAATTTCTAGACCAGCCTCTCATGTTAATATTATAATTGCTTGTTTTTGATTGGGCCTCGGCCACTCCCCCAATGAATATATTATTTTCCTCTAAACACTCTTTGCCTAAAGGTTCTCAAGGATAGATAGTGTCAGGCTGTAATTGACCTCTCTCTTCAAAAGAGCTGAAGGTGTGAAGCGCTTCCTCTCCTTCCTGGTTCTTAGGAGGCCCCCTGGCGAGAGTGAAGACAGGAGACTGCTTTCTCAGGATAATACATATTAACACCTTGGTGAGACCTGCAGCCATCAGGACAGATGTTAAATTACTGCTGGTTACACATATAAAACTATACATATTTCACTACCGAGAGTATTCAGGAGTCTTGGAAAGACGGTTGACAACCCCTGAGGAAGCAATAATGGCAGCTGTGGTGGAACTAGGAAGTGGCCCACTAATCTCAGATAGATATGTTCACACTGAGGTTTTTTTTGTTTGTTTTTTAATTTCTGAGCAGAAAACAGATGCCATCCGTGTGCTGTACGTGTTTAACATTGCAAAGTATAGACTTGTTTTGGCCTGTGTCATCCGTGGTGTTGGAAAAAAACGGACAATGCATCTGCCCATTTCCAATGTGTCTGTGGTATGTCCAGGCCTTCAAAATTCTCATGGACCTCTGGCCTATATAAAAAGGTTATGGTCTTTATGAAAAATTACTTTTCCAGTGTTAGAAAACTCATACTCTGCTGCCATTAACAAAAACAAACAAACTATGCTTTACTTCTCCCTCCCCAAGTTCTGCGCAGTTTCCACCGCAACTCCCGGTGTCCATTAATGACTGCAAAGCAAACGTCACATCAACAGCACTGCAGCCCATAACTGAGCTCAGTGCTTCTGCCCAAGTTGACTTCATGAGTTGAAGCTGCTGAGCTCAGTGACCGACTGTAGCATTGTCAGCAATAGACTTCGGGAGCGGCGAGTCAGCGCTAGACCCAGGGAGGATGAATTAAGCACAGGTTGTTTGTTTTTTTGAAAATAAACTGTAGCTGGTGTGACTTGAATAAGGTTAGAAAAGTATTCTAGTAAGTAATACCACCCTGCTAATTGGCGGTGTGCTGTACTGCAGCTTAGTCCTGGTGAAACTTGTACACACATGTGACACTTCTACTCCAGGACCACTGCTTAGTGGTTCCGCCAGCCCTGCAGTATTAGGACTGGAGAAATGGGGAATTTGGGAGGTGAGTATTGTTGCTTTTATGGGGGTTTGTTTTTTTAACTCATTCTGAAACTATGGTAAAAAAAAAACATTACCATCTGGAAACCCCTCAAATGTGAACTGTACTTTCAGCAAAATTTTCATAAATCAATAGGACATGCGTATATAAAAAATGTTGTAATATAGAGGCAGAGAAATCTGCTTCATTATCTACTTATGAGCTACTTCTTCCTCTGTTGGAGTGACCAGTATAGTTTGACAATGTACAGGGTTCAGTAAAAATAAATAAACTGACTGAACAATATATATAATATAATAATTTATGCTAGTGCATAGCCAAAAAAGACACAATATATATATTATATATATTGTTCAGTCAGTTTATTTATTTTTACTATATACTATTTTCTGACTTGAACGCCCCGCCCTTCACCATACCTGTGATTTTAATTACATCTCAACACAATTGGTTCTGAGCCTCCTATATAAGTAGGCTTTATCATGTCATTAGCCATAAGCAAGTGTTCACATTGGGCAGTAGCTCAGATACCATAGGTAAGTGTTCACATCAGGCAGTCAGGTTAGTTACCCATTCGATCTGAGATTACCTTGACGTTTGGTGAATGGGCTCACAACATTTGGCCAAATCTTGTGCTAAAAATCTCATGTTTTTTCATAAAGTTCATAAGCCATTATGCTATCCCTATTCCATGTATTTCATAGTTCCTTATTTTAGCACAGATTAGTGCGGCCATAATCTATTCTGAATGTACAGGGTTCAACGCAGAAAGCTCCTTCTGAGCATTTAAGCAAGTGTTTAACCTCACTCTGGAGCTTGATTCACATCCACACAGCTTAGTACTGCTGCATAATTGTATCCAAGATGATGCTGTTTATGCCTGTGCTGAAAAGGAATGAAGACCAGAAATAGCTCTGCGTCCTGTGATGCGTATGTGAGAAATCCTAGCAGATAGTTTCCTCCCATCAGCTTAGTGTCTATTGCAATTTAAGACGAAAAAGTCTGCAGAGGGGGAAAGACGTGAAAATGCGGGATGCACGCCATATAATGGCCAGAAGTAGTGTTATGTGCACAGAATAGTTATTCTGAAAAGTTACTTAAAAGTACAGCCACCTTTTAAGGCTGCCTGCTTTGAAATATAAAAAATGTGACCCTTAAATGAAGAGTTGTGACAATTGCCGCTTTCCATAGATATTGATGCCATTAAAGATGCAAATAGCCGTCCAGTAGACACATTAGTGTTAAACTTTCCATCTGTTTCATTTGAAGCTGACTGACCTGTGGTCTCTTTCTCCATAATTCCATTTTGTAAAGAGTCACAGGAGTAGACCAGATATGTCTGTCAAGCTGACAATAGAGAACGGCTCCTTCTGCGTTGATGTTTTATTACTTTCCCTGCCCTCGTCAGATGGCAAGGCTACATCTACATTATGTGCAGCCACTGTCTTTTATTATTATGGGATAAACATCATCCATTTACAAACTCTAATAACCTCGGCTCCGCTTTGCCAGTAAACAAATATTATTTTAAAATCGAATGAAAGGTATTACCTGCTACTTTGACCCAAATGTAATTTTTAGTTTTGGTCAACCAATATCCTCTCCCGTGAGATTAACCTGATGTTTTCATTTCAACACAGGAGCAAACTCTCGCTCTTCGCAAAGAAGGGATTGGAGTCGTTTTGGATTCCGAGCTGCCTCATCTCATTGGCATTGATGATGATCTTCTGAGCACCGGTATTATATTGTATCACTTGAAGGTAAGAATCTCTGCGCTCTTTCTTGCTAAGCTGTCGTCTTTTTAATCTTTTTGCATTGCACACCAGCTGATCTCACTTTAATCTAAATGCCATGCACAATAAATGTCAGCAAATGGAATTTTTCTTCATTTTGGCTCTACAGATGCAAATGGTTCCTCACAGATGCAAAGACACATTTTTTTTAATACTACTTTTAACATGTTATTAGCTGAAGAAACTTTGATTCAGACCATTTGTAGGCTTGCTGCTTACCTGGAGATTTCAGAAGGCTGCCATTGATTCCGAGAAATAGGCAAACTCTTCCGGGACATTATCCCTTTTTTCCTGAGACTCCTTGATGTCCTTTACTGTTTACAGTTTCATATCGAAAAGTGTGTATACATACAGATTCACATTGATGTAGGAGACCGTAACCAAATTAAAGGCCTGCTACATAACCAAGTCTAAAAAAGAGGCCGCCTATGTAGTTGATAGTTTAATTTCAGTCATTTTATTCTAATTTCAATAAACCTTACATAATTAAAGCAAAAATAACAATCTTTGTAATAAATATTATCAAGGAATTGTGCTTTTTTTCCCTTCACTTATGAGCCACTTCTTCTTATCCTCCCTAACTTAACATCCACTTTGAAAAGTCAGATCAAATTCAGTCTTGACAAAAAGCAAGATGGACCGCCACTTCACTGAGGTTTCAGATCATATCTCCTATTAGTCTTTTGCGAGAGAAAGAGAGAAGCAACAGCACAGCAATAGACTAGGTAGACTTGGGCAGACTATACTGAACCTTGGGAAAAAAAAACTATTTCTCTTAACTTATTCTGAACACTGCTACACAGACTCGATCTTCCTTGTTTCTGGTGGGGGGAGGGGAAGGTAGGTAGGGTTGGCCCTTCTTTTTTAGTGACCGTTCTGCTTTAGTAGCTTTGTCCTGCTGAGCTTTTATTAAGTCATTGTGACACAAGAACAGTCTGTTATTGCTTATTCTAAACTTTGTTTTTACTATTCTTACATATAGTGATAATTGGGCCTTTGGACATGCCAAATAAATAAATAATAATCCAATGGCTTGGGAAAGTGAGAACAGTGATTAGAATAACTGCTGTGGAAAGTTCTGATTATGGAGGCTTATGGCTTTTGATTTTGCAGGACAGATAATTGGTCAGGAGCTGCTAACTCTATAGCAGTGTTCCCCCAATTCCAGTCCTCAAGAGTCACACACAGGTCATGTTTTCAGGATTTTCTTAATTTTGCCCATTTGATAATTCCATCACCTGTGCAATACTAAGGAAATCCCGAAAATGTGATTGGTTTGTGGCTCTTGAGGACTAGAGATGGGGAACATTGCTCTATAAAGTTATGTGAGCTGGTTAGCAGTAGCTAGCATCTCAGAAGTTCTGTTCTGGAATGTAGCTACCTTGCATACCCAGTCAGGCTATGGAGGCCACATTCCTTGGCAGCAAGCTGTACTCAAAGATGAAAGCTCGAACAGCAGGAAAATGACAGCAGATAGAAAAAGTAAGTGAATTGTAATCTTGCTTATTTTCATGCTGTCTGACTATACTAATTTCATAGAGACCCAAAAGAAAATTGGACACTCGAGCTAAATGTACTATAAACTCTTTATTACAAAGTGTACTTAAAACACCATATAAAGACGGCAATAATCAATAAATATAAAAACGACACAATTAGAAATGACAGGCGAATATCCTAGAACCACATACAGAGGAACAATATTGCAAAAGTAATGCCAAAGAAGCCACCATCGTAGTCTCAATAGACCACACTAAGATCCTCACATTATTTAGTCCAATTCACATTATATAATGTGTGGTGAGGCTACATAAAAGCTATATATAGGCAAAAACAGCTCAAAATGAACACATCAGATGAATTCTATACATAAAATCACATTAAAGTGCTAAAGGTAAATAATATAGCCACAATGTATACGGATTTGCAAAATGCAGATAGGTAAGTACCATAATAAACCAAGTCTTAAATGCTATAGTAGCAAGTTA
Source organism: Ranitomeya variabilis (assembly GCF_051348905.1). Classification (NCBI taxonomy): domain Eukaryota; kingdom Metazoa; phylum Chordata; class Amphibia; order Anura; family Dendrobatidae; genus Ranitomeya; species Ranitomeya variabilis. Next base: position 73,894,967 of record NC_135233.1, read on the forward strand.
AAACATATACAGGAGGCTTATACAGAAATTCCCATAGAGTAAAAAGTAATGACACTGGGAAGAAAGGAAAAAGAAGAAATACTAAGAAGTGAAATGATGCGGCATACTCAACCGACCTGTGCCCAGACGTGGAGATTGACCCCAACGCGCGTTTGTGTCCGGGGGGAAAAGACATGCCCCCCGGACAGACTACAGGTATGGCGGGCAAATTAAAAAAACGAATATTGCAGGGTTGGAAGGGACCCCAAATAAAAGAGCCACCTTGACAGAATGCAGCATTAGTGCTGCATAAGATGGCTCTTTTAGTTAAAAACGCCAGGAAGGGGTGACAGGTTCCCTTTAAGCGCTGATTTCGCAGCCACACCGCTCAGTACTGCAATATAATATCTGTTCTACTGCTTCTTTCTGTGTCGTACAGAGAATGAAGAGCTGGAATCCCTTTCACTATTTAGAGTGTATGAGTGACACCATCGCAGTTGTTCATTCAGACAGAAATGAAAATTTAGAATCAAAACCTGAAAACTGCAGCTTATTTTGAAGTTACCTGAAATGACAGCTACACTTTCTATTTTTTGAGGGGACTCTGTCCAGTCTTCTTGTGACTAATTCATATGAATTTAGGATTTCCCTTTTACCAAAGATTCCTTTGCACAAAGCATGCATGGGAGTTCATATGGACTCCATATGGATAGAGGTATTCCCCATTAGATGCAGTATTTCTGTGGAGAATATGACTACATATACAGAGTCCATTGGGGCATGTCAGAATATATATATTTTTTAATAGAATCGGTAAGAATTTTTTTTATGCACCTCCATATAAAATCTGATTCCTGCGGAGGTGCAATCTTATTATTTTCCGTGTGAATGAGCCCCAGAGAAAGTATTAAAATCTGCCTATTTCATGAAGGGAATACTTTCTATAACATTGTAAGACATTCTTGGGTTTTGGGCATTCAGGTCGTTAAATCTGTGTTTGAGTTTAAGCGATTTTTACATATTCTCTTATATTTAGGGCAGACAGTAAACTTAATAATTCGCAGAATGCAAACGTCTGGAAACTCCCAGCAGTGAAGCATTTTCTAGAATTGCCCACATCTCCAAAACATTTCCCGGAAAGTTTCTTAATGCCCTGCGTTGATAAGGGCGAGTAGCTAAAATGGTTGCTTCTAAACAGAACATTTCTCAGCTGGCAGAAATCCAGATCAATAAATCAGTAGCTTTCTATAAATTAAGAATAGCAAATTTCTTTGCACTTCCTTGCAATTCTTCAATATATTTTGCTATTATTAAAATATAAATGTTGTCCTAATACTTGAAATGTGTAATGAATAAGGAGTAAGAAAATGGAATGTATTAATATAGATGAGATTTTTTTTTTTCCCCAGCATTATACATAACAATGTGCATCCTTATCTGCGGCTTCTTACGTGCCGGCGTATATTGCTTGAGGTGCGATCTTAATGATCAGAACTCTCCCAGCTCTTTGTTAGTGAAGGGAGAATCTGGAAGATGCAGCCGCTCGGCTATAGCAATGTATTGCTGCAGGGGAATCAAGGGAAAAAAAAAACCTTATTTTGCAAATGTGTGCCGAATGAAGCTCCCTTTCCAACAGTACTGTACATAGCTTAAGGTTGTCTATTTCAATATCACTAGTTTCTTTTTACTGACAGATTTCTTTTAAACTTGATCTCCTATGTATTCAATAATACTTCCTCTAGTCTCCGAGAGTTTTGTTGGAACCCTGCAGCTCAGTTATTAATATTTTACATTTAAATTATTTTCCATTTATTAGCTTCCTCTTTGTTTCCCCCCTGACTCGAACATAGCACCACACTACACATTTTACGTGGTCGGAAATAAAAATGTAATTTGAAATGTTTTCAGATTGAAGCCTTATATAATGCTCACCTTCTTTAAAAGGGTTGGCCACTTTTATCTTTTAATAAATGTGTTCACATAATTTTGTGGCATTTGCTAACATGTATGCAATTTAATAAGGAAATGCTTGCTGACACTGCTAACTCCATTCTCAATGATGTATCACTTGCTGTTAGACGCAGATTCTCTTCAGACAAATGTAGAAAGTGGAAGATGGAGGGAAAGAAACCTGTGTTCCAAAAAATATTTCCAATATGTGATATATTAGCCTTTTTCTGTGTGCTCTTATATAGAAGTGTTACTCTGATTTAATAAAAAACAGACAAGTATAGATGCACAATAAATATTTTCTAGATATACACAATAAAAATAAAACGTAAAAGTTAATAGCAAAAACAAGGTACAATGAAAGCAAGGGGAGGCCGATGAGAGACACAAAATAATGAAAATAAGATTGCAATTGGCGTCTGAGGAGAAGGCCATTATGATGACTTTCTATTATTGTTAGACACTTAATATGATATAGAAAACGGCACTCACCACTGACAAATGTAATATTTATTCTTCATGCATGGTCATAAGACGGAAAAGAGAGACGCGTGGAAACAGCTGTGTGCAATGCTTCAACCGATCCTCAGCAATAAAGTTTTATGCTTCATGTCTTTGTACTTAATCTTTTGACAATGCTTGATGAATTAATATTGGATTCATCAGTGGTGAGTGCTGCTTTCTACTTTTGCTTTATGAAGAGAATGAATTTATGAGATCGCAGGTTCTTCTCCTGCACTTGTTATTGCCGCCTTCCTCACAGACTGTACAGGACAGTCTATTAAAAAGGGGCTGCGTTTGAAGGAGCTTGTGACCAGGCCTGTCCATCGGCCTTCTCCAAATTAAAAGCAGTTCTTCAATTGGAGGAGACTTATGGACTTATCTGGTCACTTGTTCCTCCACCAGCAGCCATTTCATGAGCAGTAGAATTGGTCAGCCTGTGAGAAAGGCGCCAATAACAAGTGCAGGAGGAGAACCGGTACTACTTGTATATTCGTTTGTACAAATATCATATTCTCAACACATTTGACCAAAAATTTGTAACCCCTTCCCTGGAACTTAATATAGTTTAAACAATTTTTTAGGGTATATTAGCCAATGGTGATAAATGCTCCTTTAGGCGTTATACCCACGGGGTGTCTACAGTTCTGGACAGTGATGCATTTGACTCAATGTACTGGTGGATGGTGCCGCCACAGTTCCAGCGAGTCACTGCCTTTAAAGATCTCTGCTTTAACATGCCGCATTCTACTCCTCGGAGTCTGAGCTAAAACCTCCCTGTGCCTCCAGCTATATCTGAAGCGCAGAGAGTGAAATTAGATTTCATAATGTATATTAGTAGTTGCTGTATTACTTTTTGTTACCTCCACTGAACCGTAGTACAGTCATGGGGCTACTTACAGTATCTTAAATATCCCAAATTTTAAAGCGTCTATCACCAGATTTCACTATTATAGAAAGGTAGGAGACAAAAAAAGCGCAAATAGAGTCTTATCCCCAGGATTGTTTCCAATCAATTATGAGAGAACTGCTCACCTGGTGGAACACAGTAAGGCCATGTTCACACGTTCCTGATTTCCCTGCTGTTTTTCTGCACTAAAAACCGCAGCTCTTGGCAGAAAACGCAGGTGCGGTTTTTGGTGCGTTTTTGGTGCGTTTTTTGGTGCGGTTTTTGATGCGGTTTTTAGTGCGTTTTTTTATGCAGTTTTCTCTGCAGATTGTCTGTGTTTGACACAAATAAAGCTTTAACTGCAGTGGGGAAAAAAAAAAAAAAAAAGAAATGATGTCATTTCCTTGTCCCACCCTTTTCTTCTTCCATCCTCCATTTTGGGACTAAACACCAAAATGAGTGGACGTGTTTTGAATGACAGCGCTCCGCAGAGTGCTGAGCGTAGGCCAGATCACAGCCCGTGGATCCAGCTCTATCCAGCTATTTAAGTGCCACGTATTTAAGGCTACGTTCACATTTGCGTTGTGCGCCGCAGCGTCGGCGACGCAACGCACAACGCAAACCAAAACGCAGCAAAACGCATGCACAACGCTGCGTTTTGCGACGCATGCGTCCTTTTTTTGGTTGATTTTGGACGCAGCAAAAATGCAACTTGCTGCGTCCTCTGCACCCGGACTCGTGCGCCGCAGTGACGCATGCGTCGCAAAACGCAAGTGCAACGCATGTCCATGCGCCCCCATGTTAAATATAGGGGCGCGTGACGCATGCGGCGACGCTGCGGCGCCCGACGCTGCGGCGCAGACCGCAAATGTGAACGTAGACTTAGTGCCACATATCACGTATTTCAGTGCCACGTATTTAAGTGCAACGTATTTAAGTGCCACGTATCACGTATTTCAGTGCCACGCATTTCAGTGCCATGTATTTCAGTGCCACGTATCACGTATTTAAGTGCCACGTATCACGAATTTCAGTGCCACATATTTAAGTGCCACGTATCATGTATTTCAGTGCCACAAATTTCAGTGCCTTGTATTTAAGTGCCACATATCACGTATTTCAGTGCCACGTATTTCAGTGCCACGTATTTCAGTATCACGTATTTCAGTGCCACGTATCACGTATTTCAGTGCCACGTATTTAAGTGCCACGTATCACGTATTTAAGTGCCACGTATCACGTATTTAAGTGCCACGTATCACGTATTTCAGTGCCACGTATTTCAGTTGCACGTATTTTTGCTATTGTAAGGTGGCATTAATCCCGGTTAATAATGGAGAGGCGTCAATAAGACGCCTATCCATTATTAATGCTATTAAAATGATCAAAAAAATATAGGGGGACCCCCCAAAAAAAAAAAAAAAAAAAATGACATAGGGTCCCCCTATATTTTTAGGCCAGAAAGGCTAGGCAGACTGCTGCGGGCCAATATTTGTGGCCTGGGAAGGGGTTAAAATACCCCTTCTGCGTAGCCTTTCTGGCTCAGAAATAAAGGGAGAGCCCCCCCCCCAAAAAAAAGTGTTGGGGTCCCCCTATATTTTTAGGCCAGAAAGGCTACGCAGACAGCCGTGGGCTTATATTCATAGCCTAGGAAAGGGGCCATGGATATTTCCCCCCCCCCCCCGGCTACAAATATAAGCCCGCAGCCGCCCCAGAAAAGGCGCATCAAAATGATGTGCCAATTCCGGCACTTAGCCCCTCTCTTCCCACTCCCTGTAGCGGTGGGATATGGGGTAATGAGGTGTTTATGCCACCTTGCTATTGTAAGGTGGCATTAAGCCCGGTTAATAATGGAGAGGCGTCAATAAGACGCCTATCCATTATTAATCCAATGAAAGGGTTAAAAAAAAAAACACAAACACTAGAAAAAAAATATTTTAATGAAATAAAGACACCCACTTTTTGACCATATTTTATTGTACGCTCAATCCGTCCTGAAGACCCTCGACCTGAAAAAGACGCAAAATAAAAAAACAAATTCATACTCCCTGGCCCTGTCCGCAGAATTCCATCGAGGGTCCCACGAAGATCTTCCATGGAGAACAGACACATCCAGAGATATGTCTGCTCTCCACGGCTGCAGCAACACACTGACAGGAGCCAGAGTTCCTGTCGGTGTGTCACTGCGCATGCGCGAGCGAGTTTACCGGCGGTCATTGACCCCGGCACTCTCGCTTAATGGCAGTGCTGCGTGGGAAAGTTCAACGCAGCTGTACTGCCGTTAACCGAGACGCCGGAGCCATTGAACTCCGGAACAGTACGCGATACACTGCTAGGAGCTTCGCTCCTGGCAGTGTATCGCCGGAGAGCAGCCGATCGGCGTGGGACACTCGTTTTATGGATTCTGCGGACAGGGAGTATGAATTTGATTTTTTATTTTGGGATTTTTTCTAGGGGATCGAGGGCTTCGCCTACCAGTGTGCTGTGGGTGAGTATATACTCTGTGTTATATGTTGTATGTACTGTGTGTCATGTATGTGTATTGTGTGTGTTTTGTGTAACTTTACAACTGTGCTAAGTCGCCGGACACAGGGACAACTCTCCCATCCTAATACCGGATGGGAGTAGTAGTCCCATACGGCGACTTAGCACAGTGGTGGCACTAGCGTCGCATGGGGACACACACGCACACACACACGCACACACACATACACACACACACACACACACACACACACACACACCAAATCAATCAAACGGCCGACATCGATCCCCATGCGACGGTATGCCTCCATGTCACTTCGGAACACACTCCGCCCACGCACTTCCGCCCACGTATTTCCGCCCGCTTCCCCGCACTTCCTGCTGCAGCGATTTCTCCACCCATAACCGCAATAAAACCCGCAGATATATTTTTGATCTGCGGGTTTGACCTCACAATGGAGGTCTATGGGTGCAGAACCGCTGCAGTTCCGCACAAAGAAGTGACATGGTCCTTCTTTTTTACCGCAGCTATTCAGTGTGGCTTTTTTAGTGAATTTCAGGATCATGTGCACAGCGTTTCCTGTTTTCCATAGGGTACATTGTACTGTACCCTGCATGGAAAACAGCTGCGGACCCGCAGCGGCAAAATCGCTGCGGTTCCGCGGTAAAAAACGCATTGTGTGAACATGGCCTAAAAGCGTGTAGTTGTCAGCTGCTGCAGATCCACAGGTCGCCACTGCGGCCTCTTGGAACTGTTATAATAGATGAATGTGGATAAAATCCCCGCTGCTGCGCGGATTTTATCCACATTCATCTATTATAACAGATTTCACTATGAAATTTGCTCACATTGCATAGATCTTTTGGACCCAATGAGCTTGGTGTCCACGTTATAAAAATTCACCTTGGCATGTCTGCATAATCCTTATTGAGAGTTTTCTTGCATTGTATTAAAGTGAGCAGTTTTGTGATTTCAGCTCTTGACTCAAAAAAAGTTAATTTTAATATCCGTCTGGAAAAGTTTCAAGAGTGATTATACAGCCTCATATTTTTATAGTGAGGGTATATGCACATGGCATTTCCTTTTTAGATGCCAGATTACCTCCATATTTTTTTTTTATTATTATTATTATTTATTGTTATAGCGCCATTTATTCCATGGCGCTTTACATGTGAGGAGGGGTATACATAATAAAAACAAGTACAATAATCTTAAACAATACAAGTAATAACTGGTACAGGAGGAGAGAGGACCCTGCCCATGTGGGCTCACAATCTACAAGGGATGGGTGAGAATACAGTAGGTGAGGATAGAGCTGGTCATGCAGCGGTTTGGTTGATCGGTGGTTACTGCAGGTTGTAGGCTTGTCGGAAGAGGTGGGTCTTCAGGCTCTTTTTGTTTTGTTTCAAGCAGAAGATGCATCAGGAAAAAGCCGATGACATGGGTTTTTGGTTTTTTTTATGTTTTTCTGGATGGCTTTGCAGTTTTTGCTTGAGGTGTTTTTTGTTTTTTATTTATTCCATATATTTAACATAGTGGCAGCTCCTAAGTGGAAATTCACCAGGTCTAATTGATCTGTATAATGAGGTTTGCAGTTTTTATTGTGAATAATTTACATATTTGTGGATAGAAAGATACCAAGATTTTTAAGATGCCTCATTGTACAAACATTGTAGCTTGCGAGAGTCCTCAATAAATGTTAATTGTTCATCAGAAATGAATACTTTGTTTCTTTTAGGAGGGACGCACATATGTTGGACGAGAGGATGCCGAATCAGAGCAAGACATTGGTAATCTGAAATTATCACGTATTCTATTGTCTACTTTTAATTAAAAGCATGTGGCACAAAGAGCAATAGTGCAGCTATTAAGAGCAGGCCTGAACAGTTGTAGAGCGGTCTGAGAGGTCTTGTTTTGCTAAGTAGAGTTCATAATTATTTGCTCTCCGGCTGCCACCAGTGCTATAATCATGGATATGAAGAAGAGATAGAAAATAGTAGCAAAATTAATAGTGATGAGCGAATGAACATTCTTCTCTAACCTAGTGTCTTTGCCTATTTGTTAGGCAATCCCTGCATGTGTTGCGGCTGTCGAACAGCCCCGAGACATGCAGCTGCGGGAACTCATATTATTCGAGCCCGCCGAAGTCATTCTGTTTGCTCCTGAGCATGCTCAGATAACACCTTATCCAAGCACATTCGCTCATCACTAAAACTTAACTTTAATATATATACAGTTGTGCTCAAAAGTTCACATACCCCAGCAGAATTTTTGCTTTCTTGGATTTTTCCAGAGAATATGAATGAGAACACCAAAACATTTACGTTCCAACATGACAACAATCCAAAACACAAAGCCATGTCAACCTGTCATTGGCTACAGCAGAACAAAGTGAAGGTTCTGGAGTGGCCATCTCGGTCTCTTGACCTCAATATCATTGAGCCACTCTGGGGAGATCTCAAGCACGCAGTTCATGCTAGACAGCCCAAGAATTTACAGGAACTGGAGGCTTTTTGCCAAGAAGAGTGGGCGGCTTTACCATCTGAGAATAAAGAACCTCATCCACAACTATCACAAAAGACTTCAAGCTGTCATTGATGTTAGATGGGGCAATATACGTTATTAAGAAATGGGGTATGGGAACTTTTGATCAGGGTCATTTGGATGTGTTGATTTGTCATTATGATTGCAAAAGAGAAAACAGTAGTTTGACAATAAATGGCTTCACCCAACCACTAACCATGAGTAGAGAAAAAGTTTTGGTGTCATTCATATTCTCTGAAAAAAAGGCCAAGAAAGCAAAAATTCAGCCGGGCTATGTAAACTTTTGAGCACGACTGTATATGTAAACTTCCCCTTCAAAATTAGCTCACTTTTATATTTTCCGTTAACTGACTCTGCATAAAAGGCAAACTGTGAAATTTCTTTCATGAAGCCCAATTGAAAAAAAATATGTTAGCCAGAAATCAAGTCATATCCTTTAATCTGTAGGAGATACTTTTTGGATACTTAATGTTAAAATTATTGATACCATATTTGTCCACATTACAGTTCTGCACGGTCTCGACCTGGAAAGTGAACATTGTATCTTTGAAAATCTTAATGGCAGAGTGACCTTAATACCCCTGAATGGAGCCCAGTGCTCAGTGAATGGAATACAGATCCTTGAGTCAACTCCGCTCAACCAAGGTAAGATATATGTTTATTCGGAGCACTTTATCATGTACATAAACATTTAGTTGAAGAATATCCATTCTACACATTGCTGTCCTTGTGGTTAGAACTTCGGGTGAAACATGAGACAGGGTGTTTGTTTGTTTTACGTTGCTAGCATTCTATACTTAAAGGGGTATTCCGATCTCCAAGATCCTATCCCAATATATAGTAGGTGTAATAATATTAGCAAATGCCTCCAGTTAGAAATGTGGCATAGTTCTCCTGATTCGCTGTGTGTGTCTTACCCCATGTGCAGGGCATTTCAGTAGCTGTGTGACCGATACTTTGATATAACATTGGAAACATTAATTTATTTTTTTTATTAATACAATAAGTTATTTTCTGTCTGTGTACTGTATGTGCTGACTTGTGACCATGTGACAGTTTTTCTTTCACATAGATTTTTTTTTTTTTATTATTAAACTGAATTCTGACTATAGTGATTACATAATATACCGCAATTGCTTTATATCTAATACTTTGTATGAATTTTAGCTGTAGAATAAAAAAAATCATTTTATTGACTAGTGCCCCAATCCGTTTATTGCCTGCAGTAATATTATGACGGTACACTTTTCTACATGTTATTAGATCTGGGCTCCAGGCTGAGAGCTTTGGAGCGAATCGAGTTTGCTACGTGACGGCAGGTAGTAAACCTGTAACATACATTTTTTAGGGAAGTTGGTGTTTTCTTGCAGCCTGGAACAGTCTTCTCAATGTTTACAACTTTATACGACTCGCTGCGTTGTGAGATGTTTGTCTGAAGCTTCTATTTTATTATGATAGAGAGGAAAAAGTGAATTTTCAGGTTTTTATTACAATGCATTTGGAATAGAAAATGTCACCGATGTAATGGATGTTCTACTTTGTAATGTGTCACATCCGTTCTGCAGGTGACAAGGTTTTACCCATCAGGTTGGCTGTTAATGACACACACTGCAGTAAGCTGCAGCCCCGACTATACTTGACTTCTCTGTAGTTGTCATTATTCATGCTCCAGTGACTTATACTTGTTGGTTGTCAGAGCCTTTTGTAGCTGCTGCTCAGTCTACGGACGAGATGCATACTGTCTGTCTGTGCTGGGAAGATGCACATTTAGATTTATAACTTTTTGTTATAGCCAAAATATTGTATACCCAAGCTATTTACTATAGAATATGTAAATCTCCTTCGTTATAAGTACAGTTTTACTTAAAGGGAACCTGTCGCTAGATTTTTGCAGCTCTGAGAAAGTGCTGTGGTCAAATGAGACAAAAGTGAGCTCTTTGGCATTAGCTCAACTCGCTGTCTTTGGCAGAAGAGAAATGCTGTCTATGACCCAAAGAACACTGTCCCCACTGTCAAGCATGGAGGTGGAAACATTATGTTTTGGGAGTGTTTCTCTGCTAAGGGCACAGGACTACTTCACCGCATTAATGGGAGAATGGGTGGAGCCATATACCGTAAAATCTTGAGTGAGAACCTAATCCAGGATATTAAAAATGGGTTGTGGCTGGGTCTTGCAGCAAAACAATGACCTAAAACATACAGCCAAGACAACAAAGGAGTGGCTCAAAAAGAAGCATATTAAGGTCATGGCGTGGCCTAGCCAGTCTCCAGACCTTAATCACATAGAAAACGTATGGAGGGAGATGAAGCTCTGAGTTGCCAAGCGACAGCCTCAAAATCTTAATCACTTAGTGATGATCTGCAGAGAAGAGTGGACCAAAATTCCTCCTGACATGTTCTCAAACCTCATCAACTACAAATAATGTCTGACTTCTGTGCTTGCCACCAAGTATTAAGTCTTGTTTGCCAGAGGAATCAAATACTTATTTCTCTCTGCAAAATGCAAATAAATTTATATAATTTATACAATGTGATTTTCTGCATTTTATTTTTGATAGCCTACCTCTCAATGTTAAAATTAACCTACACTTAAAATTATTGACTGTTCATGTCTGTCAGTGGGCAAACTTACAAAATCAGCAAGGCATTAAATAATTATTTTCTTCACTGTGATCCATGGTTTTTTTTTGTTTGTTTTTTTAAGTAGTCCCGGATATACCCTTGAAGATCTCAGTTATTGTTAAAAGGATTGTCTTAATTGAAAATGTTACCAGAGACATATATGGATTAAAAAGAATATATATTTTCTTCCCCCCCCCCCCCCCCCCCCCATGACGGCACCACTTAGAGAGGGGATTCGCCCTGCTGCAACAGGAAACCTACAGATAAAAAGGCGGTACCCCTCTTCTGCATAAGTTGGTTTCCTGTCCCGGGGGAACCATGCAGTTATTTGGCATACCTCTGATCACTGTGGGATTCGGGGGTCGGTCAGTTCCATTCAGGCAGGGAGGCCCCCAGACTCGACTGGGGCGGTTCTCTGAAGCTCCAGGGTCACCGGGCCCTTGAGGGTGTGCGGGGAGAGGTGGCGGAAGAAGGAACGAAGACCATCTCTCCCAGTGCATATGCGGCGTTCCTCATTGCTGCAGTTTCCGGAGCTACGGAACGATAGGGTGCACGTGGGGGAGATGTAGCTTACTGGGAAATCCAGTACTGCGCATACGCGAGGTCTCTATGATGTTGGGCGCGCATTGCATTACTGAGAATGCTGTAATTGAGGGACTCGTCTGCGGATTCTGTCAGACTAGCCGCTAGGTCAGCTTCTTTTTCAAATGCAGCTAGATGGGCCTTGTGGCTTAAGACTTGGCCGGGGATCTTCAAACTAAATCGAAATTGTGTTCTATCCCCTGCGAAGGTGAGTTCTTGTTCGGGCCCACCCTGGATGATATTTTAGATAAAAAGAACAAAAGCAAGGGGTTCATGTTTAATAAACCCAGTACCTCCAAAAGACAATCCCAATGAGGGTGTTTCCCACGTGGGGGGAAGGTTCTCTTTCTTTCTCCCGGCCTGGGAAGAAATATCCAGCAGCACATGGATTCTAGGCATAATAAAATCAGGGCTAAAGCTAAGGTTCCTTTACCCCCTCCCCCTATCCCTCATAGTGACCATCAAAAGAAGAGCAGCTGGCACTTCAACAGGAAATTCTGGGCATAGTGGAAAAGAACGTTCTCCAAGAGGTCCCCCGTCAAGAAAAAATCAAAGGTTTTTACTCTCCTCTTTTCCTAAGGAGGAAACTAGACAGGACTTTCCAGACAATTGTAAACCTAAAAAAACTGAACAAATGTTTACATGTAGAGTCCTTCAAATTGGAATCAATAAAATCAGCAGTAAAAATGCTGTTTCCTTCTGTTTTATGACAGTGGTAGACCTAAAGGACGCATACTATCATGTCCCCATCCACAAGGATTATCGCAAATTCCTCAAGGTGGCAGTCACGAATAAGGGGGAGATAAGCATTTCCAATTCACGGCTCTTCCATTCGGTTTAGCTATCACCCCAGAGTCTTCACCAAGATGGTAGCGGTGGTGATGGCCCACTTGAGGGAACAAAATATTTTAATAGTCCCGTAACTGGACAATCCTCTAATAGGCAATTCCCCTTGTCACTGCAGAGACCAACTAGACAGCGTCATGATGGTTTTGACAGACATAGGCTGGCTGCTAAACTTGCCAAAATCCAAGATCGTGCCAAGTCAAGTACAGGAGTAGTTGGGCGTATTACTGGACTCGAGCAATCAGGAATGCTGCCTCCTGGATCGGAAAAAACAAAATATGGCAGAACTGGCAACTCAAGCGATACCCTTCCCCTCTACTACTCTGTGGAAGGCTATGTCACTCCAAGAAACCATGACTTCATGTATCCCGGCTGTCCAGTGGGCTCAGGTTCATAACAGAAAATTGCAGTGGGAAATATTGGCAGTAGAAAATTCTCTAAGAGGGAATTTAGAAGGGCTGTTAAATATATCATCAGAAACAGTCCTCTCGCTGCAATGGTGGACGAACACAGACAACTTAATTCAGGGTGTTCCCTGGACATAGCCAATTTCTCAAATCTTGACTACAGATGCAAGTCCCAGAGGGTGGAGGGCTCACATAAAAAGTCAAATAGCCCAAGGAGTTTGGAAAGGGGAATTAAGATCGGTATCCTCAAGTGTGAAGGAGCTCCTAGTTGTAAAGTTCGCCCTGATGCACTTTTTGGGCTCTCTCCAGTCCCACTATGTGAGAATATTCTCGGACAATCAGCTTGAATTCTCTGTCAGCACGACACATAAAGGGGACAGAAAATCAAACAGCGGATTTCCTGAGCCGAACCCAGCTAAGACAGGGCGAGTGGAAATTGAAACAGTCGGTTTTCGATCAAATTGTAAAAGCATGGAGTTATCCAGCCATAGACCTGTTCGCAAACAGCAAAAACCAGAAAGTCGACACCCTCTGTTCAATAGATCCCCTGGGGAACCCATGTTGCTCCATATGCCCTCATGATACCTTAGGATTACCACCTAGCCTACGCTTCCCGCCTATGGCCCTGATTCCAGCAGTCCTGAGGAAGATTCGGGAGAACGGGGCAAGGGTAATCTTGATAGCCCCTTTCTGCTGTCCATCTCAGACCCTTGAATCCTTCCGGACCTTCTTTCCCAAGGTCCTGCGATCCATCCACAAGTAAAAAACTTACTCTTGACAGCATGGAACTTGAAAGGTCACTTTTGAGCAATAGGGGGTTCTCCCCAAACTTAATTGCCATTCTCCAACAAAGTAGAAATCCTGTAACTGCCAGAACATACCGTAGAATCTGGAAAAAATGTATCTCCGTGTCAGTCGCTTCTTGGGGCGGGAGGTTCCACTCAGCGACCATATTAGAATTTTTTGCAGAAGGGCCTAGAACAGGGGTTGGTCACAAGTACCTTAAAAGTTCAGGTTGCGGCACTAGGAGCCCTGTACAATTATGACTTGGTTGGGAATTGCTGGATAGCTAAATTTAACAAGGCTGCAAGTAGATCCAGACCTATCCTATCTCAGGGTGTTCTGGGATCTGAATTTGGTCCTCTCAGCTATAACGAAGGCTCCTTTTGAACCTCTATCAGAAGCCCTGCTGAAAGTGCTGTCCCTTAAAACTTCCTTACTAGTGGCCTTAACTTGAGCGTGCAGGGTCAGCGATATTCAGGCTCTATCGGCATACCCACCTTTCACTCGCGTGAAAAAAGTGGTGTCACGTTTTCACAGGGCTCAGGAAATATCCCTCCTGCTTTCTGTCCTAACCCCAAAAATAGTAGGGAGAAAGCCTTACACACCCTAGACGTCAGGAGATGCATAGTGCAATATCTAGCGGCTACACGGGAGTGTAGGAAGGATAGGTCTCTTTTTGTGTGCTTTCAGGGACCGCGGAAAGGGCAGAAAGCATCCAAAAGTACACTCGCAAGGTGGATAAGAAATGGTATCACACTCTCATACTCCTCTCACGGGGCTGCCATTCCGGAGAAAATAAAGGCTCACTCAACAAGATCAGTGGCAACTTCCTGGGCGGAAAGAGCCGGAGCCTTGATAGAACAGATATGTAGAGCCGATACTTGGTCCTCTCCCTCTACATTCTTCAGCCACTATCGGCTGGATCTAGCCTCCTCTTCAGATCTTACTTTTGGCAAATGGGTTCTGGAGGCGGTGGTCCCACCCTAATCTGCATATCTCTGCAATACTCTCTGTGGTGCCCCCATTCTCTCCGTGGTGGGGGGGAGAGAGAAAAATAACGTTACTTACCGATTAACGCTGTTTCTCTGACCCCATGACGGCACCCGTATATTCCCTCCCTTCATATGTGGGTGTGCACATTCAGTTATTTAGTAAATATTGTCACACAGTGCTTCCGTTCAGTAATAATAAATATTTAATTTAATTAGTAATATCGATTTAGTCTGAAAGTATCTTTAGTGCTCTGTAAAACAACTGATGCGGAAGAGGGGTACCGTTTTTTTATCTGTAGTTTTCCTGTCCCCGCGGGGCAGATCCCCTCTCTCCGTGTTGCCGTCATGGGGTCAGAGAAATACCGTTATCGGTAGCTATATTTTTCTGGCACACTGACCTAGTGTCCCCCTCGATGGATCCATCCCGGGTTGCTTTGCTGGTCTGCACCAGGACCACTAGTGATGGTGTCCACAGGGCTTGGATTGGACGCCACAGTCAAGTGACTAGAAAGGCGCATCGTAAGTTTCTCTGCTAATTCTCCATTCTAGCCACCTTACAGCTGTAGCCAATTAGCAGTTCTCAGGTGACCATGAACGGGATGTCATCACTTTCCCTGCCAGCACAGACCACCACAGGGGCAAGTTTTTTTTTTGTTGGTTTTATACCAGCCAAGCCTCTGATAATGTTTTTAATATAGCCCCGACAACCCCTTTAAAATGCTAGCTAAAGATATTAATGGTGAATTCACATTACACTGGTGCAAATTGTATTTTTTTGCCACAGCGTCAGTTACTGGTGGGCCCTTGGCACACTAGTGAGGAGACTTCTAAGCCATGCATGCTCCTCTGGGAAATGTAAATATGCATATTGCCTCTTCAGAGAGGAAGAGGACTAGAACTGTAGTGCCAACCCTTTAATCAGCCTTGCTTAGGATAAAAGCCAAACCAGGATCTCAATTTATAGACACTTTCTCTGCACAAGGAGAAACATTACCCCTTAGATCCCAGTCTTAAGCTGCTCATCTAGCCAAATGAGATCCGACTTTGTACTGACGAGGGTCAACATCCTGAAATACCATGTCTATAGATTGAGTTTCTGGTTTGACTTTTATCCTAACTCATGTGAGGAGGCTTATTAATGGGTCGATATTGACTTCTAGGATTGCTACTTCCTATAGGTGGCGCTAGAGCTCTAGTCCCCTTCCTCTCTGAAGAGGCAATTTGCGAACTGTGCTAATAAATGCAGCAAAACTGGTAAGGATCATGGAAAACTACCATTATGGGGAAAACATTGTGTTTAGTCTGTCTTCAGATGAGCTCAATTTGTAGAAATATACAGTATAAATGGTCCATAGAATTCAGTAAAGAGCTTTTCTCGCGGAGGCATCACACAGCAGGACCCTGATTACAATGCAGCTCGCTCGGTAATGCCATATGCGGCCATGCACACAGAATTGCACAAGGCCGCCTTATAATATTATGTATATGTACCTTTTGAAAGATCTCTTGCCCAGGTATTGTACACATTTAGCAGAACTGATTTTTATTTTAATTATTTCATGTAATTTTATTTCAACGATTATCTGCAGTCCTATGTAAATTGTGAAAATATTGATATTACAGTAAGTTATTCCGCTCAGCTATATCTGTATAATCCCGGTGAACCCTATTAAGCTAGTGTTGGTAATTGCATGTCATGTAATGCTTTCCTTTACAGTGTTTTGTGGAAATATATTTTTCGTGAACAAGAATAATGTCTTATATAAATGAGTTTATATCAATGTAATTAACTTAATTCCACTTCCAATGTCGCTCTGATTAATATGTAAGCACCTAGTATATATCGGGGAAAAGCTTCATTTGATGATTGCATGTTTCAGTAATGAGTCTCGATTCTGAAATGAGCTCATGAAGTGGAAAACCCAGGTCATTAAACAGGTTCATTTCACATTTAGAAGCTCCATTCAGACCATGCGATGCTACAGTACAAACCCGGCCTCCATGGATTCTGATTACTTCACGTCTCCCTATTACCTAGCTGCTTTATCAATGTTAATCATCACCTGATCGTTTTATTCCCCGGATCTGCGCTGATCAATTTACACCTGATTTTGATCATTTATTAAATTATTCCGTTTTATTGTGTTCCCTATGTAGGAACAGGAAAGATATATATCTTGGTACCAACTACTGAGGACTCTCAATATTTCCCTATATAGGAAGGAATTCTCAAACCGTAATGAAAAGTCGAATATCCTGACTTCGATAAATGCAGTTTCCTATTAAATTGATACAGGTGTTAACTATCAGAGGTTTAGATCGATTTATCAACCCTAGTCTAAAAAAGATGGTTGGAATGATTTTACACTATTTTTTATTTATTTATTAAAGTGAACCTGACAGCCGATGTTTGTGGTTGGGGCCAGCGTGTATGAGACAGTAGCTGCAGGTTTCCAGCCATATATCTTTAACCCTGAAACACTGCGTGCATGCCCATGTAGGCTGATACGTACCTATGAATCCAGGGCAGCGGGTGGGGAGAAGCCATCAGGGTGCCTGTCCAACTGGTCTACAGGACGTCTTGTGGATCAGATGTATTAGTTGTCAGGTTCACTTTAAAGAGGCATGACTCCTAATAATACATTTTTGGCTCAGTTAGTATGTGGAGTCTACACTTGCTATGGGTAGATGATATTTTGCTTTTTACAGCATCAGAATATTGCTGACCTCTCGTTAAGGTAGGCCATCAATATTAGATAGGCATGGATTTACCTCTTGGCATCTCTACTAATCTGTGGTTTGGACGGCCCATGGAGAGTGTTGTTCCTACATTGCTCCATCTACCTGCGCGTTGCCTACTTGGCACTGCCGTTTGTTTCAGTGTTGTCCCATTCAGTACCCTACATCGCTAAAACTGTGTAGATAGATGGATTAATGTGCACACTGAAAAGGCCTCATCACTTGTACAAGTGCTGCTGTCTCCAACTATCCAGAATCCGATCCTCACCAATGTGATATTGATGACCTCTCTTTTCAATGGGTCATTAACATTCTGATCCTGGGAAACCTTTTTAATAAATCTGTCCTAAAACAACCACACTTTTGAGACCACAACCCTTTGTACATAACTTTCTACTTTTGGAAGGAAAAGCAAAAAATATTGATTATTTGAATATTTTTAGGCATTTTATAAGCTGACATTTTGTCTGCAGTTATGCCAAAAACTGGGGCAAATTAGTGAGTCAATATGTCAGTGTCTTTTCAAAGGTGAATACAATGATAACTAGGGTTGTTAAAAATACAAGACACTTGTGCATTTTCAGATGTACATCCTCTTCAGACTGAGCATTCATGGACTCAGATACAGTATTGATGAAAAGAGAAGAACAGGGACTTCAAAGAGCATTGTATTGTCTAGAAGGCGCTGAGCTGGATACATAATAGCTGCGGCATAACGCATACATTTTGTTGCACAGCAGTGATCCCAATCCCTTTTTTGAGTAACTTTATCATGTTGTTTCTTTGTTGTTTTTGCTTCTGTTTTTAGTATGTTCCCTTTTTGTACATTGATGGCATACCCATAGGATGTATCATAAAGGTATAGTACATGCCAATCCTACCAACAGAACCAAATCTATCTTGAGACTAGTGCCCATGTTGGCGGTGAGGTGGTCGGAATTCCTATTCAATTGTAAGGGAATTCCGACCACCTCTCCACTGAAGTAGCGTGTGCCGGGCCTCTGTTCTCGAGATACATATGTGTTTCATTGGTGGGGCACACACCCACTATAGATTTATGACCTACTGTAAGGATTTACCATAAATATAGATGTGATGGGAATAATGCCATAAGATTTGCTCAGTTAGCGGATCACTGTCATGGCTGTGCAGTGCTCGTAAAGCCAATTAGATATTTTTCTGTGCCACTAGCCCCTCATAACTCTAACCATATAGTCTCAAAGACAGACAATCATCGCAGTTATATGGCTTACCACAGCTCCCATCACCAGAGAATGGTAGCCGGCAAGTAATGACCAATCAAAATACATTGTAGATGAATAATTGTGCCCAAATCCAAACAAGAACCCACATTGGTCAGATGATCCTTTGAATAATGGTTCTCTCACTAATGAAGAAAAATAGGTAATGGGGAATAGTTTTTAATGTGTAAGACCTGAGTCCATTGTCAAGGCTTACTGAATTAAAATGAACTGCGGCATAAGAGGCAGCGAAATACCTTGTGAAAGAAATGAGCAATGGTCCATACATAACCGTTGTGCTTAACCTTCCGCCTAGTTCATCAATTTACCATCTGTTTTGTTGTTATTATTATCGCACATTTCTCAGATTACTGAACTGATCAAAGTGATGTGGAAATATTTAAACTCTGTAAAATTGCTCCGTGATTGAGCTTTGTATTATACAGAGCATTTAATGTAACACATGGCTTCGCAAGAACCAAGACCCAGCTCATAAATAGTCTTCCGCAAGGTTAATAATCAGGTTATTTTTCTCCCTTAAGGGACTTATTTAATTGTTTTATTGCAATAGCCGTCATACGCTCATTTGTAATTCTGATCTGGCCCCTACGGCATTTTCTTTCTATCTTACAAGTGTTTTTAATATGACACTTAGCTGAACTGATATAACGACTTTGTAGGAACATTGGAGCCGCGGAGAGCTTAACTTGCGCCTCCCCAGGCTTTGCGGTGAGTAATTGGCAGATGGCTGATTATAAATTTTGAGTTGTAGCAAGATTGGAAACAAAAAAAGATCAACAAGTGTGGATGAGTTTACATGAGGGCTCAGATGATTCCACCATAATTGATCGGGCAGCGTCAAAAAGTGCTTAAAAATATAAACCATCACCTGACTGTAATGTGATAAGCTTCCAAACTGCAGTCACACAAAATTGCATTTTATTCTATTACATTATACTTTCTGAGTTCTGAGTCATATTGTAATATAAAATTAAACTTTTATTGCTGTATCATTGGACGTGTATTAACTGCACAGCCTCTGTTTCTAGGTTGAAATTCCGCTATACATTCTGTCTCTTGTTGAGATGAAATTCATTTGTACTGGTCTTAAAATTTTAATTTTTTTTTATCATAAATTATAGAAATTTCATGTTTTGCTTTCAGTTTTGAATTGCCTTGCCACCTTTTAAAGGGAATCTGTTAACAGGTGCTTATGCAATCTGACAGCAGCATGATATAGGGACATAGGGCCGGATTCCATCGATGTATCACTTTATACCCTAGGCAAGGTAGTGTTTTTATTTATATTTTTGTATATATATATATTATATATTTTTTTTTGTTTGTTTTGTTTTGGGGTGGGCATATCACTTCAGGACTCCTCATTCTTCTTTCCTCTGAAGTTACATCTTAGTGACATTGGCTGTATGTTATATAATGGTTGTCCTAATGCTGCAGAATAAATGTAGCGCCAATTAAATGCCTCACCGATGGTATTGTATGATAGACAAATAACTTCCTGTATTTCTTAACATTGAAGATACCAAGAAATGGGCTAATTTCAGGACCGTAGATGCAGTGGTCGCCAAGGTAATTTAGTGCAGGAGCTGAGACGTCTCGTCGATCACATCATTCTACTTTTTTGAGAAGTCTGACAAGAATTGGTCTTTATGGACATACTAGATGGTGGCCGGAGTCTAACACATCGGGTATTCTAGAATATGTACAGTACAGACCAAAAGTTTGGACACACCTTCTCATTTAAAGATTTTTCTGTATTTTCATGACTATGAAAATTGTACATTCACACTATGAATTAACACATGTGGAATTATATACTTAACAAAAAAGTGTGAAACCACTGAAATTATGTCTTATATTCTAGGTTCTTCAAAGTAGCCACCTTTAGCTTTGATGACTGCTTTGCACACTCTTGGCATTCTCTTGATGAGCTTCAAGAGGTAGTCACCGGGAATGGTTTTCACTTCACAGGTGTGCCCTGTCAGGTTTAATAAGTGGGATTTATTGCCTTATAAATGGGTTTGGGACCATCAGTTGTGTTGTGCCGAAGTCTGGTGGATACACAGCTGATAGTCCTACTGAATAGACTGTTAGCTGCTTTTTTCTTGCCATAATACAAATTCTAAGTAAAGAAAAACGAGTGGCCATCATTACTTTAAGAAATGAAGGTCAGTCAGTCCGAAAAATTGGGAAAGCTTTGAAAGTGTCCCCAAGTGCAGTGGCAAAAACCATCAAGCGCTACAAAGAAACTGGCTCACATGAGGACCGCCCCAGGAAAGGAAGACCAAGAGTCCCCTTGGCTTCTGAGGATAAGTTCATCCGAGTCACCAGCCTCAGAAATCGCAGGTTAACAGCAGCTCAGATTAGAGACCAGGTCAATGCCACATAGAGTTCTAGAAGCAGACACATCTCTACAACAACTGTTAAGAGGGGACTTTGTGCAGCAGGCCTTCATGGTAAAATAGCTGCTAGGAAACCACTGGTAAGGACAGGCAACAAGCAGAAGAGACTTGTTTGGGCTAAAGAACAAAAGGAATGGACATTAGACCAGTGGAAATCTGTGCTTTGGTCTGATGAGTCCAAATTTGAGATCTTTGGTTCCAACCACCGTGTCTTTGTGCGATGCAGAAAAGGTGAATGGATGGACTCTACATGCCTGGTTCCTACCGTGAAGCATGGAGGAGGTGCTTTGCTGGTGACACTGTTGGGGATTTATTCAAAATTAAAGGCATACTGAACCAGCGTGGCTACCACAGCATCTTGCAGCGGCATGCTATTCCATCCGGTTTGCTTTTAGTTGGACCATCATTTATTTTTCAACAGGACAATGACCCCAAACACACCTCCAGGCTGTGTAAGGGCTATTTGATCAAGAAGGAGGGTGATGGGGTGCTCACCAGACCTGAACCCAATCGAGATGGTTTGGGGTGAGCTGGACCGCAGAGTGAAGGCAAAAGGGTCAACAAGTGCTAAGCATCTCTGGGAGCTCCTTCAAGATTGTTGGAAGACCATTCCCAGTGACTACCTCTTGAAGCTCATCAAGAGAATGCCAAGAGAGTGCAAAGAAGTCATCAAAGCAAAAGGTGGCTACTTTGAAGAACCTAGAATATAAGACATATTTTCAGTTGTTTCACACTTTTTTGTTAAGTATATAATTCCACATGTGTTAATTCATATTTTTGATGCCTTCAGTGTGAATGTACAATTTTCATAGTCCTGAAAATACAGAAAAATATTTAAATGAGAAGGTGTGTCCAAACTTTTGGTCTGTACTGTATGTAGTTAATTTATGAAGATTTTAGAATAATACAATGAATACACAGAATTCGGCTGTCCGGACGTGACCAATTAGCAAAGCGTGGTTCAAATCCCGCGCCAATTCACGGCCGGAGTGCACCTGTTGCTGATTGTTCACGGCCGGCCACGTAGTATATTACACAGCGACGTAGTGTATAACACAGCCCACTAAGTGTATAACACAGCCCACTAAGTGTATAACACAGCCCACATAGTATATTGCACAGCCCACATAGTATATAGCACAGCCACATAGTATATAGCACAGCCGCGTAGTATATAGCACAGCCGCGTAGTATATAGCACAGCCGCGTAGTATATAGCACAGCCGCATAGTATATAGAACAGCCGCGTAGTATATAGCACAGCCGTGTAGTATATAGCACAGCAACGTACTATATAACCATGCAGTATATAACACAGCCACAGAGTCCCACATAGTATATTGCACAGCCAAGTAGTATATTGCACAGCCAAGTAGTATATTGCACAGCCCACGTAGTATATTGCACAGCCGACACAGTATATAACAGCCCACGCAGTATATAGCACAGCCCACGCAGTATATTACAGCCACGTTAAATATTACACAGCCCACGTAGTATATTGCACAGCCGACGTAGTATCTAGCACAGCAACATAGTATATAACACAGCCCACGTAGCCTCACGTAGTATATAGCACAGCCACGTAGTATATTGCACAGTCCACGTAGTATATAGCACAGCCCACGTAGTATATTGCAGAGCCGACACGGTATATAGCACAGCCCACGCAGTATATAGCACAGCCCACGTAGTATATTACACAGCCACATATTATATTGCACAGCCGACGTAGTATATAGCACAGCGACGTAGTATATAACACAGCCCATGCAGTATATAACACAGCCCACACAGTATATATAGCAATGTGGGTACCATATCCCTGTTAAAAGATGAATTAAAATAAAAAATAGTTATATACTCACCCTCCGATGGCCCCCGGATCCAGCCCAGGCCTTTCCCGCTCCTCGCGCGCCGCTCTGGTCCCAAGCGGCAATAACACGTGATGATGTAGCGATCTCGCGAGACCGCTACGTCATCTCTGATCATTGCCGCAATGCATTCTGGGGACCGGAGCGGCACGCGAGGAGCGGGAACGGCCTGGGCTGGATCCGGGGGCCGTCGGAGGATGAGTATATAATGATTTTTTTATTATTTTTAACATTATATGTTTTTACTATTGATGCTGCATGATATGACCACCACAGGGCACTGATCTGAACACCACCAAGCCTGTCTAGAATTCTGAGACAGAAGGATTTGCGCAAGCTTTCATTGACAGAAGATCTTTGGTTAGTTCTCCAAGATGTTTAGAACAATCACCCCACTGAGTTTCTTCAAAAACTGCAAGTGTATCTAGAACAGATTTGGGAAAAGTCCAAATGGCTGAAAACACTGGCCCACAGCTCGCACCATGTGACTGCCCTTCCCCGCCCAGCATCCCAACTTCACCCGTATGTGCATCCTTTATATGCCAATAGCTGTGAATACAATGGTGGAGGTGAAAGCCCTCCGGCTCCTTCTCCCGCCATTCAGCGTCTGTAACAGAGACGGCAGGCACAATGATGTCGCTACATCGTGTTTTCTATGTGGAGCATTAGTGCACACAGCAAAGACCGAAACAGAGTGTTGGGCAATGCGAGCAAAGTAAATGTTTTGGGGGGATTTTTATATTGTTTTTGGGGTGTATCTGTATATAAGAAGAATATATGGAGGCTCATACTGTATATAGGGGATGGCAGCATATTTAATTCTGATCAATATTAAGTGATACAATTAATTTTAAAATAATATAATTAATGGTAATATGAATATTGAGCAGAATTAATTTCAGTCTGTTGGCTCATCCCTCCACAACAGTCACGGTCTCTCATGTGGACCCTCGGAAAAATTAACTACCTACCCCTGGCCTAGAAGAATTGATGCTTTGATTCTGTTTTGGAGGCAAAAAGCTGGTCATACCAAATATTGATTTGATTTAGATTTTGCTTTTGTTCTTTCATTTTTTTTATTTTTATTTTTTTTTAACAAAATGTTAACTATTAGAACATTTTTATTTTTTAAAGCATTCTTATTTAGCAGTATTTTTCCTTTAAATCCCTATTGTACTTTCCAGGATGTAATACAAGACTAGGTATATCTGGGCTGTGGGAAGGATGCCTTAAAAAGTTTGATAATACTTTTCACATTATACAGAACAATATGTGAAGCTTATTTCCCTTTTTTGCAATATTGAAATGATCTTTTCATTATTTAGTGAATCTAATAACGTCTATTGAATATTGTATGCAAAATCATTTTGGTTTGTATTTCAAGGTGCTGTCATCCTCTTGGGAAGGACCAACATGTTCCGCTTTAATCATCCAAAAGAAGCTGCTAAATTAAGGGAAAAAAGGAAGGTAAGACAAAAAAAATATGGTAAATCATATATTTTCTAGCTAAGAAGAGGCAGTTTTGTGTAATCATTGTTTCAGATGAAGCTCCCAGTTTTCTGGTTGTATCCTTTGGTTTACATTAGTAATAAGTTCAGTCATGGCACGTAGATTTGTTTGTGTAATTAATACACGTTAATCGACAGAAGTCACATATAAAGCAACCATAACTGAGAACATCGATCTACTCTATGTACATCAGGAATAGCGCACCATGTTACTATGCCTAGATAACCCCTATAGAAAGCTGGAAACAAATCTGTTTAACCTGTGCTGCCGTCAATAGATGATAAGGCAGGAATCCAAAACATGGTTAATTGGTCAACGCGTTTCAAAGTTTCAAACTTTTTCTTCAAGACAAACCATGGTGATCTTCTCCCGATGAAGATGTTTGAAACTTCGAAACTGTTGACCAATAAATCGCACACTTTGGATTTCTGTCTTCTCATCATCCTTTGACGGCAGCGCATGTTTAACCCATTTGTTTCCAGCTTTCAATTGTTCCTTCTTCTTGAGTCTACAGCAGCCTAAGTTTTTTCAGTGGTTGTGAGCACACAATCTGACCAGGTATAGAAAGCATAGAAAGCTAGCACTCAACCACTCTGTCTCACGGTGCCATTGAACGGGGCCAGAGGTCCCATAAACCATCAAGTAAAGTAATCACTGCACTCGTATAGTGAAAGTTCTTTGTTGCAAGTGTAAAGTTTATTCAGACACTAGAAGTGATGAAGCGATAGGCAAGAACGTTTCGGCCAACCCGTGGCCTTGATCACAATATCGCCTAATAGGATGTTTTGCTAGAATAGGTATACTGTGTGGCTGTGGCAATTTGGTTGGGGACACAGTTGTATGAACCAGTGTACTGTTGATGTAGCCCAAGCCAGGTACACAATAATGATAATATAGGGTTGGAAGGTATGGCTGTCTCATATAAGTAGACAAATAAGGTTGTGGGGTCCCTGTGTCGTTTTTTGTGTGTCCCCAAGGAAGCAGGAGAGGATAAAGATCCGTGGGTAGATTTGTTCTGTTTCCTGCACGTGGAGCCGACGTTGCTGGACAAGTGGGAAAAGCCGCCACGGTCTGTGTCTAGGCAGTGTCGGCTTTTCCCACTGAAGCATGGCTGGCGATGATGACATATCTACCCTATTACAATTGAAGAGACGTTGTGCAGGTTCCCAATTAAAAAGGGATCCTGTCATTAGATTGATGCTTCTCCAGCAACTGTCAGCCATAATCTGAGCTTGGCTGCGTGAGTTCAGCCAAGTATGTATTTCTCAACATAGTTTTAGAGGCCAGCTAGGAAGTGACCTGCCTGATCCAGTCCGGCCCCTCAGCCGATGTCTCCTATTTGATTGACAGGTCTCTCCCTATGAACCTGCTTTTTTCACAGTCCTTTTCAGTATAAAAAAAATGAAAGGGGCATATTGCTAAGCTCTCCACAATCAGTTGTTCACATCTCCGAACAGAACGCATGTGTGTGTTACAAAGACGACCAATTGACTTGGTCCGCAAAGGTTTGGAGAAACTTCTGGAAAATTTTACTGTAAGCAGGGCTGTGGAGTCCGTAAGCCAAACCTCCAACTCCTCAATTTCCATGATTCTGACTCCACCAAAATGGGCTCCAACTCCACAGCCCTGACTGTAAGGTTGATGTGTGCATTACAGTTGATTTTTGGAGAACAATTCCAATTGAAAGATTTTATTCAGAATGGGCAACTCCCTATAATACGATGTCTGATTTCAAAGACGACATACAATGCAATAGTATTTTTTTAAAGGGAATCTGTCGCCCCATTTTAGGCCTATAAGCTAAGGCCACCGCCATCAGGGGATTATCTATAGCATTCTATAATGCTGTAGATAAGCCCCCGATGTAACCTGAAAGAGAAGAAAAACAAGTGAGATTATACTCACCCAGGGGCGGTCCGGGTCCAGTTCGATGGGCGTAACGGTCCTGGTCCGGAGCCTCCTATCTTCATACCATGACGTTCTCTTCTTTGCTTCCTGTCGCGGCTCCTGCGCAGGTGTACTTTGTCTGCCCTGTTGAGAGCAGAGCAAAGTACTGCAGTGCGCAGGCGCTGGGCCTCTCTGACCTTTGCTGGCGCCTGAGCACTGCAGTACTTTGCTCTACCCTCAACAGGGCAGACAAAGTACGCCTGAGCAGGAGCCGCGACACGAAGCAAAGAGGACAACATCGTATGAAGATGGGAGGCCGCACGCCCATCGAACCGGACCGCACCGGGACCGCCCCTGGGTGTGTATAATATAACTTGTTTTTCAGGTTACATCCGGGGGCTTATCTCCAGCATTATAGAATGGTGGTGGCCTTCGCTTATAGGCCTAAAATGGGGTGACAGTCCCTTTAAATGAAGTAACTTTTTAATAGTGTTGCCGGTAACACATATTTTGTTCCACAGAGCGGATTGCTGTCCTCGTTTAGTTTGTCTATGACTGATCTTTCAAAATCATGTGAAAATCTGTCAGCGGTTATGCTATACAATCCTGGGTAAGTAAAGAAAACCATTCTCCTAACAGCCTATAATATCCGTCCAGGAAACAGAAAGCACGTCAGTGAAAAATAGCCTTCTTTAATGCACCTAACACGCCATTCTCCAGCATTTATATTTATTATACTAATTTATATTTCTAATATAAAAGTGTTGTTGAAATTAGATCTATTACAAGTAACGCCTTTTTTTTTCCTTTTTTTTTAAAATCTGATAACTGGCTTTTTGTAGATTTTTTGTTTTGTTTTGTCTTGTTTTATTGCTTTTTATCACTGTTTTCAGTATAGACCTAAGCCTGTATAACCTTGTAGATGGCAGAGCTGAGACATCCCTCAGTCTTTAGAAATATGGGTGCTCAGTATAAATCCATTAAAGTGGTTGTACCAAGTTAATAAATTCTCCCCCATCAATAAGATACTGCTTTCCTTGTTGATTTGTGAGGGTCGGACTCCCACTAATCCCAAGAACAGAACTCCGGAGAGATCCGTATGAATGGATTTGAGGTTGAGTAGCTGCCTGTGTCTGAGCCATTCATTCTCTAGGGCAGCGCTTGTCTTACTCCCAAGATCCCACCGAGAATTAATCGAGTACTAGTGTGCATGCTTGACTTGCACTTCAAAACCCAGATCTCAGGATTCCCAGATCCTACTGAATCTTGGTACATCCCCTTTAAGCAATACTATAATTTGTATATCTTTAACATTTCTGCAAAGGCTCTGGATTTTGATATATCTTTTAAATATCTCATAGAAAAATGAAAGGGAATCTGTCAGTAAGTTTTTACTATTCCATCTGAGAGCAGCAGAATGTAGGGCAAGTGAGCCTGATTCTAGGGATGTGTCACATATTAGGCTGTGTGCCGTAGTTCCAATACAGTCAGTGTTTTATCAGCTGAAGATGATCACTGCCTGACTAGGTCTCACATGCACAGCAGTCAGGTTAATCTGTGTAACCCCACCTGCACCGCTTGTTAGCAGCTTGCTGACAATGTACAATATACACAAGAAGCTGCCAAACTAGGAGGGGTAATACACAGCTCAGAATTATGACCGCTGCTACATATACAGCCAATAAACAGGGATTCTTTTTTTAAAACTACACCAACCAGCCCAGTAAGGCTACTTTCACACTTGCGTCGGTACGGGTCCGTCGCTATGCGTCGGGCCGACGTACCAACGCACGTTGTGAAATTTGTGCATGATGTGGGCAGCGGATGCAGTTTTTCAACGCATCCACTGCCCATTCTGAAATCCGGGGAGGAGGGGGCGGAGTTTCGGCCGTGCATGCGCTGTAGGAAAGGGCGGACGCGACGGACAAAAAACATTAACTTGAATGTTTTTTCGTGCCAACAGTCCGCCAAAACACGACGGATCCGTTGCACGACGGACGCGACATGTGGCCATCCGACGCGAATACAAGTCTATGGGCAAAAAACGCATCCTGCGGGCACATTTGCAGGATCCGTTCTTTGCCCAAAACGACGGATTGCGACAGATTAAAAAAAACGCTAGTGTGAAAGTAGCCTAAGTGACACTTCCCTGGAGTCGGGCTCTCTTGTCCTATATCATGCTGCTATCAGATTACATAGCAAGAACCTTCTGACAGATTGCCTTTAATGCTTCATTATGGGTTCTTCACTATATTGTGCATTGTTTTTTTCCGTAATTATAGAAGGGGGAGATGCTCTGGAAATTGCTGTTGATTTATAGGACTGCCTCTCTACCAGTGGCAACTAGCGATCTTGTCATCTGGTTGGACAATCCTCCCTGTGATTCACATTTCCCTCGCCACTACAATATCCAGCATTTCATGGCTTCAGTGAGCTGCACGCAAATATATTATATGTTACAGGACTCTGCAATCATTATAGTATATATAGGTCCAGAAGTAGCACGGTTGGCGCAGTGGTTAGCACTGTATTGTGGCTCAGTGGTTAGCACTGTTGCTTTGCAGCGCTGGGGTCCTGGTTTCTAATCCCACCAAGGACAACATCTGCAAGGAGTTTGTATGTTCTCCCCGTGTCTATGCGGGTTTCCTCCAGGTTCTCTGATTTCCTCCTGTCCTCTGCAGACATACTGACAGGGAATGTAGAGTGTGAGCCCCAATGGGGACAGTGATGATGTCTGTACAGTGCTGCAGAATGATAGCGCTATAGAAGCAAGTAAAATAACAAATACCTGGCTCCAATGTTTTCAGTCAAAGTATATCAGAGCACATATGGTGCAATATTACTGACAACAATGGTGGTTATTGGCAGGAACAATTCAAGGAAAATCTTCTGCCGGACCTGTTCTCTGTACATTAAATGTAATTCTCCCATATCAGGGGATATTTGTATCATGTCAGCTTTCTTCTCTCACTTCTGATTAGACAAAACCTATGCAAACTGTTGCAAATGAAAACCTATCTGGAAGATTCCACCAATCACAGTGCAGCTGTCATTTCACCAGAGCAGTTTGCAAAACGAAAGCTCGCCCTTGATTGGTTGCAGTTTAAAAAATAAATAAATAAGGCAAGTGGATAAAGTAGAGAGGGAACGGTAGGGACTTCTTACTAAAGTGTATTAAAAAAGGCGATTAGATTGTAACATTAAATAAACATTTAGGATTAAAATCGACTGTAGTTTTGGATCACCCCTTTGAACAATGAGAGGTTTCATGATTAACAAGCTCTCCTGTTTCCTCCCAGGGGGCTTAATGAGGTGGGTGAGAAGCCCTGTGGTGTGTACTGACTGCTAATGGTTCCTGATATAGACCTGCGAGTCCCAGGATTTGTGTAGCCTTCCCCTTTATCTATAGCACCTTAACCTTCTAATTGATTCTATTCATCCGCATTTTAGTAATTGATAATATTGCCCCCTCCATGCTCAAGCTCCAGACATTTGCCTGAAAGGTTTCTATTTCACCATTCAGTTTTACCCTGCTGTGCATTACACAAGCTGTACCATTGTTTTATCAGTTTAAAACTGCTTGTATCTTCCCTTCATGTTTGTTGATGGAGTACCACAAGTCCCAGCATTTTATCTTCATGTATCCATTTTTAATTATAAACAATCTTTTACCAATATTGCATTGTATTTTCCACCTACAATTGTATTTTTAATACTCATTAACCTATCCTTATCACAATGTTTGCTGATGTGGTACTACAAGTGCCAGCATATGTATGTATATGTGTATATATATATATATATATATATATATAATACGTGCGTGCATATGTACATACATACACACACACACACACACATACACACACACACACACACACACACACACACACACACACATACACACACACACACACACGAGGGGCGTTCATTAAAGATTTCCCCTGACCCACTTCCTGTGGATTGAGAGCAATGAAGCTTGGCTCAGTAATTAGACCTTCTCTACATAGATGGCACCTAGGGACACACTTCTCCCATCTCTTTAAGCAACTGTAAACACCTTGCTTGTAGAAGTTGACAGGTTGCACCAAAAGCCACGTTGTGACTTCAGTCATCAGTCTCATCATCTGGAAAATGCTTACCCTTCAAAAATAACTTCATTGTCGGAAAGAGGTGGAAGTCTGATGGTCCCAGGTCAGGTGAATAGGGGGGACGCACTAGAATTTCATAGCCACAGGAACATGCTTCCATTTGGGCAACATGGGAGTTGTGAACTGGTGCATTGTCTTGCAGAAGGCGGACACCTTTGGTGAGTATGCCACATCTCTTGGTTTTGATGGCCTCCCGCAATTTCTGCAGCAGGGAAACATAGTATGCCCCAGTGATCATGGTATCCTTTGCTAGGAAATCCATCAGTACTACTCTGTGTTGGTCCAAAAATACTGTGAGCATGACCTTGCCTGCTGCGGGTTGGGCACGTGCCTTTGGAGGCGGTAAGTCATGATGCTTCCATTGCATCGAATGGACTTTAGTCTCAGGATCATAGTGATGGACCCAGCTTTCATCCTGTGTGATCAATCTGTTGAGAAAGTCCTCCTGGTTTCCTTGGCACATCGTAAATAGAGCCTGAGAGCATTCGACTCGTTCATGCTTCTGGAAAGGTGTGAGCAGCCGGGGAACCCAGCGAGCGTAAACCTTATGCATGTGAAGATGGTCTTGGATGATTTTTTCCACGGGCCCCACACTAATCTTGACATTTTGCGCTAGGTGGTGAATGGTTACATGGCGATTTTCCAAAATGGTGACCTCCACTTGATGGATGGTGTGTTCATCAATAGCTGACTGGGGTCGCCCTGGAATTGGAACTGTTTGCATTGAAGTCCGACCACGTTGAAATTAACGATGCCAGTTCTTGACTACATCATATGATGGGGAATCATCACCATAAACCTCTTTCATCTCATCGAACGTCTCCTTTGGTGTGTGGCCTTTCAAGTAAAGGAACTTGATGACTGTTCTGTATTCCGCTGGGTCCATTATCAAACCTCACACCATTTCAGCACCTGTAAACTCAAGACCATTATCAGTTCTGAGTTGCAAATTGGCACGTAAGCTATAGAGACTTATATCATTACACATGTGCAGTTTCAGTATCCTGTGATAGAGAGGTGGGTCAGGGGAAATCTTTAATGAACAGCCCTCGTATACAGTACAGAGCAAAAGTTTGGACTCACCTTCTCATTTAAAGATTTTTCTGTATTTTCATGACTATGAAAATTGTAAATTCACACTGTAGGCATCAAAACTATGAATTGACACATGTGGAATTATATACTTAACATAAAAATGTGAAACAACTGAAAATATGCCACCTTTTGCTTTGATGACTGCTTTGCACACTCTTGGCATTCTCTTGATGAGCTTCAAGAGGTAGTCACCGGAAATGGTCTTTCAACAATCTTGAAGGAGTTCCCAGAGATGCTTAGCACTTGTTGGCCCTTTTGCCTTCACTCTGTGGTCCAGCTCACCCCAAACCATCTCGATTGGGTTCAGGTCTGGTGACTGTGGCGGCCAGGTCATCTGGCGTAGCACCCATCACTCTCCTTCTTGGTCAAATAGCCCTTACACAGCCTGGAGGTGTGTTTGGGGTTATTGTCCTGTTGAAAAATAAATGATGGTCCAACTAAACGCAAACCGGATGGAATAGCATGCCGCTGCAAGATGCTGTGGTAGCCATGCTGGTTCAGTATGCCTTCAGTTTTGAATAAATCCCCAACAGTGTCACCAGCAAAGCACCCCCACACCATCACACCTCCTCCTCCATGCTTCACGGTGGGAACCAGGCATGTACAGGTCCTTCTCAAAAAATTAGCATATAGTGTTAAATTTCATTATTTACCATAATGTAATGATTACAATTAAACTTTCATATATTATAGATTCATTATCCACCAACTGAAATTTGTCAGGTCTTTTATTGTTTTAATACTGATGATTTTGGCATACAACTCCTGATAACCCAAAAAACCTGTCTCAATAAATTAGCATATTTCACCCGTCCAATCAAATAAAAGTGTTTTTTTAATAACAAACAAAAAAACCATCAAATAATAATGTTCAGTTATGCACTCAATACTTTGTCGGGAATCCTTTGGCAGAAATGACTGCTTCAATGCGGCGTGGCATGGAGGCAATCAGCCTGTGACACTGCTGAGATGTTATGGAGGCCCAGGATGCTTCAATAGCGGCCTTAAGCTCATCCAGAGTGTTGGGTCTTGCGTCTCTCAACTTTCTCTTCACAATATCCCACAGATTCTCTATGGGGTTCAGGTCAGGAGAGTTGGCAGGCCAATTGAGCACAGTAATACCATGGTCAGTAAACCATTTACCAGTGGTTTTGGTACTGTGAGCAGGTGCCAGGTCGTGCTGAAAAATGAAATCTTCATCTCCATAAAGCATTTCAGCCGATGGAAGCATGAAGTGCTCCAAAATCTCCTGATAGCTAGCTGCATTGACCCTGCCCTTGATGAAACACAGTGGACCAACACCAGCAGCTGACATGGCACCCCACACCATCACTGACTGTGGGTACTTGACACTGGACTTCAGGCATTTTGGCATTTCCTTCTCCCCAGTCTTCCTCCAGACTCTGGCACCTTGATTTCCGAATGACATGCAAAATTTGCTTTCATCAGAAAAAAGTACTTGGGACCACTTAGCAACTGTCCAGTGCTGCTTCTCTGTAGCCCAGGTCAGGCGCTTCTGCCGCTGTTTATGGTTCAAAAGTGGCTTTACCTGGGGAATGCGGCACCTGTAGCCCATTCCTGCACACGCCTTGTTCCCCAAGGTCTGGAATCGGTCCTTCTCCACAATCTTCCTCAGGGTCCGGTCACCTCTTCTCGTTGTACAGCGTTTTCTGCCACATTGTTTCCTTCCAACAGACTTACCATTGAGGTGCCTTGATACAGCACTCTGGGAACAGCCTATTTGTTGAGAAATTTCTTTCTGGGTCTTACCCTCTTGCTTGAGGGTGTCAATGATGGCCTTCTTGACATCTGTCAGGTCGCTAGTCTTACCCATGATGGGGGTTTTGAGTAATGAACCAGGCAGGGAGTTTTTAAAAGCCTCAGGTATCTTTTGCATGTGTTTAGAGTTAATTAGTTGATTCAGAAGATTAGGGTAATAGGTCATTTAGAGAAACTTTTCTTGATATGCTAATTTATTGAGACAGGTTTTTTGGGTTATCAGGAGTTGTAGGCCAAAATCATCAGTATTAAAACAATAAAAGACCTGACAAATTTCAGTTGGTGGATAATGAATCTATAATATATGAAAGTTTAATTGTAATCATTACATTATGGTAAATAATGAAATTTAACACTATATGCTAATTTTTTGAGAAGGACCTGTAGAGTCCATCCATTCACCTTTACTGCATCGCACAAAGACACTGTGGTTGGAACCAAAGATCTCAAATTTGGACTCATCAGACCAAAGCACAGATTTCCACTGGTCTAATGTCCATTCCTTCTGTTCTTTAGCCCAAACAAGTCTCTTCTGCTTGTTGCCTGTCCTTAGCAGTGGTTTCCTAGCAGCTATTTTACCATGAAGGCCTGCTGCACAAAGTTTCCTCTTAACAGTTGTTGTAGAGATGTGTCTGCTGCTAGAACTCTGTGTGATATTGACCTGGTCTCTAATCTGAGCTGCTGTTAACCTGTGATTTCTAAGGCCGGTGACTCGGATAAACTTATCCTCAGAAGCAGAGGTGACTCTTGGTCTTCCTTTCCTGGGGCGGTCCTCATGTCAGCCAGTTTCTTTGTAGCGCTTGATGGTTTTTGCCACTGCACTTGGGGACACTTTCAAAGTTTTCCCAATTTTTCGGACTGACCTTCATTTATAAGGCAAGAAATCCCACTTATTAAACCCGACAGGGCACACCTGTGAAGTGAAAACCGTTCCCGGCGACTACCTCTTGAAGCTCATCAAGAGAATGCCAAGATTGTGCAAAGCAGTCATCAAAGCAAAAGGTGGCTACTTTGAAGAACCTAGAATATAAGACATAATTTCAGTTGTTTCACACTTTTTTGTTAAGTATATAATTGTACATGTGTTAATTCATAGTTTTGATGCCTTCAGTGTGAATATTAACAGAAAATCCGAATACATAGCAAACAGACCCGGGATAAAGTACTAGTGACTAAATAAGGTAATAACCCGGATAATAAATTTCCTTGCTCCAAACATGAATATCAAAAATAGAACCAAGAGCCAGAAGTATGAATGTATATAAAAAACCTTTATTAATTACAAAATTAAAAACAGGACATAGGTACTAGTGCCAAGTATTCCACAGCACTACATGAGAAAGGGGAAAGAAACCAGCCCTAACTCAATCCACCCTATGCTATGTACGGTAAAGGCACTGAAAAGTGATGGACAATTAGTCCCATGTGGTAACCCCTATGAAGAAGGGTCCCACACATTGGTATGAAAACAGCACATAGCGGATAGTAATATAAGCATGGGAAGTACACGGCACAAAAATAAAATGACTAAAGAGTCTAAGGCAAGTACAGCAGTACAATTATTTAGCTGGCCCAGAATACATCCACAATAAATGTTAGCGCCATGCTTACCAATGCAGAGGGGGGAGAAGGAGAAGGGATCCCACCGGTGGATAGCCCCCGACGCGCGTTTCGCGACGTACACACGTCGCTTCCTCAAGGGGAGAAGATAATTTATATGAAGTTAATTCATATTTTTGATGCCTTCAGCGTGAATATACAATTTTCATAGTCATGAAAACACAGAAAAATCTTTAAATGAGAAGGTGTGTCCAAACTTTTGCTCTGCACTGTATATATTTTGTGTGAATGTAATATATATATAAATTCACTCTCAGAGAGCAGGCTCTTTCGGGCTTCCCCATAATGCTTTGCAGCAATCACATGGTCTAGAACAGCCAATCAGGGAGGACTATCACAGGGAAAGCAGCGACCATTTTAAGATGTAGCAGCCTAGGGAAAGAACCTCCGAGTACACGGCTCATCAAATCACAGATGGGAGATATAGAAGTTCTAAATCTTTTTGTCTGAAAATTAAAAAATTGGTTGATATAAGCTCTGCTGAGTATCAATGGCAAGATGGTGTGTGTGTATATATCTATCTATATACATACATATATATATATACATATTGGAGAGAGACATGTATCGATAATATATTTCTAAAGGTGATCACCCATCCAATACACAGGTAAAGAAATCAAACCATAGATGTTAACAAATTAAGTTGCGTGTAATAATGAGAAATGACTCATGGAAAAAGTATTGAACACATTTACTGAAATTTATTTAAGTGGTATTCCCATCTCCAAGGTCCTATCGCATATGTACTAGTTGTAATAATAGTAATATTTTCAAATACCTCCAATTAGCGAATTTGAAGAACAATACTACATTTCTGTCGCTTAATTCATGTGCAGGACATTGCTGTAGCTCAGGTATCCATGGGTACGACCACTAAGAGCTGTCTAACAATCACAATGAGTGGTCATAACCATGGATACCTAAGTTACCCCACGTGCAGGGCATTGCAGTAAGCGACATAGCAAATCTGATGACTGTCCTCTCTGAAGAGCAGTATGATGTTGGGCTTTGTGGCCAGAGAGAAAATTGCAGCATTTCAGATTTATTTTTAAAACCTTAGATACTGACATAAGAAATTTAGAAAAAAAAATATCACCAACATTTTTGTTAAAGAAATAAATTTAACCCAAGAATTGATTAATACCATTGGTCATTTCCTGATTCCCTTTTTAATATGAGGGGTTTGACGGGCACTGGTGTGTGATGGCAGTCTCTGTACATCTCCGCAGAATATGTTGGCGTGACAAAAGCAACAGGAAATAGATGACAAAAGTAGATGATCATTTTTCTTTCTGACATATTCAATTTTCTTTGTTCTTTTAAAGAAGAAACCAGTTAAGTAAACCAGGTAGAGCCCTGCTGAGCTGTTAACATAATTCCGGAGCCTTTGCCCCACGGAGACGTGTTGATTTTCCATTGTAAAAATCCCTTTTCAGAAGTAACCTTAGTCCTTTAATCACGGCTCGTCTGCCGGTTTGTCAAAGCTTTCTGAGCACATAAGGAAAATTGCTATCCTGCTTGTACTTTTTATGTTACATTCATGGTGTAACCGGTATCATCTGCGAAGCACATGATCGTCGCATGGTTTGTGCCAAGTGCAGGGTGACTGCGAATCTGCTTCCCTTCTAACATTGAAAGTGTCATTATTTAATAGAAAAATTGATAGAACCACGCCATCCAGTAGAATAGGTGCCGACAGGCTTGTGCGCAACTGTTTTAACTTTTAATAGCTGAGAAAAAGTTCCTTCGGGTTTTCTGTTATATTTATATAAGATTTTAATAGGAGGAATAACATATTTCTCCCCGAATCATCTGTCAACAGCTGTTGCCATAGTGACCAAATCTATGGGTGTTAGAGCTTCACAAAAACTTCACATTTTGCCTATTTCCCTCGTCCTGTTAGATCGTATTGCACCTGATTGTGCTCATTGACGTCCTTACAGTGAGACCGAGCGACGCATATTATAAGCTGCCATACAAAAATAAGGACACCTTAACTATTGCACTGCTGTATCGGGCTGTACCCCAGAAAATATAGACCTCACATGTTTCAGGCGCAATTGGCTTTGGGTTTCTCTTTTTGCGCTATATACTTGAATGTTACATTTACAGCATGTTAACAGATTGGCAGGGGCTTACATAGAAATCATGAGGCCCCAGACCAAAAGTCCTATCTACTACCCACCCCTGCTGAAAAATAAACAGACTAATAATAATTTGGCAGAGTAGATGGGGTCCCACATACTATCGTGCGTAGTCACAGTCATGGAAGGGAATACCTCCTGAGTTTTAAAGACAGGGAGAGGGAGCATGTATTGTGGCACGTCCGCAGTACTTATACCACACTGAAACCCTTGTGTTCTCCACTACTATAGCCATGGCTCCATAAAGTATGATGCCCTCAAAATACCCCTACACACTTGCGCACACACTATAACTTCACAGTACCCCCGACACACAAAGTATGATGACCCCAGCCAAGTACGATGTCCCTACAGTGCCCCCCGTAGTAGGAAGTGGTCTGTCAGGTGCTGTTTATGTTGACCATGTGATGGATCCATGACTGGTTAAATTCTGTTCTTCTGCTCCTATAACAGAACAAAAAAGTAAAATTCCTAACGCAGATGTGAGTCTAAGTTAGAAGTACTGAGCATGTCTTATATCTGCAGGCTCTACCTCAACATTTGGTAAGGGGAAGACTGGGACCTGAGTGAGAATCTTTCTTTGTCTCGTCTAACCTTTCAGTGTGGTGGGAAATAATCGTGGGGCAGTTCTGACTCCAGAATGGGTACAACTCAAAATTTGCCAGTGGTGCATGAAACCTATCACTAATGGACACTTTCCAGTTGCCATAGAAGCAACTTAGAATTTTCAAGGATTTAGTTCTTGTCTGGTGAGAATGAGAAATATTCAGGTTTGTGATGCCGAACAATCTCCAAAAAGAAAGACTGGTTTCACACTTGCGTAGGGCAGAGCTGTGGAAAGCTGCGTAGTTCCTCTGTTAAGCCCCTCCCACTGCCACACCTCTTCCATTCAGCTCCGCCTACGTCGGCATGTGTCCTGGGTACCTATCTTTAACATTGGGTACGCAGGCCATGCGAATGTATGCTGATACCTCCACATGCGTCGTTTTGACTCTGCGCCAAACTGCATTGAATGCAACATGTTGCATTTTGTTGCGATCAGCGCAGCGTCAAAACGACGCATGCGGAGGTATCCGTGTACATTCGCATGGCCTGCGTACCCAATGTTAAAGATATGTACGCAGGACGCATGCCAACGTAGGCGGAGCTGAATGGAAAAGGTGCGGCAGTGGGTGGGGCTTAACGGAGGAAATACGCAGCCCTCCGCAGCTCTGCCCAACGCATGTGTGAAACCAGCCAAAGGAATGCTCGTTTAATGTATAGCCTTCATCAGTATGTGGGATGTGCATCAATGTAGACGATACTTAAATTATAACAAAAAGCAGAATACGTGGCTGCATAAGAAGTAAAAATGCTCCCTGTATCCACCAACCCATCAGTTTAGTCTCAACCCTCAGCAGTTCTTTGTTTTTGTGTGAATTACCGTACCATGTGAGATTTGGCTGGCATGAAGGCATTAATTTCTTCCTAAAGGGGGTACCGTATGTGCACACGTTGAATATTTGCGTCAGATTTTTCTGCAGGAAAAATATGTAAAATACACACATTTTTTGTTTTTTTTATATGCCATATTTGTCTTCATCTAATTGAACACTGGAAGAATTGGCGTGCTGCAGATTTGGAAAAACAAAGCAAAAAAATGCTTTAATTCAAATCGTCTAGGAAAAATAATCACTGTGTGCATGAGACTTCAGAAATCTCATTCACTTTTTTCTAACTGTGAAATGATTTTTTTTCCACAGTACAAACGCAGCATATGAACAAACCCTTTCTCCAACAACTGCCACAGATACATAGGCAACTTGTAAGGTGGAATTCTAATTTTATTTTTGTGGACTCATGACACATCAAGTGTATGAATGAAAATAGTCTCTGATCACCAGGTTTAGTCATTATACACTTGGCATTGCATTAATCCATTTCTTGCATTTTTTTGGTAGACCCTTTACCTTGATTTGCAGGATTAACCAAGAGTTATCGTATGTTGTCCATTTTTCTAAATGGTCCGCACACTCCCAATTCATACGTATGTCATTAATTCTAAAGTGTATATCCCAAACGTCTCCAGATAATAACAAGGCACATTTTTTTAATGGACTTCCTATTAATAGTATTTATTAAGCGCATTATATCGGCTTTGATCAGCTTATATTTAAAAGCAGCCTATCGGAAACATCTAACCTCCCGAAACCATTTAAAAGACAGTGTAGCCCCTTAAGAGTTACTCTATTTATAACCCAAGCGTGCTTCTTCGGCACTGAGAGATTTCTTTTTGGAGTTCAGTACACATTGGTCTGGAAGTGCATTGGGGTGTAACTATGCACTTTCAGCTCCTCAGCTTCACGCTTTATTCCCTGCCTGGCGCCTCTCTCCTCTGGATGATGGACAGGTTGTTGGCTGCCTTCTAGATCAAGCAACCTGACCGTCATCGAAAAGGAGGGTGGTGCTCAGCTGAGGAGCTGTAAGTGCATCTTCACGCTCCATTACACCGGCCCCCTGATGTGTACTGAACTTTAAAACCGGTTTTATTTCTTTGCTTGGGTCCTAAAAGGATGAATTCTCTTAACTTTTTATAGCACTGAATAGTCATATAAGTAATTTGGGAGGGTAGAAGTCTCTGACAGGTTCCCTTCAAGTTTACAAGATAGAAGAAAATGATATGTGCAGTATAGTGTTCTGGAATCAGACAGGCCTCATCCAGAAGAGTAACTGCACCCTCAAGAAATACTTCTCTTCAGCCCCTTTAAATGTTGAAATTAAGTTGCTTTTATCAGGCCTTACTTTGGCAGAAGATAAATCTTTGCAAGATCTATAGCAAAAAAAAAATGCATCTGATGAAAGGCCAGGAGCAACCAAAAGCATATGAATAAATATTTTCAAGTGAGAGTTACAGGCAGTGTGTAATATGTCACGACAGCCACAGGGAACAAACAGATCAATCTCAGGCTGGCAGTGGCAAAGCTAATGTAATAGAGCTGAAGAATCCGAAGTTTCTTTTCCCAGGGAGAGAGGCAAGTATCATACAGGGCAGCTTCTCCGCAGGACACGGGGGATACGTTGTATTGTGCTAATATATTGAACGGAAGACATAACTTTCAGTAAAACATTTGTTACTTTTAGTAAAACAGACATTTATCATAACAGCTGCTCCAGACAGAAAAACCACTGTCTGACTTAAACGGAACCTGTCACCCCCAAAATGGAAGATGAGCTAAGCCCATTAGCATCAGGGGCTTATCTACAACATTCTGGAATGCTGTAGATAAGCCCCCGATGTATCCTGAAAGATGAGAAAAAGAGGTTAGATTATACTCACCCTGGGACGGTCCCGCTGCGGTCCGGTCCGATGGGCGTCGCGGTCCGGTGCCTCCCATC
The DNA here is from genome assembly GCF_051348905.1 of Ranitomeya variabilis. NCBI lineage: Eukaryota > Metazoa > Chordata > Amphibia > Anura > Dendrobatidae > Ranitomeya > Ranitomeya variabilis. The sequence goes on from NC_135233.1 coordinate 73,935,387, forward strand.
TTCTTACGATGACATCCTCTTCTTGTCTTCAGGTTGTGGCTCTGGCACATTTTGTCTGCCCTGTTGAGAGCAGAGCAAAGTACTGCAGTGTTCAGGCGCCGGGCCTCTCTGACCTTTCCCGTTTCCTGCGCACTGCAGTACTTTGCTCTGCTCTCAACAGGGCGGACAAAGTACGCCTGCGCCGGAGCCGCAACGTGAATACAAGAAGAGGACGTCTTCGTAAGAAGATGGGAGGCCCCAGACCACGACGCCCATCGGACTGGACCGCAGCGGGACCGTCCCTGGGTGAGTATAATCTAACCTCCTTTTTTCATCTTTCAGGATACATCGGTGATGCTGGTGGGCTTAGCTCACTTTAGATTTTGGGGGTGACAGGTTCCCTTTAAAGACCAGTTTCCCAATAAGACAAGAACAACTACTGCTACATGTTGAACTAAGCAGAAGTTGCCCTTTCCTTTTCTCTTTTGACAATTTCCTCCTACATTTGAGTCAAAACGCAGGAAAATGCCTGAATGGAAGCTGAAAGCTTTCAGTATTAGTGATATTATGTACAGAGCATGGTGAATGTCTTTATCGTTTTTACGCTCACCTTTCTGTGCTAATTAGGGTCACATTATATCTGTACTGTGGTGATGGATCCATTTTTCTTATACAGAGGTATACATTTTCCGCAGAGACCTAGTGGGATTTCCAGGATTTTTGCATCAATGGCGTATTCTTGGGCTAGGGTCACATTACAGTTTTTCTCTCGTACTAGAAAATTGGTCTGATTATGCTAATCTTATTTTGGTCAGAGTTTCATACGAGTCTCATCCAAATTTCTCAGATGAGAAGAATAAAAAAATAAATTTTCCATTCAATCATGTTTTTTTTGAATAGCTGAATGCGATCCGATAATCGGATCGACTCAGTTCAATGAAAGAATCGGACAAGTGCACGGACCCATAAAATGTCACGAGGACGAGTACTATCCATCAAAACTATGTGTAGTACCTGGTCGTGGCCGCTATGCAGTCGGCAGAGCTGTGCTGTTTAGCTCCACAACGAAGTACTTTTGGCCAACGTCGGGAACAGCTGATCGTGGGGTTGCCGGGTGGCACATCCTCACCAATCCGATATTGATGACCTATCCTAAGGACAGGCAATCAATGTAAAAGTCCTGACAACCCCTGTAAATGATATAACTGGCAGCCTGCAGCCCTCGTTAGGGGGAGCAGAAGGCAAAGTGTATTGACCCCTTCGTGACTTGTGAAATTTATTGCAAAATGACAAAGAGCTAGCTCTGACCGATGTAGTATGTCGTGTTGACAGCGTAGGCACATATGCGGCACCCGCACCATTGCTTACAGGTGCAGCCAGTCACTAGCCTCAGTGGAGAACTGCAGGGGAGCAGATAGGGGAGTGTGGTTTTATTTCAGAACATCTTAATCTATTAACAAAATATATATTTTTCCTAGTGGACCCCTTTATTTAGACATTATGACCAGTACGGTGACCTGGTAAATGCAGTGCTCAGTAATTCATTTTACTACAGGGAAAAAACCTGTCCGCCTCCTGGTTATTCATCTTGTTTATTGGAGATCTGTAGTCTAAAATGCTTTTGTCTAAAGTAGACCAGCTCTTCCTTCACCCCCACAAAAAAAACAAAAACAAACTATGATTGAAGGAATAGAATTGTTTCTAAGCGCAAACTCCCAACACATCTGAGCTGTAAACTCTCCATTAGTTGTGATTTTCCTTCTTTCATATGATGACTTTTATTGTATTCTTCGTCCTGCCAGCAGTATGTCAGTGACATGTAGTCTGATTTTCCGCTACTAATCTTGAGTGACTTTGAGGTTTAAATTGAAGGTTATCCAGGCCCTCAGTAGTTGCGTCTGCAGTTTGGAAGAAGATTGATTATATGATGTGTTCTGCGAGGCCAGTGTTTATTTTTCTTCATTTTCTTCCATCTCGCTTATTTCTGCTCAGAATTTGTTTTATTCTCCTGTTTGTGTGTTTATTATGGTGAGGTTTTTTCTAGGCACACCTTTGTATTGTGTGCCCATGTTTGACATCAAAGCTAGTTTTATTTTTTTTTCTCTCTCAGAAGACAAATTGTGATTAATAACGGTTAAGGTCATGTAGATTATACTAGTGTCATTTTACTGGTGGGCTAAAAAAAAAAATTCATGCATTAAAAAAAAAATTGTGTTTAGAAAATGTATATGTGGACACTTCACTTGTTAGTTAAATATGTATGGAGACTTTACCATCGTGTGCTGGTCCTATGGATATTGGTGGGATTGACTGACAGTCTAATTCAGTGGTCCCCAGCCTGTAGCTTGGGGGCCCGTGATGTGTGGCTCACCGCTATTTGCAAGCCTTGTGGATTAGCATCAGGTGTGGCAAACCACTATTAAGAGCAGATCTCTAGATGGTTACTTTTGTGGTCATCTCTGCACAGAAGCATGACCAATTGTCCTGGTGTGATTTCAGTGGAAACTCTTTGGCTGTCGTTATACCTGTAGTTCGAGCTCAGGGTGTCACTACCGTGAGTGGAGCGGGAGCTGGATGTGGCTCTTAATGTCAAAAAGGTTGGGGACTTGTATTGTTCAAGATTATTGTACTTGTTTTTATTATGTATACCCCTCCTCACATGTAAAGCACCATGGAATAAATGGCGCTGCTATAATAATAATAATAATAATAATAATAGTAATAATATATAAGGTTCATACCTGTATAGATGCCGCACACCCCAGTCTCATTTTCCAGTCTCAACCTATTGGCTATGCTACTATATTCTTTTAACCGCCGTGTTGAGTCGAACGTCACCTGCTGACTAAGGAGTATTCCGAAACACGTGAGGGGTGTGCATCTCACTCGGTGTGCTGGACCACCGAGGTAGTACCTCTTTTCATTCCTTTATGCCCTTTGCCTCAACTTGTACCCCTTGGTTTACATGATTTACACCATCTAACAGCACTTGCCTTGCATCTGCAAAGCCATTAACAGTCCATGGCTTGCTATACAGAAACTTAATTTCTTAGGGTTTTAACCATTCTATATGTATACTATTGGCTAGGGAAAGGATGCTTAGTCTACATAATTTATACCTACTAACCAGCATTTGCTGTGTATCTGCAGAGCCATCAGCCATGCTTGACATTATGCACGAATACTTGAATACTCATGGTTTAACCGCTCTATATGTATACCATGGGCTAGGGTGTTGTGTGCATTTAGTCCCTACCTGATTTTTTTTTTTTTCTGTATCACGCATTCCTACATCAGTAGGTTATGAACATTATATCTTACTCTATTCTATAGGGACTTGGCTCACTTCATCACTGGGCTTTTTTTTTTGTTGGACTATACTATATTTGTACTACATTTGATCAATACTACAGTATTGATACCTCCACCTTTTGAGTATGTTACTTACACTCTACTCCTTTTTGTGTGTTTGTTAAATACAGTGTACTGTGCTTGATGTATTGCATGCTTTATCCTTTCCCACTGGTGTATGATGTTCTACTCTGTCGTTCAGGATATATGTACATGGTTTTTATGCAATTTGTATCTGTTTTTATTTTGTGTGGGCACCCGTTTTCTTCAGTGCCTCCATATAACCATGTTTTTGTGAAATAAAGGTTTATTACTTCTATGACTTTACGTTTTCAGACCTTTTTACGATCATATGTTCGGTATTTCCACGTCTGTGTTTCAGATTGGACTATATGACTAAAGCAGGAGTCATACTACTGTATAACACGGCCGAGTGCTATGGGATAAAACATTACATAGCACTCGGCCCAGTGTTATACTGTGGGACAGATCACATTAGCGGTTATTTTCTCAGGCCGATTCGGCAGCATGCTGCGATTGGCAGCGAGACTCTGCTCACTTGCACCCATACAAGTCTATAAGTAAGACTCAAGTCGAAATGCGTTGATCTTTCCTAACAGTGTGTTAGTGCCAGATACAATATGTAGTGTTCATTCTAACCCCTTTCTGACATCGGGCGTAATAGTATGCCGATGTCAGCTCTCTCCCTTTGATGTGGACTCCGGCGCTCAGCGCACATCTTTTCTGACACAGCTGACATGTGCCTCTAACAGCCGCGGGTGGAATCGTGATCCAGCTGTGGCTGTTAACTAGTTAAATGCTGCTGTCAAACTCTGACAGCGACATTTAACGCACACTTCCGGCAAGCACGCCGGAAATCCCGCCCATCGGTGACCCCTTCACTTGATCGCAGGTAACTGATGAGTTGGTATAACAACCAGAGGTCTCACAGAACTCTATGGTTGTCACTGTCTGATTGCTATGAAGGCCACTCGGTGGTCGACGCTCATAGCAAGTCAGCCATTCTGCTACATACAGGCGATCTGATCATCGGATTATGGCAGCTTCTACTCTCCCATGGAGACTATTGAAACATGGCAAAATAATATAAAAAAATATAAAAGTTGAAATCGCCCCCTTTTTTGCCCCATTCAAAATAAAACAATAAAAAAGAAAATCAAACATACAGATTTGGTATCACCGCGTTCAGAATTGCCTGATCTATCAATATAATAAAAAAACTATTAACCCGATCTCTAAATGGCATAACGAGAAAAAAGTCAAAACGCCAGAGTTATGTTTTTTTTTGGTCGCCGCAACATTGCATTAAAATGCAATAACAGGCGATCAAAAGATCATATCTGCTCCAAAATGGTATAATTAAAAAGCCAGCTCAGCACGCAAAAAATAGGCCCTCACCAAACCCGAGATCCTGAAAAATAGTAACGTTACAGGTATCGGAAAATGGTGCAGGTTTTTTTTTTAAATAAAATTTTGAATTTTTTTTCACCACTTAGAGACCAAATATGTATAGGTTATTTTTTATCTATGAGCTCATAATGACCAGGAGAATCACCATGGCAGGTCTGTTTTAGCATTCAGTGAACATGATAAAAACAAAACACAAACAATAAACTGTGGGATTGCACTTTTTTTGCAATTACACAGCACTTTGAAGTTTGTTTTCTATTTTCGAGTACACGACATGGTACAACCAATGGTGTCGTTCAAAAGTACAACTCGTCCCGTAAAAAACAAGCTCACGCATGGTGTCACAAAGGTGAAACTTGACTATCAGGTTAATTGAGGAGTCGTAGAATCGGCTTACCACCTCCACTGCCCTGCTCCTGACCCAGACTTTGTCAGCAACCTCAACTGAACCACACCTTATAGCACAAAATGAACTGAAGGATCTTGCTAGAGATTTGGATCTGCCCAAGTGTAAAGCTGAGCTCTTGAGTTTGTCTACAACAGTGGAATCTCCTAGTGGGCGATGTTCGGATTTATTTTTTCCGCAACCATGATAAAGATCTTGTCCAATACTTCTTAATGGAGGGCGATCTTGTGTCATGCAACAGCGTCAACAGTTTAATGGAAGCTCTGAAGATAAGTCATAATCAAGAGGAAAACAATCCAAATCAAGCCTAAAAGCGGTCTTGCTGCATAATGGCAATGTACTACCTTCAATTCCAGTTGCAGTCCACATGAAAGAAACCTTTGACAACTTAAAAGAGCTGAGTAGAGCCTGAACTACGACCAACATTTGAGTCCCCTCTGCTGAGATAGTTGTGCAATAGAATATCACTAATTTATAAGAGACTGGTCTCTCCAACATTCACTTAAGCCAGGGAGTAAAAATGTCCTGCATCCAACTCTTGTTGACCCACATAAGATTTTGTTACCACCATTGCATATCAAGTTGGTGTTAATGAATAACTTTGTAAAGGCAGTGGATAAAAATGTGAAGGTATTCATGTACACTGCTCAAAAAAATAAAGGGAACACTTAAACAACAGAATATAACTCCAAGTAAATCAAACTTCTGTGAAATCAAACTGTCCATTTAGGAAGCAACACTGTTTGACAATCCATTTCACATGCTGTTGTGAAAATGGAATAGACAACAGATGGAAATTATTGGCAATTATCAAGACACACTCAATAAAGGAGTGGTTCTACAGGTGGGGAGCAAAGACCACATCTCAGTACCAATGCTTTCTGGCTGATGTTTCGGTCACTTTTGAATGTTGGTTGTGCTTTCACACTCGTGATAGCATGAGATGGACTCTACAACCCACACAAGTGGCTCAGGTAGTGCAGCTCATCCAGGATGGAACATCAATGCGAGCTGTGGCAAGAAGGTTTGGTGTGTCTCTCAGCGTAGTGTCCAGAGGCTGTAGGCGCTACCAGGAGACAGGCCAGTACACCAGGAGACGTGGAGGGGGCCATAGGAGGGCAATAACCCAGTAGCAGGACCGCTACCTCAGCCTTTTTGCAAGGAGAAACAGGAGAAGCACTGCTAGAGCCCTGCAAAATGACCTCCAGCAGGCCACAAATGTGCATGTCTGCACAAACGGTTAGAAACTGACTCCATGAGGATGGTCTGAGTGCCCGGCGTCCACAGATGGGGTTGTGCTCACAGCCCAACACCGTGCAGGACGCTTGGCATTTGCCACGGAACACCAGGATTGGCAAATTCGCCACTGACGCCCTGTGCTCTTCTCAGATGAAAGCAGGTTCACACTGAGCACATGTGACTGACGTGACAGAGTCTGGAGATGCCGTGGAGAGCGATTTGCTGCCTTCAACATCCTTCAGTATGACCAGTTTGGCAATGGGTTGGGGTAGCATTTCTTTGGAGGGCCGCACAGCCCTCCATGTGCTTGCCAGAGGTAGCCTGACTGCCATTAGGTACCAAGATGAGATCCTCAGACCACTTGTGCTGGTGCGGTTGGCCCTGGGTTCCTCCTAATGCAGGAAAATGCCAGACCTCATGTGGCTGGAGTGTCAGCAGTTCCTGCAAGATAAAGGCATTAAAGCTATGGACTGGCCCGCCCATTTCACAGATCTGAATCCGATTGAACACATCTGGGAAATCATGTCTCGCACCATCCACCAACGTCACTTTGCACCACTGACTGTCCAGGAGTTGGCGGATGCTTTAGTCCAGGTCTGGGAGGAGATCCCTCAGGAGACCATCCACCGCCTCATCAGGAGCATGCCTATGCATTGTAGGGAGGTCATACAGGCACGTGGAGGCCACACGCACTGCTGAGCATCATTTCCTTCTCTTAGGGCATTTCCACTGAAGTTGGATCACCCTGTAACTTCATTTTCCACTTTGATTTTGAGCATCATTCCAACTCCAGACCTCCGTGGGATATTAGTTGTGATTTATGTTGATAATTTTTAGGTTTTATTGTTCTTAACACATTCCACGATCTAATGAATAAAGATTTACAACTGGTATATTTCATTCAGTGATATCTAGGATGTGGGATTTTAGTGTCCCCTTTATTTTTTTGAACAGTTTATATTATTGATACATTTCCAAGGTTGAGTAAAGCAAAGATAAGGATTTTTGTTGGATCTCAGATTCGTAAGTTATACAAGGTGAAGAGTCTCTGTTGCATGGCACGGAATAGGCTGCATGGACAGCATTCGCTTTAGTGGTAACCAATTTTTTGGCAGACTCATGAGCAGAGAACTATGAAGAGTGAGGGAAAAATCTCAAAACATATAAGGAACTTGGCTTTTGCGTGTCCTTAAAGATTCATTTCTTAAATTTGCATCTAGAATTCCCTCCACCAAACTCCAAAGCAGTGAGCAACGAGCATAGTGAGAGACTTCACCTAGGTATTGCAGCTATAAAGAAAAGATATCAAGGAACATGGAATCCATCAATGCTTGCAGATTACTGTTGGGCAATTGTAAGAGAAAAGCAAAAAAGAATTGTCACTGAATTTCTATAGTGCCAACATATTCCGCAGCACTTTACATACATTATTCATTAACTGTCCCTTAGCACTTTTTTCACTTCCTTTATCAATGTGTCTATGTGTCTAAAAGGGACCCAAATTCCAACTTTGACCAGCGTGAGTGTTTTAAACTCCAAGATTTGTTTAGATGCTGACACTCAAGTTTCTCCTAATCCCTGATTACAAAATTGGAGTTTAGAAGACTCAGCCTGGTCACAGTTGGAATTTGTGTCTCTTTTAGACACATTGATAAAGGGAGTGAGAGATTTGCTAAGGAGGCTCTAATGAATAATGCATGTAAAGTGCTGAGGAATATGTTGGTGCTATAGAAAGAAATGTATTATTATAATACACTTTACCAATATGCTGCTATACAGTAGGTTGTAAAGTGCCTCTGAAAACCTCTAAGGCCCCACAGACTACACCTAGTCATTTACAGACATATGCACCCCATTCTAGAATGGATGTCCTGAGCCTGTAGTGTTTTGAAGACACTCAGACAATTGGATTCCACTAGATATTATTTTTAACATTGGGCGTCTCCATCTTTCATCATGTAGTGTCTTCTGAGGAGTTGTTCTAGTCAGAAGGACAAAACTCATTGAGATACATTTTTTTAGATTTTTTTTTTTTTTAATGGGGAGATTTTTGTCTGGTCAATTCTGTCACGCTAGGAATTGAAATACGTACGTGCACCATGTTGTAGATTATTTAATGGATATTTTTTTCAATAAGTTTTATTATCCATTAATTGTAGCAGTAAATGGAAAATTCTTTGATATCGTAAAAAGAAGAGCCGACTAAAAATTTTCATTGTAAGATATGTAGAACAGTGTAATGTTTGCATTGCTCTTTTTGAGGGTTGATAAATGCATACCCTTTCTGCAGTGTTATTTTCCTCCTATGTAATTTCAGTAATTCGATATTTACACATGCCATTTATTCATGCGCAAAACAACATTCTGCTTTTAAATAGCGGTCATGAGAGTCTGGTAGAAGTCTAGCGTTGGTTGACGGCAGATCTGTTTTCCATTAGTGTGTATTCATTTTCCTGCTAAGGTTCTATGAAGTATCCCATATCTATAGATGAGACGTGTCTAGTGCTCTCTATGTTCCAGGCGAAATGCCTGTGAAAATCTTCTGTCGTTTTATTGCGTACATCGCTTATTTCACCATCCCATGTGATTGAATTACTTTAAGCTTGTTTTTTTGCTTTGCTTGAGCCTAAATAAACATTTGTGATGTGATATACACAGCGTATAGTGTATTATTTAATTGCCATGTCATCTGTTAACAATAGCGTGCAGACATCTCCATCGCTCTGTACAAAGTGCAGGAGACTAGCTGTAGGGTCTGCCGTGAACTGAACATTTCTACTTTCCAATTGATTTCAATCAATGTCTGGACCACGCTGAATTACAGTAACTGCCTGTGGCTCCAAGATTCCCTCTCCTACCACCCCTCCCATGTGCCCGATATCTTCTATTTACTTATCCATCCGTGGCCAATATTTTTATTAATGTGAAGCCACTATCTTTCTGTACTCTTCATGTTCATCCAGTTTATTTTAAGAAAACTTGAACCTTGCCTTTGTAATTTCCATAGAGAAACATTGAGGCCGTTTCATATTTGCATTAATCTACAATTTTTTCTCCAACTTTCAAGCCCTCAACAGTCTGTGTGAAGTACCAGTGATATCAGCACACTTTGTTAGGATTTTCATTCAGTTGGCATTTTAGTTCTGAAAACAAAATAATCCCTTAACTGAATTAATATCTAAACCTTTAGAAGGGATGGAAAACACCCCAAGAATAAAATCGTATATGATATACACCATTTGTCATTTTTTCTAGATCTAAGGGGGAACGTTTCTCCTTGTGAAGAGTGCTAAGCAGCAGTGATGGAGACTTCAAGGCCATGCAATGCTCCTTTAGGGATTAAATATGCATATAGCCTTTTTAGAGCAAAAGAGGACTACTACTCTAGTGCTATATTTTGGGGATAGCAATCCTAAAAGTCAATTTTGACCCTTTAACGAGCCTTGCCATGTAACTAATGAAAAGAAGCCAAACCAGACAAGCCATTTTCAGAAACGTGTTTCAGCATTTCTGCCCCTAATCAGTGCAAAGTGAGAGATCATGGGGAAAGGCCCCTTACAGGGTCAATATTGACTTTTAGGATTACTACTTACATAGCGATCACTAGAATTTTTTGCAGATAATATCTGCAGATTAAGTTTTTATGGGCATTTACAGATTTGATTTAAAATAAATACACGGTTCACATTTCTTGAACTTTTTCCCAGCCTTAAATGATTGTTTATAGGAAAAAGATTGTATATAACTGGACTGTCAATGCAGATTATAATTTTAACTAATTACGGTATTTAGACTTTTTATATTTAGTGTCTTGCAAAGTGATATTTATCAAATCCAAGGGTCAATGTGACACCTCTTAGTTTAACATTTTTTTGCATAAATCATTGGTATATTTGATCATATAAAATATCATTGGGGGAAGTAGCATTTTTCAGCTGCCGGTAGATCCCATTTCCCTACCCATAGACTCTATGTAAATCTTAACAAAACTCTTCAGTTAGAAAAAATAATTCTGGAGTAAAGATACGGGAGGATCGGGATTCAGCTGCAGTTTCTTTGTGTCTGCGAGACTGCAAACTGGAGGGGAAAAAGTGTACCAGGTGGGTAAAATCTGGTTTAAAGAACACAGCACATCTTTGACATCACCCTTGAAAGTGTCCACCTGCTAATCAACAACAGAAAGAATTTAAAAAAAAAAAAAAAAAAAAGGGAAGAAACCCTACATCCATTCCCAATATTCTGGTTGGGCACATTTAGAGTTGCATGTCATCTAAAATACATGTACAGCTGCCATAATGACAGTTGGGGAATCTCCTTGTGCAATATCTATTAAAATATGGTGCAAAAATGTTGTAGGACCAAGCTGTAAAGCAGCTGACCCAAAACACACGTATTTTTTATGTACTATTTTTAGCTTTTCTGTTCTGTTTCTGGGGTGTGAGGGAATGGATCCTCTTTGAGTTAAGAATTCTGGTTCGGTAGCTTTGTCCTATTGCTGACTTTTTGCTTGCTACTGTGACACACTAACCATTTGTCATTGCTTGTCCTGAAGTCTGTTATCACTATATTTACATAAAGAGAGCAGGTAATTTGAAAAAGCACATGGCTTGGCAAAATAAAAACAGTGATTTGGAGAACTGCTCTAGAATTTGCTGAATGGGGCAGGAATTGTGAATTTACAGGACTGACTACAGGTCAAAAGCTGAGGTAAAAGGGGATGAGTAGCTAACTGCTTTATAAAAATCAGTAGAGGTGGCTGGTATCTCAGGAGTTAACTCCTTTTTTGGAATGTAGCTACTGCGCTTACTCATCCAGGCACTAGAGGTTGATCTCCTTAGGAATAAGATTGTATACTTTGTAAGATAAAAGCTCTCACAACAGGAGACTGACAACATTTTGAAAAAACAAGTACATTGCAAACTTGCTTATTTTCATGCTGTCTAGCTATTCCAATTTCATAACATGTAAATATTATAATAATAGCATGTCTTTATCAACATGTTATTTTGTTTACGAATATCTTACCTGCTGTCAAAGTGTTTAACACTTGTTTTTAAAGTTTCTGTGATAAAACTATAATCTCAGTTACAGATATAATGTGATAGTTCCACTCGAGATCTTCATACTTCTAAAGGGAATGTCTTTTCTGGGACACTTGAGTACAGAGAATTGACATACCTACTGAAGTTACATTACTTCATTCACTGCATGCCATAGAGAAATATTTAACCTGATGCTGGATTGGATTATGACTGTGTTCTTTGGCATACATTGTTTTACGAGCCACAGATTTTTCAGCTTTGAGTCTAGTCACTGTCTTCAGAAGTCTGGTATTGTCTGCAGCGCCGTTGTCATCTCGGGCAGAGCTGCTGAGCTCTTATTGTCTGCAGCGCTATCCACGTGACATCAGCACTGTAGCCAATAACAGACAACATGTGCCGTTGCCAAGACTCCTCATCGGACATTGGAAAGGTGAATAAATTACAGGGTTTTTTTTTGTTTTGTTTTTAAGCAAACTGCAGCCGAGGGAGAGAGGTTTTTCCAAAATCAGTAAACCCCTTTAATGCTGAAACAGGTCCTGTACCCCTTTGTACTTTATTAGATTCACACTTTACGTACCTTTTATTTTGTTCTGTATGTTGTCATTTTTTTGGTCATGTTTAGCCATGATGTAGGGGAAGTTAATATTGACAAATGGAAAATCTCCGAAAGATGATGAGAAAAGTTAAATAAACATCTTATAAGACTTCCCCACTGAAATATTTACTCACACCGTTTGATGTTTTCACTCTTGTAAAGCTGATGGAGAGGAGCAGAAAATGGTATTAAAGGAGATCTCTCATCAGACTATTCTTCCCTGGCAACATGGTATAAGACGAGGACCGCTGTTCAATTACCACGAATGGCCCCAAAAATATTATGCCATTTAGCTAATGGAGCCTAACAGAGAATGCGGTGGACTTGAGGAGAGAATTTTCTAAGCTGCAAAGTAACTATATGTATTAAAGGCAGCATCAATCTTCTGCAAAAGAGAGAGGGAAAGCATTGTCCTCAAGAATGTTGCAGATTTCCACATTCAGCGGAATCATCGGCACTCAGACCTTTTGGGAGGATGAATGGTTTTCCCTTGTACATACAGAAGCCATTATCTCCATTGGCAACACATGCAGAATTACAGGAGAAATCAATACAAACTAACCACAGAGGATACACAGTACAGTATTAAGACGCTAACCATTAACACATCACATCTGCGCAGCACAGTCCCTATTGTATAAGCCTGCAGCTGTTGCTTAATGAATAAAATAGACGAGAGTGCTGGTCAATCAATCTGAATAGTTTTTTTTTCAATTTGGGTTTATAGCAGGGCGAACTTGTCGACAGGTATATTGTCTGAATTGGTGTTTGTGAGGTGGTAGTGTTACAGTAATTTTGATGCGCTTCCCTTGGCATAAAAATGCTAAAAGTAGCAAAATGTTTGCACAACATCAACTTTTGCAAAAAGTTTGTAACCTTTCCTGTTTTATGCCAGAACTCTCCAGTAAACCGATGAATCGGACTCTGTAAGTTTTGGTGGTTGATAACCTTGGCTCTAATGAGAAAGAGCAATTGTTCAGCTCACCCGCATATGATCTCAGGCATTTTGGAGCAACGGAGGCGTCCATTCCTAAATGCGGTTAATCCAAGGAAAAGGAGAGGTCCATCTTCACAAACATGAAAATGTTTGTTCGCGGAAGAGTACAGTGCAAACCAGATTAAAATATCAGGATAGATAAGTCCTTAAAACATCATATTGTTTTATATTTTATGGACTTATCTATCATGTTATTTTAGTCTTGTTTGCACTGTACTCATCCACGAATAAACATTTGTATGCTTGTGAAGATGGACCTTTCCTTTTCCTGGGTTCTAATGTACCTATATTGAAGTCTCCTTTAGCAGTGCCAATGTTATGTCTTTTGAAGTCAGTCTATATGTGAAATGCTTATTGAGGTCTTTATTGGCCATACGTGCATTACTTTTGGGCGGTAGATGGGAAGATAGTTGCTTCTTATTTTTACTTTTAACCTTTTCACGATTGATCACTTTGCTTTCTCTCTACCTTCGGTGGCAGCTTTTTCCCTGTAAAAGGACCAATCTGTCTAAGGTAGAGAAATTCAATTTCTATATATTGATTGCCATGTCTAAATGTAGTGAACTTGCAAGGGCTATGCTAATCATTTATCCGTCTTAGTTAACATTACCACTTAAATAGTTTCTCCCAAGAAATTCATTTACATTTAAACTTTCAACTAGATGTGCCCATCAGCTGGAAACCTAATTAGTGGGTCTGGTCAAACCCATTTTTCATCACTCGTGAAAAAAAAAATTATAGTAAACCATCTCGCCTTAAAATTTCCATTAAATACATTTTCCATGGTCATCATTCATTGCTTCCTTCCTCTTTGCTCATATGTTCCTTATGTAACTTTGTTCTCCTTTCCAACCAGACTCGAATTTGAAAGGCAACAAAGAGAAGAACTCGAAAAACTGGAAAATAAAAGGTATATTATAAAGAAAACCTTGTATTCTTGTCGGTGTCATTTTATTTCTACATTTTTATATATTTTTTTTTTACTACTATTTTGTTTGTGTTTGGTTAGATAGAATAGTCAGACATTGACAAAAGAAGAAAGCTTGTTTGTGAAGTCAGGGTCAAGGATGGGTGGCCAACAGTGTGATGGTGCAGAAGAATGGATTAAAGTGCACTTAATTTATCACAAATGATTATTTTTAAGTCACCTTGAAGATTTTTTTTTTTTGGTGGATCTGATAAAATTCATCTGAAGAGTAAAAAATTGTATAAATTAACAAAATAAAAAATTATTAACTCACGCTCCATTCTTTGGGTTCCATCTACCCACATTAGTTTTGTTGGCAATTATTGTGTTCAGTGGTGAAAGCATGAGAACAATGAGGCCAGAGACTGTTTGCTACCCTGAGTATAATCTCTAGCCATGTGGGTCATGTGCTGTAGACTTCTGCCTGCATTGGCCTTGTGTATAGATGCCACCCAAAGACGATGGGGAAATGGTAGACTTATTACATAAATAGTGCAATTCTTTTTTGGGCGGGGTGGTGTTTGGGGTGGAGAAAGAGATGGAATTTCTGTTATGTGGATGACTAGGGACATTTCCAAATGTTTTCTATCCGTTGCTAATGTGATTTTCAATACTTCATTATGTGTAGGTGGATGTAGGATCCCAAAAAATAGCTTTTCCTTGGCAACATGCAAGAGTTGACCACTACTAGGACAACCCCTTCTTGAACTAAATGTCCCAATAAAATAAAAATCCTGGCGTCACTCTCCCCGCCTACGTATGGACTGAACATGAAGAGGAAGTGAGAGAGCAGCTTACAGCCTGGATTTCCTCTTCATGTTCAATCCGTATGTTGGCGCGACAGTGACTCGAGTGCTGACTGGGCGCTAAGGTCAGGTGTCACAACACCGCACGAGAGCCTTGGGAACAGCGAGTGCTGACACCACGGGGATGGCGCCGACATGGGAGGGGAGTATATTTTTATTTTATCAGGGCCAAACATTTAGTTCAAGAAGGGGTTGTCCTAACAGTGGACAGCCTGTTTAAGGAATCTCAGCCCCTTACATGGCTTAACTTGTAAAAAATGTTTAAAGTTTTTGTTTTTTTTCTTTTTGTTGCGGCTCATGCAGACGACTATGTTTGGTTAGAGTGCGATCCAACAAAATATCGGATCACATTCTGACCAGTGTTATTTTATGTGTCCGTGCACAAGTTCGATTTTGTTATTTAATTTTTTTTTTCCTCGGACATAATCTGCCCCAGGCAAAAATCAAAACATGCACGATTTGTATCTGATATTCTGATTGCACTCAGCAATGCAAGTCAATGAGTCTGTGGAAAAATATCAGAGCGCACTCAGTTGACATCAGTGCAGTTTGATTTTTCCATCTTCTGCTCATCTGATCACCATAATCGGAGCGATTTTCTTGATGAAAGAAATTACGGTCATATGACCCTAGCCATACAAAGATCTATTATGGAGAACCCCTTACAATTCAATTATTGAAATACATTAAAGGGCTTGTCCAATCCAATTTGATAAGTCTGCATTCACTCTGTCTCACTGCAGACTTATGAATCCTCTCCAGCGCACGCATTGTGTGCTGCAGGGATTTACTGGTATCAGACCCAGGAGCGGAGGATATGTAGGAGTTATAGATACTCGTGACCAGTAGGCGCGGCCTCGCTCCAGACACATACAAGTGTATGTTTGTATGTGCGCCCACTGTCCGGGAGTATGTATAACTCATGCATACCCGCTGGTCCCCGCTCAGAGACTGGCGAATCCCCACAGCGACAGTGCCTGCGCTGGGGGGATTCATAAGTCTGCGGTCACACAGAGTGGCTGCGGACTTATCGATTTGGACCAGACAGCCCCTTTAAGTAATTAATTATGACCCTTTCCCCATAATTTATAATTAACTAGTATACAGTAGCTTGTGAAAGTATTCACCCCCTTGGCATTTTTCATGTTTTGCTCCCTCACATCCTGAAATTTCACTTTTTTTTCATTTTTTTCTTTGTTTTTTCTATGAGGGTTTTCATCATTTCATGTAAAGATTATGCCTATGTCTGTGCACATTTTGTTTTCTTTCTATTGTGAAGCAAACAACAAATAAGGCAAAATAAGTGAAAACATCAGTTTGCATAACTATTCACTCCCTCTAAAGTCAGTACTTTTATAGAGCCTCCTTTCGCGGCAATTACAGCTGCAAGTCACTTTGAATAAGTCTCTGAGCTTTCCTCATTTTGCTACTGGGATTTATTCCCATTCCTCAAGGCAAAACTGCTCCAGCTCCTTCAAGTTAGATGGTGTCCTCTGGTGAACAACTATTTTCAAGCCACTCCAGAACATTAACACTGTTCCCCTTAACCACTCCAGTGTCACTTCATCAGTATGGCTTAGGGTCATTGTCTTGTTGGAAGGGTAACCTCCGTCCAAGTCTCAAATCACTGACAGACTGAAATAGGTTTGGCTCAAAGATATCCCTATATTTTGCAGCATCTATCTTCCCCTCGACTTGAATAATTTTCCCTGTCCCTGCTGCTGAAAAACATCCCCACAACATTGTGGAGATGGTGTTATTGGGGTGATGTGAGTTGGTTTGGCGCCAGACATAGCAATTACCTCAGTAGCAAAAAAGTTAAATTTTGGTCTCATTTCACCACAACACCTTCCTCCATACATTTTGGGGAGTCTCCCACATGTCTTTTGGCAAATTTTTGTGTGCAATTAAAGGCTTTTTTCTACACACTCTTCTATAACGGCCACCTTTATGGAGTGTGCGACTTCTTGTGGTCGTGTGGATAGATACTCCAGTCTTTGATTGGGAAAACTCTGCAGCTCCTTCAGGGTTACCTTTGGTCTCTGTGCTGCTTCTCTGATAATGCCACTCTGTCCCCCCCCCCTCCCACGCATAGGCTGTGAGTTTTGGTGGGATCCACTCTCTTGGCAGGTTTGTTGTAATACCATGTTCTTTCCATTTGATGAGAATAGATTTGATAGTTCTCCATAGGGAAGAGATTTTTTTTTTTTATCATCAGATATTTTTCTTTTATAACTCAACCCTGACTTGTACTGCTCAACAACTTTGCCCCTGACTTGTCTGGAGATCTCCTTGGTCTTCGTGGTGTTTGGTTAGTGGTGCTTCTTGCTTAATGGTTTCGCAGCCACTGTGGGCTTTCCGCAAAGGTAAAGTGAATATACTGACATATACACTCACCGGCCACTTTATTAGGTACACCATGCTAGTAACGGGTTGGACCCCCTTTTGCCTTCAGAACTGCCTCAATTCTTCGTGGCATAGATTCAACAAGGTGCTGGAAGCATTCCTCAGAGATTTTGGTCCATATTGACATGATGGCATCACACAGTTGCCGCAGATTTGCCGGCTGCACATCCCAAAGATGCTCCATACAAGGCAGGATGGATCCATGCTTTCATGTTGTTTACGCCAAATTCTGACCCTACCATCCGAATGTCGCAGCAGAATTCGAGACTCATCAGACCAAGCAACGTTTTTCCAATCTTCTACTGTCCAATTTCGATGAGCTTGTACAAATTGTAGCCTCAGTTTCCTGTTCTTAGCTGAAAGGAGTGGTACCCGGTGTGGTCTTCTGCTGCTGTAGCCCATCTGCCTCAAAATTCGACGCACTGTGCGTTCAGAGATGCTCTTAGGCCTACCTTGGTTGTAACGGGTGGCGATTTGAGTCACTGTTGCCTTTCTATCAGCTCGAACCAGTCTGCCCATTCTCCTCTGACCTCTGGCATCAACAAGGCATTTCCGCCCACAGAACTGCCGCTCACTGGATTTTTTTTCTTTTTCGGACCATTCTCTGTAAACCCTAGAGATGGTTGTGCGTGAAAATCCCAGTAGATCAGCAGTTTCTGAAATGCTCAGACCAGCCCTTCTGGCACCAACAACCATGCCACGTTCAAAGGCACTCAAATCACCTTTCTTCCCCATACTGATGCTTGGTTTGAACTGCAGGAGATTGTCTTGACCATGTCTACATGCCTAAATGCACTGAGTTGCCGCCATGTGATTGGCTGATTAGAAATTAAGTGTTAACAAGAAGTTGGACAGGTGTACCTAATAAAGTGGCCAGTGAGTGTATATGTGACACTTAGATTGCACGCTGGTGGACTTCCTTTCACTAAGCATGTGACTTACAAAGGGAATTGCTTGCACAAGAATTTTTAGGTGCTTCATAGCAAAAGGGGGTGAATACATATGCACAAGCCAATTTTTAGTTATTTAGTCCCATAAATTTAATTTATGCCAATATTTATCTCACTTTACTTCACCAACTTAGACTATTTAATGCTGATGCATCTTACACAAATTAGATTACAAAAATGTTTAAACACAGGTTGTAATGTAGCAAAATAGGTAAAAGGTAAAAAGTGTGAATACTTTTGCAAGCCCCTGTATTTCTGTTAAATTTGAACCTAATTTTAAATTTTATTTTGCAAAGTTATTCTGCAGCCAACGGCTACTTTCATTTCACCTTTTCTCTTTGATGTTCCAAAGCATTATTCATGAAATTTCCCTCACATTCTTGTGTGCCGTGTGGCCCTGAAAACCCAAATCCATTTAGAAGAAAGACATGAAGAAATTGGTGCAGTTTGTCAATTTTTGAGATTAGGCCCTTAATCTGAATGCAGTTTC
This sequence comes from Ranitomeya variabilis, assembly GCF_051348905.1. Taxonomy (NCBI): domain Eukaryota; kingdom Metazoa; phylum Chordata; class Amphibia; order Anura; family Dendrobatidae; genus Ranitomeya; species Ranitomeya variabilis. Next base: position 73,954,046 of record NC_135233.1, read on the forward strand.
CAAAGTAGTACTTTATATCGCAAATCAAAAGATGGCTGTCTCCTTTTTTAATAGAAAACATAAAGATATGTCAGTCAGAATTCACTTGCAAATCTCTGAATTTGTGCAAGTGCCTACACATCCATTACTTTAGAGTTTTACCAGCAAAGAAAATAGTTTAAAAGCATATCTCAGGATACATTTGAATAATTCAGAGAGGATCGCGTACTTTGGGTTGAAAGTGTTCCTGCTTACACTGCAAATGCATTTGTCCTCGAACCATTTTGACTCTGCAAGGATATAGAAATATGTTTGTCAAATGCAGCATTTTACACTCATTTTCTTGAAAACAGCAGCAATATTTGTCACTCATAATCCGTATCCCAAAATGTGCACAAAAGGAGAAGTGTGGACCCGCTTATACATCCAAATCTTGCGAGAGACTGATTTATTGGCTCCAGATCCTTAGCAAGTTCTGGGTCCGTCCTATTCAAATGAATGGAACTTGTGGGACCCCATGTGCTGTGTCCTAAAGTAATCCCAGTCAAGTTAATGGAAGGGATTTGGGGGAAAAAAAACCTGCTATTTATGAAGATTCACCTAGGGTACTTTACACTTACAAATGTCGCACTGCTAATCTTCCGCAAATCCCCTTCAAACTAAACATTTTCTTAGTGCGGGTTTATTGTGGATTCTGATGCGGATTTATTACAGATTTCACCCGCAAAGCATGAATTGACATTCGGTAGATTTAATATTGGTATTGCTGGTCCATTATTTACACCATGTTGATGTAGTTTAGTAATATCCCATCCATTTTGGTGATATTGTAATGCTTTTGAAGCCCAGTCAGGTAGTCTGTACAACATATCTGCTCCATCTGAACATTACTTAATGGGTTCTCTCTACCAGTGCTGCCACCAGCAATATCACGGCCCCATACTGGGAACATTTTCGGGCCCCCGTGAGACTCTGCCTAGGCCCCACCCCAGCTCCGCCTCCACCCCTCGACCCTTCCACAGCCCCACCGCCTACTCTTGGAAAAACTCCAGTTCTGCACGACATCCTCACCAATCACAAATTAACAGTTCCCATCAAAACCATATCACGTACATTTCGGGCGTGCACCGCAAATTATCACTTTCAGGCCCTCAACGCCTGCATACAATGTGCTACAAGGGCTAGGACATGCCTGCAGCTTAGGAACAAAGGCCTCTGTTGGCGGCCATATAATGTAAGTAGCTGCAGCTATGGGTGACTGTCAGGCCATAGGTGCAGTGGCTCAGCTGTGCTGACTTAGTGCCAGCTGCGCATCTTGTCTCACCCAGTCCGGGCCCCCCCTCTTTGCTTCTGCTCACTGGGCCCCATTCCCCAGTAATGCCCTGATGGCGGCCCTTCTCTCTATGCCGGAAGAAAACTGCAGCACAGAAAAAGATTTTGCCGTTTGCATCATATTGGGTTGCCTAGTAGGTTGCTGTGTTAAGATTAAAGATCCTTGCTTTCCCTGTACTTATGTTTAGGCTTATCCATGACATTTGCTATAATTTTATGAGGGAAGGAGAACATGTGTGCCCCAACGGTACAAAGCGGTAACCGCTTCGGTCATGCTTCTAACATCAAGGCTAAGTTCACACATTGCTAATTAGTGTGGATTTTCAGGATAGATTTGTGTCCAGTAAAACGACCACATAATACAGGATCGATGAGATTTCAGGAAATCGTATTCGCATGTTTTCTGTGCGGAAATTGACTTACGGTGCAGAATTGTAAATTTACAGCATGAACATTTTTGTGTAGGTTCTGCATGGATGTCACTTTTTGCAATTGAAAGGGGGAAATTTGCACTAAATAAACAAAAGCCCTAAAGATCCACATATAGCACTCAAAAAAAAAAAAAATTGGTGCCATTTATGAAGCATAGAGGAAGAGGGAACTTTTTTGGTCAAAGTAACAGTTTAGAGAAAAAAAAAAAGTAAAGTATAGAGAGCATAATTGTCAAAAGTACAGTGAATAAAATAATTATGGTTTGTATCCTGCAAGTAGAAAAACAAGAAAGTGATCTAATTAACATGAGGTAGAGAATTTTAATAACAAAAAGTTCTGATTATTTTATTTAGTTGATGCTCCCATTGCTGCTCCTCTCGGCACGATCGCAGGGTGCCAATGGGTTCCTGTGGGCTGCTGAAGACTTGCTGCCATGATAGTGCCCCTATAATGTGGCTGGTATTCATAGGAGACCGTGATGTTCACTATATACTGCAACACTGTGGTATTGCAGTATATAGTATAGGCAATCGGACGATCACAAGGGGACCAAAAGAGAAATTAAAAACAAAAGTTTTAAAATATAAAATAATTGAATCACACCCCTTTTGCCCCATTAAATATAAATAAATACGCATATTTAGTATCGCCATGAACGTAGAAGTCTGATCTATCAAAATGTGAAATAACCTAGTAAATATCATACCCCAAAAAAATTGTAACTGCAGATAGAGAAATGGTGACTTTTTTCAATACTCATTTGTAAGTAAATATATTTTTAACTCCTTCATGACCAGAGTTTTTTTCCGTTTTCATTTTTCGCTCCCCTCCTTCCCAGAGTCATAACTTTTTTATTTTTCCCTCAATTTGGCCATGTGAGGGCTTATTTTTTCCTGGACGAGTTGTACTTTTGAACAATGCCATTAGTTTTACCATGTCATGTATTCGAAAACAGGGAAAAAAAACTAAGTGCGGTGAAATTGCAAAAAAAAAAGTGCAATCCCAAACTTGTTTTTTGTTTGGCATTTTTTGCTAGGTTCACAAAGTGCTAAAACTGACCAGCCATTATGATTTTCCAGGCAGGTCATTACGAGTTCATAGACACCAAACATGTCAATTCCAATTTTGCTTAAAAAAATATATATATATATTATGCAGTTTTGAGACCCGTAGCGTCTGCAAGCTTCGTGACTTGGGGTTGGGTGAGGGCTTATGTTTTGCGTGCCTAGCTGACCTTTTTACTGATACCATTTTTGTGCAGATACAATCTCTTGATCGCTCGTTATTGCATTTTAATGCAATGTCGCGGTGACAAAAAAAAACGTAATTCTGGCTTTTTTTTTTCCTCGCTACGCCGTTTAGCGATCAGGTTAATCCTTTTTTTATTGCTAAGCTCGGGCGATTCTGAATGTGGCGATAACAATATATCTGTTTGATTTTATTTTTGTTTTGAATGGGGCGAAAAGGGGGTGATTTAACCCCTTAACGACCGCCGATACGCCTTTTAACGGCGGCCGCTAAGTGTACTTAAACCACAGCGTCGTTAATTAACGGCGCTGTGGAAAAAGTGAATAGCGCCCCCAGAGTCGGATTTTCTCTGGGGTCTCGGTTGCCGAGGGTAGCCGAGACCCCAGAGAACATGATTCGGGGGGTTTTTACCGACCCCCGAGTTGTGATCGCCGGTAATTAACCATTTACCGGCGGTCGCAACAAAAAAAACCCGCGATTTGCCATTTAATTTCTCTGTCCTCCGATGTGATCGCACATCGGAGGACAGAGAAATAGTGTCCCCGATGGCCCCCAATAGCCCCCCAATACTCACCTATCTCCGCCGGTGCTCCTCGTGGCTCCCGATAGGCGCCGCCATCTTTTTTCCAGGAATAAATGGCGGGCGCAGTGCGCCCGGCACCCGGAAGATCTTTGGGGTCTCGGCTGCCAGGGGTAGCCGAGACCCCAAAGAACATGATCGGGGTCGGTTTTTACCGACCCCTGTTTTGCGATCGCCGGTAATTAACTGTTTACCGGCGACCGCAAAAAAAAACAACGCTAGCGTCGGTACGTCGGCCCGACACACTGCGATGGGCCGAGTACGACGCTAGTGTGAAAGTAGCCTTAGGCTTCTTTCACACTTGCATCGGTACGGGGCGGTCGCAATGCGTCAGCCCGACGTACCGATGCACGTTGTGAAAATTGTGCACAACGTGGGCAGTGGATGCAGTTTTTCAACGCATCCGCTGCCCAGTCTATGTCTTGGGGAGGAGGGGGCAGAGTTACGGCCACGCATGCGCGGAAATGGCGGACGCGACGTACAAAAAAAGATTACATTGAACTTTTTTTGTGACGACGGTCCGCCAAAACACAACGGATCCAGTGCACGATGGACGCGACGTGTGGCCATCCGTCGGTTATACAAGTCTATGGGCAAAAAAGGCATCCTGTGGGCACATTTGCAGGATCCGTTTATTGTCCAAAACGACGGATTGTGACGGATGCCACACGACGCAAGTGTGAAAGTAGCCTTAGGGTTGGGGCTAAAGTTAGGGCTAGGGTTAGGGTTAAATTTAGGGTTAGGATTGGGGCTAAAGTTAGGGTTAGGGCTAGGGTTGGGGCTAAAATTAGGATTAGGGTTAGGATTGGGGCTAAAGTTAGGGATAGAGTTGGGATTAGGGTTAGGGTTTGGATTAGGGTTGGTATTAGGGTTACGGTTGGGATTAGGGTTGGGATTATGGTTAGGTTGGGATTAGGGTTAGGGGTGTATTGGGATTAGGGTTAGGTTTGAGGTTAGGGTTGAGATTAGGGTTAGGGGTGTGTTGGATTTAGGGTTATGATTAGGGTTATGGTTAGAGTTGAGATTAGGGCTGTTTTGGGGTTAGGGTTGTGATTATCGTTAGGGTTGTGATTAGGATTATGGATCGGGTTGGGATTAGGGTTAGGGGTGTGTTGGAGTTAGGGTTGGAGTTAGAATTGGGGGGTTTCCACTGTTTAGGTACATCAGGGGGTCTCCAAACACGACAGACAATTTTGCGCTAAAAAAGTCAAATGGTGCTCCCTCCCTTCTGAGCTCTGCCGTGTGCCCAAACAGTGGTATACCCCCACATATGGGGCATCAGCGTACTCAGGATAAATTGGACAACAACTTTTGGGGTCCAATTTCTCCTGTTACCCTTGTGAAAATAAAAACTTGGGGGCTAAAAATCTTTTTTTGTGGGAAAAAAATATTTTTTTATTTTCACTACTCTGCATTATAAACTTCTGTGAAGCACTTGAGCATTCAAAGTTCTCACCACATATCTAGATAAGTTCCTTGGGGGGTCTATTTTCCAAAATGGGGTCACTTGTTGGGGGTTTCTACTGTTTAGGTACATTAGGGGTCTGCAAACGCAACACAACGCCAGCAGACAATTCTATCAGTCTGCATTCCAAAACGGCGCTCCTTCCCTTCCGAGCTCAGCCATGCGCCCAAACAGTGGTTTACCGCCACATATGGGGTACCAGCATACTCAGGACAAATTGGACAACAACCTTTGGGGTCCAATTTCTCTTGTTACCCTTGTGAAAATAAAAACTTGGGGGCTAAAAAATCTTTTTTGTTAAAAAAAAATATATTTTTTATTTTCACGACTCTGCATTATAAACTTCTGTGATGCACTTGGGCATTCAAAGTTCTCACTACACATCTAGATAAGTTCCATGGGGGGTCTAGTTTCCAAAATGGGGTAACTTTTGGGGGGTTTCTACTGTTTAGGCACATCAGGGGCTCTCCAAACGCGACATGGCGTCCGATCTCAATTCCAGTCAATTTTGCATTGAAAAGTCAAATGGCGCTCCTTTGCTTCCGAGCTCAGCCATGCGCCCAAACAGTGGTTTACCCCCACATATGGGGTGTCAGCGTACTCAGGACAAATTGTGCAACAACTTCTGGGGTCCATTTTCTCCTGTTACCCTTGGTAAAATAAAAATTTGGAGGCAAAAAGATCATTTTTGTAGAAAAAATGTGATTTTTTTATTTTCACGGCTCTACGTTATAAACTTATGTGAAGCACCCAGGGGTTTAAAGTGCTCACCACACATCTAGATAAGTTCCTTAAGGGGTCTAGTGTCCAAAATGGTGTCATTTGTGGGGGGTTTCCACTGTTTAGGCACATTAGGGGCTCTCCAAACGTGACATGGCGTCCGATCTCAATTCCAGCCAATTCTGCATTGAAACAGTCAAATGCGCTCCTTCACTTCCAAGCTCTGTTTTTACACTTGTGAAAATTAAAAAAAATGGTTCTGAAGTAAAATGTTTGCAAAAAAAAAAGTTAAATGTTCATTTTTTTCTTCCACATTGTTTCAGTTCCTGTGAAGTACGTAAAGGGTTAATAAACTTCTTGAATGTGGTTTTGAGCAGCTTGAGGGGTTCAGTTTTTAGAATGGTGTCACACTTGTTTATTTTCTATCATATAGACCCCTCAAAATGACTTCAAAGGTGATGTGGTCCCTAAAAAAACCATGGTGTTGTAAAAATGAGAAATTGCTGGTCAACTTTTAACCCTTATAACTCCCTAACACCTAACAAAAAAAGGTTTCCAAAATTGTGCTGATGTAAAGTGGACATGTGGGAAATGTTATTTATTAAATATTTTTTGTGACATATCTCTCTGATTTAAGGGCATAAAAATACAAAGTTTGAAAATTGCAAAATTTAAAAAATTTTCGCCATATTTCCGTTTTTTTCATAAATAATCGCAAGTAATATCGAAGAAATGTCACCACTAATTTGAAGTACAATATGTCATGAAAAAACAATCTCAGAATCAGCGGGATCCGATAAAGCGTTCCAGAGTTATAACCTCATAAACTGACAGTGGTCAGAATTGTAAAAATTGGCTCGGTCATTAACCCCTTCCCGACCCATGACGCCACGTAGGCGTCATGAAAACCCGTGCCAATCCGACCCATGACGCCAATGTGGCGTCATGGGATGATCGCGTCCCTGCAGATCGGGTGAAAGGGTTAACTCCTATTTTACCCGATCTGCAGAGACATAGGGAGTGGTACTTCAGCCCAGGGGGGTGGCTTCACCCCCCCGTGGCTACGATCGCTCTGATTGGCTGTTGAAAGTGAAACTGCCAATCAGAGCGATTTGTAATATTTCACCTAAAAAACTGGTGAAATATTACAATCCAGCCATGGCCGATGCTGCAATATCATCGGCCATGGCTGGAAAACTTGAAGTGACCCACCCCACCGATCGCCCCCCCAGTCCTCCGTTATGGGGTCCGGTCCCCTCCGTCCTGTGCTCCGCTCCCCCGTCCTCCTGCCCGCTCCCCCCCTGCTCCTATGTCACCCCCCGGTGCTCCGACGCCCCCCCCCCCCCCCCCGTGCCCCGATCTCCCCCCCCCCCCCCTTATACTTACCGAGGCTCCCGGTGTCGGTCCGTCTCCTCGCTGGGCGCCGCCATCTTCCAAAATGGCGGGTGCATGCTCAGTGCGCCCGCCGAATCTGCCGGCCGGCAGATTCACTACAATGTACATTTTGATCGCTGTGGTAGGTTCTATCACAGCGATCAAAATAAAAAAATTAATAAATAACCCCCCCCCCTTTATCACCCCCATAGGTAGGGACAATAATAAAATAAAGAAAATATTTTTTTTTCTTTTTCCACTAGGGTTAGGGTTAGAACTAGGGTTAGGGTTAGAACTAGGGTTAGGGTTACAGGTAGGGTTAGGGGTAGGGTTAGGGTTATGGCATGTGCGGATTTGGCTGCGGATCCGCAGCGGATTGGCCACGGATCCGCAGCGGATTGGCCACGGATCCGCAGCGGGTTGGCCGCGGATCCGCAGCGGATTGGCCGCAGCGAATTCGTAGCAGTTTTCCATCAGGTTTACAGTACCGTGTACACCTATGGAAAACCAAATCCGCTGTGCCCATGGTGCGGAAAATTCCATGCAGAAACGCTGCGTTGTATTTTCCGCAGCATGTCAATTCTTTGTGCGGATTCCGCAGCATTTTACACCTGTTCCTCAATAGGAATCCGCAGGTGAAATTCGCACAAAAAAACACTGGAAATCTGCTGTATATCCGCAGGTAAAACGCAGTGCCTTTTACCTGCAGATTTTTCAAAAATCGTGCGGAAAAATCTCACACGAATCCGCAACGTGGGCACATACCCTTAGGGTTAGGGTTGGAAATAGGGTTAAGATTAGGCTTGTGGTTAGGGTTACGGATAGGGTTAGGGGTGTGTTGGGGTTACAGTTGTGGTTAGGGTTGGGATTAGGGTTAGGACTAGGGTTAGGGTTGGGAATAGGGTTACGGGTGTGTTGGGGTTAGGGTTGTGGTTAGGGGTGTGTTGGGGTTAGGGTTATGGCTACAGTTGGGATTAGGGTTAGGGGTGTGTTGGGGTTAGTGTTGAAGTTAGAATTGAGGGGTTTCCACTGTTTAGGCACATCAGGGGTCTCCAAACACAACATGGCGCCACCATTGATTCCAGCCAATCTTGCATTCAAAAAGTCAAATGGTGCTCCCTCCCTTCCAAGCCCCGACGTGCGCCCAAACAGTGGTTTACCCCCACATTTGGGGTACAAGCGTACTCAGGACAAACTGGGCAACAACTGTTGGGGCCCAATTTCTCCTGTTACCCTTGTGAAAATAAAAAATTACTTGCTAAAACATCTTTTTTGAGGAAAGAACAATTATTTTTTATTTTCACGGCTCTGCGTTATAAACTTCTGTGAAGCACTTGGGGGTTGAAAGTGCTTACCACACATCTAGATAAGTTCCTTGGGGGGTCTAGTTTCCAAAATGGGGTCACTTGTGGGGTGTTTCTACTGTTTAGGCACATCAGGGGCTCTGCAAATGCAACGTGACGCCCGCAGACCATTCCATCAAAGTCTGCATTCCAAAACATCACTACTTCCCTTCCGAGCCCCGGCATGTGCCCAAACAGTGGTTTACCCCCACATATGGGGTATCAGCGTACTCAGGAGAAACTGGACAACAACTTTTGGGGTCCAATTTCTCCTGTTACCCTTGCAAAAATAAAAAATTCTGGGCTAAAAAAATATTTTTGAGGAAAGGAAACACATTTATTATTTTCACGGCTCTGCGTTATAAACTTCTGTGAAGCACTTGGGGGTTCAAAGTGCTCACCACACATCTAGATAAGTTCCCTTGGGGGTCTAGTTTCCAAAATGGAGTCACTTGTGGGGAGTTCCTACTGTTTAGGCACATCAGGGGCTCTGCAAACGCAACCTGACGCCCGCAGAGCATTCCATCAAAGTCTGCATTTCAAAACGTCACTACTTCCCTTCCGAACCCCAACGTGTGCCAAAACAGTGGTTTACCCCCACATATGGGGTATCGGCGTACTCAGGAGAAACTGGACAACAACTGTTGGGGTCCAATTTCTCCTGTTACCCTTGGGAAAATAGAAAATTGTGGGCTAAAATATCATTTTTGAGAAAAGAAAAATTATTTTTTATTTTCATGGCTCTGCGTTATAAACTTCTGCGAAGCACTTGGGGGTTCAAAGTGCTCACCACACATCTAGATTAGTTCCTTGGGAGGTCTAGTTTCCAAAATGGGGTCATTTGTGCGGGAGCTCCAATGTTTAGGCACACAGGGGCTCTCCAAACGCGACATGGTGTCCGCTAATGATTGGAGCTAATTTTCCATTCAAAAAGCCAAATGGTGTGCCTTCCCTTCCGAGCCCTGCCGTGCGCCCAAACAGTGGTTTACCCCCACATATGGGGTATCATCGTACTCAGGACAAACTGGACAACAACATTTGGGGTCCAATTTCTCCTATTACCCTTGGGAAAATAAAAAATTCTGGGCTAAAAATCATTTTTGAGGAAAGAAAAATTATTTTTTATTTTCACGGCTCTGCGTTATAAACTTCTGTGAAGCACCTGGGGGTTGTAAGTGCTCACTATGCATCTAGATTAGTTCCTTGGGGGGTCTAGTTTCCAAAATGGGGTCACTTGTAGGGGAGCTCCAATGTTTAAGCACACAGGGGCTCTCCAAACGCGACATGGTGTCCGCTAACGATTGGAGCTAATTTTCCATTCAAAAAGTCAAATGGCATGCCTCCCCTTCCGAGCCTTGCTGTGCACCCAAACAGTGGTTTACCCCCACATATGAGGTATCAACGTACTCAGCAGAAATTGCCCAACAAATTTTAGGATCCATTTTATCCTGTTGCCCATGTGAAAATGAAAAAATTGAGGCTAAAAGAATTTTTTTGTGAAAAAAAAGGACTGTTTCATTTTTACGGATCAATTTGTGAAGCACCTGGGGGTTTAAAGTGCTCACTATGCTTCTAGATAAGTTCCTTGGGGGGTCTAGTTTCCAAAATGGGGTCACTTGTTGGGGAGCTCCAATGTTTAGGCACACGGGGGCTCTCCAAACGCGACATGGTGTCCGCTAAAGATTGGAGCCAATTTTTCATTGAAAAAGTCAAATGGCGCTCCTTCCCTTCCGAGCCCTGCCGTGCGCCCAAACAGTGGTTTACCCCCACATATGAGGTATCAGCGTACTCAGGATAAATTGGACAACAACGTTCGTGGTCCAGTTTCTCCTTTTACCCTTGGGAAAATAAAAAAATTTTCGCTAAAAGATCATTTTTGTGACTAAAAAGTTAAATGTTCATTTTTTACTTCCATGTTGCTTCTGCTGCTGTGAAACACCCGAAGGGTTAATAAACTTCTTGAATGTGGTTTTGAGCACCTTGAGGGGTGCAGTTTTTAGAATGGTGTCACTTTTGGGTATTTTCAGCCATATAGAACCCTCAAACTGACTTCAAATGTGAGGTGGTCCCTAAAAAAAAGGTTTTGTAAATTTTGTTGTAAAAATGAGAAATCACTGGTCAAATTTTAACCCTTATAACTTCCTAGCAAAAAAAAAAATTGTTTCCAAAATTGTGCTGATGTAAAGTAGACATGTGGGAAATGTTATTTATTAACTATTTTGTGTCACATAACTCTCTGGTTTAACAGAATAAAAATTCAAAATGTAAAAATTGCGAAATTTTCAAAACTTTCGCCAAATTTCCGTTTTTTTCACAAATAAACTCAGAAATTATCGACCTAAATTTACCACTAACATGAAGCCCAATATGTCACGAAAAAACAATCTCAGAATCGCTAGGATCCGTTGAAGCGTTCCTGAGTTATTACCTCATAAAGGGACACTGGTCAGAATTGCAAAAAACGGCAAGGTCATTAAGGCCAAAATAGGCTGGGTCATGAAGGGGTTAAGTACCAAATTGGCTCTGTCACTAAGGGGTTAAACTTTTATATTTGTTTTTTATTTATTTTTTTCATATTTTTAATCGCATATTTTTTTTTACTTTTGGCATTCTTCAATATCCTCCATGGGAGGCTAGAAGCTGCCATAACTTGATCGGCTCTGCTACATAGGTGCGATCTGAGCATCGCCTCTATCTAGTAGAATTACTGCATTGCTATGAGCGCCAAACACGGGGTGGCGCTCATAGCAATCCGGCATCAACAACCATAGAGATCTCAAGAAGACCTCTGGTTGTCATGCTGACGCAACGCTGACCCCCGATCACGTGACGGGGGCAGCGGTGCACGTATTTCCGGCCCCATGGCCAGAAGTGGTCGTTAAATGCCGCTGTCAGTTTGACAGTGGCATTTAACTAGTTAGATTCTGCTCGTGCCTATTGCGGGCACACGTCAACTGTTGAAAACAACTGATATGTCGCAGCTTTGAGGTGGGCTCACCGCTGGAGCCCACCTCAAAGCAGGGCTTCTGACGTCGGACGTACTATCCCGTCCAACGTCAGAAAGGGGTTAAAGGTGCTATTGAGATGAAATTCTCACCAGATGTCTGTAACAACCCGTCCAATCCACACAGGTAAAAAAAAATCAAACTATAATGTCCATAAATTGTGTAATTAGAAATGATAAATTAAGAAAGTATTGAACACACAAAGAGAGGTGCAAAAAGCCATGGAAAGTCATGACACCATCTGAAATGTATTAGTAATTAGAAAGCAATCCAGCCACTTAGTGAAAAAATATCAACTGGTTAAATTGATGGCCTATAAAAAGGATAAAAAAGTATGCCATTAATAAGGAGCCACACAAGAAACATCTCATCATAGGTAAAACCAGTGAACTTCCTCAAAACCTTTTGCAACTTTATTGTATGTAGTTTTTAGTCTCTGTAATTCTACATAAAAATAGTACGGTATCTATCCTAAAATGGTATCAATAAAAACATCAGATTCCCACAAAAAAAAGCCCTCACACAGCTTGAGGTTCCAAAAGATGCAAAACTGTTAAATGAAGTGATATGACCATTGTTCTTCGAGTGTCTGTCGTTTGGAAAATGCCTCAAACTAAATAAAAAAGAAAAATCAATGGACAGACCAAGGACAGAGCGAGCAGATGCCTGGTGTCTTCTGTAGCATTTTAAAGCGGCGCTCCAGTGTTTTTGTTGGTTTTTATTGCACTGCAAAAACTGATGCTTCTAATGAAGTAATGAAGTGATGCCGCTGTCTTCACCTTCTATCGGGGCAGATTTCCAGTAGTTTGTGGTCTGCCGGCTGCTCCAGCGTTTGTTGCTGGAGGTCGTAACTCACTACAAGTCTGAGAGGCTTGTTCTGGCTCTCATAGACTTACATTGAAAGCTTATCACGTAACGTCTGACTTCCAGCCAGTCAGAAGCTGTGGTCATAAGATGGTGTTGTGTGACTGAAGCAGCGCCGAAAAATGGTGAAGACTGTGGCAGGTGAGTATAAGAGTAGAGGTAGAGACCTTTCATTAGAAGCACCACGCCAGCCCTGACAAAAACTATAAACTCTGGAGTTCTGCTTTAAAAAATATCCAAAAAATGCCACCGGTACCTGAAGCTGGTTCCACTTATAATTTGCTAGCTTCTTCCAATTTTAAGATATTATTTTGTACACATGCCCTCAGTTTATCACTGTAGTCTTACTGACCTGAAGAATCATGTTGACAAGTCAATTTCACCAGGAAATGGATACCATAAAAACAGAACCCAAGATAAAATTGTGGTATTGAATTTTTTATTTGCTTTGCAATTTCACTGCACTTGGATTTTTTCCCTTGATTTTTCAGTGGATTGGATGGTAAAATGAATGAATGGCGCCATTCAAAACTACAAGTTGTCCTTCAAAATATAAGTCCTTGTACTTTTGTCAATGGAGACATAAAAAAGCTATGGCTCTTGGAAGAAAGGGAGACAATAAAAAGTGCAAAAGCAAAAAAATTGCCCTGCCGGGAAATGGTTAAAGGAGATGTGTCTCAATTGGAGGTCTCAATAATATTTAATTGAACCGACTACAAATTTGGAAATTACATTTGAGTAAATGTAGTTTACTCAGAACGGTAATTTTTACATGTTTTAAAGTAAACTTTTTTTTTCCCTTTAACATTTTTAACTTATAATTGATATAGTAAACTTGTTTTTTTCTGTTAGATAAAAGTTACATATCTTTTGTGAAAGCTATGACCCTTTATATATAAAAAAAAGTTCAGTATCCTTTTTAGGAAAGAACTATGTCAGAATCAGAAAGTTGTATTCATCATTATTGTTAGTGGCACTTGAGTTATGAGAGAGGCCTGAGAACTGACATTAAGAAATAAGAAGGTATACTTGGCTATTGATTACTGACAATGGGATCTGACGAGGGATTGTACAGTAGACTTTCTTGGTCTGCTTTTACTTCCTTTTTGACCCTTTAACAGTGAAGATCATGTTCAATTGTTAAAAGCAGATAATTGCTTTTTCTAGTCTTTTTATTAAAGTTTCAAAAGTTTGCTCTTCCTGCAATCTACTTTTGACCATAAATATGTAGTAAGGTATAAAAGTTTGTGTACGTATATACGTATGTGTGTATTTATAATATATATACGTATAAATGTTAATATTAATTAAATATTTGCCTATATGCATCATTTAGGAAAATGATAAAAGAAATGGAAGACAAGCAGAGAACAGAAAAAGCTGAACTGGAAAAAATGCAACAAGAAGTTGAGTCTCAACGCAAAGAAACTGAATTTGTTCAACTACAAATCCGTAAGCAGGAGGAGAGCCTAAAGAGAAGAAGCATGGACATTGAAACCAGACTTCAAGATCTTTTGGCTGAAAAGAAGAATTTCGAAGAAGAGAGACTGAGAGAGCAGCATGAAATAAAACGCCAAAAGAAGAAAGAAGAAGAAGAATCTTTTGCAAAGGTCCAAGAAGATCTCCAGAGACTGCAGGAACTTCATAGTACAGAGAAAGCGGAGAAAACTGAGATTTTCAAAGAACTAGACAAACTAAAAAAGGAGAAAGATGAGCAATATCTGAAACTAGAAGTAGAGAAGAAAAGGCTGGAAGAGCAAGAGAAGGAACAACTGAAACTTGTGTTCCGTCTTGAGGAACAACTTCGAGAAAAGCAAGAAATGATCCAACTTCTCAAAAGAGGAGATTTCCTGAGGCTTGAAGAAGAGATTGGGGTTCTTGAAGATGTTAGGGAGGATCTTCTCCGGGCTAAGGAAGCTAGGTCTGAAGGAGAAGAAGATCCAGATGAGGTGGAAAAAGCAACAAAGAAATACACTACATTTAAGAGGACGCAGCTAGAGAAATTGTCCAGTTTAGTTGGTGATTTAAACCAACAGAAGGAAAGCTTAGAAAATGAAATAATCGGCGATCACGATACTCTTGGAAGATTAAAACTTTTGAATGTGGATCTCAATAGAGAAGATGATGGTTCTTTGACTTCAACTCCCATGAGTGAAGAGCGTGATATGATCAAGCAAACTGAACACAGGGTACATTGTAAGGAGAGGCAACTTCAGTACATAAAGGACAACCATTTGCCAGCATTGATGGAGGAAAAGCAGAGGGCTTCTGAGATACTGGACAGTGGCTTGCTTGGATTAGACAAAACTTTATATCAGATTGAGAAAGAAATTGAGGAAAAGGCTGATCAGCTTGCACAGTTCAGAGCCAGCAGTGACCAACTACAACAGCTCCAAGAAACTTTCGATTTTACTGCTAATATTGCTCGCCAGGAAGAGAAAGTTAGAAAAAAGGAAAAAGAAATCCTTGAGTCCAGAGAGAAGCAGCAGAGGGAGGCCTTGGAGCAAGCAGTTGCTAAATTGGAGCGAAGGCATTCAGCACTCCAAAAGCACTCTACAATAGACGTGGAGATAGAAGAGCAGAAGCGAAAACTGGCTGCAATGGACAGCAGCCAGGAACATGCTGGTCTGCAGGCAAGTCTTGAAGCTGAGCAAAAGGCTTTTGAACAAGACACAGAGCGGTAAGTTAATTCATGAGATGGAAATATAGCTTATAAAACTTTCAGAAAAGTATATTTTATAGTATGTATCACCTCTTGGTAACATGTTAGTCATAAGATTAAGAATATATTAATTATTCAGCAATATAATTTGCAGTAATTCTTTCATGTTATCCATATACCGGTAGTTTATATCTGATGCAGTGTTTTGTTTTTTTTTATCAAAGAATATATTATTATAGTTATTGCTTATTTTATTTTGTATATACACAAATTGAGGACTGGATTTTAATTTACCACAAAAATCAAAGTAAAAAATATTCCTCTTTTGACTCGTTAGCACTTATGTCTCCAAAGTGCCAGCTGACAATGTCTGGGCATGACTTGATAAGATGGAGGATGGTGACTTTCTCCCAGATCTGGATTAGGACATCATTTAGCTCCTGTACAGTCTGTGGCGCCGCTTGGCGTTGTCTGAAGCACTGATACATAATGACCCAAATATTTTCAATTAGATTCATAGAAGGTGAGGTACAACCAATGGCATTGGCTCCTTCGTCATTCAGGAACTGCCTGCACACTCTGATATACATAAGGACGGACATTGTCCTTCACCAGGAGGAGTCTAATGCACGAGTGTAAGGTCTTACATTGACTTTGTGGTTTGCATCCAGGCACCTAAAAGCAGTGAGAGTACTGTAGGCTATCTCATGGAGGATTGTGAAACCCTCCAATGATATGCCTTCACAGATCATCACAGACCCACCACCAAAACCGGTCATGAAACAGTATGGTGTTCAGCTGGGAACAAAGGTTCCACTACAGAACTTTGAGCCTTTACCAAATCTGTTTCTGACAGTTTAGTCAGAAACTTGCACACTAGTAGTCCTCTGGAGGTCATTTTATACAGCTCTTATAATGCTCTTCCTCTGGTATTCACAGAAGAGCAGACAGTGGACAGATTCTCCCTGTGTAGCTGATAATTTCCTGATATCTGCTCCATGCTTCTGAGCCTCTTATTATTGAGACACAAGCAAATCTTCTTGTGAATTCTGGTAAGGGGGAGCTGGAGTAAGTGAGCAACCTGAATGGGTTCATGTTACCAGTAGTGACAGTGACACTAGCAAAGCTAGACAAGAATCCTTTGGGAAGGATAGGGAATAAAGCTCTTCCTTTATTAGCGGTTGTCTTGCTGTTGCCTTTCCTGTGTACTTGTTGTCCCTTTTAATTTGCACCAAAGAAAGTGACAATCTCTTATGGTCCATAACTGTTCAGATTCATATCCCTGAAGTTAAAGTAGCCTATACTATTATATTCTATGACTAGCTATTGAACCCGTTCTACGCCCGGGTGGCGAGCATTTATATTGGTATATGGTCTCCATCCTGGTATGTGCTGCTCCCATCTTGCTCTCCCATCCTGTCATGTGCTGCTCCATCCTGCGCCCCCATCCTGTCATGTGGTGCTCCCATCCTGCGCCCCATCCTGTCATGTGCTGCTCCATCCTGCATCCCCATCCTGTCATGTGCTCCCATCCTGCGCCCCCATCCTGTAATGTTCTCCCATCCTGCGCCCCAATCCTGTCATGTGCTGTTCCATCCTGCGCCCCTATCCTGTCATGTGCTGTTCCATCCTGCGGCCCAATCCTGTCATGTGCTGTTCCATCCTGCGCCCCCATCCTGTCATGTGCTGTTCCATCCTGCGCCCCCCTCCTATCATGTGCTGCTCCATCCTGCGTCTCCATCCTGTCATGTGCTCCCATCCTGCGCCCCCATCCTGTGATATGCTGCTCCATCCTACACCCCCATCTTGTCATGTGTGTGCGCCCCCATTCTGTCATGTGCTGCTCCCATCCTGTGCCCCCATTCTGTCATGTGCTGCTCCCATCCTGTGCCCCTATTCTGTCATGTGCTGCTCCCATTCTGTCATGTGCTCCCATCCTGCGCCCCATCCAGTCATGTGCTCCCAGTCTGCACCCCCATCCTGTCATGTGTGCGCCCCCATTCTGTCATGTGCTGCTGCCATTGTGCGCATTCTGTCATGTGCTGCTCCCATCCTGCGCCCCCATTCTGTCATGTGGTGCTCCCATCCTGCGCCCCCATTCTGTCATGTGCTGCTCCCATCCTGTGCCCCCATTCTGTTGTAATGTACTGCACCCATTCTGCCTGTTCCTGTTTCCATTCTGCCATATGTTGTTCTCATCTTTCTCTCTCCAGCTCTACTGCCCGAGTGCGGCTGTGCTGAGTGCGGGCGGCTGTGCTGAGTGCGGGCGGCTGTGCTGAGTGCGGGCGGCTGTGCTGAGTGCGGGCGGCTGTGCTGAGTGCGGGCGGCTGTGCTGAGTGCGGGCGGCTGTGCTGAGTGCGGGCGGCTGTGCTGAGTGCGGGCGGCTGTGCGGAGTGCGGGCGGCTGTGCTGAGTGCGGGCGGCTGTGCTGAGTGCGGGCGGCTGTGCTGAGTGCGGGCGGCTGTGCTGAGTGCGGGCGGCTGTGCTGAGTGCGGGCGGCTGTGCTGAGTGCGGGCGGCTGTGCTGAGTGCGGGCGGCTGTGCGTGGCGGTGGTGAGTGCGGCTGTGCCGGGTGGTGCTGAGAGTGCGGGCGGCTGTGCTGGGCGCCGAGCGCTGGGGGCCTGAGCAGGCGGGGACACCGGCACGCTGTGGGGGTCAAGTGCCGGAGTCGCCGCTTGCTTCAGGCCCCTGGCACTTGCTAGATTTACCTGTCCCCCGTTCCACTGCTGCGCGCCTCTCTGTCTTCCGTGGTCCTCTGCCTGTGACTGTTCAGTCAGAGGGCTGCGCGCATTAAGCGCGTCATCGCGCCCTCTGAACTGAGAGGCAGAGGAGGTGAGGACGGAGTAGCGCGCATCGGTGGAACGGAGGACAGGTAAATATTGCATACTCACCCTCCCGGCACGTCCCTGCTTCTCCGTTGGAGATCGTGGTGTGCGTTCAGTGCTTACGCATACCGCGATCTCCTGGGAGCGTCGCTCTGTGGGGTCCAGACTGCGCCGGCGCTTGCGCAGTCTATAAAGGCTTCAGACAGAGTGACGCTCCCAGCGTTATATTATAGATGTGCAAGTGTTCCCTTCATTTTTGGGGGCAGTGTATAGGTCTTTATCTTGATATCACTTGAGGTCAGGTACTTGGAAATCAAAGCACTTCCATCAATAACAATACACTAGGAATTAACTCTTTATAATACTTGTGAATGAGACATTTTGGGCTTAAATTTCTTGCCATAGTTTTATTACAAGATATAGTTTCACACTTTGAATACTTTTAAAGCTGTCTTTTTGTTTGTTTTTGTTTGTTTTTTGCCATTGTTTTATGGATCCCATGCAGATTATCTCAGGAAATCCAGCAGTTGAAACAGAAGATAGTGACTGATCCCCTTTCAAAAAATCTGTCGGGAACCCTTGAAGAAAAGCCGTCCCTGGCCAACTCTCCAGCTAGCCCAGTGAAATCTCAGTCGCATTTACTTCAATTGACTGATGACAGGTATATAATCACATTGAAATCCTCCTCTAAGTAAGCATGGCAAAACATGGCAACGGCTATAATAACCACATATTGTGCCTGAATGCTTTTATCGTTTTAGGCAAGAGTATTGTTATTCCACGTTGTACTCGAAAATGAAATATTGTAGTAAAAAAATGTAATTTTCTCAGCTTTTAAAGTATTTATGTGATTATATCTAAATTGCCTGGTGCCAGTGCTGTAAGTGGATATTGCAGACAAATATCACGTTTTGATTGCATTTTCTTTTTTTAAACACTTTATAAGAGTGTAAATTGCTAGTCTTAAACATAGAAGAAAGCTTGTTTTGCCCTTATAGCCCTAGAAGCGGAATTTTACTTTCACGACTGCCTGATTAATGTATTTTTGTTTACCCAGAATACATGCGTATATTGAGGAGGAAGTACAGAGACGGTTGCAAAATATTAATTTGCCAAGTGACGACATCAGCAGCCTGAGTGTATCCTACTCTCCTGAATGTGTAAAGGTGGGTATTGCGAAATCCGTAAATTCCCAAAATTTGCTAGATGTTACAAGTAAGGCAAAGAGTCCTCTTACAGAGTAGTGTGAGCCTATTTGTATTTATTGCGGGTTCAAGTTTTTATTGGTACCATTTTTGGGTACATAAAACTGTTTGTTCATGTCTTACTTATTTTTTATGAGACTGGATGAACAAAAAACATTTTATCTATGGCATTGTTGATATTTAATTGGTCCTCTATTACGGGGCATTAGGTTGTAGTAATGTAGGTTGATGTGGGTTTTTTTTGTACAGTATATCTTTTCTATATAATAAAACATTTTAAATAGGAATTTTTTGTTTCTATTTTTTATATCTTCACAATTTTATATTCAATTTTTTCTTTCATCAATTTTTGAGTGTCACTAGCGGAGTTAACCACGTCGTGCTGCTTTTGTAGGACCCCTGTAATTGATGATCAGTTTTTCAACGCTAAGCCTTTAATGACTAATCCTAAAGGGGGCAATTCTCTGTACTAACCTCATCTCTTGTTAACAAATTATTTATATATATATATATATATATATATATATAGATAGATAGATAGGAAGGATATATCTATCTATATATATCTATCTATATATATCTATCTATATATATCTATCTATATATATATATATATATATATATATATATATATATATATATATATATATATATATATCCTTCCTATCTATCTATCAATTTTTTTTACATGCCTATATGAGGCTTTGTTTTATGTGGAATAGATTATATTATTTCTTAATGTTTATATAATGTTTAGTGTTCAGCAAATGTGCTCAGATGAGGTGATATGCAAGCATGTTCGGGGGCTAACAGAGTATCTCCGGCGTGCTTGAATACTATGTTTGAGTCGCTGCGGCTATATGTCTCACATATAAAGAATGGAGAGATCTTTCATTTTTATTGTAGGTACACTTCAACTGTGAGACAGAATCTAAAAAAATCTAGTAAATCACATTGTATGATTGTTACAGAACTAATTTGCATTTTATTGCACGAAATAAGTATTTGATGCAATAGAAAAACAGAACTTCATAAACTTTTGTATGCAATTACAGAGGTCAGATGTTTCCTGTAGTACTTGACTAAGTTTTCATAAACTGCAGCAGGTATTTTGATCCACTCCACCATACAAATCTTCTCCAGATCTTTCACGTTTCGGGGCTGTTGCTGGGCAACTTTGTGTTTCAGCTCCCTCCAAAGATTTTCGATTGGGTTCAGGTCTGAGGACTGGCTAAGTCACTCCAAGACCTTGAAATGCTTCTTACGGAGCCACTCCTTAGTTGCCCTGTCTGTGTGTTTCAGGTCATTGTCATGCTGGAAGACCCAGCCACCACCCATCTTCAATGCTCTTACTGGGGGAAAGAGGTTGTTGTCCAAAATCTAGCGATACATGACCCCATTCTCCCTTCAATACGGTGCAGTCGTCCTGTCCCCATTGCAGAAAAGCATCCCCGAAGTATGATGATTCTCCCACCATGCTTCATGGTTGGATTTGTGTTCTTGGGGTTTTACTCCTCTTTCTTCTTCCTCCAAAGATGATGAGTGCAGTTCATACCCAAAAAATCTATTTTGGTCTCATCGAAACACATGACCTACTCCCATGCCTCCTATGGATCATCCAGATGGTCACTGGAGAACTTCAGACGGGCCTGGACATTTACCGGTGTGTGAAGGGGGATCTTGTGTGCCCTGCAGGATTTTAATCCATGACAGTGTAGTGTGTTAATAACGGTATTGTTTGAGACTGTGGTCCCAGTTCTCGTTAGGTCATTGACCAGGTCCTCCCATGTTTTTCTGGGTTGATTCCTGACTAGTGATGAGCGAGTGTACTCGTTGCTCAGGTGACCTCCGAGTATTTGACTGCTCGAAGATTTAGTTTTCATCACGGCAGCTGAATGATTTGCAGCTAGTAGCCAGCCTAAGTACGTGTGGGGGTTGCCTGGTTGCTAGGGAATCCCCACATGTAATCAAGCAGGCTAGTAGCTGTAAATCATTCAGCTGCCGGAATGAAACCTAAATCTCCAAGCAGTCATAAATACTCTGAGGTCACCCGAGCATGCTCTGGAAAACCCGAGCAACGAGTACACTCGCCCATCACTATTCCTGACCTTTCTCAGAAATCATTCTTACCCCACGAGATCTTGAATGGAGCCCAGATCGAGGAAGATTGACAGTCATCTTGTGATTCTTCCATTTTCTAATAATTGCACCAACAGTTGCATTCTTACCAAGCTGTTTGCCTATTGTCCTGTAGCTCATTCCCAGCCTTGTGCAGGGCTACAATTTTGTTCCTGATATCCTTAGACAACTCTTTGTTCTTGGCCATGGTGGAGAGGTTGGAGTGTGATTGATTGAGTGTGTGTACAGGTGTCTTTTATACAGTTAATGAGTGCAGAGCATGAGGGCTTAGTAAAAAAAAACTAAACAGGTCTTTTAGAGCCAGAATTCTTGCTGGTTGTTAGGTGATCAAATACTTACTTAATGCAATAAAATTATGTAAAAATCGTCCAATATGATTTCCTGGTTTTTATTTTTAGATTTTGTCTCTCACAGTTAAAGTGTTCCTGCAATAAAAAATAAAAATTACAGATCTCTCTCCATTATTTGTAGGTGGGAAACCCAAAATCCTTTCTTGCTTGCTTTTTCTTTCTTTCTTTCTTTCTTTCTTTCTTTCTTTCTTTCTTTCTTTCTTTCTTTCTTTCTTTCTTTCCTTCCTTCCTTCCTTCCTTCCTTCCTTCCTTCCTTCCTTCCTTCCTTCCTTCCTTCCTTCCTTCCTTCCTTCCTTCCTTCCTTCCTTCCTTCCTTCCTTCCTTCCTTCCTTCCTTCCTTCCTTTCTTTCCTTCTTTCTTTCTCTCTTTCTCTCTTTCTCTCTTTCTCTCTTTTATGAAAGATTGATATTCTCATCACAGACATTTATGGTACAACTATCTGATAAATTAAACTCTGACCACCAGGGTGGGACTAATAAGTTAAAATATAACCTTTAATTGAAAGTTATTAAAAGTCCGGATGAACTACACCAAGAAGAAAATAAGTACACTATAGACACAAAAAAAACAAAAGTGAATACTTAAACTAAATATAACCAGAGACACAATCGCAAACATGTACAATATTACACACATTTAAAAGGAGACAAACTCCTCAAGCTTCAACAAAAACTATGCGGCCATGTATTTAGGCCATACACAAATCAGGTAGCCCTTATTAGACCACTAGTACAAAAGGGAACAATCTCACCTCATACTCTTTTATGCACCATATCGAGGGAGAATAGCCCATGAAAAAAGTTGGTGTCAAATGCATGGGGGAGGCAAAACATGCAAATTTCATGCATTACCCCACATCGATCACCATGAAGTCATATTACGCCAGAATTCAACTTTTTATTCTCCCTCGATATGGTGGATAAAAGAGTATGAGGTGAGATTATTCCCTTTTGTACTAGTGGTCTAATAAGGGCTACCTGATTTGTGTATGGCCTAAATACATGGCCGCATAGTTTTTGTTGAAGCTTGAGGAGTTTGTCTCCTTTTAAATGTGTGTAATATTGTACATGTTTGTGATTGTGTCTCTGGTTATATTTAGTGTAAGTATTCACTTTTGTTTTTTTTGTGTCTATAGTGTACTTATTTTCTTCTTGGTGTAGTTCATCCGGACTTTTAATAACTTTCAATTAAAGGTTATATTTAACTTATTAGTCCCACCCTGCTTAAATTCATACAACTATCTGATAGATGCCGTTCCCTCCACATTGGCTTGCACTTATGTCGAGAACAAATTGTCCCCATTGCACTGCCCCTGTCAGTGGAGACCACACAAAATAACAAAGTTCACTCCCATTTTCAACCACTGTCCCATTGTCATTATAGCAGATGACCCCTTTAACGTGTTTCAGTAATAAGACCACTTCATAAGTAATAGAAATGTATATGAATATTGTTTTGAATTGCATGGGTACTATTTTTCCTATAATAACATATGTTATGTATCTGTGTGTGAATAATTTATTATGACCCTTCACTAAAGACACAGGCACATTATAATCCTGCTTGTTTTCCCCAGGAAATCTTTGCATGCATATAATTCAATTTGCACTAGAAAACTATTCCTGTGCTCGCAACACGGTGGCACCCAATGAGCTGTGGTGTAAACAGCATTTACTATTCTCTTTTGTTACAGTCTGTGTGGGTATAATTTAGCAGTAGAAATCTGTCAAAAGCTCTTGGAACTTTGAAATCCTTTCTGGACATTGCCCATAGGCAGGCAGAAGCTGAAGTCAGATTTACGTGAAGGGATTTTATTTTCTGGGCTTAATTGCTCTTAAATTCAGTTACATGTTACCACTTGAGAGTTCAAGTTTGACCTGTATTTAGTTATTTTGTAAGTAATGTTATGTAAAGATATCTCATGTGTATGTAAATGCATTAATTCCTATAAAACTATAATGAAAATAAAGTAAAATTTAGCAGTTCCCTTACAGAATAATAATAGTAGAGTACTGTTAACAAGGACACGTATAAGACTCAATATAAAGTATTAAATAAGATTTTCAACTATTAGAAACATAATTTGAAGTTGTGTATAGTAATAGAAATTCAGCTGAAATGGACCCTTGGGAGGAATATTCTGAACTGTTCTAAGCCAATCAAATAGCAATGTTCTCAGCCATAAGGCTCCGCCTTTAATGTCTTTTTCAGTTGGATGACTGACACTGTATGCAGTGTTTACAATATAGAACAGTGGGAGTATTTAGCACAAAAAAAATAAAATGTCTATAATTTTCTATTTTTGTTCGGTCTTACATTTCCATGTGCCTTTATTCTCATTTACGTTTACTGCACTTAGGGGAATGACAATTTTCTGAATGGAATAAATCAAAGAAAAATGAAGTATGAGGTATGTAACCATTTGATTTACTTTGCTTTCTCATCTGATTTGCATGCCCTAATGATCAGTGGTAATGGTAATATTAGTTAATTGATAATTTGCCATCCTTTATTTGTAACAGTTTTTGTTTTAAAATGACTGGTTGGGATTTGAGACTTGGTTTAATACCTGCTTCCTTTACGATTACATTTTTGAGTGGAAGATGCCAAGACGAAAAAAAAAAAAAAAAGCTAGAGTGTTTCTATATTTGCTTATTTTTCTGTTTGGAAGGTTCCATCACAAACGTGCTTGCAAATATTCATTTCTCTTCAGGGACATGGCAAAGCTAATGCCTTACAGATTTTTGGCATATTAAGAGAAAGTGGAACGTTTTTTTTTTTTTTTTTAACAATACCATTTATTGATCCAATGAAGATAATGAATCCAGACAAAAAAAGAAACATAAGAGTCAGAATCCACCCTGTCATATCATCTTGTATAGACATTAATAGTTGTTTTAAAGGGACTCTGTCACCTGAATTTGGAGGGAACAATTTTCAGCCATAGGGGCGGGGTTTTCGGGTGTTTAATTCACCCTTTCCTTACCCGCTGGCTGCATGCTGGCTGCAATATTGGATTGAAGTTCATTCTCTGTCCTCCGTAGTACATGCCTGCACAAGGCAATATTGCCTTACGCAGGCGTGTACTATGGAGGACAGAGAATGAACTTCAATCCAAAATTGCAGCCAGCATGCAGCCAGCGGGTAAGGAAAGGGTGAATCAAACACCCGAAAACCCCGTCCCTATGGTTGAAAATTGTTCCCTCCAAATTCAGGTGACAGAGTCCCTTTAAGCTTTGGGGTAAAAAAAAAACAAAAGAGGAGGACAACAGAACTTGTTTCTCTGATATAAACTCGTGTTTAGGTGGGAACTTTAAAGGGGTTGTCCACTACTTTCAATTAACCCCCCAATGTACCCCCCCGGGGCCCCTAATGAATTGTGCCATTACCTTCTGTTGACGTTTTCGCCTGTGAGCGGCGCTATTCCTCCTGCTGAGTCCGGGTCACATGACCCCCAGACTGCAGCCGCCGCTCATTTCCGCCGACGTCACGTCAATTTCCAGGCTCTGAAAATTGACGTGACGTCAGCAGCAGGCGTGACCAGCCCCCACAGTCAGCAGTCACTCAGCAAGAGTGACTGGGCTGTGGGCGGTGCTGGGGGCTGCCTGCAGGGCTGTGCTGGGGGCGGGCGGGGCTGTGTGTGTGCTCACTGCTGGGATCATGATGTGTGGCTGGGCTGTGCTTCGGTCGCCGGGGGTCTGCCGGTGCTTGTGCCCGCCGGCGTTTCTGCCCGCCGGTGCATGTGCCCGCCGGCGCCGGTGCTTCTGCCCGCCGGTGCTTCTGCCCGCCGGTGCTTGTGACCGCCGGCGCTTGTGCCCGCCGGCGCTGTGCGTGTGTGTGCCGGCGCTGTGTGTGCGTGTGCCGACGCTGTGCGTGTGTGTGTGTGTGTGTGTGCCGGCGCTGTGCGTGTGTGTGCAGGCATCGTCCGATGGGACTACAAGTCCCATCGGGCTCTGCCTGTTACACTGACAGTGAGTGACACATTAGCCAATGATGGGACAGTAGTAGTCCCATCATCCGGCTAATGTGTTGAATGTAAAAAAAAAAAAAAAAAACACAATACATACATACATACATACATACATACATACACACCATGCGACGACATGCACCATGTGACATGCACCATGCAACGACATGCACCATGCAATGACATGCGCCATGCGACGACATGCACCATGCGACGACATGCACCATGCGACGACATGCGCCATGCGGCGACCTGCACCATGTGACGACATGCGCCATGCGACGACATGCACCATGCGACGACATGCACCATGCGACAACATGCACCATGCGACGACATGCAACAACATGCACCATGCGGCGACATGCACCATGCGTCAACATGCACCATGTGTCAACATGCACCATGTGTCAACATGAGACACGCACCATGCGACGACATGCACCATGCATCGACATGCACCATGCGTCGACATGCACCATGCGTCGACATGCACCATGCGTCGACATGCGACAACATGCGACATGCACCATGCGACGACATGCAACATGTGACATGCGACATGAAACATGCCACATACAGTACGTACATACAACAGACATACAGTACATATAACATAGATTACATACTCACCATCACTTGTCACTTTGATCCCCGAAGCCATTGTCATCTGTAAAAAATATTAAAATAATAAACAAACACTATACTCCCTGATCCGCAGAAATCCAATTAAAACGAGTGTCCCACGACGATCTCCCGTGGAGAGCAGGAGCCTCTGCTGATGCAACCACTCTCCAGGGGCTCCAGGAAGACAATGAGGGGAGGAAGGTATCCTTCCACAATGTATTCCCCACAATGTATTCCTACACCCCTGTGAGAAAATAGTCCCTAGTCTCACTTTATGGCATGCTGTATGAGAAAGTTCCCACGCAGCTTTTTGCCATAAAGTGAGACCAGTGAACTTTAGTAACCTCAGTGATGCACTACAGGAGCCATTGTCTTCTGTCAGTGTGTCACTGAGGGTCCTATAGAGCAGTGACACCACCCAATGTCACTGTTCTATAGGGGAGATCGTCGTGGGACACTCGTTATTAATTGGACTACAGCGGACAGGTAGTATACGGTTTATTATTTTACTTTTTTGCAGGTGCTGGAGTATGGTAAGTATGGTTAAATGAAGAATATTAAAATACTTTTTTCCTAATGTGTGTGTTTCATTAACCCTTTTTTAGTATTGGATTAATAATGGATAGGCGTCTTATTGACGCTTCTCCGTTATTAACCCGGCTTAATGTCACCTTACAATAGCAAGGTGACATTAACCCCTTATTACCCCATATCCCACCGCTACACGGGAGTGGGACTGAAATACATGGCACTTTAATACGTGGCACTGAAATACGTGGCACGTGGCACTTACGTACGTGGCACTGAAATATGTGGCACGTGGCACTGAAATATGTGGCACTTACATAGGTGGCATTTAAATCCGTGGCACTTAAATCCGTGGCACTTACATACATCGCACTTGCATACATGGCACTTAAATACGTGGCACGTGGCACTTACATACGTGGCACTTACATACGTGGCACGTGGCACTTACATACGTGGCACTTATATACGTGGCACTTATATACGTGGCACTTACATACGTGGCACGTGGCACTTATATACGTGGCACGTGGCACTTACATACGTGGCACTGAAATAGGTGGCACTTAAATACGTGGCACTGAAATACGTGGCACATACGTGGCACTTACATACGTGGCACTTACATACGTGGCACGTGGCACTTAAATCCGTGGCACTTAAATCCGTGGCACTTAAATCCGTGGCACTTAAATCCGTGGCACTGACATACGTGGCACTTACATACGTGGCACTTACATACGTGGCACTTATATACGTGGCACTTATATACGTGGCACTTACATACGTGGCACGTGGCACTTACATACGTGGCACTTACATACGTGGCACGTGGCACTTATATACGTGGCACTTATATACGTGGCACTGAAATAGGTGGCACTTAAATCCGTGGCACTGAAATACGTGGCACATACGTGGCACTTACATACGTGGCACTTACATACGTGGCACTTACATACGTGGCACTTACATACGTGGCACTTACATACGTGGCACGTGGCACTTAAATCCGTGGCACTTAAATCCGTGGCACTTAAATCCGTGGCACTTACATACGTGGCACTTACATACGTGGCACTTACATACGTGGCACTTACATACGTGGCACTTACATACGTGGCACTTACATACGTGGCACTTACATACGTGGCACTTACATACGTGGCACTTACATACGTGGCACGTGGCACTTAAATCCGTGGCACTTAAATCCGTGGCACTTAAATCCGTGGCACTTAAATCCGTGGCACTTACATACGTGGCACTTACATACGTGGCACTTACATACGTGGCACTTACATACGTGGCACTTACATACGTGGCACTTACATACGTGGCACTTACATACGTGGCACTTACATACGTGGCACTTACATACGTGGCACGTGGCACTTAAATCCGTGGCACTTAAATCCGTGGCACTTACATACGTGGCACTTACATCCGTGGCACTTACATACGTGGCACTTACATACGTGGCACTTACATACGTGGCACTTACATACGTGGCACTTACATACGTGGCACTTACATACGTGGCACTTACATACGTGGCACTTACATACGTGGCACTTACATACGTGGCACTTACATACGTGGCACTTACATACGTGGCACTTACATACGTGGCACTTACATACGTGGCACTTACATACGTGGCACTTACATACGTGGCACTTACATACGTGGCACGTGGCACTTAAATCCGTGGCACTTAAATCCGTGGCACTTAAATCCGTGGCACTTATATACGTGGCACTTATATACGTGGCACTTATATACGTGGCACTTATATACGTGGCACTGAAATACGTGGCACTGAAATATCGTGGCACTATGACTGTCAGAAAATGTTCATTAAACAGTTAGGGGTGAGGTTAGGGGTAGGGTTAGGGTTTGGATCCCTTTATCACCCTGATGGTGGTGGGTGTTTTTTCAGTTTTTTTTCTATAAAAACGCATCATCGGTGAGGGTGGAAGATATGGTTATCGCAATCCCAGTGATGACATAACCAAAGTAAAGACCATAAATATAAAGTAATGGACAAGTACTGAACAATCCCTTTAATATATGATACTAAAACTGTTTTGAATCTATAAAATGCACAGTGTAGACTACAGTCTACAAATCT
The DNA here is from genome assembly GCF_051348905.1 of Ranitomeya variabilis. Classification (NCBI taxonomy): domain Eukaryota; kingdom Metazoa; phylum Chordata; class Amphibia; order Anura; family Dendrobatidae; genus Ranitomeya; species Ranitomeya variabilis. The sequence continues at coordinate 73,982,826 of NC_135233.1, forward strand.
GTAATTTCTCAGTGTGAATGCAGATTTTTGGTTACTCATATTACACTCAGAGAGTGAATACAAGGATGTGATTTGAATACTCCCAATGTTGTCACCACGGTTTCTCTCACGGAGAATTTGTGTCAGTATCATTATGTGAACCCTGTGGACAATCAGTGGCTGCTTCACTGTCTTCGCCTTAGGAAGAAGTGGCTTACATTTGGTAATTCTTAAAAAAAATGCAGCAACACTCACTTCCTACAGATATAAGAGTTTGCTTAGAAGGTGGTGAGAGTGATGCGGCCACTGATTGACCACAGGTACAATCGCTGCGAGACACCGCGCCGACACTATTGGAACGTGCAGGCACTGGAATCCTAGTAAACATACAGACTGAGAGGGGGTTGTTAGAATAGTGGACAAACCCTTCAAAGTTCTATATGTATGTATATATCACTGCAACAAAATATTAAAGTGTATGTATATGAATAAATAATTTATTCCATACATACACATAGAAGTTTATATTGGTGTGTATATAAAAGGTGTGATCGCATATTGGTGCAATCTGTGCAGCTAAAATGCAATGGGGGCCATTTCTACCTCGAAAGCAGGTGGAATTGTGACTTAGGATGAGCTGTTATTTCTGCAAATGGCCCATATATTGTTTCTGAAACTGGGGCCTCTCCTGTATATGAGCACAAATAGTGTAAAATAAGAACACACATAATATATACATGCACACAAGCGTATGTAGATGGACACATATAACCACACATGTACTGTGTAATTTACATATCTAAGACATATACGCAGTAGGATCTCTTTACAGTATATCATATGTATACTAAACTATATATACTATGAAATAGATGAGAGAGAAAAAAAAGCTAAAAGCTTGATCACCATGGTTGTGCAGTTCTTGGTGCTGCTTTACAGCTTGTGACCAAGATGTGACCTCTCCTCATCAGCCTGAAGAGAGAGGAGGGAGAGGAGGGAGGGGTTTGGGTGTGTTTTTGGAGTGGGTGTGCTAAGTTCGGGCTTAGAGGACAGTGCAAAGCATCATGGAACTTGTAGTATTAGGGCACAATAAGGAAGTAGTCGATTAACCCCATGAGAGCTGAATCCAGCACTGAAGATGTGCTGCTACAGCATGATAACAGGTAATATTGTTAAAATAAACACAGTAGATGTTTTCAGTGGCCCATAATAGCAAGATTTATGAAAAAAAAAAAAAAACTTTATAGTAGTGGACAACTTCTTTAAACACAAGATCATTTGCCAAAACCATAAAATTCGCTGCATTTTAGATTTACAAATTTCCTATGTCTCCCATCAGTGGTCATCTCTAAATTTAAGGCATAGTACACGGGACAAAAATTAGTTTAAAAAGGTTCAGACTGGTATTGAAAATGAATAAACTTTACTAATCTCCCGAAGCTCAGTTTCTGGAACTGATCTGATTCATGCTAGACTCTGCTTCCTGGTCGTGTCTCAACACACTGGAAATACCATCTTCGTTAATCACAAGCCGCAGTGGTGACCTTTTGGCTGACTATTAATTTTCAATCACTTTTGATATGGAGATAGGCAAGGAAGTAGAGGCCAGCAGAGCGGGGATCAGTGAGGATGAGTATTACTACTGTTAGTTTTGTATACCAATATTAAAAATATATCTATCGATCTATATACTGTGTGTGTGTATATATATATATATATATATATATATATATATATATATATATATATATATATATATATATATATATATATAATATATATATATATATATACCGTGTATATACTCGAGTATAAGCCAACCCGAGTATAAGCCGACTCCCCTAATTTTGCCACAAAAAAATGGGAAAACTTAATGACTCGAGTATAAGCCTAGGGTGGGAAATGCAGCAGCTATCGGTAAATGTCAAAAGTAAAAATAGATACCAACAAAAGTAAAATTAATTGAGACATCAGTAGGTTAAGTGTTTTTGAATATCCATATTGAATCAGGATCCCCATATAATGCTCCACAAAGTTTATGATGGCCCCATAAGATGCTCCATATTAAAATATGCCCCATATAATCCTGCATAAAGGTTAATAATGGCCCCATAAGATGCTCCATAGACACATTTGCCCAATATAATGCTGCACAAACCTTGATTATGGCCCCATAAGATGCTCCATAAAGATATTTGCCCCATATAGTGCTGCACAAACGTTATGGCCCCACAAGATGCTCTATACAGACATTTGCCCCATACAAAGCTGCACAAACGTTAGTTATAGCCCCATAAGATGCTCCATAAAGATATTTGCCCCATATAGTGCTGCACAAACGTTAGTTATGACCCCATAAGATGCTCCATAAAGATATTTGCCCCATATAGTGCTGCACAAACGTTATGGTCCCAGGTGAGTATTCTTAGACAGCCCCCGCTCCCTCCTGCCGACCCCTGGGTATGACTCGAGTATAATCCAAGAGGGGGACTTTCAGCCCAAAAAAATGGGCTGAAAATCTCAGCTTATACTAGAGTATATACGGTATATATATGTATGTATATATTTTATTTTTTTTTACCCTTTTCGCGACACCTTTAAGATGGCTCCTATACGATGTGCAATTTTCTGTGCTAAAACTTTTTGGTTGCTGTGCCTACTCCTTCAAAACTTGGATTGTTATGCCAGATCCTAGCATACATTTTCTTGAAATAACTATAAAAAAATCTAAAAAATGGTTAGGCTAGAAGTGAAAAGCATAAGATCAATGCTGCTGTCATAAAACGGTGCAGAACGGTGGCTTAGTGGTTAGCACTGCAGCCTTGCGGCGCTGGAGTCCTGGGTTCAAATCCCAACAAGGACAACATCTGCAAAGAGTTTGTATGTTCTCTCCGTGTTTGCGTGGGTTTCCCCTGGGCACTCCGGTTTCCTCCCACATTCCAAAGACATACTGGTAGGGATTCTAGATTGTGAGCCCCAACGGGGACAGCGATGATAATGTCTGTAAAGCGCTGCGGAATATGTTAGCGCTATATAAAAATAAAGACGATTATTATTATAAAATACAGTTTTGTGAAAAAGTGTTTGCCCCCCTTCCTGATTTCATATTATTTTGCATGTTTGTCACACTTAAATGTCTCAAATCACCACATAAATTTATATAATAGATGAACATAACACAAGTAAACACAAAATGCAGTTTTTAAATGAAGGTCTTTATTATTAAGAGAAAAAAAATCTAAACCTACAGGACCCTGTGTGAAAAAGTGACTATCCCCACCACCCTTAAAACATAAATTATCTGTGGTTTATCACATCTTTGGGAAGCTGAGTTCAAATTCCCTAGCCACACGCAGGCTTGATTGCTGCCACACTTGTTCTCAATCAAGAAATCACATAAATAGGACCTGCCTGACAAAGTGAAGTAGCCCAAAAGGTCCTCAAAAGCTAGACATCATGCCACGATCCAAAGAAATTCTGAAACAAGTGAGAAGCAAAATAATTGAGATCTATCAGTCTGGAAAATGTTATAAAGCCAAGCTTTGGGACTCCGGTGAACCACAGTGAGAGCCATTATGTACAAGTGGCGAAAACGTGGAACAGTGTGAACCTTTCCAGGAGTGGCCGGCCCACCAAAATTACCCCAAGAGCACAGTGATCACCCATCTAAGAGGTCACAAAAGACTTTGCAACAACATCCAAAGAACTGCAGGCCTCACTTGCATCAGTTAAGGTCAGTGTTCAGCGTCGGACTGGAGTACCTTGGGCCCACCAGACAAAAATCATTCTTGGGGCCCACCTTGCATTTATATAGAAATAATACCAATTCTGTTGCAAAATGAGGTAATATCAAACAGTGTTAATTAGCCTATCACAGTAACCTTCAAAAGGAACCTGAAGACTCTTATTCACATATAAAGTGTCATGGAATAAATGGCGCTATAAGAGTGAATAATAATAATTAGTCAATAAATAACCAATTTAACTTAATGTATGAATATCAAACTAAAGAAACACTCCAGGTAAAAAAAAACAACACATGTCTCTTTCAGGGCGTGTTGTAAAGTTGCATAACTCAACAATAAATACTTTCAAGGTGCATGCCATGTGCCGTCCATTTGCCATCCTTGTTTTTCTGGTATAGATACTGGAAATTAAATTACATACTTTCAATGTTAGACACGGACGGCTCATGAACATACAGTGTGTACAAGGACATATATAAGGTATACACACAGAAACATTCAATTTATATACAGTATGCTCACATACATATACACAATATAATGCACACGTACAGTATACAAATATAATATGTACACATCCAGTATACTGTATGTACATGCATATATAAATATGCGCACATGCACCACAGATATACACAATCATACTATTTACTGTATATATGTACACACATACTATATACACATATACAGACAGGCACACTGTATACTGCACAGATACACATATATACTGAATGTATACTTACCGGGTCCTGGTGCTTCAGTTGTGCTGCAAACATCTTCCTATCCCTTGTCTGACCTCTTCTGTACTGTAAGATTCCCCCCACTTTCAACTTAACCTGACACTTGCAGGAAGAGAGAGAGGGGTGATGTGGGGGGGGGGGGTTGGGAAATACAAGCAAGGACTTCAGAAGATGCACAGCGTTACTCACTGTAAGGAATGCTGTACACTGTGCACTTCATAAAGGGGCTGCGGATGCAGGGGGCTCCCTTTGTGGGGGGCTGGGGGTGGGCCCACGGAGGATTCTCCGGTGTTCCGGTGCCCCAGTCCGACCCTATCCGTGTTCATGACTCCAAAATAAGAAAGAGACTGGGCAAAAATGGCCTGCATGGCAGAGTTCCTAGACGAAAACCACTGCTGAGCAATAAGAACATAAAGGCTTGTCTCAGTTTTGCCAGAAAACAACTTAATGATCCCCAAAACTTTTGAGAAAATACTCTGTGAGCTGACTAGACAAATGTTGAACTTTTTGGAAGGTGTTTGTCCTATTACATCTGGTGTAGCAGTAACATAGCATTTAAGAAAAGGAACATCATACCAAAAGTAAAGTATGATGGTGGTACTGTGATGGCCTGGGGCTGTTTTGCTGCTTCAGGACCTGGAAGACTTGCTGTGGTAAATGGAGCCATGAATTCTTCTATCAATCAAGAAATCTTGGTAGGAAAATGTCTGGCCATCAGTTTGTGACCTGAAGCTGAAACGCGCTTGGGTTATGCAGAAGGAAAATGATCCAAAACACACTAGCAAGTGTGCCAAATGGATTAAAGTGGTTGTCCACTACTAGGACAACCCTTTCTAGATCAAAATATTTGACTCCCCAAAAATAATAAAGCCTATACTCATCTCCAATGCCGATCCCATTCCCTCGGTGACGGCACTCGCTCTTCCGGGGCTCCCGTGCTCTTGATGTAACGTTGGCTCCCAATCAGCACTCGCGTCACTGTCCCAGCCTTCGGACAAAGCTGCAGCTGATCTGACTTCCTTTTCATGCTCAATTTAACAGAATGTGGGGACAGTGATCTTGGCGCTGATTGGGCATCGGTGTCACAACAGCACGGGAACCCCGGGAGAGCGAGTGCTAACACCGCGGGAATGGCGCCAGCACTGGAGGGGAGTTAAACACTTTATTATTCTATTGCGGCCAAGCGAGGGGTATGACAAGAAGTTTACTAAGTATTGGACAACATCTTTAACAAAAAGAAAATTAATACTTTAAAATGGCCTAGTAAAGTCCTGACCTTAATCCAATGACCTTAAAAAGGCGGTTCATGCTCGGAAACCCTCCAATGTGGCTGAATTACAACAGTTCTGAAAACATGAGTGGGCCAAAATTCCTCCAGAGCGTTGTAAAAGACTCTTTACCAGATATTGCAAACGCTTGATTGCAGTTGCTGCTAAGGGTTCCCGAACCAGTTATTGGGTTTAAGAGACAATCACTTTTTCACACAGGACCCTGTAGGTTTGGATTTATTTTTTCCTTAATCATAAAGACCTTAATTTAAAAATTGCACTTTGTGTTTACTTGTGTTATCTTTGTCCAATATTTACATTTTGTTTGGTGATCTGAAACATTTAAGTGTGACAAACATGCAAAAGAATAGGGAATCAGGACAACACTTTTTCATACGACTGTATTTCCTTAAGAGCTAGTTTATCTATATGAAGGGTACGTTATTTAACTGTTTAGGAACAATGTTTGGTGCTACCACATTCTTTTGTGTACAGCAACATACTCCACTCTGCTATGAATTGTCTATTAAAACACTAGCCCTTGTAGTTGCTGTGCATTCTGTACCAGTGATAGTTTATGTATTTTTTTTATAGTTAGATTTAATTTTATTAGCTTGTCCTACTTATAGTTATAAGTTCTACATATTTCTGCCACATTGCTGCTCATACTGCTTGATTTGGTGCAATTGGCATATATGGATAAAATTGAACAGTAGCACATCTATGGTCCTTGGAGCAGACTCTCCATCTTACCAAATTCTCCCTATTCTTGACATTTCCAACACAGACCTCTTTTAATACACTTCCATAACCTTTATCAGACATAAAACAATATGGTTGGCACTCGCAGGTTTTGAGAATTGTTCTATGGTAGGAAAATTTTGTGTAATTTAAGAAGACCTAAGCAAAACACTCCAAATGAGAATGAAGTCTTTATTTAATCATCATCCGGTATAATTCCGTACAAGTAAATGAACCAACATTTCGGTCCACATCGGAGACAGAGCTGAAGCCTAGGACATTATTGTGATCACACAACCAGCATCCCACGTATCGGCTCTGTGTCTGTGTGGCCATGAACAAGGTCCAATGTTGGATGAAACGATAGCCCATTTATTTGCATGGAATTATACCTGGTGTTGATCACGAATAGTCTTTTTTTGGAGTACCTTGGTCTCGTTGCATTACTCTGGTTTATCAAGCCCCTTTTGCCAGAAAGTTTAGCATAGAACGGTATCAATTTAGCTACTTTGGTATTTTCTGTGGTACCTCTGTCAATGTTTTAAAAAGTCAGCGGAACAGAGTTGGAGTTGCATTGCCTAGTGCTACCCAACCGATTCACAGATTCAACAAGTGCAGTTAATTATAGCAGAAATGTACTCCGGTCCATGAGTGTTTCTGGCGTTCAGGCCGCTGAATATGGTGCATCTTGCTCTAGCAGACTCTGGTATAAAATAGTGTTCTTGATGAATCTTCTCCCTCCCCCTCAATTAATAGAATCTATACCTGCTATGAGCTGGAGTGGGTTGACACAAAAATTTGTGCCAGGTTATGTCTGTATAACAGTAACCATAAATCTTTTGCAAAGATACTAATCGTGTCCCGTCCCTCCCCCAGTTAATCCCACCCACGTGGATCCCAACTTTCAATACTGGTGAGAAGCAAAAAAAAAAAAGTTTAAAAACTTTGCCCCCACATATCATGTTTCTTAATTTTCAGCTTCTCTTATGCAAAAAATCTTGCACAGATTGAATGATAAATACCCCCCACATATATTGACTGGTTGATGCCATGTTAACAAGATATCCACATTAAATTAATTAGGAAAGACACAGCTGACGCAAAGTATTTTTTCCAACTATAGCGAATGGCATGACACGTGTAAAAGATGGATCTCCTTACCATTAACTCCTTCACCCCATGGCGATTTTTTAGTTTTTTGCCCCCCGCTTCCCAGAGCCATAACTTTTTTATATTTTTCCATCAATATGGCCATGTGAGGGCTTGTTTTTTGCACTTTTGAACAAAACCATTGATTTTACCGTATAATTTACTGGAAAATAGGGAAAATCCAAGTGCTTTGAAATTGTATTAAAAAGTTCAATTCCACAATTAGGTCATTCCGAGTTTGCAGATACCAAACATGTAAAGGTGTTTTATGTAAGTGGTGAAAAAAAATTCAGAGTTTGTAAAGGCGCAATTTTACGAGCGTTTCCATCACCTGATATTGCATTTTATTGCAATGTTGCGGCAACCAAAAAATGTTTTTTCGTTACACCGTTGATTGATCGGAATAGTTATTTCTATATGTTGACTGATCAGGTGTCTCTGAACGTGGCGATATCAACTATGTATATTTATTATTTTATTTTGAATGGAGTAAAAGAGGGTGATTTGAACTTTTTATATTTTTTATATTTGTAAAAACATTTTTTTCACACTTTTTACTTACTTCAATAGTCTGCTTATCAGACTTGAAGCTGCGATTTTCTGATTGTGCAAAATTGCTCTTCTGCTATGATTGGCTATTGGGCGGTTCTCTTAGCAGATTGGCAGTGACTACCACGGGGGTCTCATGCAGACCCCGGTTGTTATGCCAACCCAATTGGCTCCCAGCAATCATGTGACAGGGGCGCTGATGGGCGGACTTAGTGACACACTTATGGCTCGATCATGTTAAATGCCGCTGTCGGAGATTGATAAGAGACATTTACCATGTTAACAGCCTAGGATGGATCACAATTCCACCAGCAGCTGTTAGAAACACATACCAGCTGATAAAATAAACTGTCATGTGCTGGAAAACATGCGGGATCAGCGCCAGAGTCCGCATCAAAGGGGGAGACATGACATGTGATGAATGTATATCATTTGTCGTGAAGGGGTTAAATAGACCTGTAGTTGCTCGCATTGAGAACAAGTAATTGTTCAGATCACCAGCACTAGTGCTCTTGGCTGCCAGTGAGAATAGTATAGCAGCTGTAGATTTGTTTTTTTGTTTGTTGTTTTTTTTAGAAATCTTGAGGTCGCTGAAGGAACTTACGGAGTATGATCCAGGAATATAGTTGTTGAATTGTATTTTAAATGCTGTTCATAAATAAAGTGATGGAATCATGGGTAATTCCTAAATCAACACTAATCACACAATGATCACTTCATTGGAATTAAAAATATGTATATTAAGGAGATATTAGATCGTTTCCTCTCTCTAATGTTTTAAACATAAAATACAACATCCTCAGGCAAATCGTAGAGAGATGTCGATTCCCGAGATTGGAACAACATCCTCACCGCCTACGACACGAGGCAGAATGGTGTTCAATGACAGACAGAATCTAAATCCTGTGACTTCTAATTTATATTCCTTCTCCACTCAAAAATGTTCCGACTCTCAAGAGAAACATTTGAAGAAAGAGAAAAGGAAAAATATATCATCCATTAGTGAATATTTTGACTTTTCTTCTGACACAGAACGTGAACCAAGTCACCTTCTCAGTAGAAATCTCTCTTGTGCTTTTCCGCAAATTTCTGCCAAGACCAAAGGGAAACATTTAGAAAGTGTGTCTAGTGACCGCGATTTCTTTAAAATGGAACCTGACTGGACTCTATGCCAGCAAATGTCCTCCTCCAAGATGAAGACGCTTGATACTGAACAACCCGAGTATAATGATATATTTCACTGTAATCTCTCTGAGACCAATATGCTTTTGGAAAATGATTTGAAGGAAAACAAGTGTTTCTGCCCAGCTCACCAGGGTATCCTCCAACAGCCTCCTACTTACAGGCTTGACTCAGAAGTGAACAGAGATTGTTCTTCATGCAAAGATACAGCACAGTATAAATACAGTTTACAAAATCTTTTTAGCAGGTTTTCTTATCTTTATAAGGAGAAGCCGCTTCCAACTATACGAAATGTTATTAAACAAGCTAAAGACTTATGTAGTGTGCAAACGCATAGTGTGCGCAATCTTCCAGGTCTTTCACTTATTAAAGATTTGCAGTTTGTGAATTATTTTCATTTGCCAAATTCAAGCCAGAAACCGGAAGAAGCCAGCGTTTTGGATCTTCAGGAGAACAAGGTGAAAATCTACAGCATCAGCCCATCAAGCATGTGGAGTCCAGATAGTCAGAACCTAATGTTATTTGAACTTTCTATAAAAATGGAAATGGGTGATGGAGGCCACCACCTTTCTCCGTTTGAATGTGATGAGACAGATAATGTCACTTTGTTTCCACAAACTTTTTTTAAACTTCCCATGAAACTTCAAGAACTAAGAAATTGCCATGCAGATGAAGTTCTTGATCATTTCCTCATGACTGTGCCAGACCTGTGCGTTAAAAAAAATGAATGTGACACTATCTACTGGATCTCTGTTGGTAATAAGAGTCATCCAGAACCTCAAATTGCCTGTTTAATCTTGTCAACATCAAATCTTAGCTTTATAATATTTTCAGACACCAATTCTACGTTTCTTTTTACTCTTCCGGTCAGTTTATTTGCAGAGCTTCACATCAGTTTCGGAGGGCAAAGCCTACAGCTGCTTGGTACCTTTGATGAATCCCCTGTGACTATTTTTACATTTGATAATAGCTGTACTCTGCGACTATGTCAAGTCCTAACAAAACTGCATCTGACTGATTCAGACTATGCCAAATATTGTAGTCATCCACTCTTGAGTAGGGATTTGATGGAGCTGTCAACTGACTGGAATGCAGATCTCTCTGACCTTGTCTGCTCTAATGGTTTTAAAGTAACTTGCAGCTTCAAGAGTGCATTAGCTGATGTGGCGTATCTTCTACATGAAAATACAAATGGCGTTAAACCAGCATTAGGAGATATGTGTTTGTTGCTTTACACATCAGTCAGGGTAGAACATGTGCATGGTCAATGTGCCTACAGGTCACTGGCTCTCACTAATACATCTATTGCTCTTGTACATGACAGGGTTTTCCAGCCTAATTTGGGCACTTCGAGACTTTCAATGACGCACTTTGACCAGATAAAGTTGCATTCTCTCAGTAATGTGAAATGCATTATCTTAACAGACAAAGAGGATTTAACCAAAATAACAATTGTTTTTAGAAACGAAGACCAGAAAAGTAACCTAGAGTTGGATGAAGAAGAAAAAGAATTGCTCTCTGTTATTTCTCGGTCAGACCTAACAATCTGTCTGTAACTACAAATGTGTGGAAACTGACACTAAGCTCATACAAGCATGCACTTTTTCTTATAAGACACTTAACATTTTAGTCCTGGAAAATATACCAGAAGAAATGTTTTTATGGTCTGGAACTTCTTTCAACTTTTAGAATAATTAAGAGGCGTTTTTGCTGTCAATATATTTTACTGGTTAGCTGAAGTTTCAAAGGGGGAGGTTCATTATACAACAGTTTTCTTCCAAAGTAGGAGTTTCAAATGATGACATGTGCTTATTTTGCATGTAAATTTATTCAGAGTTGGTGGGCTTTCATAGAAGCTGCAGTCTTACTTGTTGCCCATCATGTTTAGTATAATTTAGACGAAGACTAGAACTAGCACATATTACTACTCAACGCTAAGCCTGTTCATAGCCAATGTAGGTTTTTCCATTCTGACATAAGGAGAGGGAATTTACTTATTTGTCAAGAGACCTATACCTTTTAATAGATTTGTTGCTTATTACTCCACCGTACTCTGGGAATATCCTGGGATACAAAATGTTAGTCTCAATGAGTTCCACCAAAGGTGTTGATATGAAAAGATGTCAAAATACAGTCGGTCCAGTCTCTTAATTGGGAAGTTATGTTAGTTCCCTCAAGGTTTACATTAAAGGAATTTTTTAGTTGTGTAAAGTAGTTGTCCTTCCCTACGCATAGGTCGCTAATATCATATCGGTGGTGAATAGACTAAGCCAGGAGTTTGCAGTGGAATACGGGACTTGGGCCAGCCCCGCTGTCTCTTGGGACACGATGAAATGCTCAGCCCAGCTGTGTTTGTAAAGGGGGCAGTGCTAAAAATGAAGAGGTCACAGCTCTCTCACAACCACTGTGGTCCTTTCATAACGATCATAAACGGTAGAAGCGAAAGTCAGAACCCCATCGATCTAATGTCCTAAAAAATGTGTTTCCAATTATCACGTAAGTAAAGCAGAAATCTGAAATTAAATGCAACATAAGTCTGTGACAACTACCCAGATTGTGGTAGCTGTTGTCAGTCATGATGTGTCATCCACAAGGATTTCGGCACTGAATGTAAAAGATGCCCTTACATAGCTAACATGATGTTATGCCTGATTAAAAAATAGCGCATGCTCCCTATGACTAAAAACTATTTTAGATATCTACTTTTTTTAGCGACTTTTCTCCTCTGAAGATGGGTTTTAAATGAGTCCCCTCCTATGTTATTTTTAAGAGCTAATAAGAGCATTTATTACTGGTCTAATCGCAAACTTTACAACATTTTAACACTTGAAGCAGAAAACTTTTATTATTTTATCCCATTTAACCAGATGGCATCATTGTTACCTAATTACACCGTGCATTTTCTAAAGATAGACCACAAAGCAATATGTAGAAATAGGAACCAAAGTGTCATGTTGAAAATGTTGAAGGAAGTTATAGAGCAAAAAGTGATGATCAGGTTGGTATATAATTTTTGTGGGAAAAGTTTCAGCAAAACTTGCATGTCACACGTTGAAATCCATGTCCAGTGGGCGGTCCTACTTAGTGATTGACAATTTTGCCTATATTACCATACATACACAGATGTCAGTCACTGGTAGGACAAACTGCATACTTATAACAGATTTAAATGAGTAACATGCAAGTTTTACTGAAACCTTTCCAACAAACCTAGATATCGTTCTGACCAGCTTCTCCTTCTATATACCGTGTTTACAGACCGGCCTGAATGTACAACCTGACTGGTCCCTTTAGACTCTTCTTGTGAACGAGTTCTCTCTTTAGAATTTTGACCTGTACAATAGTATTGATAGTTTGCACGCTTACTTGAGCTCGTCAATACAATTCCAGCCGCATACACTATATTTTCTAATAAATGCTATTTTTCTGCTCATGTCTTCTCGCTGGATGTCCCGATTTAGAACCGAGAGGGGTCATCTTTTTGTGTTGCGGCATTTTGCAACCCTGTCCCAGGGATGACCCAATAGTGCAAATGTTCAAGCTTTGAACATGTCTCTGTTTCTGAAATAACGGCTAGTTCTATTTCTACAAACACGGCTATGCTTGATGTAAAAACTGCTGCTCCAAATTATGTGCTCAATTCCCTTTCTTCTGTGTATCTTTGAATATAATGTCTCTGAGAATTTGTTTTGTCACAGTACATTGACACATTCAGATCTGACATTGTAATGAATAAAATATTGATTGGGGATCATGTTTTGTGTGGTTTATTGTATTTCTCGTCCATATACCGCAGCCTTCAAAATTACCAGCAGTTTATACACTCGTTCTTACACTTGATTTGTAATACCTGTCCACCGCTAAGGTTTATGAAATTAGGTTTCTTATTCTCTTCATACATCGTTATGTAACTTGTTTCCCTGCATGAAAGCTTACCATTTATTATTAAATGAACCTTCTCCTTATGTGTGTTCAGACACGCCATTATTTTATTTGATATCAATTTCACTTGGATACACAAGTCTCTGTAGACTGACGGTTTTGTTATATTTTTCACAGTATTTTTATATACCTCTTGTGTATGTGACGTGTTTTGGTCTAGTTACTGCTGCTAAATCTTGCTTAAGAAAAAAAAATACATGTAGTTGTACAATCTGCATTTAGATCATGTGAATATATATCCTCTTAAGGTACCGGAATTGTATTGCTTATTTTTTTGGCAGAGCTTGATTTGCAGCTTGTACTAAAGTCCAGAGCTGCATTCATAGTTCTGCTGGTTCCCAGTCAACAGTTCATCAATAAACATCCCTGAAAGTCCTATAATGCGATAATTCTGTAATTTATATAATGGAAGTAGATCTGGACTTTCACCTGCATTACTTTAAAATGTAATAGCAGAATAACCAGCGCCATCAAGTGAACGCACCCAGCAGACCACATTGTCAAGTTTTCCGTGGTGCCCGGACTTTCCTTCTGTAGCTAGCATCCTCAAGCCATTTCATGATCGGCAGGTCTCTGTGATATCAGGGAATCGCGACTCAGATCATCTGAACAGGCCTCATGTGACGTCATTACGTTTCAGAGCCTAACAAACTTCAGAGTCACCGAGGTGCCGACTGCAGACCTAAAGACTGCCCTGGTTGATCTGCCATGGAGGACAGGACTAAAAGCTGCATTAAAATGTGTGTGCTTAAATCTGACACTTTACCCCTTCTCCCCAGGCATTTTTCCTTTTGCCAAGAGCCATAACTTTTTTTTTTTTTTCCATCAATATGTGAGGGCTTGTTCTTTGCGGGACAAGTTGTACTTTCTGAATGACACCATTAATTTTACCATATAGTGTACTGGAAAGCAGGAAAAAAATTCAAGTTCAGTGAAATTTAAGAAAAAAAGTACAATTTCAAAATAGTTCTTTGAGTTTATTTACCATGTTTACTGTATGGTAAAACTGACCTGGTAATATGATTCTCCAGGTCAGAGGTCGGTACGAGTACGCAGATACCAAACCGGTGTGGGTTCTTTTTTTTAAGTGGTGAAAAGAAAAGAAAAAAATTTGTATGAAAAAAATGTGGGGTTTTTTTGCATTTGTTGACATTATCCAAGACCTGCAACGTCTCCATTTTTCGGGGTCTGGGGTGGGTGAAGACTTCTTTTTTGAGGTTTGATCTGATGTTTTTATTGATACCATTTTGGTGTACATACAATGTTTTGATCGCCTCTTATTGCATTTTATTGAAATGTTGCAGTGACCAAAAAAAGCTAATTCTGGCGTTTTTGATTTTTTTTTTTTCTTGTTACACCGTTTAGCAATCAGATTAATTTTTTTTATACTTGCATTTATTTATTTTTTTATTTTGAACCGTGATTAATAGTCACCTTAGGGGACTTAAAGCTGCGATTAGGGCTTCAGCACTGCTATGTATAGCAAAAATCACAATCTCTTATGAGATTTACAGCAGGATCGTGATGACAGTCACAGGGGTCTTCTGCAGAACACCTGCTGTTATGGTGGGGCATCGATGGGCAGTACTTGTGACGCACTTCCGGACAGCGCTTGTTAAATGCCGCTGTCAGTAATTGACAGTGGCATATAACATGTTAATAGTTGTGGGCTGTTCGAGGCACTTGATGGCTAATTAAATCAGCCATCAAGTGCAGGGAAAGATCGAGGCTCCACGTGTAAGTCATCATCAAAGGCAGGGACATGGCCGATTACGTAAATGTTATCAGTCATAAAGGGGTTAATATATTGTTGATTTTCCTTCATAGTGCCCTATATTTTATAGGTCAAAATTGGTCATGAGTGAATATACTCGTTACTCGAGATTTCTCGAGCATGCTCGGGTGTCCTCAGAGTATTTTTTAGTGCTCGGAGATTTAGTTTTTCTTGCCGCAGCTGAATGATTTACATCTGTTAGCCAGCATAAGTACATGTGGGGATTCCCTAGCAACCAGGCAACCCCCACATGTACTTATGCTGGCTAACAGATGTAAATCATTCAGCTGCGGCAAGAAAAACTAAATCTCCGAGCACTAAAAAATACTCGGAGGACCCCCGAGCATGCTCAGGAAATCTCGAGTACCGAGTATATTCGCTCATCACTAGTCAAAATTATTTTGTCAGGCATTTTAGATAGAAGGTGAGACTGAGGCTTCTTACAATCATGATTGGAGTCTCAGCAGGACAGTGCTGCTGCAAGGTGAAAGTATACAGAACTTTAAAAGCTACATTTTTAGATTGAGAAAGAAAACTAAATCAGCAAGCTGGAATCAAATCATGAATTATAGCGAGCTGCTTTCTTACTGCGCTATGATTATGATGTAATTTTGCAATTTAGCTGAAACACTGAGCAATTTTCATATTTCAGTAATTTACATAAAAATCAGTGGTTCATTTTTAGCCTAACTGAACAGGTATAATTTCGTACTCTGCCACTGGTTTAAATTCCAGATAGGATTCATATTTTGCTCCACTGGAATATGCTTTTATAACTCTGATCCCTTTCTGATCCCCTTGGTGAGGATTATGTATGGCCCTTTTTAAAGA
Source organism: Ranitomeya variabilis (assembly GCF_051348905.1). Taxonomy (NCBI): domain Eukaryota; kingdom Metazoa; phylum Chordata; class Amphibia; order Anura; family Dendrobatidae; genus Ranitomeya; species Ranitomeya variabilis. The sequence continues at coordinate 73,998,727 of NC_135233.1, forward strand.
GCAAAGAAAACAGGGAAACAAGTGTCTAAACAGGATGACAAATGCCCAACAAACATGCAAAATACTTGCTCGTTGGGTGTGGAGATTTTTAAGTTTGCATAAAAATCATCATTATTGGTCACATGTTAACACATGATGTCCTCACGTGAAATTTCGTGGGCACAGTATATGGAATTAATGATCAATTAGGACATAGAAGGTACTTCAGCCTATCTAAATAAGTCTTAAATGGAACGCAGATCTGCTTGTACATAGCCAAGTTGGGATCCTTCAACATTTGCGATCTGCTCATCGAAATGTGCTACTAAGCAGGATGCTCTTGAATACCACCTTACTACCCCATCATTCACTGTTTTCAATTTTATCAAACTTGCAAAATTAAAGTAATTATTTCACGAAGGCAACCCATGTCTGCAATGCCCTATTACTACTTGGAGGCAAGTTCTCTCCTCTCTTGAGCCCATCTGCTCCCCCACTCTAGAAGACAAAACCCATGCATATAAAGCTAATCATTTTACTAAGCTAGGAAATTTATGGTGACCTCTCTTTTCCTGGCAGTCTCTTACCCACAGTAATAAGTTGATTGATAGACCTGCGTTATTTAAAGTAAGGGGTGTCATGGTGGAACAACCTCTTTCACTGGTCCATGTAGAACCTATCTTTTGCGCTAGCTTTGTGTAGCATTCTGTGTAAGTAAAAACTGAAATAAGACAAAGTATAGCATATTGATACTTCATTTTTGCAACCATTGAGATTATTCCACTGCTCGATGTTTGCTGAGTTATGCTGCGGTTTAATGCTATGTCTTGGCTACCTCTAGTGTTCATAGCAAAACCATTAAGCAGCATTATTTAGCTTTGTTTCACAAAGTGTCTAAGCCTTTTTCCCCCACTATCTTCATTCTTTTTAGACAAATAATACAAATAGAAAAATCCCTTTGTAATTATTATAATTACCCATCAGTAATCCACCACTACTCCCTCCCCCAAAAGGTACTCCAAGTCACCAAAAAGACCATCCGGTTCCAATATTTTTATATATTTTTTTACCCTCTATATTGTGTACAAAAATGTCTCCTTATCTCCATCCTCTCAACAACTGTTCCAAAATGTTCCCAGTAACTTATTTTATTACAATCACGTATTAATTTTCTCTGTTTTGCTATGTATTCTACTGGTTTTCCCACTCCCTTATTGATACAGTGCATTCTGAAGTCTAATTTCTTGCTAATGGTACCATTGTAGTAAACCGTGGTAACAAAACAATCTCCTTGTTTCCCTGTCTCATGTTCTTCAGGATTAAATTTTGTTACTTTTTTTTTGCTTCCACTTTATTTTAAAAAAAAATTTCATTCCATTATCTCACTCCAATATCTCCTTACATTCCTACAAAACATGTTTTAATTTATCGCTCTCCATACCGCAAAATTTGATTTTTACCTCTATCCTCTTTAAAGAAGCCTTGCTGTGAACTTCCTCCCATAAACCTGTGTATATGTATGTAGTGTTTTTTTTTTTTAAATCAGTTTTTATTAAAGCATATGACACGCAAGTAACAGTCTGATACATTTTCCAGACAGGTAAAATGAATACAAAACCGATGAATACATTTACAACGCTCTTACCCCATACCCAACCCCCCAATCCCCTGCCCTTTGTCCAAAAAATCTGAAAACATCACCTCTTGCAAAAGTTATACTAAGCTTTACAAAAGCACACCTGTACGTGTAGAAGTCCCTCCAGAAGCAACTAAACGATACCCATTCTATTCTGTAATAACTCAGCAGACGCCACGCCTGGGTAATCCATCCATCCGCCCCAAACGTTTTCAAATTTTGTATTCTGACCTCTCTTGATGTAGATATTCCTTACCACAAGGGCAATAAAATTTATTTCAACAAATTCCTTTTTACCTAGTGGTCTTTCATCCAACCAATGCATCGCAGTAAGCTTCCTCGCAGCATACAACAATCTTGCAATAGACAACCTTCCACATTCATCCGTAGCAATATCATCCATACAGCCCAGGAGGCACGTCAGCGGGCTGCGCACTACATTTACCCCAGTCACCTCTTGAATCAAATTAAGAACCTTCACCCAAAAGGGCTGGAGGCGAGCACACGACCACATCATATGTAGCAAATCAGCACCTTCCTCACCGCACCTTGGGTATTTTGAGTCACCTCTCAGTCCTGCCGTCATCATCCAAACCGGGGTCCTGTACACCCTTTAAACCAGGTATAGCTGTGACACCCTCTTAGCCTAACTCAAGGAAGCCCTGGGGATGTATTGTAGTATAGACTCCCACTGAGACTCCGATAAGGGACCCATGTCTGCCACCCATTTTTTCCCGTATCCTTAACGGGTGCTTCAATAAAAAGGTATCCATCAGACCCCTATACATCAAAGTAATTAACCCCTTTGTATTCCTCCGAGGCCCTAAAAGATTCAATAAGCTATCGAACTGCAGAATCATGCATGACACCTCATTTTGACTATTTAGGGCGTGTCTCAACTGCAGATACTGAAAGAACATCTTCTGACTTAAAGGAAACTCATTCCTAGGTGTTTCAAATGCTTTAATAACATCCCCATCAAACAACTGAGGCACAAATCAAATACCAATGCACCTCAACTGACCTAACCCCTGCAATCTCATAACCTCTGGCAACCTAGGATCAAACCTAATTGCCACATATCTCGTAAATTCCATTACTCCCCTCCACTGCTTAATTTTCTGCCAGACTTTCCGCATCATAACTATTGTTGGAAATTTTTTTGTGTTAATTCTGAATCTGCCCACTTCCAGACTAGCTAACAGTGGGCCCTTCCCCACTGCGTATTCAATTATTATCCCTGCTGAAGAACTTTTGTTCTGGTTCTCCCCAATCTACCATATGTTGGCGTTGGGATGCTATATAATAGATCCATGGATTAGGGACTGCCAGACCACCCTCATTCTTTGCGCTTTGCAGATCTTCTAATTTGCTGTATGCCCGTCCACCCTTTCAAATGAAATCCCTAAATAAATTATTGATCCTATAAAATTTACTCTGAGGCAACCACACTGGAGCATTATGCAATATATATAGGAGCTGAGACATAAGTATCATTTTGATAAAATTGACTCTACCTGGGACCGGTAGAAATGGCTTCTTCCAGGCCCCAATCTTCTGCTGAAACTTCCCAAGCAAGGGAGTCGGGTTGAGCCGCACATCCTCCGTATTGCCGCCGCCAAGGGCTCAACAGCAATTGCAAACAGCAGGGGAGACAAATGACACCCCTGCCGCTTTCCCCTATACAAAGGGAAATCCCCCGACGAGCCCATTTACCTGTATCTTAGCTCTTGTAAATGCGTACATCAGCTGCACCCATCTTATAAATCTCTCGCAGAAACCCATAGCCTTCATGACCGCCCACAAATACCACAGCTCCAAACTATCAAATGCTTTAGCGGCGTCTAAAGACACCACAACCCTCCAACCCATATTATCTGCCTTTACCTGCATATTAAGAAACAATCGTCTAAGGTTACATGCTGTAGAACTATTGGGCATAAATCCGGATTTGTCCTGATGTATTAGTGTTATCACCTAGTTAAGACGATTAGCCCATATCTTGGCCAGTATTTTGACATCTGTTGTTAATAACGAGATTGGGCGATAAGAGGCCGTATCCTTACACTATTTTGGCAACACTACAATTATTGCCTCACGCATTGACCGCGGCAACTCCCTCTCCACCAGACCAGCAGCATACACCTCCAACAAAGTGGGAAGAACTATCTCTTTATATTTTTTTTATACACCTCCCCCGGGATCCCATCCACCCCTGGGGCTTTATCATTAGGCATAGAGGCCAGTGCGGCGTCAAGCCCCTCCAAATTAAACGGCTCCTCAAGAAGTCCCCGATTGGCTTCTGAAAGTCTGGGGAGCTGTACCTCTGCCAAAAAACCATCCACCTCCTCCATCGTTGGCTGTACCCATGATTTATAAAGATCCAAATAATACTCCCTCATCACCTCCAAAATTGCTTTGCAACCAGTATGTTCCCTCCCATCCCTTCCCTTCAAAGCGACTGTATGTGTGGAGTCTCTCTGCACCGCCACTATTCTAGAAAGGAGATGACCCGCCCTGTCTCCCTCCTCAAAGTATTTAGCAGTTTGAAACATTCTCCTACGTTGCGCCTTTTTCATTGCCATTTGACATACTCTATTCTGTGCTACTTTCAACCTTCTCTGTGCCTCTGGGGACTGATCGTTGACTAATGCCTCCTCCATCTCTATCAACATCTGATCCTTCCTGCCCGTTTCTACCTTGACGCGAATATCACTTTAATGCAGAGCCCTCTGAAATAAGCCTTCATAGCCTCCCATACCGTCAATACCGAAGCCGACCCAGCATTATTTTAAAAATATTCCCTAATGTCCGCCCATGTGTCCATCCAAGTCAATATGTTGTAGCCAGTACGGATTCAGCCTCCACATGCACCTGCTAGCAGGTATAGATCCCACTCCCTCAAGTATCACACTATCGGATCATTCCCCCATGATTGTTCTAGCCGTATGCGTTACCTCCCCAACAAGGCCCAACATCTGCGTATTGCCAAAGGCCAGATCTATTCTTGACAAAGAAACAAAGGAGGACAAAAAACATGAATATTTGTACACCCCAGGATGAGAGATCCTCCATAAATCATGCAGAGCAGTCTCCCTAAGGACGGCACCAAATGGTGTACAATTACCACCCGATTTCAATGGCTCTCGTCTCCCCCCTATCCCAGTGTGTGTCAGGAATATTGTTAAAGTCCCCTACTATAAAAAACGGTATCCCCGATGTCTCCTCCATTATCTCCAGAACTCTGTGGATCACCTTTCCACAATATGGTGGTGGAATATGAATTGAAACGAGCCACATCAGACATCCATACAATTTGCAAATTAAACATATGAATCTATCCGTCTGGTCTATAATCACTTTGTGGTACTCAAAAGGTACCCCGACACAAATGAGAATGCTAACCCCCCCTGGAATATGCTGAATATGAGGCATGATATCCCACCTGTACCCATCTTTTAGCCAGAAAATGCATTCTCTCCTTTACCATATGAGTCTCCTGCAGACAGATCACTGACGGCTTGGCATCATTCAAAGATTTAAACACAGCTTGCTGTTTCACTCCAGATGCCAACCCCTTAACATTCCAACTCACAATTCTCATTCTTCCAGACATTTTCCCTCCACAGAACATTTTGTCTCGCATTCTTTCATCCAGTTGCAACCGAAGTTACAACCACAGTAAACATGGTGATGTAAATTGTGCAAATATTTCCCCAACCCCACCCTACACACAGCAAAAAAACACCCCCATCAAATCCCCATCCCATCCTTCCATCCCCTCCTAACACGTAGGGGAGAGCGCACTTTATCCGGAACAGTCTGTTAACCCCGTCCAACAGTCCCGCAACTTGTCCCTATCTATTGGGACTCTCCCATGACTTGTGGATTGCAGCCTATTAAATTGAAAAAATTCATATTTTCCCAAAAAACAGAAAAAACTCGAGATTCAAAAAGGGCCCATCCCCAACCCATAAAAACACAAAAACCAGGGTGGGGGGGGGAAGAGCCAATGAATCCCTCCAGAAGAGTAATAAGCAATAAGAGTAAAGGAGAACAGTTCTATCAACCTGCTGAGTCCTTTAATTTTGCCTTACGCAAATGTTGCTCTTTGCTGTCCAGCCATCCAAGTGCCTCTTTATCCTCTGTGAAGAAATGAACTTTCCCTTCAGCGACCACTCTCAATTTGGCCAGGTATAGCATCGAGTAAGTGACGCCAATCTCCTCATCCTCTTCTTGATATGGACAAAACTGTCTCTTTGCTTCTGCACCTCTATGGAGAAGTCCGGAAATATGGAAATCCTGGAGCCGTTTATCTTTAAATCCGGGTTCTCTCTGGCATGTCTAAGAATTGCGTCCCTGTCACGGTAGTGCAAGACCTTGATTAGCACTTGTCTAGGAGGACGCCCAGGGGGAGGGGATGCGTAGGAACACGGTGTGCTCTTTCAATTGCGTATATCTGGGATAACTTGTCGACTCCAATGTTGTTTAGTAGCCATTTTTCAAAGAACTCTGTTGGTGCCGTGCCTTCCGTCTTTTCAGGCACCCCAATCAGCCGCATATTATTATGCCTGGACCCAGGGCCGTATATAGAGTTTCTGCTGCCCTAGGCACTTTTAGTGCTGCCTCCCCCTTTGGTGAGTATGACACTATCGGCAGTGACTTTGGCAAGAATTGCTGATGTGAAAGTCACCTTTTGCAGCAGATCCGGCAGTTTTTCTGCATGTGCCGCGTAACGGATCACTTACAGCAACACTGCGTTCGGCCTCATTCATTCCCTATGGGATTTGCAGCACTTGCCATGATCTGGCAAATGCGGTACCATACCTCTCAACTTTTGAAGAAGGGAAGGAGGTTTAAAGTTTGCGGCGCGCGAAGTGCGCTGCGTCAAATTTTAGGCCATGCCTCTGACCACACCCATTTCACAACTAGTCACACCCATATCCACATCCCAACCACAGCCATTTAGCACTGCTGATCACACTGTTTTATATACAATAATTATAAACAAAAAAAAAAAATATGGCCACACAGTGCTCCATACTGTATAATGGCCACACATGATGCTCAATACTGTATAACGGCCACCACACATGATGCTCCATACTGTATAATGGCCACACACAGTTCTCCATACTGTATAATGGCCACACATGATGCGCAATACTGTATAATGGGCACATATGATGCTCCATAGTGTATAATGGCCACACATGATGCTCCATAATGTATAATGGCCACACAGTGCTCCATACTGTATTATGGCCACACAGTGCTCCATACTGTATAATGGCCACACATACTGCTCCATACTGTATAACTGCCACACACAGTTCTCCATACTGTATAATGATCCCACATGATGATCAATACTGTATAATGGCCACACATGATGCTCCATACTGTATAACGGCCACACATGATGCTCCATACTGTATAATGGCCATTGGCCACATGATGCTCCATACTGTATAACAGCCACACATGATGCCCCGTACTGTATAACGGCCACACATGAAGCTCAATACTGTATAATGGCCACACACTTCTCCATACTGTATAATGATCCCACATGATGCTCAATACTGTATAATGATCCCCCCCTGTATGTATGGCTCATATTCCCCCCCTATATGCTTGGCTCATATTCCCCCTCCTGTGTTCATGGCTCATATTCCCCCCTGTATGCATGGCTCATATTCCCCCTCCTGTATGCATGGCTCATATTTCCCCCCCCCTTATGCATGGCTCATATTTCCATATTTCCCCCCCCCCCCTGTATGCATGGCTCATATTCCCCCCCTGTATGCATAGCTCATATCCCCCCCCCTGTATGCTTGGCTCATATTCCCCCCCCTGTATGCATGGCTCATATTCCCCCTCCTGTATGCATGGCTCATATTTCCCCCCCCCCTGTATGCATGGCTCATATTCCCCCCCTGTATGCATGGCTCATATTCCCCCCCTGTATGCATAGCTCATATCCCCCCCTGTATGCTTGGCTCATATTCCCCCCATGTGCATATTCATGACCTTAATGAGCGGTACCACGTGACCGCTCATTCAGGACGAGCTGCAGACGCCGAGACCAGGCATCGCTGGAGCAGGGTGAGTATCGTCTTCAAGGAGGGTGGGTGGGGGTCGGGAGGTGACCCATGACTTATATAAAAAAAAAAACCTTGCTCAGGTGCCTCTCCCTGCATTGTCCCCACCCTAGGCACGTGCCCTCAAGTGCCTAGTGGCAAATACGGCCCTGCCTGGACCGATTTTCAAGGTAATGCGTTTTCGCTTGTTTAGCAGAAATCGCAGCACTCGTGCATTTTGTAGTTTATCCTTTTTTGCAATAAAGTCCTCGGCACTGCCAATACGTTTTTCCGCCTCTCCCATACTTTCCTTAGTCACATGCATTGAATGTTGCAGTTTGGACATGTCCACATGCAGGACCCCTAATTGCACAGCCACATTGGTGGTAGTAGTATGACTGTGAAGGACCACCTTAAACACATCCTTCAAAGTGGGCTCCTCAGGTATCTGAAGTCCACTGATGCATATTGCAGTGTACTTCATGATTCCCCCACTCTCCTCATCCTCCTGCACACAAGTTTGGCTCCCGCCATCACGGTCTTCTCCCTCCTCCTCCCCCAGCTCCTCCATATCCCCATGCCTCACCAGCTTATTTTGTGTCTTTCCTGTCACCACCGGGCTCCGGGTCTCCTCCGTCTGCCGAGCGAAGCGTCGCAGCCTGGCTGCTGCATCTGCTCCCCCGGGATCCTCCCCCACCAACACCGGCTCCTGCGGCAGCATTTCATTCTGGCGCCATCTTGAGTCTTTCTCTCCGGCTTCCCAGCCTCCTTCCTGGAGCTCCGTCTACCGGTTATTGCCCCGCAGGCACGCAACTCCCCAGGCACCGCACTGGTCTCGGGTTCCCCCAATAATTCCTTGTACCTGGCCCCGATTTCAAAGGCTGCAATCCTTTATTTGGCTGATATTGAGCGGGTGCTCCTGCCACATTCAACCACTCACATCGCGTTCAGGCCACGCCCCCCATGTATGTAGTGTAGTGTCAGTGTGCTAATATACTCACCTGCCACAGTTTGCTCCAGAAACCAGCTCTGTACCTTTTCTCAGTAGCGCCACCACTCTTCAGACTCACCGGGTCACACTACGCTCTGCGTGACCAACCCAGAAGTGGCTTTTACAAGTAAGCCTTCCTGCTCCCGTATAGTGATGTGGAGAGTCTGAAGAGTGGTGACGTCAAACAGAAGAGGAGCAGAACGGCGCTGTATCCCCCAGAAGAAGACTGTAGGCGAGTATATTAGCATGCTGGCTAGTGATGAGCGAGTATACTTGTTGCTCGGGTTTTCCCGAGCACGCTCGGATGGTCTCCCGAGTATTTGTTAGTGCTCAGAGATTTAGTTTTCGTTGCAGCAGCTGCATGATTTACGGCTGCTAGACAGGCTGAATACATGTGAGGAATGCCTGTTTGTTAGGGAATTCCCACATGTATTCAGGCTGTCTAGCAGCCGTAAATCATGCAGCTGAGGCGACGAAAACTATATACTCGTAGATTACCCGAGCGTGCTCCGGAAAACCCGAGCAACGAGTATACTCGCTCATCAATAATGCTGACTCTACACATACACATATTTAGAGTAAAACAATGAACATGTGAGGACTGCTTTTAGCGACTTGGTGCAACATGAAATCTATATGTAATATATGAAAATGAGTGACTTCATGTTACTCACATGTTAGCTTTTTTTTTGTCGCACTGTTCTTTTTTGGTGTACAAGCCAAATATAAGACTTGAATGCAATCTGCCCAGTTGTAGTTTTTCTACACACACACACACACACACACACACACACACACACACACACACACACACACACACACACACTTTACTGGTTATCCTAGCTGTATAACGAAATAAAATAATCTGTGTGTGAGGGTGACCGTAAATTTTGCCGGAGTTATCAAACATTAGATTTATGACTTGCTGGGTAAAGTTTTAAAGCTTTTATTCTTAAAACAAAGTTGTGAATGTGCTGGTTCCCTGGAGCTGGATGCGGGTGTTTGGAGGTTTCTGAGATATGTAGCTTTTATGTGGAGCTAAGGAGAAAATGGGAAAATGAAAAGATGACCTCGGGTCATGTAGTACAGAGCTGACATATTGCATTCTAGCCGGTGGGCGAGATAGCCTGAGCTTCTTTCTGATGGGAGAAATCAACATCTAAAACATTAACTACTTCCTGACACCAAGATTCCTTTGAGATTAAAAACAAATAAAATCTATTTCAGTCCCTCAACAGCGCAATGTTCTTGTCCTGTAAATAAGTATGGTTTTTTTCTACTTAAAACCCATTTAGTAATTTGTTTAACCATTGTATTCACTCAGTAATACGTAAATTGAGCACGTAATTTGCTGTCTCTAAACATTGCATACAAACCAAAAATAGCAAAAAAAAACAACGCACAAAACTTTATGCATTTTCAAATTTAACAGAGAGCACTTGTTTTGTTGTTGGAATTTTCCATTTAACCCCTTGGATAGGTCTACACGGCAATTTGGCTGCGAAATTACAATGGCAAATTATGTGCTGCCAGTCGCAACTAATGATTGTGAATGTGGTTGCACAGAAATTGGATTTCTGGCATCTTTAGGTCCAGCAAACAAACTCTCGGGTTACAATGTGACCACTGAGGCAATAATTAGTTGTGATTTAGTAGCGGGTTATTTTCACTTAACTGCAAGTGTCCATCTAGCCCTATGTCCAAGGGTTAATTGTACTTTGCATCACTACAGTATAGCATTCTTGACATGTAGTGATAAGGAGAAATCACACTTTGCTTATTAAGGGGAGCCTGTTAACAGGTTGTTGTTTCGTTTTGTTTTTTACCCCATCGGAGAGCAGCATGACGTAGGGTCGGAGATCCTTACTTCATCAATGTATCACTTACTGGGCTGATTTCTACAGTTTTGATTTAGTTTTCTCTGCTGCAGACCTTGCAGCTTTCTGAATGCTGATCTCTGTATAACCGACCATACCATTGATTGCCAGCTTGTTAAACTGTGCAAAGGCAAAAAGCTGCCAATCATTGGTGGGGACGTAGTTTTGACTACCTTGCAACAGGGCCTGCTAATTACACAGTGATTTCATATTTAGATATAGTATTTAGTAGGTGACATCACTGGAATCAGGGTCTCTGTCCTGATGTCATGCAGCTCTCAGATTAGATAGCAAAAACCTGTTGACAGGTTTCCTTTAAAGGAAATCTATCAGCTGATACATGGGCAGCATACATCAGCCACAGGCTGTCAGATCACAGGCATATTTGTTTGCCTCTGAAACATTGCAGCGTTTTGGAGAAAAACATACTTTTAATAGCCTTCAGGGACCGAGCTGCACTATTGACTAGCCGTACAGGCGGGTCCCCGGCGGCTTCTCCCCTCCTGTTGACCGTTACTGGCAAGCTTATGCCTATACACGCATGTAGGCAGAGGCTTGTCAGTCACTGTCAGCGGGCTGCGAGAAGCCGCCAGAGACCCGCCTGTACGACTAGTTAGTAGCGCGGCTCTGTCCCCAGCAGCTACTAAAAGAATGTTTTTCTATGAAATATAGCAGCGTTTCAGAGACAAACATATATGGCTGTTTTCTGACAGCCTGTGGCTGATGCATGCTGCTCACGGTTTTGGCAGCATGTATGAGCTGATAGGTTCCCCTTTAAGGTGTCCAAAATTTGTTGGCGTCCTTTGCTCTGATAATTTTTTGGAAATAATTCTGAAGGGAGTTCTTCACCATGTTTAAAGACTTGAAACACTCACATTAAGTCTCCGTTACAGGAGAAGTTGCTTTGTAAGGGAGTTTCAGGATAAAATTGTTTAATTATTATATATAAATAGACCTATTTTTAAGATGAATGGGACCCCCTAGATCTGTTCTAGATAGAGAAGTTGTGATTGTGGGACAAATGGTGTAAGTTTGGTCATTGTAATTAGGGATGAGCAAGTAATGAAATATTCTGACTCGCTATACTCGTACCGTATACCGTAATACTCGGGTATTCGGTACGAGTAGCAAGTCCAATGTTAGTCAATGGAAAATGCAAGTAAATGTCTACACATAGTGTGTGTGTGTGTGTATATATATATATATATATATATATATACTGTATATACTCGAGTATAAGCCGACCCCCCTAATTTTGCCACAAAAAACTGGGAAAGCTTATTGACTCGAGTATAAGCCTAGGGGGGAAAATGCAGCAGCTACCGGTAAATGTCAAAAGTAATAATAGATACCAATAAAAGTAAAATTAATTGAGACATCAGTAGGTTAAGTGTCTTTGAATATCCATATTGAATCAGGAGCCCCATATAATGCTCCATACTGTTCATTATGGCCCCATAAGATGTTCCATATTAAAATATACCCCATATAATCCTGCATAAAGGTTAATAAAGGCCCCATAAGATGCTCCATAGACACATTTGCCCAATATAATGCTGCACAAATGCTGATTATGGCCCCATAAGATGCTCTATAAAGATATTTGCCCCTTATAGTGCTGCACAAATGTTATGGCCCTATAAGATGCTCCATACAGACACTTGCCCCATATGCCGTAGTGCCCTACAAACGTTAATTATGGCCCCATACAGACACTTGCCCCATATAGTGCTGCACAAACATTATGCCCCTATATAGTGCTGCAGAAACGTTATGGCCCCATATAGTGCTGCAGGAACGTTATGGCCCCATATAGTGCTGCAGGAATGTTATGGCCCCATATAGTGCTCCAGGAACGTTATGGCCCCCATATAGTGCTGCAGGAATGTTATGGCCCCATATAGTGCTGCAGGAATGTTATGGCCCCATATAGTGCTGCAGGAATGTTATGGCCCCATATAGTGCTGCAGGAATGTTATGGCCCCATATAGTGCTGCAGGAACGTTATGGCCCCATATAGTGCTGCAGGAACGTTATGGCCCCATATAGTGCTGCAGGAACGTTATGGCCCCATAGATGCTCCATACAGACACTTGCCCCATTTGCTGCGATAAAAAAAATAAATCACATACTCACCTCTCCGTCGCTCAGGCCCCGGCACTTTCAACAGTCACCTGCTCCTCGTTCCGGGCGCCGATCTGTCTCCAGCACTGACGTTCAGCAGAGGGCGTGCACTGACCACGTCACCGCGCCCTCTGACCTCAGCGTCAGTGCTGGAGACAAATCAGCGCCCGGAACGAGGAGCAGGTGACTATCGCGCAGCGCTCCCCTCCCCGTATACTCACCTGGTCCTGCCGCTGTGTAGATCCTGCTTTCCCGACGCCGCAGCGCTTCATCCTGTACTCAGCGGTCACATGGTACCGCTGATTACAGTAATGAATAGGCGGCTCCACCCCTATGGGAGGTGGAGCCGAATATTCATTTACTGTAATGAGCGGGACCATGTGACCGCTAAGTACAGGAAGAAGCTGAAGCTGGTACTGCCGGCGCCGGGGAAGCAGGGACCACGCCTGGACTAGGTGAGTATTTTTAGACAGCCCCCGCTCCCCCTCCCCTGCCGACCCCCGGTATGACTCGAGTATAAGCCGAGAGGGGCAATTTCAGCCCAAAAAAGTGGGCTGAAAATCTCGGCTTATACTCGAGTATATACGGTATTTGCTGCCTTTGCTCTGCGGTTCAGCTCACCCCAAACCATTTTGATTGGGTTCAGGTCTTCGGAGTGTGGAGGCCAGGTCATATGGCGTAGCACCCCATCACTCTCCTTCTTGGTCAGATAGCTCTTATACAGCCTGGAGGTGTGTTTGGGGTCATTGTCCTGTTGCAAAATAAATTATGGTCCAACTAAACGCAAACCAGATGGAATAGCATGCCGCTGCAAGATGCTGTAGTAGCCATGTTGGTTCAGTATGCCTTCAATTTTTAATTAATCCCCAGCAGTGTCACCAGCAAAGCACCCCCACACCATCACACCTCCTCCTCCATGCTTCACGGTGTGGAACCAGGCATGTAGAGTCCATCCATTCACCTTTTCTGTGTCGGACAAAGACACGGTGGTTGGAACCAAAGATCTCAAATTTGGACTCATCAAACCAAAGCACAGATTTCCACTGGTCTAATGTCCATTCCTTGTGTTCTTTAGCCCAAGCAAGTCTCTTCGGCTTGTGGCCTGTCCTTAGCAGTGGTTTCCTAGCAGCTATTTTACCATGAAGGCCTGCTGCACAAAGTCTCCTCTTAACAGTTGTTGTAGAGATGTGTCTGCTGCTGTAACTTTGTGTGGCATTGACCTGGTCTCTAATCTGAGCTGCTGTTAATCTGCGATTTCTGAGGCTGGTGACTCGGATAAACTTATCCTCAGAAGCAGAGGTGACTCTTGGTCTTTCTTTCCTGACACGGTCCTCATGTGAGCCAGTTTCTTTGTAGCGCTTGATGGGTTTTGCAACTGCACTTGGGGACACTTTCAAAGTTTTCCCAATTTTTCGGACTGACTGACCTTTATTTCTTAAAGTAATGATGGCCACATTCCTGGTGACTACCTCTTGAAGCTCATCAAGAGAATGCCAAGAGTGTGCAAAGCAGTCATCAAAGCAAAAGGTGGCTACTTTGAAGAATCTAGAATATAAGACATAATTTCAGTTGTTTCACACTTTTTTGTTAAGTATATAATTCCACATGTGTTAATTCATAGTTTTGATGCCTTCAGTGTGAATTTACAATTTTCATAGTCATGAAAATACAGAAAAATCTTTAAATGAGAAGGTGTGTCCTAACTTTTGGTGTGCGTGTGTATGTGTGTGTATATATATATATATATATATATATATATATATATATATATATATATATATATATATATATATATATATATATATATATATGTTAGTCGCGTGTGTGTGTATAAAATTTGGGAGCTGTAGGGGTTAAATTAAAAGATTAATTCATGGAAAAAACTGGCGTGGGCTCTCGCCCAATTTTCTCCGCCAGAGAGGGAAATCCAGTGACTGAGTGCATATATTAATAGCCTAGAGAGGGACCATCGTTATTGCCCCCGCCACCCCCCAGCTAAAAACATCTGCCCCCAGCCACCCCAGAAAATGCGCATCTGTAAGATGCAGCAATTCTGGCACTTAGCCCCTCTCTTCCCACTGCCCTATGGCATTGGTATATGGGGTAATTAGGGGTTAATGTCACCTTGCTATGTAAGGTGACATTAAGTCTGGCTAATAATGGAGAGGTGTGAATAAGATACCTATCCATTATTAATCCAATAGCAGGAAAGCGTTAAAAACACACACACACACACATATTAAGAATAAAGTCTATTAATGAAAGAATCAAACACACAGGTTTTAACATCTTTATTGCACGCTCAATCAAAGCGAAGTCCCCGTTCTTCTGTAAAAAAAAAAAAATCCAAAATAAAAAAGCAACAATATCCCATACCTGTCCGCCGTACAGTCAAGTCCCATGCTGTAATCCATATCTGGGGGAATTTACATTTACAACTGGTACAAATTTCCCCTGATTAGTTTATATAACGAAACGCGTAGGGAAATGGTTTCTTTAATTTGGGGTTAAGCAAAAATCCTTTTGGCAGCGTGGGTAGATGGATGTGTGGCCGGAATGTGCCCCTCCTCCCGGATGCAGCGCCAACAGTGAGCGGTCCTATCCATAGCAAAGAAAGAGAACTTTGAGGTGAGATCGTTCCATTTGCATATGTCAATCACCACTACTGCTTTTCCATTCCACAAGAAGGTATTTGGAATACAAGATATGCGATGGTTGATTGCTTTTGTACTGCGATTCTCATGTTTATGAGAATCCTTTTTCCCCTATGAGATTGTTAAATTGAATGGTGGTATACAATCTTGGGGATTGTTGTGGTTTTACATTCCAAAGAATGTGATTTCACTGTGAGTCCGTTTTTGTGTGTTTATTATGTTGGTTTACTATACCATTTTTAGACCTATTTATTAAAAGTTAAATTTTAGCTATAGTCACACCCTGCTTGTATTTAATATTCTTGGATTGGTGGATTTATTATTTTTTCTTACTCTAAACACAATAGCCGAATGGTAGCTGAACATGCCAATATATGGAAATTGGGCGAAAATCTATTGTATGTGGGGACTTCCAGACTCCGCTCAATTTATCATGTCAGAAGAGAGACTGATCTAGCTGACCTGTTAGTTTTCTGGGAAAAAATATGCTGCCAGATGAGTTTACCAGCTGCTCTTTCATAGAGTACGCAGGAACCCTTGACCGAATCGAGTGTTCCTGTGTACGTAGGACTAAGGCGAGAGGAATGTCAGCCAAACAGTTGTTCAGATGATTGCCTGAAATGCCTGGCTGCTCTTAGCAGGCAATCGCAGCACAGTTTAAGAAATAAGTGCTTAGCTCAAATTGGCCGCTGTGACAATTAAGTCCAGTTTTACTGTTAGTTTGAATCAACACGTTTTTTTGTTCGTTTGTTTTTTACCTTTTCCCAGCACTTTCGCTGTAAATGTAAAGTGCTAACAATTGGACCTGAATGCAAAAACGCTCTACATTTTTAACAGCATCTGCAGTGGCGCTCAGATGTGATCCCTAAGATGCTATGTCTAAGGGCTCCTACTCACTTGCAAGCAACTCTGATGACTCTCACATGTTAAAACCCGGCTCTGCTGCTAGCACTCAGATCGGAGCGTGCGGCCGCATAGGAATACATGCAGCCGCACGCTCTGCTCCTGAGTGCCGGGTGCAGTGCCAGGGTATTGCCGTGCAAGACTCATCCGAGTCTCGCGCCAGTGAGTAGGAGTCCTAATGGTGATCATGATATCTAAGCAGTCAAGACAGAATGATGGGGGTTTTATGGCAATCTGGGATTTTATTAAGGCCTCCATGTCTGACCTCTTTGGCTCTGCCCAGACCTTATAAAATACCTCTTATTTTCTATTGACTGGTTTAAGTGGGATATTATAAAAATTGTCAAATTATTCCACAATCAAGACCCACAGTTGGGACTCAAAGAAAAGGTTCAAGGCAAAATCGTTAACAAATCTTTTTTCGTAACGTACTTAAAGTTCTCTCCACCTCCCTGTAAATCCTTTTGGTAATTACCCTAAAAAGAAATACTCATTTGGTATGGTTAAGTTCAAAACAACTGAACTGTAAATTTACAATTTTATTTATCCCATATGGTGAATGTATATAAAAAAGCTGTAAAACAAATGCCAGAATTGCTGTTTATTATTTCTGCCTTTTAAGAATGAAATGCAAAATAATCAAAAAGTCATATGCGCCACCATGTGTACCCCAACGCGCATTTCGGATCGAGTCCGTCGGGGCGCGTTTCTGCTTGCACTGGTGTGACCATATAGGTAACGGCTTAGTAGATTTATCATTGGGCATATCACCCATCATGGCTATGTCTGCCATCTTGCTAATTTACATAACCTTGTCACTGCACTATGTCTAAGTTCCCATGTGCTATTGCTCTATCATTGCAGATAGATCGCCCACTGTGGCTCTACTATTAATCATATCTATTGAATATGAACTTTATTTTCTTTCCTATAGACAGTGCTATGTTACGACGTTTCATTGTATCTTTCACTTTTAAAGGGGCACACGCTCACTTTATTTCTATGGTTATATTACATCCATTTGTGTATTTTTGCTATCAGTTTGGCACTATTTACTAATTGTGTATACACCATGTACGCACCTTAGTTCTTATATACCTTTGCTCCCAGGTATATTTTATATTTCTGGATTCCTTGTGCTTACACTCTTATGTAAAAAAACATTTCCATTCTCTATTGCAGTGTCCTTTTATTTAAAATTGTTTCCATATTATTTTTTCATAATATTTATCACACTTTTGCCTGCATCATTTGGTCATCCGTGTACTCTGTAGGTACACGTGTTGTCAGTAGCATTTTATTTTATCTCCTTTTTTGTCTCAATATTGTTTTCTATTATTTGAATTATTAGTTTGTGCCATCATTTATCAGACCATATAGTTTGGCTCTCCTCCAACTTTTACATTACTGTTTAAAAACCTGTTTTACCTCACAGAAAGAATGATCTGGAATCCAAATCTATTCTTTCTGTATACACTATTTGTGTCGTACTCTGGCCAGTATCTGTTACTTGTTCAGACCATGTTCTTGCACCGTCAGACACAGCCATTAGACAGTTCACAGCAGGGGCACATTTATACATTTATAAGATTATCTCCACACAGGAAGAAATATAGATATAGATATATATATATATATATATATATATATATATATATATATATATATATATATATATATATATATATATATATATATATATATATATATATATATATATATATTAACAAATTCAATTGTGAGTGATATTCTTATTCCAAGACCTATCAAAGGGGTTTTCCAGTCTTGAGGTGCAACTCTGCAGTCCCTCTGTGACTGCAGATTTGTGAATCTTCATATTGTACTCATGGAGCGTTGTGAGGCTTCACAATCACCGGAAGCAGTGGTCATATGTTTGGATACATGCGGTCACATGCCGACTAAACGTACACGGCCTTTCTCAATGCAAGTGTAATGAGCGAGGTCAGACACGCCTAGTCGGAATGTGTCCGGAAGTGTCACATGACCACCCGCTCTGTGCACCAGACAATATTCACACTGTGAGGATTCACAAGTCTGCAGTCACATGGAGTGACCCCAAGGCTGGACAACCACTTGAATTAAAATCCACTTTTATTGTATGGCAATCATTAAAAACGCTGATTTTTGCCTATCGTTTACTCCTGTCCAGATGCAATTTTGCAGTAGAAATTGGAAACGCGATCTTGGTATAACTGTAAAAGCACATATTATATGCAGCCTAGTTAAGGAAAAAATAGGATGAAATGTGAGCAAAAATAATAGTCATTTCCCTGAGACTAATGCATTCACCTATCTACCGGCCGCAGAAGTGCTCTATCATTCTTCATAATTATTCATCACTGAAACACAGGATGGAGAGCAAAGTGTCAGCATCTTGCCTTGATAGAAAGATCCATTGCTGCTTAAATTATTCTCCCTATCTTTTAGCGCACACCTGGGCTCCAGATATCAGGCGTCCGCTGCAGCAGGAGGGTTGTGATATCCACACCGATCCTATGTGTGTAATTTCGTTACCGTGTCTGGACTCTGGAGGCCAGTCCTCCTTCGTAACAACCTTCCCAGCCGACACTTAGACCCCTAACAAGGCTCCAAGCATCATGACATGACTCCGTGCCTGAAGGAGCTGTCACATGAAGATTGATGCTACCCTACCTGAGTTGCCGTGTAATGGGAAATGTGGCTAAAACATATTCATACGTAACTACTGTAAAATATTAAACACATAAATCTATCCAGATATTAGTCATTTTTAGATCTAGGATGTGCTTATTTTAGATTCATTTAGAACAAATGGTTCAGCTTGTGCGATGTTATTCCACCTTAATATATAAAGTGTCAGCGCATGAGGAATAAGCCTTGTCATTCGTTTTCTAAATTATATCATTGGTTTGGTATCGGAAGCGGAGGAATCATTTATTTTTCTTTGATGGTGTCTATTAAAGGCACATATGATCTGATTTTATAGCCGGGTGATATAATTGACTGCCTCTAATGTGAGTTGTACCCTATAAAACTTTTTTTTCTAGGCTGCTCACTGCACGCAGGAAACCTAAATTATCCCAAAAGCCGTCATTTTGAAAGATAACAAAAACTGCAATATAGAGTCTTAAGAAACGGACTGTGAAATTGAGCTATATGAAAAAGCTTAAATCTGCCTAATATTTTCCTGTTTCTTGATCATGTCTCTGACTGCAATCAAAATTGTCAAATCTCATTCAAAAGTTCCTTATGTCCAAGGGGTTTTATCACCTCCTCAGGACTCAGTTACCGTATATACTCAAGTATAAGCCGAGATTTTCAGCCCATTTTTTTAGGCTAACAGTGCCCCTCTCAGCTTATACTCGAGTCATGGTCCCAGGAGGTCGGCAGGGGAGGGGGAGCGGCAGCTGTCACATCATAGTCACCTGCTCCCAGCGCGATCCCTGCTTCTCTGTTGGTCTCCAGATGCCGGCAGCTCTTCCTGTGTTCAGCGGTCACGTGGTACCGCTCATTAAAGTAATGAATATGTACGCGACTCCACTCCCATAGGCGTGGAGCGCATATTTATTACTTTATTGAGCGGTACCATGTGACCGCTGAACACAGGAACAAGCTGCCAGTGCAAGAGTCCATCGGAGAATCAGGAACCGTGCCAGGATGGGGTGAGTAGAACTGGGGGAGGGTGAGCCATGCTATATTCACCTGTCCCCATCCCACCGCCTCACTCTGTCTTCCACGTCCTCGGGCTGTGACGTTCAGGTCAGAGGGCGCGATGACGTGGTTAGTGCGCGCCTTCTGCCTGAACAGTCACTGCAGAGACCCGGAAGACACAGCGGCGCACGGCGGTGGAACGGGGACAGGTGAATATCGCAAGTGCTGGGAGTCTGAGCCAGCAGCGACTCCCGGACCTGGCCCCCATAGCTCGCCGGTGTCCCCGCCTGCTCAGGACACCGGCACCAGCCCCTCAGCGATGAAAGGTGAGTATGTCATTATTTATTCTTTTTAATCGCATCAGCAGCGTATGGGGCATATTATTCTATGGAGCATCTTATGGAGCCATCAACCTTTGTGCAGCATTATATGGGGTATAATATTCTATGGGGCATCTTATTGGGCCATCAACCTTTGTGCAGCATTATATGGGGCATAATATTCTATGGAGCATCTTATGGGGCCATCAACCTTTGTGCAGCATTATATGGTGCATAATATTCTATGGGGCATCTTATTGGGCCATCAACCTTTGTTCAGCATTATATGGGGAGGCATAATATTCTATGGGGCATCTTATTGGGCCATCAACCTTTGTGCAGCATTATATGGTGCATAATATTCTATGGGGCATCTTATTGGGCCATCAACCTTTGTGCAGCATTATATGGGGCATAATATTCTATGTCAGAGCATCTTATGGGGCCATCATTAACCTTTTATGCAGCATTATATGGGGAATATTTTAATATGGAGCATCTTATGTAGTCCATCATGAACTTTATGGAGCATTATATGGGGCGTAATTTGTATGGAGCGTCTTATGGGACCCATCATGAACTGTATGGAGCATTATATGGGGCTCCTGATTCAATATGGATATTCAAAAACACTTAACCTACTGATGTCTCAATTAATTTTACTTTTATTGGTATCTATTTTTATTTTTGAAATTTACCAGTAGCTGCTGCATTTCCCACCCTAGGCTTATATTCAATAAGTCTTCCCAGTTTTTGGGGTTTTTTGTGGCAAAATTAGGGGTCTCTGCTTATACTCAAGTATATATGGTTTCTGGTCTGCAACTAGGTTGGCAGGACCTGAGTGGGATCTTGCTTTATTGAAAGTATTGGGTAGGTTGAAAGCAATAACGTGTATATTCAGGGACAGGCTATCATAATACCCGATCCCAGAATATATATAGACCCAGTGCTTGAAATAGAAACACCAGACCACAGAAAAAATCAATACCAACTGCCACTTGGGGTGCAGGGCTATTTCTTTGCCTATCTGCCACCTTTCCTCCAAAGATGGGGAGCACAGAAAACCTGTCAGCGTAGGCAACTGTATTTTTTTTTGTTGTGGCATACTTTACTTTTTAGCTCATTATCAGCTATATTTAATTTACCTTTTTGTGCAAAATCAAGAAAGAAACTTTTCAACTATTTGAGACTAAGATCCTAGGGACTATGGCCCAAATTCATCAATTCAATTACACAAGAGTTCTGTGGCATGAATAATTTTGAAAAGTCGCAAAATTTTGCTGCTTTTGATGTTTTTATGACCATTTACCAAACTGGGTGGAGCTGGGGCAGGATATTGGTGTGATGCCACATCGCATCTAGTTCGTGACAAGCTGCAGTGTACCTTCTCCCAGAAATAATACTAATTAATGAATCGGGTGCCAATGACCCCAGTATGCCTTCTATCAAAGCAGATTAGAAGGATAAAGACCGGCACCATCCTTTTAAACAAATTGTGTGCTTGAGGAAGGGACTCCTAGTCTAGAATTACTGAGGTAGGAATCGCAGCACCACAAAAGAAAATTAGACACGATGTATTGCTGCAATGTAAATTAATTTTGATCCTGCATGGAGTCAAAAACATGGTCCAACAATTTGACCGGGAGCGGTCTTTGTCAAGGACATCTGTTGCGGGTGCAGGTAGACAGAAATCTAGCAGAGTAATAACATAAATCGTAAGATCTCTTTCATGTCAAGGAGGACCTGTGATGAGCAAGAGCCTGAAATCCGGAAATGTGCCAAGCGGGATGTAAACTCCCCATTGAAATTTTAGACCATATCTGTTTTTTACTCCGTGCTGGATTCAAATAAATTTACACTGCTACAAGACCTACAGTCTTATTTTCTTTTGCAGTGCTGAGGTTCCTACCCCTTATCAATACAAGCATGAACAACAGCGGTCATGATGAATCGGCGCTATTGTCTCTAACTTTTTAAAAACACTGTATGGACAAAAGTATTGAAACACTTCCACATTACACCTACAGGAGCTTTTATGACATCCTATTCTAAATCCATGGGCATTAAAGGGCACCTGTCACCCCGTTTTTTCAGTATGAGATAAAAATACTGTTAAATAGGGCCTGAGCTGTGCATTACAACAGTGTATTTTGTGGACCCCGATTCCCCACCTATGCTGCCAAAATACGTTACCAAAGTAGCCGTTTTCTCCTGTCAATCAGGCTGGTCTGGTCAAAAGGGCGTGGTGTCTTCCCCCAGATCTTGCTTAGTTTTCCGTTGGTGGCGTAGTGGTTTGCGCATGCCCGAGGTCCCGAATCCACTGCACAGGGGAGTTAAAAGAGCGCGATGTGCACGATTTCATTGGTGATCGGTGGGGGCGGCCATCTTCCTTTGGCCGCGCATGCGCAGAAGCGGCGCTCTGCTGGCCGCGGCTTCAGGAAAATGGCCGCGGGATGCCGCGCGTGCGCAGATGGAGATCGCGGCGGCATTAAAACGTTGGGCTCCAGTCCAATGTGCGTGGACTCAGACAGTGGAGAAAATGGAGAAATTAAGTTCTCCAATTACTACGTGTGAGAGTATCGCATCACTGTCAGAGTTTGAGCCGAGTGTCATTAACACAGTCTGCCCCGATTCTTACGCTCCAGAGAATCTACGCTAGTGTGAGCGTACCTTAAAGCTGCCCTTTTGTGAGAGCTGTCGCTCACCCGTGCTCGGAAGGCTACCGCTTTGCATCAGTCCACTTTACTTCTGTGACAACACGCCCCTGCGCTCGGCTAACAGTGGGATGGATTATTATGTGTCCCTCTATCCCTTCCTTCCTAATGCTTGCAGAATGAGCAGCGAGTAAGAGCTGCTGAACATTAACACATTCTCCTTGCTGGGTTACAAATCTGACCAAGTTTAGAGCTGATTTAATAGCAAAAGAACTTGAAAAGATCAAGCTGACGTGAGGAATCATCAGGCCCCCGACACAGTCTGGTAATTGCTGAAATGAAGAAAGTGAGAACTCCTGTTCACATTGACAGGTGTAAACATGACAGCGATCAGCTGACCAGCAAGCAAACACTCTTCCTAGACTAATGACATGTTTTCTGCAATTTAACCCCTTGATTGACTGCTGCTTTACATGTTCTCCATCACTCTGTGGGGTGGCTCAGGAGCTCAGTCCAGTCCATGCAGAATGGTTGCGGCTCTGTCACACAGCAGGAACCTGAGGGTAACGTATACTGTTGGCCGCCAATGTGATATAAAACGGCATTTCTGAATACCATCGACTTTCCAATCGACACAATCAAGAGGCTCTGATCAGTCAGTATAGCAGCCAGGGCCCTACTGAAAATCCCCGTGTTTGCCGCGGTAGGAATCTTCTTGAGGCCTGTATCTGGACTTTTAAACGGCCTTAGATTCTCTCATGCGAGAGAATCTGACCTATTAAGATGCTAATGATACGTGGCTTAATCACCGACAGAGTTTGAGCGGATTGTCATCTTCCTGTGATCCGATTCTCTCACATGCGAGGATCGGAGCACAGGTGTGGAGAAGATGGAGAAATTAATCTTTCCATCTTCTCCATTGTCTGAATCCTCAGATACCGGGGACTGCACTTGGATGACATCTGAGTGCAGTCTGATGTTTCACGTGCACCCATAGACTTGCATGGGTGAGCATGGTTCAATTATCGGATGCACTCGCAGCATGCTTTCCTTTTTTTTTTTTTTCTTTTTTTTTTTTTATATACATGCCGAACCAGTATAATGGTGCAAGTGCTATCCGATAAAACATCAGATAGTACTCGGCCTTGTTATATGTCCATGTGAGTGAGGCCTACAAGAAATGTTGTTTCAAAATATATTGTGATACTGCAGTATCACACAGGTGATCAAGCAATAGCAGGTGCAAGTCATTAATACATACATATACACTGTGTTCCAAATTATTATGCAAATATTTCCTCATATTGTCTCTAAATTACCTATCTGAATTGCAGTCATTGTTATTTTCCAGTCATCTACTATTCTAGTATAATTGTAATGTTTTGGAACAAACTGCCTATGAAAACAGTATCTTTTTAAAAAAAATAAACACTCAAAATGCATGTTCCAAATTATTATGCACAGCAGAGTTTTCAACCTTTTTTTTTATTATTATTTTGAACAAAAAAAATGGTCAATTGTGAAGTTATAAGCATTATCAGCTTATTACAAAATGAAATCAAACAGTTTCCAAGTGAAAACTTTATTCTAGGTGAGGTTACATTTGCACATAGGACCCCTTGTTCCAAAGAAGCTTCTGAACTCTCTCGTCCATTGATTTTGTCAGTTTTTGGATGGTTTCTGCCTCAATTGTTTTGCATGTGGACAGAATACCCTCCCAGAGCTGTTGCTTAGATGTGAGCTGCCTCCCGCCATCATAGACACTCCTTTTGATGATGCTCCAGAGGTTCTCAATGGGGTTGAGGTCAGGGGAAGATGGTGGCCACACCATAAGTTTGTCCTCTTTTATGCCCATAGCAGCCAGAGATGCAGATGTGTTTTTTGCAGCATGAGACGGTGCATTATCATGCATGAAAATGATCTTGCTGCGGAAAGCACGGTTCTTCCTCTTGAACCATGGTAGGAAGTGTTGTTTTAGAAACTCCACATAGATTATGGAGTTCATCTTTACCCCTTCAGGGATCATAAAGGGGCCGACAATCTCTCTCCCCATGATTCCAGCCCAAAACATTACTCCACCTCCTCCTTGTTGGCGCCTTAGCCGTGTTTTCATGGGGTGTCCATCAACCAGCTATCCTCCACTCCATCTATCTGGACCATCGAGCCTTGCACGGCACTCATCGGTGAACAAAACAGTTTGGAAGTCAGTCTTCATGTATCGTTTGGCCCACTGGAGCCGTTTCTGCTTGTGTGCAGTGGATAGAGGTGGTCGACAGGATGGCTTACGCACCTCTGAAGGACCCTGCATCTTGTTGTTCTGGGGACGTTGGAGGCACCAGCAGCTTCAAAAACTTGTCTGCTGCTATGACAAGGCATTTTTGCAGCTGCTCTTTTAACCTTACGCAATTGCCTGTTGGAAAGAGTCCTCAATTTTTCCTTATCAGCACGCACACGTGTGTGCTGGGAATCAGCTACATACTTCTTGATTGTGTGATGATCACGATGAAGTGTCTTGGCAATGTTGATTGTAGTCATGCCTTGACCTAAATACTCCACAATTTGTTGCTTCTCAGCAGCCGACACATCCTTTTTCTTTCCCATATTGGCAAAAAATGTAGGCTGCTTAATAATGTGGCACAGTCTTCTTAAGTAGTCTTGCCTTTATTTGGACACACCTGCCAAACTAATGTGCACAGGTATCTGCAATTGCTTTCAGTGATATAAAGAGCCCTGACACACATCATCATCAATGAGTTTAAATGACAAACAAAAAATGCTAACCTTATCACTCCTAAACTTTGTGCATAATAATTTGGAACACAGTGTAAAGATATATATCCCTTTTTCCCACAGTAAATAGCAAAATGTAAATAATATGAAATTTGACATATTGGTGTGTAATTGCCCGAACTATTTAAAAGTAGATGTAAAGGTATTTATCCCATACTTTCAACACCGAAAAAAATGGAAGTGCCAGGATTGCTCTTCTTTGGTTGCTGAACCCAAGCTCACCTCTCCCCCCCCCCCCCCACAAAAAATGCAGTAAAAAGGACATGAATGTTGTCACTTAATTGCACCCCTTTTTCCAGTGACCTGACTTAGAGTAGTGTATCCTGTAGAAATCATTGAGACTGTATATACTATTGTCTGGACATAAGGAGGAAAAATATGAAGGAGCCTTGAGCTTGGCTGCTATACAGCATTTTATGCAGCCTTCTAGGTAAGAATTCCCAGCAATGCCATTGGTTCTCAAACAGTAAGGTACCCGTCTCAGGTCACTGGGGTTACTTTTCCTTTAATTGTGTACTGTAGGTATTGTAGGCAGGCTGAGAAAAACACAATAACCCTTGATAAAGTCTGCAGTTCTCTGTGAAAAGGTTTTTAAGTGACATTGACACTCATTGGATGGAGACTGACATTTGCCTGCAACCCTGTGGATATCTCTCAAGCAATTGTTGATCGTCTGCTGGCAAGAAAGCAATAGACTACTGATGTATTGTGGGTGAAAGCCAAAGGCCATAGTAAAAATCAATCAGTTTGATTTAATGGCAATGTTGAAGCTGTCGGAATACATAAAATATAGCGATGTGAGAATGCCGACATATTTCTTTAATGCTCTGAAAGTGTGTAAGTATTTCCCTGAAAGTACTCGAGTTAATTGTGTGGCTGTTGTGAAGAATCTTTTATTTTACTTTATTAGATGGTTTCTCGAATTTTTATCATGACGAAGAAAAAAAAAAAAATGAATGGTACAGCACAATTTATTTTGCTGAAGTAAAATGATGTTATTCCTATAAAGTGAAGACATGTATTGGTAGGTGTAATAGTTACATTATAGGCGTGGGTTGGGAGAACCCTCGACAGACCACAATTGCATCATAATTAATGATGAGCGAATGTGCTCGGATAAGGTGTTATCTGAGCATGCTCGAGTGCTAAACTAGTGACTTTGGCATGCTCGAAAAATATGTTCAAGTCCTGTGCCTGCGTGTCTCACTGCTTTTCGACAGGAGCAACACATGCAGGGATTGCCTAACAAACAGGAAATCCCTGCATATATTGCGACTGTCGAACAGCCACGAGACACGAATGCACAGGATCTCTAACTCTATCTCTATTTCTCAAGCAGGCCAAAGTCACTCTGTTAGCACCCGAGCATGCTCGAACAACACCTTATCTGGACGCGATCGTTTATCACTAATCATAATCACTGGGTTGGCACATACAGCATGAAATCTCCCAATAGATTATTGAAAATGTCATGGGTTTTTTTACCCCTGAATGTGTGATGTGGATTACCCTAATTATCCTCACATTTTGGCTGCTGATCTTTCGTTCATGTTCCAACCCCAACGTTCCAAGAACTCTACAGAACTTTGTACAACTCTCGCTGCCCACTTATTGTTTGTCATTTCATCCAGTGCAGCCAGAGTATATTTCTTTATCTATCCTGTAGAGCTGCAAAGTAAGAATAAATGTTCTTGCATCTCAACCTTGTAGTCCAAGTTGGGATACATAGTTAGTGTTGGACTGGGGTGCTAAGGGCCCACCAGTAGCATAGACTCTGGGGGCCTGCTGTAAAGCCATATGCAAATAATTAATTAACCTCATTCACAAATTTATATAATAACCTGGGTAGACTGCAAAACGAATGATGAGATGCAATCTCTATCTGTACATAGTGAATCAAGTATATTGTGCCAGATACTGTTCACATAGGAGGATGGGGAACTCGCTCCAGCGCAATGGCTCAACCTGGGTGCACCTGTTGTCCAGTCCTAGTCTGGTTACAAGGTCCTGTTCACATTTATATTACAGCTTTTATATAATAATGACTAGGAATAGGAAAAGGTGGACCATCAAGCTGAGTCGTCTGAAGTCTGACATCTCTGGCACCTACTTACCTATCCTGAAAACTAAAGGATTGGTTGTTTAAAGCACTACTCCGGCATTTTTTTCCTTATTAATTATTATTATTTATTATTATAGCGCCATTTATTCCATGGCACTTTACATGTGAGGAGGGGTATACATAATAAAAACAAGTACAATAATCTTGAACAATACAAGTCACAATGGTACAAGAGGAGAGAGGACCCTGCCCGCTAGGGCTCACAATCTACAAGGGATGGGTGAGGATACAGTAGGTGAGGATAGCGCTGGTTGTGCAGCGGTTTAGTCGATCGGTGGTTACTGCAGGTTGTAGGCTTGCCGGAAGAGGTAGGTCTTGAGGTTCTTTTTTTTTATTAATAATAATATTTTAGTGCTGGAGTTGTGTTACTATTGTAAGTTCTCTGGCCCTAGTATATTTACTACCCGCCTTCGTTGTCTTGTGTTATCGGCAGGGCTGTGGAGTCGGTAAGCCAAACCTCCCAATCAGGCTCATCAATTTCCCTGACTCAGATTCCCAACAGCCTCATACATGACTCATGTTTAAGTGATCAATTTACTGTAGTAAAATGGTAGCATCAGGTTTTTCATCACCATTATGACACAGTAATCAAGCTATTTACTTGCCTTAATCCTGGTTTCCTGTTCACTCTAGCAGTTCTGAGATGAGTGCAAGCATTCCTTCCCAGTGCCTTTTTCCTCTGATGTGTAGAGGAGGAGCTTCACTACTGAGCATGTACATAAAGTGCAGCACAGATTCATCTCGACTAAAAACCTAGATCCTTAGATCAGGAACAGGACAGACATTTCAGAACTTTCCTGAATACTTAGGAAAACATTTACAGCACATACTGCATTGAACTACTTAAAAAAAAAAAAAAAAAAATCTGGCAATTCTCTGGTCATGCTATTTCTCGGTCTCTTAATGCCATTTTGATCAATGTTGTGAATATATTAGATTTTCATTTTTTTTTAAAATGTGACCGTATAAACTCATAAGTGTAAATTGATGCTTATAAGCATGTTTCTTTGAGGAATGATGGCTGAGCTGAAAAAGGGTAAAACCTCTTGGTGACCAAGCAAATGTCTGACAATACCATCAGTTAGGCAGCAAATGTTGGGTCTTTTCTTACATTTCCTTTTGGAGTGACCTATCCTGAGATGGGCACCCTATGATGACCAGATTTTAAAAAATTTAATAGGTCACTATATTCTGTCGTGATCTGTTTGTGTTATTTTAGAGCTCTTAAAACAATTGACGAATCCTAATGGTGGCAAACGTGTATGTTCTAGTTCAAACTAGAAAGCAAATGTGGTTAGAAGAAACTGATGGCAACAAGTTTCTTTACAAAAAGTACAGAAGTACACTTTTACCATTTTATTGATCATGCTGCTTCTGTGGTTCAAGTAGATTAAGGGCTCATTCGGAAGTCAATATTTTTCACGGAAAACAAAAACGGACCGATTATTCTAATCAGTGTGGTCCAAGTGTCATCAGTTTTTCTTGTGAAGAGAAAAAAAACAAGTTTCTCCACATTCTCCTTTCTGTCAGTCTGTGAATATTGGACCACACATATATATAATGTAGGTTTAATGGTATTTTTCTAATAAGCTTGCTATTTTTTATTCTGTTTGTTTGGTTGGTGGTTACTCCAATTTTTTTATGTTTTCACTGGTGTTACATGCAGATTTTGCTTCGATTCACTCTATTCTCCTACCAGATGTATTGAAGGGGGAACACTTTTGCATTAAAATTTCCTAACAATTCTGAAACTGATTTTTCATATACAATTTTTCTCCTGCATGCTGATTGCAGTTTGTTAAACTCCATCTGCATGTATTTTACTGTAAATTTGTCTCCTCCACAAATCTGAACCTGACACAGATTATCACAGTTTCGGGTTCCAGGTACAAACCTTTTTTTTAAAAAAAATAATGATTCTGTTAATAGAGAGAGGGGTGGTCTTTTATTTTTTTTTTATTTCTTCTCCTCTGATTTTTTCTGATGCAGAGCGTGACAAATACTCAGTGACTTATTCATTGCCAACATTGAAGACACAATCCAAATTCCCTCTTGCTTTTGGCTCAGTGCTTGATTTTAACTCAGCTGAAAAACTAATCTTCTAAATGCTTGTAATATCTATAAAGCCTCCCCAGACGGAACCTCCAAGAACAGCTCACCGCGGCCTCTCCGTACATGCATTAAAGGGAACCTGTCACCGCAGCACCACCCCCCCCCCCCCCCCCAGGCGTTTTTAACTAAATGAGCCACCTTGTGCAGCAGTAATGCTGCATTCTGACAAGGTGGCTCTCTTAGTTCTGGGTGCTGTAACTGCCGAAATAATCAGTTTCGCTGGCGTGTACTCCGGAGGACAGAGCATGAACTTCAATCCAATATTGCGGCCAGCATGCAGCCAGCGGGTAAGGAAAGAGTGAATCAAACACCCGAAAACCCCGCCCATATGACCCAAAACTGGTCCCGCCAAATTCAGGTGACAGGTTCCCTTTAAGTATTTCTAATAATACAAGTAACATGATATTACTGGGAACGGAGCTGATAAGTCAGCAATAGTCCAGTAAGCAAGTAACACTGCTTCATGAGACCCTGAAGCATTTATTTATTAATATTTTTTGTCTTTTGATTGGACAGTGCCTAGTTTGGCACAGACTGCATCCAAATCCACTTCAAAGAAGTGACATGCACTTTTTTTTGTTGTTGCTTCGTCAGGCATCTTTCAAAACCTCTTCAGGACATAAAATTGCTCAAAATACACCTTGTATGAGCATCAAAGTCGATTTCCCATAAAATTGGGATATGCAAGAATTTACCATGTGTTTTTTGTTTGTTTGTTTGTGTTTTTCAAGCCATTTCTGAGGAAGATTTTGGAACAGATGCCCTCATAAAAAAAACACAAAAAAACCCTGTGAACATGGCCCCAAAAAATAACCTGCTCTACCCTTTTATCTGATGTACCATACAAACAGGAAAAGGCACAATTTTTCAGAGTGCCTCTTCAAGTCAGTCAGTGTAAACCAGACCGACTCAGACTAGTAAAATATATAATACATTGGGTACAGTAGTACAGTGCAAGATGTGCTGTAATTTTTTTCATAAGAATTTGGGAAAGTTTTGAAATGTCCTATAAATGTCTGTTCTGTTCCTGAGCTAAGGATCTCTGTTTAGCTAAGATGAATCTGTGCTGCACTTTATGCACATGCTCAGTAGTGACTAGTGCTGTGGAGTCGTAGATGAGATGGATCTGTGCTGCACTTTATGTACATGCTCAGTAGTGACCAGCACTGTGGTGTCGTAGTTGAGATGAATCTGTGCTGCACTTTATGTACATGCTCAGTAGTGACCAGCACTGTGGTGTCATAGTTGAGATGAATCTGTGCTGCACTTTATGTACATGCTCTGTAGTGACCAGTGCTGTGGAGTCTGGGGTCAGGGAAATTGAATCAACTGAGGTTTGGCTTACCGACGCCACAGTCCGGGTTAGGCTTACGACCACTAGCAACTAGCTTACTGTCCCTATATCAGTGGTCATAACCATGGTCCTGCAATGCCTGCACATCAGGAAAGAGACATAGCAAATCAGAAGAACTATACCAGATTTCTAATTGGAGTTGTTTGCTAATATTATATTTACACCTAATACATATAGGGATAGGATCTTGAAGATGGGAATACCCCCTAATGCTTATTTAAAGTTGGATGTTCAACTTTGTAATGGCATATTAGGCTCTTGATCCGCCAGCTGTACAGTCTACTTCTTCAAAATAAGGCTACTTTCACACTAGCGTTAACTGCATTACGTCTCAAAACGTCTTTTTTCAGAAAAAACGCATCCAGCAAAAGTTTTTGCTGGATGCGTTTTTTCCCCATAGACTTGTATTGGCGACGTATTGCGACGGATTGGCATACGTCGTGTCCGTTTTACGACGGATGCGTCGAAATTTGGCCACACGTCGTCGGCAAAAAACGTTGCTTGTAACGTTTTTTGTCTCCGCCTAAAAAACGTGTCGCGACGCATCCTGTGGCATACGTCGTTGGCTACAATGGAAGCCTATGAGCGACGGATGCGTCGGGACACGTCGTACGACGCAATGCAGCGCTGCAATACGTTTTTTTGCACTGAGCATGCTCAGAAGCTGGATTTTGTTGCCAATTGGCCAGACACCCCCAAATCTATATAAACCTGGCCTGGGCCTTCAACCCCACATATGCCAGCAAGACCCAGAGAGAAGACTGCCAGCCACAAGACCCCAGCCAGCCACGTATTTAAGTGCCACGTACTATAAATACTATAACTACGTGGTTATACGTGGCACTTATATACATGGCACTTATATACGTGGCACTGAAATACGTGGCACTGAAATACGTGGCACTGAAATACGTGGCACTGAAATACGTGGCACTGAAATACGTGGCACTGAAATACGTGGCACTTATATACGTGGCACTTATATACGTGACACTTAAATACGTGACACTTAAATACGTGACACTTAAATACGTGGCACTGAAATACGTGGCACTGAAATACGTGGCACTATGACTGTCAGAAAATGTTCATTAAACGGTTAGGGGTGAGGTTAGGGGTAGGGTTAGGGTTTGGATCCCTTTATCATCATCCGTAGTTCATTAATCGGATGTATCCAGAGTCGCCTCCGTCTCCGTTGCTGCAGAAGCATCCTCCGTTTTTCCGCTGCCGCCTCCTTCTCCCGCACTATGATATCCAGGCGATTCGTCTCAAAGATAATGTCGGTAACCAAACTAGCAATGCTCACAAGAACACCTTCCATCGCTGCCACAAAACTAAAACCCTCAAAGATGGGCTGTAAAAACAGTAACTATATAGTTTTCCATATTTTCCAGTAGCCAATCAAATTTGGGAGCCTCCCTTTTAAAAACGGATCAGTCGTAAAAACGGATGCAACGGATGGTAAAAACGGATGCAACGTATGCAACGCATCCAGTATTTTCGACGGAAACGTTTAACGGATTTGCGACGGATCCGTCGAAATGCTGTATGCGTTGCATACGTTTTTCACTTTTTTGACGCATCCGTTTTTTCGGCAAAAAAACGGATTTGCGACGTAATGCAGTTAACGCTAGTGTGAAAGTAGCCTAAGACACTCAAATGTTTTCTAAGATTTGAAGAGGCTCTTAAGTGTGTGGTATAATGTAACTGTCTGTTGTCTCAGATATCACCTAAAACATTTTAGATGTTGAAAGTGAATGAATAACATTGGCTACAATTGCTCTATTGCAACTATTACACTATGTTCACATGTTGTGGTTCTTGCTGCATATATTGGCTGTTTTTTTAAATAAAACTTTATAGCTGCTTTTTACAGTACCAGCAAAAGCTGTGAAATTTTAGAAATCGCTTGTTTTTTTCTGACTGAATTGGAAAACTGTTGCTTTTCTGAAAACTGCAACATGTCAGTTTTTTGCAGCATTTTTCACCCATAGAAAGCAATGAGTAAATGCAAAAATGCAGCTATCTGTTTTTGCAGTGCTTGATGAAAAAAACACAATTACAGCAGTATATGAAACACATTTATTTTCTTAATTTTCCCCAAGTTTAAATTTTACCATAATGTCTTGATGTTCTCACATGAACATGGCTGCTAGAATTAGCACAGGTCTATTTTAGTGATGTGTTTAAGGAAACCATACCTGACCGTCTCCGTGCCCTACCAATATGTGAAAGTGAACAATGTAGTACCAACTCAGTACTCTAGCAGTGTGTTAAAGTAAACTAGTACTACCTACTCAATGCCCTACCAATATGTTAGGCTAGTTTCACACTAGCGTTTTGAGGAGCTGCGGACTTCCTCTGTGAAGCTCGCCCTCGGCCGCACCTCCGCCGCTTGCTCCGCCTACTTCTGCATGCGGCCTGCGTACCTATCTTTAACATTAATAGTAAAAAAATGGAACAGCACAACACTTTAAACTTATCTTCTGGGTGCAAAGCCTCCAGGAAGCCCATCCACCGGCTATCCAAAGTCCATAGATTCAAACAAAAACCAGGCAGCACTCCATTATTTCTTAATCAATTGTGCAGTGTTTAATTACACCCACATGTCTGTCCCGTAAAAAAATGGAACAGCACAACACTTTAGGGCTGTCCCACACGTCCAGATAATTCCGGTACTGGAATAAATCGGTACCGGAGTTATCCGTGTCCGTGTGCCTGGGAACTCACGTAGGCCATACGTGTGGCACACGTGTGCCGCCCGTATGGCGAGTGGGTACCACACGGAGCGTGTGGTACCCACTCTGCATCTTGCTGAATCCGCGATTCATATGTTCCCTGCAGCAGCGTTTGCTGCAGAGAAAATATGAATCATAGTGTTTAAAATAAAGATCTATGTGTCCGCCGCCCCCCCACCCCTTGTGCGCCCCCCCGCTGTTCAGAAAATACTTACCCACTCCCTCGCTGCTTCCTGGTCTGGCCGCGGCTTCTAGTGTATGCGGTCACGTGGGGCCGATCATTTACAGTCATGAATATGTGGCTCCACCTCCCATAGGGGCGGAGCCGACTATTCATGATTGTAAATGATCGGCCCCACGTGACCGCATACAGTAGGAGGCGCGGGGCAGAGAGGAAGGAGTGACAGCCAACGAGGGAAGCGGGTGAGTATTTTCAGAACAGCGGGGGGCGCACAGGGGGTGGGGGGGCGGCGGACACATAGATCTTTATTTTAAACACTATTATTCATATTTTCTCTGCAGCAAACGCTGCTGCACAGAAGATATGAATCGCGGCTTCAGCACCATGTGGGGGGGACAGCGCTTACTGTAGCGCTGTCTCCTGCACGCACACGGACCCCAGACGGAGAATGTCCGTGTGAGGTCCGTGTTTTACACGGACCCATTGACTCTATTGGGTCCGTGTAATACGTGCGCTCCCACGAACACTGACATGTCTCCGTGTTTGGCACACGGAGACACGGTCCGCAAAAAATCAATGACATCTGAACAGATGCATTGATTTTTATGGGTCTACGTGTGTCAGTGTCTCCGGTACGGGAGGAAACTGTCACCTCACGTACCGGAGCCACTGACGTGTGAAACCGGCCTTAAACTTATCTTCTGGGTGCAAAGCCTCCAGGACAGACATGTGGGTGTAATTAAACACTGCACAATTGATTAAGAAATAATGGAGTGCTGCCTGGTTTTTGTTTGAATCTATCTTTAACATTAGGTATGCAGGTCGTGCGGCTGTATGCGGATGCATCGTTTTGACGATGCGGAGAAAAAAAGAAATTGCAACCAGCTGCGTCCTACACTGGTCGCCGCATCGTCAAAACAAAGCATGCGGAGGCATCTGCATACAGCCGCACTACCTGCGTACCTAATGTTAAAGATAGGTACGCAGGCCGCATGCAGAAGTAGGCGGAGCTAGCGGCGGAGGTGCGGCCGAGGGCGGGGCTTCACGGAGGAAGTCCGCAGCTCCTCAAAACGCTAATGTGAAACCGGCCTTAGGCAAACAATACCCAATCAATTCCGCTTCTCCCATTGTTTTACATTTGCAATTGTGCAGGTTTTTCATGAACTCATGTAACCTTAATTCATGGCTGTACTTCATACATGAAGCCAGCTTTTTTGTTCAGAATCGTAATTTTTTTCAAACCTAAAAAACTTTTTTCTCCTAAATATTGTGATCTAATTTCCCTGTTTTCCAAAAACCTTTTATGATTTCACATCATCTTTGCATTGGTGGCCTAGCAACCTGTATTGCATATGCTTGAAATGTAGAAGCAAAGCTGAACTTTAGGATCCTGAAACATGCAGCAAGAAAAGTAGCAAAAAAAGCAGAAAAATCTGTGTTTTGTCTGCAGCATTTTTACTGTCAAGAGATCAGGCTTTTTTTGCCGTAAAAAAGCAACATGTGAGCATAGCCTCGACTTGATTGAGATTTTTCCAACAGGTGTGTCTTTCACAGGAACTGCGTCTATGCCACCCTGTCTTAGGGTATGTGCACACGTTGCAGATTCTGCTGCGGATTTTTCAGCAGCGGATTTGGAAAATCCGCAGTGCAAAACCACTGCGGTTTTCACTGCGGATTTTATCGTGGTTTCTTCTGCGGATTCCTCTGCGGGTTTTCAACTGCACTTTCCTATTGGTGCATGTTGAAAACCGCTGCGGAATCCGCAGAAAGAATTGACATGCTGCGGAAAATAATCCGCTGCGTTTCCGCGCTGAATTTTCCCCATCATGTGCACAGCGTTTTTTTTTCCCCATAGGCTTACATGGTACTGTAAACTTTGGGAAAACTGCAGCAAAATCCGCAGCCCCCTTCACACGTCCTGATATTTTCAGTACTGGAAAAACCTGTGTTGAAGATATCCATGTCTCTGTGTGTCATACATTTGGCAACCGTGTGCCATATCGGTATCGCACATACCGGCGCCTGAGAAAAGCCAGCACAGTTCACGCTGTTCTCATGCTGCTCACATCATAGTCGCCTGATCTCCCTGCGATCATTATGAGCAGGGGACAATGTTGAGAGTTGTATTTAGCTCTCACTGTCTACATCGAGTGTAAAATGAAGAATAAAATAAAAAAAATATTATACTTCAACCCCTAATCCCCTGAAGCCATTGTCCCCCGTAAAAAACAAAACAAAAAAACAATATCTCTGACCTGTCCAAAGTTGAAGGAATCCATAGTGTCCCACGCCGTAATCCGTCTGTGCAACCTTTGCTTATCAGCATGAACAGTGGCCTGAGGCGACTCCTCACACTGAAGAGCAGGGGAGAATGACTCGCTGTAGCGAGAGCCGGCCCATGAACCGCGCTGACCTCAGTAAGATCATTGCAGTTCACCGCAGAAACCATCTGGAAACTCTCTTAAAATCCTTCTCAAAATCTCAAAACTTAACGTTTACCTTCAGTTTCCCTCAGCGAAAAAGACTTGGTGTGCACATACAGTAAATGGTGAGGAACAGAAACCCAAAACATGAACATTTTTCATCATATCTTGGTTAACCTAAAACTAGAAGAAAAACCTTATAAAGTGCGAGTTAATTGATCACCACAGTGCATGCAAACTGGAACTTAAATCCCAAAGTAAGTATTGTTTTTGTTCACACATACTGGCTGCGTGGGTGGTAAAGCAAATTTAGTTATTGCAGTAGACCAAAAATGTAATTTATTGTCTTTTTTGCTCAGGCTGCTTTATTATATTATTATAGTATTTATTGTACCAGTCTGCTTCAAATATGTTTAGTAGGATTTTTTTCAGATAATGTGTAGTGATTTATATTAAAACTTGAAATTTTTTTGTGTAAATAAATATCCTTCTCAAATTTCTCATTCTTGTTTTTTTTTCCTTGTCCAGCCCACACGTATAAATGTCCTCTTTTATTTCCCTGCAGCGGTTGGTTTCGCGCTCTCTAGGTGTAAATCCTGATGATCTAACTGATCCAGTGAAAGTAACAATACCTCGCTATGTTCTTTGTGGACAAGGAAAAGATGAACACTATGAGTTTGAAATAAAGGTAATTGTAACTGTTGTGGTCATCGTTATAAATCCTCATTTTTGTATAAATCAGTATTTAATTTTGTATTACATTGTATGTTTAGAGAAAACGTGTAATCTTACCTTCAAACAGAATTTGCCCCTGTTCCAAGTCTAAAGCCTTTGTTCCATTTGCACAATTGATTCACAATCAGTGATGCTTCATAACTGGACAGGCTGATTTCACAGAAGTGTTATTGACTTGGAGGTACATTGTGATTAAGTGTAACCTTAATTTTTTTGAGCAGTGTATAAAGGTTAGACACAACATTTCTTGCTGCCCTAGATCGAATTCATTTTTACAGCTCCCTAATGAATGGTGGTGGTTTTCTTTCTTGTGTTGATGGACACCTTCTTAAAGTTTAAACTTATAACTACTAGATTTTTTCCTACCAAAAAAAAATCTTATTTATATATTTTTTTTTATTCTAGACTGGTCATGTAACTAATAACATAGATTATTGGTTGAGTAGCATACTGATCCCCATTGTGTTGAAGGGAACCTGTCATGTAG
This sequence comes from Ranitomeya variabilis, assembly GCF_051348905.1. Classification (NCBI taxonomy): domain Eukaryota; kingdom Metazoa; phylum Chordata; class Amphibia; order Anura; family Dendrobatidae; genus Ranitomeya; species Ranitomeya variabilis. The sequence goes on from NC_135233.1 coordinate 74,036,541, forward strand.
AATGCTGTAGATAAGCCCCTGATGCCGGTGGGCTTAGCTCAACTTCCATTTTGGGGGTGACAGGTTCCCTTTAACTCCAGCAAAATGGCGCCAAAGGTGGCGCCTGCACAGTAGCATTTATCGCTTGATTATAGATGATGATGCGCATGTGCCGCTGCCGGAACCATTTTGCTGGAGCTAAGTTTTTTTTATGCTCCAACAAAATAGCGCCAGCACATGCGCAGTAGCATTTATCCCTAAGCGATATCAATGCTCTTAATCTGTGCAAGCCCCGCCCACTGGCACAGATTGAGAGCATCGCTTGCCAGTAGATGCTACTCTGTGCATGCGCTGGCACCATTTTGTTAAGGCAAAAAAAAAAAAAATTGGCTCCAGCAAAATGGCACCGGTGGCGCATGCGCTTGCTGATAGATGCTACTGCGCAGGCACAATATAAACTGCACGAGCGCAGTATTTAAAGTAGGGGTTAGGTCACTGAAAATTCACTGACCTGTCATTTAGGCACACAAGGATTATGATGAGACCAGAGCACTACATAAAGTCTCGCCCACAGGCTGCCCAAAAGCACAAGAATCTCATTAACTGAAAACTGCAAATAATAATAATAATCTTTATTTTTATATAGCGCTAACATATTCCGCAGGGCTTTACAGTTTGCACACATTATCATCACTGTCCCCGATGGGGCTCACAATCTAAATTCCCTATCAGTATGTCTTTGGAATGTGGGAGGAAACCGGAGTACCCGGAGGAAACCCACGCAAACACGGGGAGAACATACAAACTCCTTGCAGATGTTTCCTTGGTGGAATTTGAACCCAGGACCCCAGTGCTGCAAGGCTGCTGTGCTAACCACTGAGCCACCGTGCTGCCCAAATAAAGATTAAACAACAACCACAAAACTGATTTCATCACCAGGTATCATTTTAATCAGTCTTACAGTGGCAACCTGTGCAATACTTAGCAAAACACTGATGACAGGTTCACTTTAATCATTGATTAGGCTTTGTAATATATTTTGTTACCTTACTTTGCTTCCATATATCTTAAACACCATGCTGAAAGTGCTGGCTTGTCTGCCTAGTTCATGCTATCTTACTAGCTGACTTGAGCTGCAGGTCTAGCTAAGATCTGTGCTTGGTGAGTTCGTGCTCCGCTCCCCCTATGCCCAGACACAACTTCCTTTGTGAGCCGGTTGAGGGGAGCAGATAACCTCACTGTTTAAGGGTATGTGCACACGTCCGGATTTCTTGCAGAAATTTCCTGAAGAAAAACGGAAATTTTCTGCTAGAAATCCGCATTTTTTTTTTTGTTTTTTTTTCCGTTTTTTTCGAGGTTTTTTTAGCATTCTGCAAGCGTAATTAGCTTGCAGAATGCTAAAGTTTTCCAAGCGATCTGTAGCATCGCTTGGAAAACTGACTGACAGGTTGGTCACACTTGTCAAACATACTGTTTGACAAGTGTGACCAACTTTTTACTATAGATGCTGCTTATGCAGCAAGAATGTTTAAAAATAATAAAAAAAATAAAGTCACCTGCAGACCTCAGCGGCGTCCGTTCCGTATAGATGGTGTGTGCGCGCAGGACCTTCCATGACGTCGCGGTCACGTGAGCGGTCACATGACCGGTCTCGACCAATCACAGGACCGTGACGTCATCGCAGGTCCTTCACCGCACACCAGCTACAGGAACCGAAGCGGCAGCATGCACCTGAGAGGCGGGAAGACATCGAAGGTAAGTATAGGACTATTTTTTATTTTAATTTTTTTTTCTTTTGACCAATTATATGGTGCCCAGTCCGTGGAGGAGAGTCTCCTCTCCTCCACCCTGGGTACCAACCGCACATAATCTGCTTACCGCATGGTGTGCACAGCCCCGTGCGGGAAGTAAGCAGATCAATGCACTCCTAGGTGTGCGGAATCCCCGCAATTCCGCATTTTTAATGAACATGTTGCTTTTTTTTCCGCGAGGCGATTTTTTCTCGGAAAAAATCGCAACATTTGCACAAAAAATGCGGAATACACTGTAAATAATAGGCGGCATAGGTTAGCGTTTTTTTCGCGTTTTTATCACGTTTTTATAGCGAAAATACGCGAAAAAAACGCGAAAAATACTGAACGTGTGCACATGGCCTAAAGGAAATCTGGTATCAGGAAAAATGCTATTAACCTGCAGATATGGGGTTAATCAGCAGGTTAATAGCATTACTAATCTACTATGTGCACGCACTTAGCCAAGCTCTGCGGGGAGAAAATGAACTTACCCCAAGTCACCGGAATGAGTTCAGTCACCTGCCTGAAAATACACTACGATAGCTCTAACCGCGCCCCTGGCACTCACTGACAGCCAGCCCCAATGCAGAGCGAGTGACAGTCAGGGGCATGGTATCTACTATATAATTGTCTAAGGGTCACTTCCGTCTTTCTGTCTGTCCTTCTGTCTGTCACGGATATTCATTGGTCGGGGCCTCTGTCTGTCATGGAATCTAAGTCACTGATTGGTCGTGGCAAAACGCCCACAACCATTGCCACGACCAATCAGCGACGCGCACAGTCCGGAAAAAAATGGCCGCTCCTTACTCCCCGCATTCAGTGCCCGGCGCCCGCATACACCCCTCCGGTCACCGCTCACACAGGGTTAATGCCGGCGGTAACGGACCACGTTATGCGGCGGGTAACGCACTCCTTTTACCGCCGCTATTGAGCCTGTGTGACCAAGTTTTTACTATTGACTCAGCCTATGCAGCGTCAATAGTAAAAACATCTAATGTTAAAAATAATTTTAAAAAATAAAAAATCGTTATATACTCACCCTCCGTTGGCCCCTCGGATCCACAACAGGCCTTTCCCGCTCGCAACGCTCCTGTAACCTTACCGCTCCATGCTGCGGTCTCACGAGATGATGACGTAGCGGTCTCGCGAGACCGCTACGTCATCATCTCGCGAGACCGCAGCGTCATCATCTCGCGAGACCGCAGCATGGAGCGGTAAGGTTACCAGAGTGTCGCGAGCGGGAAAGGCCTGTTGTGGATCCGAGGGGCCGACGGAGGGTGAGTATATAACGATTTTTTATTTTAATTCTTTTTTTTAACAGGGATATGATGCCCACATTGCTATATACTACGTTTGCTGTGCTATATACTACGTAGGCTGGGCAATATACTACGTGGCTGGGCAATATACTACATGGGCAATATACTACGTGGCTGGGCTATATACTACGTGGCTGGGCTATATACTACGTGGCTGGGCAATATACTACGTGGCTGGGCAATATACTACATGGCTGGGCAATATACTACGTGGCTGGGCAATATACTACGTGGCTGGGCAATATACTACGTGGCTGGGCAATATATTAGGTGGCTGGACAATATACTACATCACTGGGCAATATACTACGTGGCTGGGCAATATACTACGTGGCTGGGCAATATACTACGTGGCTGGGCAATATACTACGTGGCTGGGCAATATATTAGGTGGCTGGACAATATACTACATCACTGGGCAATATACTACGTGGCTGGGCAATATACTACGTGGCTGGGCAATATACTACGTGGCTGGGCAATATACTACGTGGCTGGGCAATATACTACGTGGCTGGGCAATATACTACGTGGCTGGGCAATATACTACGTGGCTGGGCAATATATTAGGTGGCTGGACAATATACTACATCACTGGGCAATATATTAGGTGGCTGGACAATATACTACGTGGCTGGGCAATATACTACGTGGCTGGGCAATATACTACGTGGCTGGGCAATATACTACGTGGCTGGGCAATATACTACGTGGCTGGGCAATATACTACGTGGCTGGGCAATATACTACGTGGCTGGGCAATATACTACGTGGCTGGGCAATATATTAGGTGGCTGGACAATATACTACATCACTGGGCAATATACTATGTGGCTGGGCAATATACTACGTGGCTGGGCAATATACTACTTGGCTGGGCAATATACTACGTGGCTGGGCAATATACTACGTGGACATGCATATGCTAGAATACCCGATGCGTTAGAATCGGGCCACCATGTAGTACTCTATACTCGGAGCTGTGACTGAACCCGTGCTGGCGCCGATATCTTGGCTGAAGCCCAAACACTGCCTGAGGGAATAAAATTCATTTTCTCACCACAGCGTTTAGTTAAGTGTGGGCAGTTGTCAGGTTAATAACTCTATTAATCTGCAGACTAACCCAATATCTGCGGGTTAATAGCGTTTTTTCTGGTGATAGGTTCCCTTTAAGGGCAGGTGCAGACGACCATATTTTTGGTCCAAGTGCAATCCGACAAAACATCAGATCACACTCGTACCAATATTATTCTATGGGGCCGTACTCATGTCCGATTTTTTTCTCAAACAGAGTCTGCCCCATTAAAAATTGTAGCATGCATGATTTACAGCCGTTATTCGGATCGTACTCAGCCATACAAGTCAGTGAATCCGTGGAAAACATTGCAACTCGGATGACATCTGAGTGCGGTTACATTTTTAGAGACTGACAGAATGTAGGTTTTTTTTCCCATTTTCTCCTCATCCGAGAAAATTGGATCACACAGATCAAAGTCTGATTATTAGAACAGGTCCGATTTTCTCAGATTAGTGAAAATATGGTCGTGTGGCCCTAGCCGAAGTCTAGACCTGCAGTTTAAATCGGCTACTAAGACAAAATAAACTAGGCAGACAAGCCAGCTCGAAAAAGTCTCTCCAAATATCCTAGAGTGGAGTGGGGAGAAACTAGCCAGGGGTGGTGCCAAACTAGTCACGCTTTTCCTTATTGTCCTTGGGCTGCTCTTCGATCTGTGTTTTCTCTGAAACATCGGAGTGTTTCAGGAAAAAATATACCTGACTGTGATCGTGCAGCCAGACTCTGCCCTTAGGCACCATGAATCTAGTAACAGGTTCCTTCTACAGCTAAATATCCACCAATTTTAATTGATTCTGTGAAATAATTTACTTTTTTTTTCACCTGGGTTACACTAATAGATTTCCGCCTCACAGACGACCACTGATATATCAGGGAACCCAAATCTGAAAAGAAGCCATATTAATGGGTTGTCATGGATTAGACAAAAATGTTGTCTTCTTAAAACAGTGTCCTCTAATCACGAGTAGGGACTGTCATTGTTATTTTAAACTTTATTGAACCCAAGCAGCAGTCCCACACCCAACCCGTGGGCCCTTTAGCTCTTGGTTTTTATAGAATGTGGTCATGTTTTTCTAATCTATTCAATTACTAATCATTGACAAAAGTTGCCCCAACAATCTCTTTTTTGCGCTTGTATATTACTTATGGATTCAGTATTAATTACGGGGGGGTTGTACTATTTGTATCTTTGTCTTCTGCAGATAATTGTCTTAGAAGAAACTTGGACGGTTTTCAGAAGATATAGCCGATTCCGAGAAATGCATAAAACATTCAAGTTAAAGTACCCCGAGGTACAGTATTTTTTATAAACGTTGTACCGATTGCATTTTAATCTGCATTTTGGAGAATGGATGTTTCCGTAGCTCGGGTAGGTAAATCCCATTCTTGATGAACATTTACCAGTATTTGAGTTATAAAGTACACCAAAAACACGTACAACACTTGCCACCTGTTCTGTTTCTTCTTCTTAAAAAAAAAAAAAAAAAAAAAGATTTGCTTCCCAATGGAACGACTGGCAAAATTCACTCTTTATTTTGACAATTCAGTTTAGGTTCCCCGTTAAGGGATCATCCTGGGTGAAATCCATTGGAGTTGGCTGTATTATAAATATGTAAATGTAGAATTTGTACGTAAGGGGAGGATCCTAAATGTATTGGTTTCTGCAATAGAGATTTACTCCTCCCCGTTATACACGAATTTCCAACTTTTTACATGTATATACTGTATAGCACCAAGGTTGCTGCTATCTGGATAGTTTGGAGGGGGGGGGGAAGGATTTTTCTTTTCCTATTTTTTTTTTTTAGGGTGGTTATTTATGCTACTTTTGTCAAAATCATTGTTTTGAAGTGTAGAATTAATCAACATGATACATTGTAGTTTTGCAAAATGTTAGCTGTCAGTAATTAAAAAAAAAAAAATCAGGTTGAAACTTCTGCATAAAACATTTTTACATATAATAATAACATAAATGTATTCCCTGGTATTATCTTTAGTGGTCTAGAGAGGTTTATGCTTTAATACTCAAACTCTGGTGGTCTAGGAAGGAGAAAGGATCAAATTGATCTGTACAGATGAATCTTAGCTGTGGGCTCAAACAAGGAAGCTCATTCTTTTGTTTCATATTTTGTTTGTATAGGTTGGGGTTTATGGATCAAAGTAGACAAGTTCGAAACTTCATGTTAATACCTTCCTCCCTGTATTCCCATAATAATAATTTGATCAAAAATTTGACCAAATATGTGTAAAAGGCTTTTTAGCAGAAACAAACATTTTAGACTTAGTTGTCTTAGACTTACTGTAAATCATTCAGCTGCCACTATGAAAACTAATTCTCCGAGCAGTCATAAATACTCGGAGGTCACTCGAGCTTGCTCGGGAAAATCCGAGCAACGAGTACACTCGCTCCTCACCACTTTCTATCCGCTCCGCTGACATGAGCAGAGCTGTGGCGGGACAAGGCCATGGTGACTGCGGCTCATCAAATTCATGACCAACGGCACTGTTCGATACCCCACAAATCTTACTCAAGCAGGAAATGAAGTAGGATTTGTGGCATAGAGGTGTTGACTGCTCATCCAATGCTCCTAATTCATGAATAGGTGGTAAGCTTTTTCGTGAATTAGGTGCGTCTGACTCCAGCTTGCCCCCTCATCAACACCAGCATGAGCAACCCCGGTCTGAATGAATTCAGCACTAGGTGTCCAGAACCCTGATAGTGTTGACGGCTGTTTGAACCAAGTAGGATATCATTCACATTCTGCTAGAGAACTTTGTTTTACTAAGGCAGAGTACATGTAATCAAGAATGGACAAAAGATTTTAGACCAGTAAGCACTGGTTCCCTGTTTTGTTTTGTTTTTCATTTATTCCACATCGTAACCATGATCCAAGAAGTATCTTTTCTCCTGTGACTTGTTAAGCATAGCAAGATGAGGAGACTTAGTCGGAATGCTTCTCTAGGAAATATGCAAATTGTCTCTTCAGAGAGGAAGCGGACTAGAACTCTAGTGCCACCTATTGGAAGTAGCTATACTAAAAGTCAATGTTGACCCTTTAACAAGCCTTCACACATGACTTGGCATAAAAGCCAAAACCAGAATCTCAATTTGCAGACACTGTGTTTTGGGGTAGTGCCCCTTATAAGTGCAAAGTGTGAGATCTGGTTTGGCTGTGTGAGAGGCATCTGACAGGGATCCAAGGGGTAACGTTTCTCTTTGTGGAGAGTGACATGTTAAAGGAAAGGTACCGCGTTTGTAGATCATTAGTAAATCACTGTAATGTAGCATAACATGCTGCTATAACCAAGTTTTAAATGCAAGTGAAACAGATTTTGTGTGTTATGAGTTTCAAGAAGGCACTGGGGGCTGACATCTTGGTTTCACAGCAGTAGCACGACACTATCAGTGTCATATTACGGCACCCCATGGACATAGGGTCAGCGCCGGTCTATTATCTCCTATCTCTAACATTGCAGCAGCATTAGCAGTGAGCTGGGCACGCCTCTGTGGGCTGCACAACTCACTGCTGTAGGTGTGGCTGGCTGCCATTTTACTATAGCCCAGTGCTATCTGCTGAGCTCCACTTACTCTCTATCACAGGAGAGAAGCGCTCACTGGAGCCGGAGGATGGAGAGTGGGGAGTGTGGGTGATTTACCCCGTGCTTCTCTGTACTCCAGGCACTGCACGTCCTGAGCAGACATCCTCTGCTCTCACACGCTGCCCTCCCTGGGTGCTTCTCCTGCTCTGTCTCCGCCTCCTCACACACAGTCCCTGTGATCTCCAGTAAGCTGCACTCACAGCCTGCAGAGAGGGAGCTGACACCTGGAGAAAGAGCAGGGCAGCTGACAGGACAGGGATTAAGGTGGGGGGAGGGGGGATGGCAAGAATGTTAGGGCTCCTTTCCACTTGCGAGATAAACGTCCGTGTCTTGCATGTGAAAACCAAGCTCTGGCGCCGGCACTCCAGAGTGGAGAGTGCGGCTGCATAGCAATACATGCAGCCACACGCTCCACTCCCAAGTGCTGGCGCCAGAGCTTGGTTTTCACATGTGAGACACGGACGTTTATCTCACAAGTGGAAAGGAGCCCTTAGTCACAAAACAGGAGAGAAGTAGCATGCACACAACAGGGATCACATACCCTTCCCCCATATATCTTTTCTATGATCTCACATAGGCCAGCACACTGCTCTCCTGAAATACTCTGTGCTGCAGTCACCCTGCTCCTTCCCCCATATATCTCCCTCTGTGACTCTGGAGGTGACTGTCTCTCTCCCAATGGGTGCTCTCCATCCCCCTGTGCCTGTTCGCTCTCGCTCCTATGCACTCCTCTCCCCCTGCATGTCTTTCCCCATTGCACACACAGCTCAGTGCTTGCGGTAACAGGAGCTGCGGGGGTCATGCTGTCACATGTCAGCGTGACCCCCACAGCTGTGACTATCACCTGCGGTAACGCTACCGCCGGTACTGTCGGTCACAGCGCTTCGGGATCATGCTGGCAGGTGTCAGTGTGATTCCGCAGCTGACTGTGACCTGCAGCGGTGACTTGCGGTAAAAAAGCAGGTGCGGACCGATGAGACTACTGCTCCCATTAGGCTATGTCTGATGGGAGAGTAGTATCATCTGCCGCTACCTGTGCTCACAGTTTAAAAAAAATAAATAAAAAGTTACATTACATACACATTCACATAAAAATAAAAAAAAAATTATACTCACGGCGGCGCAGTGATCCACTGCAGGGGGCAATCTCATCCTGTCAGTCTATCGCCGGCTGTCTTTGAAAGCAGTCATATCACTGATGTAACTGCTCTCAAAGTGATCAGGATCATCGTGGTACATTATGGATTATCTTCTCGGCGGACAGGTGAGGAATATTTGTGGTTTATTTTATTTTTGTTGCAGGAGACGAGGGATTCGGGGATTATGCGTTCGGTAAGTATAGTTTAATTAAGATTAAGAAAGGACTTTATTCGGGCTGTGTCTTTATTTACAATACAACTAAAGGATTAGTAATGGATAGGTGTCTTATATACGCCTCTCCATTACTAAGCTGTGGGTTTGATGTCACCTGACAATAGAAAGGTGACAGCAACCCCACAAATATGAAACTAACTTGCCACCGCTACAGGGCAAGTGAGAAGAGAAGGGCAAAGTGCCAGAAAAGACGCATCTAATAGATGCGCCATTTCTGGGGTGGCTGAGGTTTTTAGCCTGGGGGAGGCAATATCCATGGCCCCTTCCTAGGCTATTAATATCCCGCAGCTCTTCGCATAACCTTTGCTGGTTTTTATAGGGGGACCCCACGTAATTTTTTTTGTTTGCCGTCCCCCATTTTAATAGCCAGTAAAAGCTAAGTATACAGTTGTGTGTGTGTCAGCGTGTGAGCGTCAGCGTGCGCACACTCGCCCCATAGACCAGCACACTGCTCTCCTGAAATACTCTGCTCCCTCCACCGTATATCTCTCTGTGACCCCCCCCATAGACCAGCACACTGCCATATGGATCACGCATAATGTTGCCATATCTATTTATCACATAATACTCCCATAAAGACCACACATTATACCGCCATATATATTTATTACATAATACTGCCATATAGATCACACATGATGCAACCATATATATTTTTTACATAGTACTGTCGTATAGACTACACTTGATGCGGACAAGTATTATGTGTGATCTGTATTATGGCAGTATGGTGGAATAATGTAAAAAATATATGACTATTATATGATAACTATATTGTGGGATTATGTGTGATCTATGTGGCATTATTATGTGACAATTATATGATGGTTTTATGTGTGATCTACATGGTGTTGTGTGTGATCTATATAACGGTATTATGTGTGATCTATATGGCGGTATTATGTGAGAAGTATATGGCGGTATTATATGAGAACACTATGGCGGTATGTGTGATCTTTATGATGGTATTATATGAGAACTATATGGCGCCATTATGTGTGATCTATATGATGGTATTATGTGAGAACTATATGATGTTTATAGCCTAGGAAGGGGTTAATACCTATGGATCTTCCCAGGCTATGAATATCAGCCCGCAGCTGTATATTTAGCCTTTACTGGCTTTTAAAATAGGGGGACCCCCCAAAAAACAACGTGGGGTCCCCCTATAATTAATAACCAGAAAAGGCTATGCAGGCAGCTGCGGGCTGATGTTAATAGCCTAAGAAGGGGCCATGGATATTGCACCCACCCCCTTCCCCGGCTACAAACACCAGCTCATAGCCACCCCTGAAATGGCGCATCTCTAAGATGCGCCAAATCCGGCACTTAGCCTCTCTCTTCCCATTACCCTGTAGGAGGTGTCATATGGGTAATATTTGTGGGGTTAATGTCACCTTTGTATTGTAAGGTGACATCAAGCTGGCTTAGTAATGGAGAGGCGTCAATAAGACACCTATCCATTACTAATCCTATAGTTGTAAAGGGGTTAAATAAACACAGCCAGAATAAATTATTTTAATGAAATAAAACACTACACACTTTCTCATCTTTATTAGTCAGCTAACCGTGCAACGCCCTCAATCTCCTGAAAAACAAAACAAAACAGCAGTATACTCCCTGTTCCCGCACACACACACACATATTCACAGTTCACAGTCTCCGCCCACACTCTTCCTCCTCCGCAGTGTTTATCGCACGCAACTCCGCAACAAAACCTCAGATTTTTACACCTGCAGTTTTGCTGCGGATTTGCCTAACTCAATGGTAGTCAATGGGTGCAGAAACGCTGCAGAGCCGCAAAAAGAATTGACATGCTGTGGAAAATAAAACCCTGCAAATCCGCACGTATTTTGCCGCAGCATGTGCACAACAATTCTCAATTTCCCATTGACAAATATTGGTTGTGCACTACACTGCGGATTTGATGGAATTCCGCGCATCCAAAAACACTGCAGAAACGCATCAAAAAAAGTGTCTCACCCCTGCTATTCCATGTGTATCTCTCTCCATCACACTCCATATGTCTCTCATCATACTACATGTCTCTCTCCTCATCACGCTCCATGTGTCTCACCCCTGCTATTCCATGTGTATCTCTCTCCTCATCACGCTCCATGTGTCTCACCCCTGCTATTCCATGTGTATCTCTCTCCTCATCGCGCTCCATGTGTCTCACCCCCGCTGTTTCATGTGCATCTCTCTCCCCATCATGCTCCATGTGTCTCACCCCTGCTATTCCATGTGCATCTCTCTCCCCATCATGCTCCATGTGTCTCACCCATGCTATTCCATGTGTATCTCTCTCCCCATCACGCTCCATGTGTCTCACCCCTGCTGTTCCATGTGTATCTCTCCATCACACTCCATTTGTCTCTCTCCTCATCACGCTCCATGTGTCTCACCCCTGCTATTCCTTGTGTATCTCTCACCCCTAGGGATACTAGACCACCCAAAAGGGGAGGGAAATGGTGATGTCAGCAGTTACTGACCCAATTTTCCAGCTAACAGTAAAGCTGGTAAGTCTTACTATAGCTGCTTGAGGTCTAAAACGGAAAATGCTTCCCCTAGTGGTCAATATATATATTTGTAAGAAAATATCAAATATTTTTTTCATATAGAAATGTTTGCAAACATTGCATTAATACATTTTATTTACTATGTTAAGCTTAATTTCACAAAAAACAAACTACAAGAAAACTGGTGGCACCTTCCCTTTAAGCATGCCGAGATGAGGAGACCATGAATGATGGCACCATTAGAGGTATGTGTAGGTAAACCCTATTAGAATGAATAGCTGGGTAGTACGCACAATCGACTGCTGCTCTATACAGCCAGTATCTGAAAAGATCCCAGTTTTCTGGATCGGTGGGGGTCATGGTGATCAGACCCCCCCCCAGCAATCAGAAAGTTAGGGATAACTTTTAAGGTTGAGAACACCTCTTTAAGCACATTAGCCTGAACTTGTTTTGCTCAGAAATGTTCCAGCCAAAAGTCAATAGATTGGGGGATGGAGATATAATATTAATGCAATCAACATGGTAAGACAGAAATGTGAGTGGGTAACAACTGGCCATGTCTCTGAATGTTTTATTTCATATGCTTTGTGCTGGCATAGAGATTCACACTCAGTCCCAGACTTTAAATATGATGTCTTTGTGGTATTTTCCTGATGTAGAGGTCAGATAGACCTTGAAACACGTTGAATAAACCACCAGAGCTTTTCATTACATTTGAATCTGTATTATTGTGGCAGCGCGGACTTAATCCACAAACTATCCTGCACAACGTCTCTGAGAAGGTCGCGTGGGCGGCCCGTGGATCTGCAGCAGCCGATACGCACATGCTTTTTGCCTTACACCATCAGGTGAGCAGCTCCATGTTAAGCCCCAAGGGAGGTTTGCACGTTAATGACCGGGCCAATTTTTACAATTCTGTCCCTTTATGAGGTTATAACTCTGGAACGCTTCAACGGATCTTGGTGATTTTGACATTGTTTTCTCGTGTCATATTGTACTTCATGATAGTGGTAACATTTCTTTGATATAACAAGCATTTATTTGTGAAAAAAACGGAAATTTGGCGAAAATGTTGAAAATTTTGCAATTTTCCAACTCTGAATTTTTATGCCCTTAAATCAGAGATATGTCACACAAAATAATTAATAAGTAACATTTCCCACATGTCTACTTTACATCAGCACAATTTTGGAACCAACATTTTTTTTGTTAGGGAGTTATAAGAGTTAAAAGTTGACCAGCAATTTCTCATTTTTACAACACAATATTTTTTAGGGACCACATCACATTTGAAGTCAATTTGAGGGGTCTATATGATAGAAAATAACCAAGTGTGACACCATTCTAAAAACTGCACCCCTCAAGGTGCTCAAAACCACATTCAAGTAGTTTATTAACCCTTCAGGTGTTTTACAGGAATTTTTGGAATGTTTAAAAAAAAAAGGAACATTTAACTTTTTTTCACCAAAAATTTACTTCAGCTCCAATTTTTTATTTTACCAAGGGTAACAGGAGAAAATGGACCCCAAAGGTTGTTGTCCAATTTGTTCTGAGTACGCTGATACCCCATATGTGGGGGGGAAACCACCATTTGGGCGCATGGCAGAGCTCGGAAGGGAAGGAGCGCCATTTGGAATGCAGACTTAGAGGGATTGGTCTGCAGGCGTCACGTTGCATTTGCAGAGCCCCTGATGCACCTAAACAGTAGAAATCCCCCACAAGTGACCCCATATTGAAAACTAGACCCCCCCCCCAAGGAACGTATCTAGATGTGTTGAGAACTTTGAACCCCCAAGTGTTTCACTACAGTTTATAACGCAGAGTCGTGAAAATAAAAATTAATTTTTTTTCCCACAAAAATGTTTTTTTAGCCCCCCAAAATTTTTATTTTCCCAAAGGTAACAAGAAAAATTTGACTCCAATAGTTGTTGTCCACTTTGTCCTGAGTATGCTGATACCCCATATGTTGGGGTAAACCCCTGTTTTGGCGCACGGGAGAGCTCGGAAGGGAAGGAGCACTGTTTTACTTTTTAAACGCAGAATTGGCTGGAATTGAGATCGGGAGCCATGTCACGTTTGGAGAGCCCCTGATGTGCCGAAACAGTGGAAACTCCCCAATTCTAACTGAAACCCTATCCCAAACACACCCCTAACCCTAAACCCAACCTTAAATGTAATCCTAACCCTAACTTTAGCCCTAACTTTATCCCTAACCCCAACCCTAGCCCCAACCCTAGCCCCAATGGGAAAATGGAAATAAATACATTTTTAATTTTTTTTTATATTTCCCTAACTAAGGGGGTGATGAAGGGGGGTTTGATTTACTTTTATAGCGGGTTTTTTAACGGATTTTTATGATTGGCAGCTGTCACACACTAAAAGACGCTTTTTATTGCAAAAAATATTTTTTGCGTTACCACATTTTGAGACCTAAAATTTTTCCATATTTTTGTCCACAGAGTCATGTGTGGTCTTGTTTTTTGCGGGACGAGTTGACGTTTTTATTGGTAATATTTTTGGGCATGTGACATTTTTTGATCGCTTCTTATTCCGATTTTTGTGAGGCAGAATGACCAAAAACCAGCTATTCATGAATTTCTTTTTGGTGGGGGGTGTTTATACCGTTCCATGTTTGGTAAAATGGATAAAGCAGTTTTATTCTTTGGGTCAGTATGATTACAGCGATACCTCATTTACATAATTTTTTTATGTTTTGGCGCTTTTATACGATAAAAACTATTTTATAGAAAAAATAATTATTTTTGCATCGCTTTATTCTGAGGACTATAACTTTTTAATTTTTTTGCTGATGATGCTGTATGGCGGCTCGTTTTTTGCGGGACAAGATAACGTTTTCAGCGGTGCCATGGTTATTTATATCAGTCTTTTTCATCGCGTGTTATTCCACTTTGTTTGGCGGTATGATAATAGTGTTTTTTGCCTCGTTTTTTTTTTTTTTTTTTTTTTATAGGTCGGTTCGTTACGGATGCGGCGATATTAAATGTGTACTTTTATTGTTTTTTTTTTATTTAGATAAAAAATGTATTTATGGGAGCTATATATATATATATATATATATATATATATATATATATATATATATATATATATATATATATATATATATATATATATATATATATATAATATTTTACACATTTAAAATATTTTTTCTTTACTCTGTCCCAGAGGGGACATCACTGTATAGTGACAGATCGCTGATCTGACACTTTGCAGAGCACTGTGTCAGATCAGCGATCTGACATGCAGGGCTCCCGGCTTACCAGCGCCTGCTCTCAGCAGGCACTTGGTAAGCCACCTCCCTGCAGGACCCGGAACTAGTCCCGTGGCCATTTTGGATCCGGGGCCTGCAGGGAGGAGACGCTCCGTACAAGATGAGCACATCGCCTTGTACCGATCGTCTCAGGGAAGCACGCAGGGAGCCCCCTCCCTGCGTGATGCTTCCCTGTACCGCCGGAAGCAGTGTGCCGGGGGTTAATGTGCCGGGAGCGGTCCGTGACCGCTCCTGGCACATAGTGCCGGATGTCAGCCTCGATAGTCAGCTGACAGCCAGCCCAGATCGGCCGCGCTCCCCCTCGTGGCCGATCGCATATGACTTACTATCCTGTCTCTGGGAATTAAGTCCCAGGTCACCTTGATGGGATAGTACGTCATATGGGATTAAGGGGTTAAAAAACTGCCCTTAATCTGAGTATATGACCCTATATGCGCTTTTTGTCTCCCTAATCTACCAGACTTTAAATAGACCTTTTAAAGAATATGTTGATGCATTCCCCACACCCATATCTCAGCATAACAAAAATGCTTTTAATTTGGGAAAGATGGCAGCCTTTTTTTTTTTTTAATCATCCACCTTTTTTGAAACATCTGTCAAATTTTCACAGGATACATTTTGACAATTCAAAGTTCAATTTACAGAAGATTATCATTTTGTCTAAGTAGAAATTTTTATTAAAGGAATCTTGGGCAGCATGAAATTCAGATAGGTTTATTACAGTAACTGGTGTTTTACTCTTTTTTGAGAAAATAGAGATGGAAAACGAGCCATGTACAGAGAAAGGAATCCAGGCAGGAGAAAGAGTCCACTGAGCGGCTCCCTTTGGCTGCTCCTCATTTTACTTAGTTTGATTGACAGGTCCCTCCGTATACGCAAACAGGGCGCGACCTAGCAATGAATCTCAGCCTGATTGGAAGCTAGCAGGAACCCTGCAGTCAACTCTTCTCTCTTTTATAGGCTCGTTTTTTTAAGCTCTTTCTCTGAAAACCCAGAAAGTAAAACCTAGCTTCTTCTATAGAGAACGAGCCAACCTGAATTTCATGCTGCCCAAGTATTGGATAGCGTTAAATGACAGGTTCTCTTTACGTGTAGTAGGTCGGATATGGAATTACAACTTATACTGTAATTAAGCCACAACTATTGTCTGTAAATAAGCTCCCTGTATTCAGGTGGCATATCCATCTGTGTCATGGTACTACGGTAGCACGTTCACGCTGATCGGATTATGTTGGCTTAGGCTACTTTCACACTAGCGTCGGGAACAACCCGTCGCTGCGCGTCGGGCCGACGTTCCCGACGCTAGTGTGTTCTCCGCCGCACAACGGGGGCAGCGGATGCATATTTCCCACGCATCCGCTGCCCCATTGTGATGTGCGGGGAAGTGCGGGGAGGTGGGGGCGGAGTTCCGACTGCGCATGCGCGGTCGGAAAAAGCGGACCGTCGGGAGCAAAAAACGTTACATGTAACGTTTTTTTCTCCCGACGGACCGCTACCATACGCCCAAACGCCGCCAAACGCATTCACCGTTTGGAAATGCGTCGCAAATGCGTCGCAAATGCGTCGCTAATGTTACTCTATGACGAAACAACGTATCCAGCAAAAACTTTTGCTGGATGCGGCGTTTCGCAAAAACGACGCATTTGCGACGTATTGCAGTTAACGCTAGTGTGAAACTAGCCTTAGTTGCAGGTTACAATTAAGGAAAATACTGCTGTTTGAAGGAAATTTTTGAAGTGTGCAAGCTACTGTCACGTCTCCCTTCATCTAGTGATTGCTGTCATCGAACTAACGTTGTCACTGTCAAAACAGTGTAAATATGATTTCCTCACAAGTTTTGCCTTTTCACGGCAAGCACCTGCGGCCTAATTATTTTGTATTTTTAAAATGTAATCTGCACGGCTGCCGCAAGCTTCTTTGCTAATCCGTCGCATTTAAACCAGATGAGTTCAAAAGGCGTCAATGAATAGTAAGTGTCGGAAAGCCACACAGCCTGTTTCGCATTTCTTATCCCTTTTAAGTTTAGAAAAAGGTGATGCTTCCAAGAATTAAATGTAAAACCGTTTTAGGCAGTTCTGTTAGATTCCTATAGATTAAAGTATCCAAAGTTTGGGAGAGGAATATGCCTGCTGAGCCGCCAGCAATATCTCGGCCTGTGTGGTTCCTATTTTCTTATCTAATCACTGAGCTCCTTGGCTAACAGATTCAAGTGTCAAATCACAGCAACGCGAGGCATTACTGAGAAATGCTCCTCTCTCCTAGAAGACTCATTTCTCTATTTCCTAAGAAGAATCCAGTCTTGTAAGTAGATTTAGTTTCAGTTTATATTTGATTTAAAGGGTTCCTACACTTTCCCTAACCAATATGGTTATTAGACATTGTTTTCCATTACACTTAATATATATTCAGCAGTGCAGACACTATTATTATTATTTATATAGCACAATTTATTCCATGTGCTGTACATGAGAAGGGGTTACATACAAAGTTATAGATATCGTTTACACTAAACAAATGAAAGACTGGTACAGAGGGGAGAGGACTGGTACAGAGGGGAGAGGACCCTTTCCTTGCGGACTGACATTCTATGGGATAATGGGGGAGAGACAGAAGGTCGGGGTACAGCAGCTCTGGTGGTGGTGAGGCAGCAGCTCAGGTGGTGGTGAGTCAGCAGAATGGTTATTGCAGACTGTAAGCTTTCCTGAAGAGATGAGTTTTCAGGTTCCGTCTGCAGGATCCGAGGTTGGTGGATAGTCGGACATGTTGAGGCGTGGAAATTGAGGATGGGGGATTTTCGGGAGAAATCTTGGAGGCGGTTGTGTGAGGAACGAATAAGTGTGGAGGACAGTAGAAGGTTTTGTGAGGATCGAAGGTTATGTGAGGGAAGATATCGGGAGATTAGTTCAGAGATATAGGGAGGGGACAGGTTGTGGATGGCTTCGTAGGTCAGTGTTAGTAGTTTGAACTGGATATATTGGGGAATTGGGAGCCAGTGGAGGGATTTGCAGAGGGGAGAACAGGGGAGTAGCGAGTAGAGAGGTGGATTTGTCGGGCAGCAAAGAGGCCACAGAGGAGGGTGTTGCAGTAATCGAGGCAGGAAATGATGAGGGCATGCACAAGAGTTTTAGTAGATTGAGGGCTGAGGAACAGGCGGATTCTGGAAATATCTTTGAGTTAGAGGCGACATGAGGTGGCAAGAGTTTGAACGTGCGGTTTGAAGGACAGGGCAGAAACGAGAGTTACTCCGAAGCAGCGAATTTTTGGTGAGGGAGAAAGCGTAATGCCGTTTACCATAATAGATAGGTCGGGAAGGGGAGGTACGTGAGATGGAGGAAAGATGATAAGTTTGGTTTTGTCTACATTGAGGTTTAGGAAGCGAGAGGTGAAGAAGGAGGATATCGCTGATTACTCCGGGCTTCTGGACAGCAGAGAGGTAGATCTGAGTGTCGTCTGCATACAAGTGGTACTGGAAGCCATGGGACTTTGAGTTGTCCTAGGTCAAGGGTATAGATGGAAAAAAGTAAGGGCCCAGAACAGAGCGTTGAGGGACTCCAACAGAGAGAGGGCGGGATGAGGAGGTAGTGTGGGAGTGGGAAACGCTAAATGTGCAGTCGGGAAGATATGAGGCAATCCAGGACAGGGCAAGGTCTTTGATGCCAAGGGAATAAAGAATCTGTAGCAGTAGGCAATGATTGACTGTGTCGAAGGCAGAGGACAGGTCAAGAAGGAAGAGGATGGAGAACTGTCTGTTAGCTTTGGCTGTGAGTAAATCATTAGGAATTTTGGTCAGGGCAGTTTCGGTGGAGTGGTGGGGCGGAAGTGTATTATGGCTGTCATGATCAGTTACATGTGTATATACTGTATGAAAGTGTCATTTCCAGGTTCAGTTTATAAATTGCTGGTGGCTAACAAGATAATGGTCTCCTTACCGATTAGGGGGTGTTTATACATAATTTTTTTTTGCATTTGGGGCCCCATCTGGTCTTACATCCGATACTCTTCCCTCCCACAAAACCTGATTCTAGTGTATAGACTGACTGGGCTATTGTCTATAAAGGTGCAGACAGAGTCACCGTGTGCCTGTCATGCATCATTTTCAGCAGTATATGCCTATTGGAGGTGAGCACTAAGATGTAGTCCACCATGTCTTGCTGTCATATCAGTTTGCCCCATTAAACTGCTGCCAATGTGTACAGGTCATGTTATGTGCATCCCTAACAGGTCTATAAAACTTAATACTCCAGTATATAATTCTTAATCTTTACTCACCTTCTATGTAAATCTGAGGCTTCTAGTCATGTTGATGATTCTGGATATTGGTTCTGTCACTCTCTTCCTGCCAGTAGTCATGCCCACTACAGTATGAATGATGAGCTGGACTTCCCCGACATCACGATGCTCTATGAGGAAATCTCACAGATTTGTGCTGACAGCCAACTTCTCTGGCAAGCACATTGAAGATGGGTGAATGGTCTCCCAGCTCTATTTTTGATCTATGCATGCTCTTGAACTCGCTGGTACTCGAGGCATGGAGGAAGCCTCTGGGTATCACCAGCTTCCACAGCAAGCACAGATCGAAAATTTAGCTCCAGGCATACATTCAGTTTCAATGTGCATGCTCGCGGAGCTGGCCATCACCTTGAAGACACAGGCTTTTCTCGTAGAAGGACATACATGACTTGGTGCGGTTAGCAGATCAATCAAACTGTGTTGGGCGTGACTATTTTTTGGAGAAGCTTAAAGGAAATTATATTCACTGCCACCCACATGACTGGAAGCTAGAAATTTACACAGAAGGTAATTAAATATTGCATTTTTTCTCCTTCTATACTGGGGCGTTTAACTTTATAGACACGTTAGGGATCCATGTCACGTACATACTTCTCTACATTAACGTAGGTAAACTACAAGGGTTATCTTCTCTCACTCAATCTTGCACTCGACCTCTGTTAAAGGCTGCAAAGTGAGTAAAAATCACATCCTAACAAATTTCACACATCCCAGATACACAATATGCTGCCACGACTCATCAAACACAAGTCCCCGAAATACTTATTTCTGTCCAACATTCAAAAGGTCACAAAATCTCTAAAAGGTTTTGGATTCTTTAGAGCATACAAGGACCAAACTTCTTAAAGTTTTAAGCTTTACTATAAAAAAGAGAGCTTGCAAAAAGGTATAAAAATAGAGCAACATAAAAAAAGAAGCTAAATAGTCAAAAAATAAAAATGGAGAAATAACAGCAATATCTAAATGTTTCTGTCTAAAGTTATTCTTCTGTTTCCTTCATGGTAGGAGAAATGGTTTATTGATTGCATCCAGCTCAGGTTGACCCCTACATGCGAACATCTTTCCATTGTATAATTATTTAATTTCCCAGAGGAGAATTGCACGGCGAATAAGCCTCCTTACCTTGACAAGCCAGCTGGTATGTCACTCTCCATAAGGAGAAACATTACCCCTTAGACCCCAGTCCAGAGCCTCTCACCTAGCCAAATCAGTTCTCATGCTTCGCACTGACGAGGGCCAACAGCTCGAAACACCGTGTTGCGAATTGAGATACTGACTTGGCTTTTATCCTAAGACATATTGCACGACTCGTTAAAGGGTTGATTGTGACTTGTAGGATTGCTACTTCCAACAGGTGGCGCTATAGAGTGAAGTCCTCTTTTTCTCAGAAGAGGCAATTTGAACATTGTATAACCAATCTTTTATATACCTGGCCCTGGGCTCAAGTTTCCGGGGTAGCCTAGACTGTGTTAATGAAATCACAGGTCTGTAACTGGACCATGGGCTAACTAGGGGCGAGCACATGACATGTTAAATACCTTTTCTTCAACCACACTTAAAATAAATTGGAAATGTTCATCCTGGCTACAAAGGATCATCTGCCCAATCTTTGGCACTCTGGCTCAGCAGACCGGCAGGTCAGGAATGACACTCATGCATGCATCCCAATATAAGTTGAGAATACCTTTAAATTTGCTGAGCTACACAAAAAAATGACAATTCCAGAGGTTATTGAAATCATTTTATTTATTTTCGAAAATTTGTACAGAAGAAATTTCTGCTAATTGCAACTAAGGATCCTGTGGGTTTGTTTTGGAAGGTCAGATGTTTTTGATTTCATCTGCTACCATTCCATGTTCTTCCACCATTTTTTTTATTACCGTACCTTGTAAGGTTTTTAACATTTATAATTTTTTGTTTAAACCCACCCACTTTATAATTATTGGAATTTTTGATTACGGTATGTAAATTCTTCAGGACTCCTATTTCCTTTTTCTTGGTTTTCAGCTATGTGTATTAATTTGACAATTACGGTTATGTGTGGTTGAATATTAATTATGCACAGGATATGTTTTTCTTGTGTAACCAAGTATTCATTTGTGATGATAATACACAGTATTGAACACGACTTAATTATCAGCGAGATTTGTGGTCTTACTGTGCAGCGTGGCGATTATTAGTAATGTTACTGCTTTCTAATTGAAACAAATTTCTAAATTCAATAGAACGCTGTAACTTCTGTGAAAAACAATGAAAAAGTCAACATGACGTCTCATCTCGGAATCACAATTATTCAGTAGCAGTACATTTGCTGGAACTGGAATTATTTTTTTATTCTCGTCAAACCAATAATTAACCTTTTGTATGTTGTCTGTGCAAGTTTTATTTCTCTAACTTTTCGTAGATTTGTAGTTTTTAGAGTTTGTTGTTTTCTTTATATGTAATAGACTACCATGTCTTCATTTTTTTAATAATAAGAAGGATCCTGATTCCTTTAGTGGTAAACACACTGTTAAAGGGAAGGTACCGCGTTTGTAGATCATTAATAAATCACTGTAATGTAGCATAACATGCTGCTATAACCAAGTTTTAAATGCATGTGAAACAGATTTCGTGTGTTATATGAGTTTAAAGAAGGCACTGGGGGCTGACATCTTGGTTTCACAGCAGTAGCACTCCACTAACAGTGTCATATTACGGCACCCCATGGACATAGGGTCAGCGCCGGTCTATTATCTCCTATCTCTAGCATTGCAGCAGCATTAGCTGTGAGCTGGGCACGCCTCTGTGGGCTGCACAATTCACTGCTGTAGGTGTGACTAGCCGCCATTTTATTATAGCCCAGTTCTCTCTGCCGAGCTCCACTTACTCTCTATCGCAGGAGAGAAGCGCTCACTGGAGCCGAAGGATGGGGAGTGCGGGTGATTTACCTCCGTGCTCCTCTGTACTCCAGGCACTGCACGTCCTGGGCAGATATCCTTTGCTCCTCACACCCTACCCTGTGTGCTTCTCCTGCTCTGTCTCCGCCTCCTCACACACAGTCCCGGAGATCTCCGGTAAGCTGCATTCACAGCCTGCAGAGAGGGAGCTGACACCTGGTGGAGAGAGCAGGACAGCTGACAGGACAGGGATTAAGGTGGGGAAAGGGGGGAAGGCAAGAATGTAAAGGTACCTTCACACTAAGCGACGCTGCAGCGATACAGACAACGATGCCGATCGCTGCAGCGTCGCTGTTTAGTCGCTGTGTGGTCGCTGGAGAGCTGTCACACAGACGGCTCTCCAGCGACCAACGATGCCGAAGTACCCTGGTAACCAGGGTAAACATCGGGTTACTAAGCGCAGGGCCGCGCTTAGTAACCCGATGTTTACCCTGGTTACCAGCGTAAATGTAAAAAAAAAAAACACATACTGACATTCCGGTACCCGGCGTCCGCTCCCCTGCACTCCTCCTGCATCCTGTGTCAGCGCCGAACATCTCCGGCATCTCCCACAGAGCAGAGCGGTGACGTCACCGCTCTGCTTTACGGCCGGCACTTACACAGGATGCAGGAGGAGTGCAGGGAAGCGGACGCCGGGCACCGGAATGTGAGTATGTTTTTTTTTTTTTTTACGTTTACGCTGGTAACCAGGGTAAACATCGGGTTACTAAGCGCGGCCCTGCGCTTAGTAACCCGATGTTTACCCTGGTTACCAGTGAAAACATCGCTGGATCGGTGTCACACACACCGATCCAGCGATGTCTACGGGAGATCCAGCGACGAAATAAAGTTCTGGACTTTCTTCTCCGACCAACGATGTCACAGCGGGATCCTGATCGCTGCTGCGTGTCAAACACAACGATATCGCTATCCAGGACGCTGCAACGTCATGGATTGCTAGCGATATCGTTTGGTGTGAAGGTACCTTTAGTCACAAAACAGGAGAGCAGTAGCGTGCACACAGCAGGGATCACATACCCTTTCCCCATATATCTTTTCTGTGATCTCCCATAGGCCAGCACACTGCTCTCCTGACATACTCTGTGCTGCAGTCACCCTGCTCCTTCCCCCATATATCTCCCTCTGTGACTCTGGAGGTGACTGTCTCTCTCCCAATGGGTGCTCTCCATCCCCCTGTGCCAGTTCGCTCTCGCTCCTATGCACTCCTCTCCCCCTGCATGTCTTTCCCCATTGCACACACAGCTCAGTGCTTGCGATAACAGGAGCTGCGGGGGTCATGCTGTGACATGTCAGCGTGACCCCCACAGCTGTGACTGTCACCTGCTGTAACGCTACCGCCGGTACTGTCGGTCACAGCGCTGCGGGATCATGCTGGCAGGTGTCAGTGTGATTCCGCAGCTGACTGTGACCTGCAGCGGTGACTTGCGGTAAAAAAGCAGGCGCGGACCGATGAGACTACTGCTCCCATTAGGCTATGTCTGATGGGAGAGTAGTATCATCTGCCGCTACCTGTGCTCACAGTTTAAAAAAAACAAACAAAAAAAAAAAACAGTTACATTACATACACATTCACATAAAAATAAAAAAAAATTATACTCACGGCGGCGCAGTGATCCACTGCAGGGGCGATCTCATCCTGTCAGTCTATCGCCGGCTGTCTTTGAGAGCAGTCATATCACTGATGTGACTGCTCTCAAAGTGATCAGGATCATCGTGGTACATTATGGATTATCTTCTCGGCGGGCAGGTGAGGAATATTTGTGGTTTATTTTATTTTTGTTGCAGGAGACGAGGACAAGGGATTCGGGGATTATGCGTTCAGTAAGTATAGTTTAATTAAGATTAAGAAAGGACTTTATTCGGGCTGTGTCTTTATTTACAATACAACTATAGGATTAGTAATGGATAGGTGTCTCATATACGCCTCTCCATTACTAAGTTGTGGGTTTGATGTCACCTGACAATAGAAAGGTGACATGAACCCCACAAATATGAAACCAACTTGTCACCGGGCAAAGTGCCAGAAAAGACGCATCTAATAGATGCGCCATCTCTGGGGAGGCTGAGAGCTGATTGTTTTTAGCCTGGGAGGGCAATATCCATGGCCCCTTCCTAGGCTATTAATATCCCACAGCTGTTTGCATAACCTTTCCTGGTTATTATAGGGGGACCCCACGTAATTTTTTTTGTTTGGGGTCCCCCATTTTAATAGCCAGTAAAGGCTAAGTATACAGTTGTGTGTGTGTCAGCGTGTGAGCGTCAGCGTGCGCACACTCGCCCCATAGACCAGCACACTGCTCTCCTGAAATACTCTGCTCCCTCCACCGTGTATATCTCTCTCTGTGACCCCCCCATAGACCAGCACCCTGCCATATGGATCACGCATAATGCTGCCATATCACATAATACTCCCATAAAGACCACACATTATACCGCCATATATATTACATAATACTGCCATATAGATCACACATGATGCCACCATATATATTTTTTACATAGTACTGTCATATAGACTACACTTGATGCGGACAAGTATTATGTGTGATCTGTATTATGGCATTATGTGTAATCTATATGACGGTATTATATGTGATCTGTATGGTGGTATTATGTTTGATCAGTATGGTGGAATAATGTAAAAAATATATGACTATTATATGATAACTATATTGTGGGATTATGTGTGATCTATGTGGCATTATTATGTGACAATTATATGGTGGTTTCATGTGTCATCTACATGGTGTTGTGTGTGATCTATATAACGGTATTATGTGTGATCTATATGGCAGTATTATGTGAAGTATTTGGCGGTATTATATGAACACTATGGTGGTATGTGTGATCTATATGATGGTATTATATGAGAACTATATGGCGCCATTATGTGTGATCTGTATGGCGGTATTATGTGAGAACTATATGATGTTTATAGCCTAGGAAGGGGTTAATACCCATGGATCTTCCCAGGCTATGAATATCAGCCCGCAGCTGTATATTTAGCCTTTACTGGCTATTAAAATAGGGGGACCCCCCAAAAAACAACGTGGGGTCCCCCTATAATTAATAACCAGAAAAGGCTATGCAGGCAGCTGCGGGCTGATGTTAATAGCCTAAGAAGGGGCCATGGATATTGCACCCACCCCCTTCCCCGGCTACAAACACCAGCTCATAGCCACCCCTGAAATGGCGCATCTCTGAGATGCGCCAAATCCGGCACTTAGCCTCTCTCTTTCCACTACGCTGTAGAGGTGTCATATGGGTAATATTTGTGGGGTTCACGTCACCTTTATATTGTAAGGTGACATCAAGCCGGCTTAGTAATGGAGAGGCGTCAATAAGACACCTATCCATTACTAATCCTATAGTTGTTAAGGGGTTAAATAAACACAGCCAGAATAAAGTATTTTAATGAAATAAAACACAACACACTTTCTCATCTTTATTAGTCATCTAATCCATGCAACGCCCTCAGTCTCCTGAAAAAAAAAAAAAAAAAACAGCAGTATACTCCCTGTTCCTGCACACACACACACGCACATATTCACAGTTCAGTCTCCGCCCACACTCTTCCTCCTCCGCAGCGTTTATCGCACGCAACTCCGCAGCAAAACCTCAGATTTTTACACCTGCTGTTTTGCTGCGGATTTGCCTAACTCAATGGTAGTCAATGGGTGCAGAAACGCTGCAGATCCGCAAAAAGAATTGACATGCTGCAGAAAATAAAACCCTGCAAATCCGCACATATTTTTCCGCAGCATGTGCACAACAATTCTCAATTTCCCATTGACTAACATTGGTTGTGCACTACACTGCGGATTTGATGCAATTCCGTGCATCCAAAAACGCTGCGGAAACGCATCAAAATCATCCATATGTCTCACCCCTGCTATTCCATATGTATCTCTCTCCATCACACTCCATATGTCTCTCATCATACTACATGTGTCTCACCCCTGCTGTTCCATGTGTATCTCTCTCCCCATCACACTCCATATGTCTCTCATCATACTACATGTCTCTCTCCTCATCACGCTCCATGTGTCTCACCCCTGCTATTCCATGTGTATCTCTCTCCCCATCACGCTTCATGTGTCTCACCCCTGCTATTCCATGTGTATCTCTCCCCATCACGCTCCATGTGTCTCTCATCATACTACATGTCTCTCTCCTCATCACGCTCCATGTGTCTCACCCCTGCTGTTCCATGTGTATCTCTCTCCCCATCACGCTCCATGTGTCTCACCCCTGCTATTCCATGTGTATCTCTCTCCCCATCACGCTCCATGTGTCTCACCCCTGCTATTCCATGTGTTTCTCTCCCCATCACGCTCCATGTGTCTCACCCCTGCTATTCCATGTGTTTCTCTCCCCATCACGCTCCATGTGTCTCACCCCTGCTAATTCCATGTGTTTCTCTCCCCATCACGCTCCATGTGTCTCACCGCTATTCCATGTGTATCTCTCCCCATCGCGCTCCATGTGTCTCACCGCTGCTATTCCATGTGTATCTCTCCCCATCGCGCTCCATGTGTCTCACCCCTGCTGTTCCATGTGTATCTCTCTCCCCATCACGCTCCATGTCTCACCCCTGCTATTTCATGTGTATCTCTCTCCCCATCATGCTCCATGTGTCTCACCCCTGCTATTCCATGTGTTTATCTCCCCATCACGCTCCATGTCTCACCCCTGCTGTTCCATGTGTATCTCTCCCCATCGCGCTCCATGTGTCTCACCCCTGCTGTTCCATGTGTATCTCTCTCCCCATCGCGCTCCATGTGTCTCACCCCTGCTGTTCCATGTGTATCTCTCTCCCCATCACGCTCCATGTGTCTCACCCCTGCTGTTCCATGTGTATCTCTCTCCCCATCGCGCTCCATGTGTCTCACCCCTGCTGTTTCATGTGTATCTCTCTCCCCATCACGCTCCATGTGTCTCACCCCTGCTGTTCCATGTGTATCTCTCTCCCCATCGCGCTCCATGTGTCTCACCGCTGCTATTCCATGTGTATCTCTCCCCATCGCGCTCCATGTGTCTCACCCCTGCTATTCCATGTGTATCTCTCTCCCCATCGCGCTCCATGTGTCTCACCCCTGCTATTCCATGTGTATCTCTCTCCCCATCGCGCTCCATGTGTCTCACCCCTGCTATTCCATGTGTATCTCTCTCCCCATCGCGCTCCATGTGTCTCACCCCTGCTATTCCATGTGTATCTCTCTCCCCATCACGCTCCATCTGTGTCTCACTCATCAGTCTAGATGTCTCGCTCTCCCATCAGTCTCTCTCTGCCACACAATGTATCTCTCCCCTCCCTCCACATTGCCCGGCCATTCACTGCAGACCTGGATCTCCTTCTTATCTTACTGATGGATGAGTCACAGACAGCTCCACTCAGATAGTGCTGCTCCATACACACCACATGTCTTCACTCTTCCTTCAGTCCACCATGCTGCTGAGCCCACTGTGTTCTACTCTTTTGTAAACTCTAGCTGTGTTTCGGATGCAGTAACTGCTGGTGATAGTAGGTTACAGGGCAGTCACACACAAAATGGCGCTGCCCTGTGATGCTGCTCTTCATTCTGCCCCAGGGATACTAGACCACCCAAAAGGGGAGGGAAATGGTGATGTCAGCAGTTACTGCCCCAATTTTCCAGCTAATAGTAAAGCTGGTAAGTCTTACTATAGCTGCTTGAGGTCTAAAACGGAAAATGCTCCCCCTAGTGGTCTATATATATATATATATATATATATATATATATATATATATATATATATATATATATATATATATATATATATATATATATATTTGTAAGAAAATATATAATTTTTCATATAGAAATGTTTGCAAACATTGCATTAATACATTTTATTTACTATTTTAAGCTTAATTTCTCAAAAAAACAAACTACAAGAAAACTGGTGGCACCTTCCCTTTAATGTCATAAATGTGCTCAACTTTGATATAATGGGTAATGAAGAGTGTTCTGATAGCAAATTTACCTTAGGAGTAAAAGGTTCAGGTGCTTGAATTCTAACTGTCCAATCCTTATTTCCCCCAAAATCCTCTGTCATGGGAGAGTTGGGATACCCCCATACACACTAAGCCACATTCTCACCTTCAGTATTTGGTCAGTATTTTACATCAGTATTTGTAAGCGGAAATCAGGAGTGGAACAATCAGAGGAAAAGTATTTTAGAAGCACATCACCACTTCTGTATTTTTCACCCACTCCTAGTTTTGGCTATACTGAACCTTTGAATGTGGCCTTAGATTGTACTTGGCTGAATGACAATCTTAACGTTTATGGGAGCCATTAAGACTCATTCTCTTTAGTGAAGTGTAACTCCTTTTATCAAAATATTCTCTTTTTTCGGGGGGGGGGGGGGGGATTTTTTTAACAATTTTTGGGAAGGGGGTTAGTTATAGTCAATAAGGTGAGTAATAAAACATAACAGAGTGATCTAAAACTTATTCAATTAAAGAAGTAAGAAAGACGATATATTCAAAGAAGAATCGACAGAGAATAAACGGTTAATGCAAGAGGAAAAGTAAGGAAAGAAAAGGGCATAGGAGAAGGTTGGATCGGATATACGTAGAGTGTATGGACAGGGGAACAGATCATCCTTATTGAAATAATATTTATAATAAACAATTTTCAATTTGCTTAGTTAAATATGTAATTGTACTTATTGGCATATAATAAGGCTGTTTAAAAGGAGCATTCTGACTTGAGGAAAGAAATAGGTTCCAAGATGACCATGTGGAATAGTATTTTTTTAAAGAATTATTTCTTAGAGCGCAAGAATGTTCAAAAGAATTATGGGTAAACATTCTTTACATTATTTCTGAAATGGAGAGAACATCTATTGATTTGCACTTAGATGCTATAAGTATGTTTGTTACAGCAAATAGATGGATTGCAAGTAATTTAATTTAGGGGTGGGGGGAGTCTATTTGAATCAAGCAAGAATAAAACCTGTTGAGGAGACAATTCAACTCCACAGTTGTTAATATTGCTCAATAAATTAGCTACGGTACTTCGTTCCACAAGTCGATTATTTTAGGACATGACCAGAAAATAGTAATATGTTAGCTTTTTTAGTACAGTTTCTCCAGCATACAGTTGTGCTAAAAAGTTAACAGACCCTGGAAGAATTTTTGCTTTCTTGGCCTTTTTTCAGAGAATATGAATGATAACACAAAAACTTTTTCTCCACTCTTTAAAAAATTAAAAAGCGAAAACACAGTAGTTTGACAATAAATGGTTTCACCCAACCACTAACCAAGGGTGGAGAAAAAGTTTTGGTGTTATCATTCATATTCTGTCCGATCCATCCTCAAAAATCTTCTGACGGGTGTATAGAACCAACGAGATAAGATTTTAAAATAATTCTCATGAATATTGACATTTACATTTGATGTGTATGGTATTTCAATTGCTTCTTTCCATGACTCAGGTGAAAAACATATATCGTATTTTTCAGATTATAAGACGCACTTTTGTTCCCCAAAATTTTTGGGGAAAGTGGGGGGTGCGTCTTATAATCCGAATCTGTGTGCTGTGCTGTAGAGGAGGGGGAGCAGCTCTGGAGTGGAGTCAGGGGGCTGGGGTGGGCTGCTGAGACAGCAGGAGGTCACATGCTCCCGCTCATTAGCCTCATGTAATATTCACTGCACCCGCTGTCCATCACCTCAGTGCTGAAGCTGCCCGAGTTGATTCACAAGGGAGCAGCGATTATTACATGTGCCTCCATCTCCCCTCCCTCCCATCATGGATTTGGCCCCCCGGTCACTCCTATATGCCCCCCTTGTGCTGCTAGCACGCACATGATAAAATAACAAACACTTGACTCACCTTCCGATGATGGCTCTGTGCTCCCAGCTCCTCAGTTGCTCTTCCTGTGTCTGTGGTGACATCTGATCATGTGACCGGCACAGCACAGTGATGACACCACTGTGTGCCAAGGTCACATGATCTGATGCCTGGGAAAAAGGAAGCGCAACCGGGGGGCATGTGCCTGCCAGCAGCACAGGGGGGCATATAATGACCAGGGGGGCATGTGCCTGCCAGCAGCACAGGGTGCCCCCCTGTGCTGCTGGCAGGCACATGCCCCCCTGGTCATAGTAGTGACCGGGGGGCATGTGCCTGCCAGCAGCACGGGGGGCATGTCCCTGCCAGCAGCACAGGGGGGATATAGTGACTGGGGGGGCATGTGTCTGCCAGCAGCAAGGGGGGCATATAGTGACCAGGGGGCATGTGCCTGCTAGCAGCACGGGGAGGGGGCATGTGCCAGCACAAGGATGGGGGTTATATAGATACCAGGATGAGGGACATATGATTTGTAAGACGGACACTGGCATTATAAGACAGACCCCCATTTAACATAAAAAAAATTCTGTTTTTCTTCACCAAATTTAGGGGTGCGTCTTATAATCAGGTGTGTCTTATAAAGCGAAAAATACGGTATTCATATCTTCTTCCCACTTAACCATTTGTTTTTATTTTTCAATAGTTACGTCACTATTAAAGAGTGTATACAGATTTTTAGTGTTCCAAATAGTATTTATTAAGGGATTTTCCAGAAGAGATATGGTAACTCTTGGAAGAGATATGGGGAGAGAGAATTTCCCCCTAATATATTTCCTTAGTTCTAAAAAGTTACATATTTCCTCTTTTGGAATGTGGTGCGATAGAGTCAAGGATAGAAAATTTATGATTGAATCTTTTTTAGGTCCGGTAAATAAGGCCGAACAATTTGTTATACCATTGTTTCTCCATTTATCTATAGGGAAGTCTGGTAGGGCAGGATGGAATATAAGTAAAGCTTTTCTAATGGGTATTTAATTTGGTTGTAGTAAGAAATGTTGTATATTGTCCTCCAGGTCATAATTGTAGTATATTCTCTGGTAGAGGGAGGGATTTGTCTAGTACATTTCGCAACAATCAGAGCGTCTAAGGAAGAATTCCCTTTGTAAAACTTTTCTATTTCTGCCCAGCTGGTTTTGGCTTCATCTATAAGCCATTTCCTGCTCTGCTTTATGATATTCGCATCAGAGTACGTCTGTGGATTTGGGAGACCAATGCCTCCTTTTTTTGTTCTTATATAGTAATGATTTGGCTACTCTTGGTGACTTTTTATTCCAAATAAATTTGAACATTTGCTTATGGAAGTTCTTAAAGCGAACCTGTCACTAGGTTAGGCCGATATGAGATGCGTCCACTGCCTTTCAGGGCTGATATAAAGCATTCTATAATCTGCCCCCAACCTGACCTGTAAGAGAAGAAAAATAACATATTATACTCACCTGTTGTGAGGTGTACTTATCTGCCCTGTTGATGGCAGAGAAAATTACTGCAGTGCGCAGGCGCCGGGAAAGGTCAGAGAGGCCAAGCACCTGCGCACTGCAGGATTTTTCTCTGCCCTCAACAGGGCAGATAGGTACGCCTGCGCAGGAGCACGGTGCTGGGTAGACTGTGTGGATGATGCAGAGATGTGTCGTCTACACGAACCAAGAAGGAGGACGGCGATCATAAGATGGGAGGTGCCGGACCAAGAAGAACGACACCCCTCAGTCCGGACCACCCAGCAGGTGAGTATAATACCGTATTTTTCAGATTATAAGATGCACTTTTTTTCCTCAAAATTTTGGGGGAAAATGGGGGTGCTTCTTATAATGCGGATATACCTTATCAGCGCACAGCTGCAGGTGTCCGGTGCTGCAGCACCAGACACAGCGCATCAGCACCAGACACAGCGCATCAGCACCAGACACAGCGCATCAGCACCGGACACAGCGCATCAGCACCAGACACAGCGCATCAGCACCAGACACAGCGCATCAGCACCGGACATCGGAACACCCCCTCATCCCAGCCTGCGGCCTACAGCATCACCCTACTCCTTCCTCCTCCAGCAGCGACCCTGGGACCCCGCTTCACCACAGCCACCACCCCTGGTAAGCAATAAGACGCATGGATTATAAGAAGCGCCACCATTTTATTAAAAAAAGTTTTGTCCTATTTATCTCCTCATAATTTGGGGTTCGTCTTATAATCCGGAGCGTCTTATAATTCGAAAAATCCAGTAAGTTATTTTTCAGTTTTTCTAGGTCGGGTTGGAGGCAGATAAGCAGCATTATAGAATGCTGTACATCAGCCCTGAAAGGCGGTGGCTGCTTCTCGTATCAGCAAAACCTGAAGACAGGTTCCCTTTAACTGCCATTTCTTAATTACATTTGGAACTGAGGAAAGGGCAACTTGAAAATGATTTGCTATCTTCTTATAGCCTTCTCTTGCTTTGTGGGCCTCCACCATTTTTATTTTCAGAGTGCTAAGCAGCTGCTTAGAAAAACCCATGGCTGCTGTTTTTTGGCACAAGGCTAGAGGAGGCAGGGTTTTTATAAAGCTGGGAATTTTGTATCGCCTGGCCTTTCCTAATGATAGTGAACAAGCCAAAACCCTAACAGGCTAATTAAGGTCATTTTATGCCTAAAATATTAAGTAAATGTGTCATATTTAATTTTAGCCCTTTTAAAGATCATTTCATCTTCAAGTTTCTTAGCTGTTCGCAATAACAGTAATTTTGATCAGGGGTGCCCAAACTTTGAATTGCTACTGTACAATTAAGCAACATAAGAAAGGTAAAGGAATCAGCAGACAACATCTGTAGAGGTTATATCTGAATGTACAGGATGGGATTTGCAGTGACAGGGGTCTGTATCTTCTTTTCTTCTGCGCTGATCTTTTTCTCTCTGTTTGTTGCTATTGCTAGTTTTCCTCCTCCCTGTAATTGCTTAACACTCCACAGCAATTGTTATGACAGCATGTCGCAATTGACTTGTTACACTGCAGGGAAGACTGTACTGAGTAGTCATTGTTATGTGACTTTGGTATGTTAAGGCTTGTTGGTTTATCTTAGCTACTCCACGTTCTTCCTTCTCCTAAGCTTTGGAATGGCATGTAATTCAGCGTATATAGCACTGCTGATATATCCTGAGGTATGAGGCATGGCTGGCGCTGCCCCCAAAGAGCATGTGGCCTGTTCTTGATGAATATAGTATACCCATATATTGATCTTAAAGAGTTATTCCCGCCATGGATAGTTCTTCCATTCCCTGTTGGACTGCTGAAAGTTTTCCAGCAAGTCCCATAGAGAATAGAGTTGTGGTGTCCATGCGCTTTTAATTCTCCATTCCAATAGGGTGTTTGAGTCCCTAACTTCAACTGCTTGAATCCCACCGGTATGGAATTTAACTCCTATCGTTTGCATTTAGATTGCAGATACTAGAGGATCAAAGTAAGAAGGAAAGTGACAGAGTGAATAAAAGCAACACAGAGACATTTCTAGTTTCTACTAAGTGTTTCTCACCCCAGAGCTGGTCATACACTGCTCATTATAGGTCTATACCAGGGTGGGGGAATTTTTTTCTGCCAAGGGCTATTTGGATATTTATACCATCCTTCGGGGGCCGTACAAACGCCGTCCACAAAGTACATCCTGACTGTGGCACTGGAGACAGGACTTAATCTTTCATTGCATGCCCTTCAGTGTTCAGCAGTGAACACTGTATGTGTGTGCTAACAGAGCAAGAAGAAATTAATGAGCTGGTTGTAATCAAAATACAGCTCCCTGCCCAAGAATGCGGTCCCTGAGAATCTGCTCGGAGGCCTGATAAAAGGTCTTTAAGGCCGTAAATGGCCCTGGGGCCTGAGGTTTCCCACCCCTGGCCTATACTGTCTTTCATGCTTCTGCCTCTGAACATATGCTAATGTATGGGATACACCATAGCAGCTAGTCTCCACCCACCAGCTCGGAAAAACGGTAACATGGAGACTGCAGACAGAAAAGCTGGTGAAAATGCAAGATTTAAGTAGTAATATCCCAAAAAGTGTTATTCCTCGTGCACACACGTAACAACTTCTTCTGGATGAACACTTTATGATATAGCAGTTTTACTGCCACTGTGCTATGTGTAGATGGTGGTAGGGGCGGACACAGATAGAAGAGGGCCCCTGTGCAAGAACAATATATTGGCTTTTTGCAGTCCAATAGCTCGTCATAATGCATCATTTTACCTGATTTAGAGATAGAATGGGCCCCCCTTACCCACTGGCCTCTGTGCGGATGCACAGGTGGTACCAATGATATGTCTGCCCCTGGCTGGTATAACAGATCAGTATGATTTTTACTGATGTGCTTCACACTGTTGTACCTGAAGACAAATCCCTTCTTCGTATGTGTATTATTATTGTTGTTCCAGTGTTGTATTGAGATTCTATGGCATAGTTCACTAAATCCTCTGTGCATGCATCCATATATTAATGTTCGGCTCTTCCTTTGACATGTGCAGTAACAGTGGAGCAGTGGTTGATTATCTCCCATTGATTGGTTTAATCCTCAGGCTTGACTTGCAAAGAGAGATTAAGATGTTTGGGAACGTACTATTTTAATAAAACTCCGTTCTTCTAAGGCTTAGCTGAAGGCAAAGAAAAAAAAATGTGCTTCCAATATCCATGAGTATTGTTAGCCATTAACACTTAGATGCCGTAAATCGGCTTTCCTGTCTCCCATGTCAACTTTATTATGATCCAGAATAAAGTATCATTTTCCTTCTTTCGGGATCTTTCCCATATAGCTCCGGGACACTTTAAAATAAAAGCAAATTTTAAAGCGTAGTAAAAAGTGAAATAAAACGTATCGTATGACACATCGAAGCACTGGTCTACAGATAGTTCACTTGCATTATTCTTGATAATCTCAGTGTATCTAAACAAGCCAGCTCTTCTGAAGCCGCAATAAATCATTGATTCAAGGATAAATTCTTATTTGTTTACAGTCATATTTCTCGGTGACAGTTGCTTTTATGGCATCGTGGGAGCGGCTATTAATTTTGATGACTTGAAGTGTATCCAGCCAGTGAGAGTAACCACTGACCTTTGATGGGTTTTCATTACGATCAGTTTGGAAGAAGCTTTTGAGCAGTGTGGGCTAGGTTTTTAGCACGGACAATGTTGATTCATTAGGTCTATAAATAATGGCTAGGTAGAAACCTAAACAGTGCTTCTCCTAGAGCAGTAAACTTAATGTAGCAATAACCAGTAGATTAAAAAATATATATATCAGAAGAAGAAATGGAAAACTAATATTGGTCACCTACCTGCTACACTATGCTTATATAACTATTGAAAGTCATTGAGGTCTTGCTGCGGTAAATATATATTGCACATTAAAGATTTTACAAGGTATACTTTAGATTTGTGAGATCGACACACAATGTGAAGAACCAAAAGTGCAAATCTTCGTGGTCCATAGGTTTCCAAACGCTGAAACAATGGATACTGACTCAGGCTTTTATCTTAAAAAAAAAAAAAAAAAAAAAAAAAAAACAATGTAAAGTAAGTCAATAGTAATAGTACTTGTAGATAACACAGGGTACTTGGTTGACACTATTTTGATTTAAAAAAAAAGTGTAAAGACCATCCCACCGCGACAAGGTGTGCCCAATTAGGATTTACCTATCTCTAGTATTTCACCTCTCTATGTGCCAGGAGGCCTGAATAGACAGAGACAGAGCCAGCCCATTGCTTCGGTTTTGCTTTAGCTGCTTGTACTATGTACATACAGTGGCATGACTTCCCATATTTAGGCTGTGCATATTGTCTATATAGCTTTTTGGCACGTAGAGAGGCAAAATACTACAGATAGGACCATTCTGTTTGAGTACACCTTGTTGCAGTGGGAAGGTTTTTAAGCTTTTTTTTTATCAAGCTAGTGTTTTTTATTCTGTGTTATCTGTTAATGGCCACAGTGTGAATGTGCACTGAACGCAAACAAAAGTAGATTCCTGCTCCTTAAAAGTTCTAAATTTTATTTAAAAATATCACAATTAGATTCCATGTGGCATATAAAGAGCAGCACGTTTCTATCGCTGGAGTGTGTTCTAAAGTCGTTGCTCTGTATTTACCATATGGAATCTACCGTATTTTTCGGACTATAAGACGCACCCGACCATAAGGCGCACCCCAAATTTGGGGTGAAAATTGCAGAAAAAAAGATTTTTTATAAGATGGGGGTCCGTCTTATTGTCCGAATTTACAGTATCTTACCTGAGGGCTGGCAGTGGCAGAGCAGGGTCACAGGAGGCATGGTGTCGGCAGAGGTGGGGTGATGCGGTACGGCGTGCACCTGAGCAGGGTCCCTTCCTGCTTAGGTGGGCGACGCCATGGCCTGGTGTCCATGGGAGGGTTGCAGCAGTGGTTACCGGCAGAGGTGCTGGGATGAGGAGGCGCAGTGAGAGGTATGGCGTGAGAGGGGTCCCTTTCCCCGATGAGGTGATGCAGCAGCCCGGTAAGCAGCAGAGCCGGGTGAATCCTGTTGTTATTGGTGGTGGCAGCCATTTTCCTGAAGCCAAGATCTAAATCTGCGAACTCGGCTTCAGGAAAGAGGCCACCGCGATCTCCATCTGCGCACGCGCGGCCTCCCGCGGCCATTTTCCTGAAGCCCCGGCCTCAGGAAGATGGCCGCCACCACCGATAACAGGATTCACCCGGCTCTGCTGCTTACCGGGCTGCTGCATCACCTCACCGGTGAAAGGGACCCCGCTCACTTGGCCGCCTCATCCCCGCACCTCTGCCGCCACACCTCTGCCACCGCACCTCTGCCGCCACGGTAAGCCTGCATTGCGACTATTAGATGCACCCCCCATTTTCCCCCCTTTTTGGGGGGTGAAAAAGTGCATCTTGTAGTCCGAAAAATACGGTAATTGTGATATTTTTACATTTAGAACTTACGGAGCTGGAATCTACTTTTTTTTGCTTTGGATTCACAAGTCTGGTCACAACGATTTCCCTTGTTTCCGCACGCTTTGAGTCGCACATGTGACCTGGTTTCACTACTTTTTTCATCAATTGAATATGCACCTACACCAACTAAAAAAACAAACAAACAAAAAAGCTGAATTTTACATTTTGAAGATCAAAAACATTTATATTTATCTTGAAATATTCTCTCTTCTGCATATAATTTTGGCACATGAGGCTTCGCGGTCAACTTGACAACCGCAGCATTGACTCTGATTGAGAAATCCCAATAAATTTGCACCAGCAGTGCTTTATTGGCCATGACAGTGGTCTGTTGCCTCTGGACAGGAGAAGGAGTGTCGCCTCTTAGCTGGTGGCATCCGTGGCTCTTCTTCAGATTAGTTGGCCTGGCGCAACATTACTTGCGTCACTCCACGACCATGTTATCAGACCAGGCAAGCTATTTTAAAGAAGAGCCACGGATGATGCCATGTAAAGAGTTGGTACTTTTTCTCCCATCCAACAACCACAGATCCGTTGTCTTGGTCAATGGAATGGATCATGTGAATCTATTCGCACTAACTCTAGGTCTGATTATTTATCACTTATATTCGGTGTTAAAGGGAATGCACACGTGTAGAGTTATAGAGCTAAGGCTTCAAATCAATGAGGGCAATGCGAGGTGCAGTATTACAAAGTGTCTACTTCTCCATTTTATGCTATACACGGGTTGGGCAGTATAATCTGTAACATCTCAAACCCTCAGCTCTTGTCTTATACCAAGGATGTTTTCTTTTTTTTCTTTTTGCAGCGTGTGCATGAGGTTTCTTAGATTTTCGCACGCTATGCTGTCACTGTAAAGTGCAGCAGATTTTCTGCAAGTGAACACAGTGGAAAATCTACTGCATTTTCGCTATATGGGAAGATCCCTTTTAAGCAATATAGATTGAACAGAAAACTTTATCTTACATTTATTTCATTTTTTATGGAAAGTTCATAGTATATGTGAACGGAGGTGTCCCACTTGGTCTCTGGATTGATATACAAATGATGATCACCACCGCGTGGCATTGTGGGGCAGTGGTAAATCTAAACCAGACCTCCCCTACCTTCTTGTGGTGTGGGTTAGGGAAGGCAGTGGAGATGTGGTTTAAACTTACCATAAACTTACCACTGCACTGTACAAACCACTGCGGTAGCCATCTTTAAAGGAGGGGGGACATATCGCCGATCTTAGCAGAGGAGTAGGCGATAGACAAAAGAAGGCACCAGCTAGGGTGATTATTCATGAGAATTAGGCTAAGTTCACACTGGGCTTTTTTGCTGCACTTTTATCCTGCATTTTTATTCTAATTTTAAGCTGTGTTTTTAAGTACCAGTTATGTCTGAGATTTCAGAAGTCTCATGCACACAGCTATGTTTTTTGTCATCAGTATTTTGTGCTTTGCATGTTTTTTTGGACATAGAGCGTGTCGCTTTTTTTCAGCGTTTCTTCAGGGTTTTTTCAAGGGTTTTCACCCATTGAATTGACTGGAAAAAACGCATCAAAAATGCAGCAAAACCTGTTTTTTGTCACAGCTTCTTTCCTGCCAAGCACCCAGGTTTTGCTGCAGAAAAAAGTAGCAAAAACGCCCAGTGTGAACTTGGCCTAAGAGTCAATTTAATGTCGCTTCTAAAAAGATATTAACCTTATACACTTATGAGACTACAGACCAAAGTGAACGATGCACACTGAGCAATTTATACCGGGTCGCTCAGTCACTGCCCAAAGGCTGCCATAGGTCTGCACAAAAGATCATTTCACCTGATGAGCGAGCGTGTTGCTTGTTCTTCAGCTGATCGGTGGCCCGTTTACACTGGAAAATTATTATGGAACTTGTGGGGTTTTTTTTTTTTTTTTCAATCTTCGTTCACAATTATCTTTCAGTGTAAATGGCCCCTAAAGAAGGTCATACATAAAATACTTGAGTATGGCCATTACTACTGCTTCTACAGGGGTTGTCTCTCTTCTTTCCTTGAATCCTGCATGACATATGGACAAGTCATTGCCACAATATGGGAGTGGATGAGATGTTTTATTGTTGGGACAAATTAGATGTACCATCTAGGAATCTAGTATATCTTAGTGCGTGCTGCAAGCATGGATGCGACAACAGCGTTTCAAGTTTCAGAATTTGCCTCAACGTTTTTCGCCCCAAGAATTCAGCTAAGTTCAACAACCATGAAATCAGTTGTCCAATGGTGCAATTAGCAGTGAACACCCTCCACTATCTAATTTTTTTTTGTTTTTTTATATTTCTACTTTTTTTTTTTTTTTTTTAAATCCGTAATATTCCACCTACCACAAATAGCACCAATAGCTATACTAACTTAAATGGAACTCGTCATGTTGAAAAATGTAAAGGTTCTGCAGGCAAGATGTCCTAGACCAGGAGGAGCTGATCAGATGGTTGTACATTTTTGGAGGAAAGTTTCAGTAAACCTTGTATTTAATTTATTGAAATCCCTGCTTTTTGTATGCATGCAAGTCCAGTGGGTGGTCCTATTCAGTGATTGACAGCCTTCTCTGCATGACATTGGATGCAGATAGTGGTCAATCAATGACTAGGATCGCCCACTGGACTCATGCAATAAAGCAACAGGGATTTCAGTTAATACAATTTTTTACTAAATCTTTTCCAAAAAAAACATGTATATATATTTATCTGCTCAGCGTCTCCTCTATACCATGCGGTCTACAGACCGGACTCCATGTACTACGTGACAGGTTCACCTTTAGCGAATATGACTATTACATTTAACAGCTGGACAGGAAAGGACAGATGAAGGACACATACTAGTAAAGCTCATCTCTACCACAATAACAGTGTGCTTCAATAACCACACAGGGCACCAAATGTTTGCTTGTATTGACTATAGTTTTAACCTTGATCAAATAGCTAGCTTCTGGCAATATTCTGATACCACAGCGTTAATCCATAATAAGATAAAATTGCTGGCAATTAGCGGCAAGTGCTGAGGCATTGGATTTGAGAATAGAAAATACTGTAGGAGAAAAATAAAGTAGAAGTTTATTATCTCTTAGCCATTTACTTTTTAAGTGTCTTGTTTTAGGTTTTAATCAGATTTCACAAGACTTCTTATACGAATGCATTATTATGGAATTCAGGATTGCAGCTTGAAAATGATCAGAATTTTCGTCCTCTAAAGCGATTGTGATTATCATACTACTAGAAGTGATAGTGATGATGACTTTTTGATTAAAAAAAAAAAGTTGGTACGGTATAATGTTGGTAACAAAACCTATTCCGCCATCTTCCCTAATTGTATGATTTGTTTGGCTGATAGACTAAATGTTTTTCTGCCGATCTAGCAGTTACCTATCTCATTAAATGACCGGAACACCTTAAAACATCCTTCAACGAGTTACATGTCGTCAGATGTCTTATTTGGAAGTTGACGTGTGATCTACAGTTTAAATATCTTTTTTATTGTTGTGATTACGATGAAAGTAACCTATTGATGGATAAGATGGCATCCTCCATTCAGAACAGGCGATGGTCAAAATTGACCTCCTCCACCTCCCTGCGCAATCACAAAACTCTGCCACAAAAATCAATGCACTTCTGGTTTTTTGCTTTTGATGGTCCGTGTGACTGCTGAAAAAAAATGCAAACAGAAAAAGCTTCGGTTGCTCCCGTAATCATGTACAGAAAAGAGAATGAAGAAAACCTCCTTCAAAAAATTTAAAACTGGTCAGAAAAAAAAAAACGTTTAGCAGTCTTCTGTTTTAAATAACAAAGAACTTGTGAACAACTTTTCTTTGTTCACGGAAGTGCGCAGTGGAGGATAAATCAGAAGCAGCAATACAGATTACATGCTATAATAATTATTATTTTTATATAGCGCTAACATATTCCGCAGCGCTTTACAGTTTTGCACACATTATCATCACTCTCCCCGATGGGGCTCACAATCTAAATTCCCTATCTGTATGTCTTTGGAATGTGGGAGGAAACCGGAGTACCCGGAGGAAACCCACGCAAACACGGGGAGAACATACAAACTCCTTGCAGATGTTTCCTTGGTGGGACTTGAACCCAGGACTCCAGCGCTGCAAGGCTGCAGTGCTAACCACTGAACCACCATGATGCTATGCGGCATTGACGCGTTTCCAGTGACTGCATACCTTTGATCATGTAATCTGTACTGCTGATTCTGATTTATCATCCACTGAGCACTTCCATTGGTAAAGAAAAGTTTGTTCACAAGTTCGTTGAGCTGGATCTTCTACTGTTTGTCACTGTCCCACGCTATGACGCAGCGTGTTTCGTGCTCCGAACACCTAATTCCTGTGAATGAAACATCTGTTTCCAGGATTAAGAATGATACCGATGCAGCAAAAGATTTGCACAGCACTAAACTTTTTATTATTGATGAGTGCACAATGCTATCCAAATATGCATTGCATGTCATTGATAGAGTTTTACGTGATGTCATGACAACAAATGTAGCTCACAAAGAAAAAACACCGTTTGGAGGTAAAGTGATTGTTTTTGGAGGCGACTTTAGACAATGTCTTCCTGTCATCCCTCATGGGACAAGAACTGATGTTGTAGAGAGCTGTATAAAATATTCACAACACTGGCAACATTTTACTCGCCTGCCACTTATTAACAACATGCGCTCCATTGATCCTCACTACAGCAGTTGGTTGCTTCAACTGGGAAATGGTGAACTATCTAATGAACATAACCTTGGAGATGATGTAATTGAAATTCCTCCAGACATGGTATGCACTGGCTCTTTAATAATTGAAATTTTTGGAGATAATCTTTGTATTGATGTGAATGACACCGAAAGCATAAATACAGCTGCATCTCATGCAATTTTATGTCCAAAAAATGAGGACGTTGAGAAAGTCAATTCCCAAGTCATGGATTTATTGATAGGTGACTATACTGAATATATCAGTGATGATTCCATCGATCCTGATGAAGCTGATGACCTCGATCAATACCCACTTGAGTTTTTGAATTCACTAACACCAACTGGAATGCCTTCACATCGGCTGAAACTTAAAATTGGCACCATTGTCATGTTATTACGTAATCTGAACACGAACAAAGGTCTCTGCAATGGTACGCGGCTCATTGTCACTGCCTTACATGCCAATATCATACTGGCTAAAGTAATTAGTGGGTCAGCAGCAGGAAATGTGGTATTCATTCCACGAATTGATTTGTGTCCATAAGAGACTGGATTACCTTTTAAATTAAGACGGAGACAATTTCCCATCAAGCCCGCATTTGCAATGACCATAAATAAATCTCAAGGCCAGACCCTCCATCGAGTTGGCATTTATCTACCAGAACCTGCTTTTGCCCATGGTCAATTGTATGTTGCTTTTTCCAGGGTGAAGCAATGTTGCAATGTGAGGGTTAAAGTGGTTAATACACCACTTCAAGGACAATTATTGGCTGATAGTACTAAAGTCTTCACACGTAATATTATCTACAAAAATATTTTAGTTTAAAGTTACTTTTCTTTTTTTTCATTATTCAGTTTTTCTAATAACATAGACAGCAATAGGCAAATTCTATGTATAGAGATAAGGAAAAAAAACAAAAACAAAAAAAAATGAGTGTAGCCATAGACATATAGATTTTAAGTACTTATGTAGGAAATACGTATATAACATACGTACTCATTAGCATATAGGGTTAATAACTCTATATCATATCTACATAAATTTAGAAATATGATATATCAATACATATTTTTATAGGTAAGTAGAACACACATTAAGTACAAGATGTAAGATGTGTATCATCCAAATGCCTGTATTTGGTGATAGGAACCTGTATTTGAAGCTCCAGCAGTATAGCTGCTGAGAGATTTAATTTTGTTTTTAAAAAGGGTGAGGTTTTTGTGAACAGGTAAGAGACGGGTGGGATGGCTGTTCACACACATCTCTATCTCCAGGTGTGTTCTGTACATAGAAATAGATATATAGATAGGTACATATTTAGATAGATAGGGAAAGAATAGAGATTTTGCTTTCACATCAACA
This sequence comes from Ranitomeya variabilis, assembly GCF_051348905.1. Taxonomy (NCBI): domain Eukaryota; kingdom Metazoa; phylum Chordata; class Amphibia; order Anura; family Dendrobatidae; genus Ranitomeya; species Ranitomeya variabilis. The sequence continues at coordinate 74,079,601 of NC_135233.1, forward strand.
TTTTTCTGCTATTTGGAGAATTTATGGTAGAAAAAAGGCTATTTCTGCACTTCCTGCCTAAGGGCTGACCCACGCCACTCTTGCTGTAAGTTGCATGCAATGTATACGGAATTTGTACTTCACTTGCGGCAGGTGCGGCACATGTGGTTTCTGCAGTTTTCGCCACAAAATCTCCACTTACCAGTGTTTTTGTTGTGGCTGCATTTAATGCAATTGTCGAAGCCGCGTTTGCCGCATTTACTGCAAGTTAACTCCAAGCTTCATCTACATTGCATGGCACTTGCTGAAAGTGTGTTGTAGATCAGTTCTTTGGTGCCAAGTGTGGAAGTTGTATTGTTTTTAACATTACTTCTGCAAATATCAGAAACATGCAGATGTGAAAGAGGTTTGAGTATTAAGAAATAGGAATCAGTTAGTTAGGACCCATCAGTTCAAAGGCTACCGTGACGTGGTTGATGGGCATGCTTATATTAGCCCATCGGTGTACTATGAACGTTGATTTCTTAAATTTTACACTTCTGTAAAAATAAACACAAAAAATTTGGATACACAAAAAGGCTTTTATTTCTGTTGTACTTATTAGAATTATTTAAAATGAAGGCTTAGCTAAGCCCAAGAGATGATTAAAAACGTTTCATACCAACCCATCAGATGTAAAATTACTGTGAAAATACCTGATGGGCACACAAGTATGCGCCAGTATGGGTACTAAGAGCTTTTCCACATAATAATGAAATATTTTAAAATGTCATAGAACATACCAATATACATAGTTATTGATACATATTATTTATTATTTACATTATTGTTTTATTGTTCTTAAGCAAAGAACCGTTGTTGTGGCATTTGCCACAACACGCAAAGTTGTTGTCTGATGTCTTTCATCACTCCCCTCATAAGCATGTTCATGGATCCTGTGTAACTGTACCTTAAATAACAAGAATTGTCAAGAGCTGGTGAGTGCAGCCATTTTTTGTTCTTTCTTACTATTATTTATTGTATTATTCTTACATTTGAATAAATAAAGTATATATGGATTCTAGACTCCCGATTCTTTAGAATCGGGCTGCCATCTAGTTCTATATAATGAGTTTCACTTTTTGTACTAAAGAACTAAAATAGAATATCAAAAAATTAATTTATTTAGTGAGAAGCACTTGTATTATAGAGCTTCCTTACAAGCACAAGGTTTTTTTACTTGTGATTCTCCTGGAGTAAAGATGTAAACCGCAAATATATCTCATTTGTAGCTGTATCTAAGCCATTGTTTTCAGATACTCTCTCAGGTACTTATCAGGCTCTGTCCTCATCGTGTACGCCATTATTTTATGCAGAGCATCAGTTTATCTAAGTAAGCATTCTTCCATGGCAGCATTATGTATTCCACCTACATTAACGATTTACTGTTGCCAGTCACATTTCACACTTTGTTAATTCCTGGGAGAATATACCATAAATTATCGCCTTCTCATCCACATCATATGCAGTTATATGTGGAGGCGTCTTTCCAGAAAGCTATCCTCTCCGGTCAGAGAACTGTCACCGTTCTAAATATCTGCACCTCACAGGTCGTCTTCAGAAGGTTCCAGCATTTTCGGACTTTCTTATTCTCCTCTGAAGCAGACCTTTTAAAATGAGATTCGTTTACATAGAAACATTATTATGCAGCTGGCTAGAATCGGTTTACTTCAATTAAGACGTAATAGCTGCATGTCAGTGCGGAATAGCAATGATTAATTTGTCACAGTTAATAATTACAAACTGGTTGCTAAGATGCAAATTCAACTCCATCCAGTTTATGCTTTAAGGGTTTTACTGGGTAGTCTTTTAGGTCTGCATTTCACACTAAATGTTTTTACTTTTGCTTTCTGGCTTCTGTACGATCTGGGCATCTGGACATTGACTTCCTCTTTTATACATCTACACATGAAAAACATCCATGATCTCACAATCCTGCTTATGTGTTTGAACCATATCTGTTAGCCAAGGCTTAGATTTTTAATGGGATTGGCAGTTTCCAGGAAATAATGAGGCAAAAGTTAGGTAATGCTTTTAAAATAGCAAGTGTTACATTCAAGTTGAACCCCCGAACTGTCCAGTGTAGTCTCCCCCCAATGGTCCATCGCTGGTCCTTCTTGACATCCCATTTACAATATGTGAGTGCTTCAGCCAATCACTGGCCTCAGTGGAGGGGTACTGACACTGTACAACCCGCTGATGTCGGTGACATCTAACATCAGAAGAGATTCTGGAGAGTTGGAGGCTTCAACAGGAAAAAAAGATGCTTTGTTATTTTAAAGGGGAATCTGTCATTAGGATCAAACCCATCTAAGCCATTTATAAGGACACTCAGGTCATAGGAAGCTAAATAAAATAATACCTTACTATCTGCAGTCGGATGTCTTATTCCAGAGAAATCCACGTTTTTCCTGTATCTAAATGAGCTGTTCCAGGCTATGGGCCGGACACTGATCTGCATGAGAATCTCCCTCCCAAAATTATTTTTAATGAAAGGCGGAGTTACCAGTGTGAGACAAGTAACCAACACAGAACAGTAGAACTGATCTTTGTCTTCTTGCAAACACATGCAGCTCTTGAGCTCTGCTGAATTATAACAATATTGTAACCCTGTCTGCCTGTGAGATGGAAGCTGAGGTTGAGAGGAACCTGCAGTTGTCAGGTATAATCACACCCAGCTCTGCAGTGAGATCAGGAGTGTAGCCATTACACTGGTAATACCCTTTTATTTACAGTAATCTCTGGAGACAGATTCTCATGCAGATCAGTGTCCGGCCCATCATCCTGAACAGCTCATTTACATATAAGAAAAATGTGGATTTCTCTGGCATAAGACATCGGTTCGCAGATATCAAGGCATCATTTACTTTTTTTTTTGGACTATAAGACGCACTTTTCCCCAAAAAAAATTGTGAGGAAAATTGGGTATGCTTCTTATAGTTCGAATGAAGTCTTACCGGTTGGTTGCTGCATTGGTGTGGTGTGGCGATGGCAGAGGTGCTGTGATGCTGTGGGGCGGTACGGTGTGCACCTGAGCAGGGCCCCTTCCTCAAGTAAGGTGATGCCGCGGCCTGGTGTCCACGGAGAGCAGAGCCGGGTGAATCACGGGTTTATCGGTGGTGGCGGCCATCTTCCTGAGGGCACGCTTGTGCAGATTGAGTTCTCTGCTTCCCGGGGCTTCAGGAAAATGGCTGCAGATGGAGATTGCAGCGACCATTTTCCTGAAGCCAAGTTCGCAGATAGATCTTGGCTTCAGGAAAATGGTCGCCGCAATCTCTATCTGCACACTCGCTGCCTCCCGCGGCCATTTTCCTGAAGCCCCAGGAAGCAGAGTACTCAATCTGCACACGAGCGGCCTTAGGAATATCGCCGTCGCTACTGAGAAACCCGTGATTAACCCGGCTCTGCTGCTCGCCATGGATACCGGGCTGCGGCGTCACCCCACCTGAGGAAGAGACCCTGCTCAGGTGCACGCCGTACCGCCCACCGCGCCTCAGCATCACCGCACCTCTGCCGCCGCCACGCCAATGCCGCAACCCCCTGAAGACACCAGGCAGCAGCGTCACCCACCTTAGCAGGAAGGGACCCTGCTAAGATGCACAGCCCACACCGAACATCTTCACCGCAGACACCGGACCTATCCTGAAGAAGGGACCATGCCTCCTGTGACCCTGCTGTACCACTACCAGCCCTCAGATAAGATACCTTAAATTTGGACAATAAGACGGACCCTCATCTTATAAAAATCTTTTTTTCTGCTATTTTCACCCCCAATTTTTGGTGCGTCTTATGGTCCTGTGTGTGTGTCTTATAGTCTGAAAAATACGGTAATTCAGCTTCCTATGATCTATATGCCCATGTAGACTGCTTCGGTGGGACGATCCTACTGACAAATTCCCTTTAAGGCACTGCAGGTCAAAGTACCGGAATTGCGAAAGTGCAATTGAAATGTAGAATAATTTAAATTAATTGAAACTGTAACAGATGGGTTAAAAGTCAATGCACACATCTGACAAGTGAATAGAGTAATATCTATTTCCATTAAATGCAGTATCACAAGTCTCATGTTTTTAAACAGTATCTAGCATTTTTTTTTTCTTGAAATCATCTTCCCTTATCCATTACAGAGCTATAAGTCCCTTGACCTTTTTCAGCCAGCTAAAGAGTTAAAGGGGTTGCCATCAAGACAACTCTTGTCCATATTAACTATTAGCCAGAGTGAAAAAGCCTAGTGGCCTCTGTGTATTCTTGTACTTCATGAGCAGCCATTTAATTGAATGTATACATTTATTACTTGGCCTAGCAGAGCTTCTGTTGTGTTTCCAGATAGAAGTTGAATTCATCACAGCTGTTACACCAGTATTATTTCATAAAAAGTTTTGAAAAGTCGTAAAAATTTGTCACAACTTGAAGCAGCAGTCAAATTTTTGATGTTTCCTCTCACTTTCGCCCAGCTCAAACAATGTGTACGGAGCTTGGACAGTGCTGGATGGCGTTGCAACCATCGCTTGTCACAAATTTTACCAAAGCAGAGACTGGAGTATGATTTGTGGTGAGGTGCACACAGAGGCACGTGTCACTTGTCAGACACCCATGATTCATTAAGAGGAGTTTGTCTCTTAATGAAGCTGGAGCACCAAGCTCCAGCAAGCCCCCTTATCAAGACTGGTGGGAACAACACCGGTCTTGATGAATCAGGGCCTTCGTGTTGAGCTGAGTAGGAACTTCAAAAATGTGACTTCAGTGAGCTTCCTCACAGTGGTACCTATGGTGACATTTATCAGAAATACTCCAACTCCTATAAATCTATATTATAAAGTTCACAGTTTTTTAACCTACAGACATAGTGACATCTGCTGTGCTAAACTAATATTTTACGCTGCTCTAAGATATTTATGCCATGCAGCCTTTTTATTACTTCGTGTATGAAAAGCGCACCGCGTTGTTCGTTTAGTGCTTACTACGTCTGTATTTGGATTACAGCCAAAGAATATGATTACTTACTATTATAGATCCCTGATCTTTTCAGCTATGCTCTTTACAATCTTGGTTTATTCAAAGGTAATACTGACATTGCTGCGTTGTCGTCATGTTGAATGTCGCAGCTTTCAAACACACATTTTCCCCACAAACACAGCATGAAAAGCCAAGGCCATAGGGTGAAAAGATTCTCAAATGAACTAAAATATTTCTATGTAAACATTACCTGAAAAAGCAATCTCATCAGAAACTCTTTACTAAGGATGTTACTGTATGATTAAAAGAAGTTTAGAAGAAAGACTGCATTGAACGTGTGTAGACTGCAGGGGCGTAGCATGGGGAGGCACAGGCTTGCAACATTTCAAAAGACAAAAATGAAGTATTGGAGCCATCACTAGCACCGAAGATCCAGGGCAGGGCAAATGCCCGAGTCCTCCAAGTGAACCCCAGTTTTAAATGTATTGGCTTTGATGAGGACAATATGATTGGATTCTGTAGTAGAGCCGTAGACTCTGCCCCACCACTCACTGTCCAGTAACTCACCCTTTGAAGTAGGCCTTTGGCCTACAATAGGGGTGGGGAACCTCAGGCCCCAGGGCCATTTACGGCCCTCGATGATCTTTTATCAGGCCCCCGAGCAGATTCTCAGGGACCGAATTCTTGAGCAGGGACGTGTATTTTGATTACAACCAGCTCATTAATTTCCTCTTTCTCGGTTAGCACACACAGGCAGTGTTCACTACTGAACACTGAAGGGCATGCAATGAAAGATTACATCCTGACACCAGTGCCAGAGTCAGGATGTACTTTGTGGGCGGAGTTTGTACGGCCCCCAAAGGATGGTATAAATATCCAAATGGCCCTTGGCAGAAAAAGATTCCCCACCCCTGGCCTGCAAGATGTCAAGTGTCACAGTCTAGCGCCCACTGGTGACCTGGTAGGTATTCATTTTTTATTTTTTTTTTGCATCTGCATGTGGAAGGGGTAGCATAGTGGAGGTATCATTATTACTGTTTGAAGGGAGCACTCAGGCATTGTTACACTTTAAGGGGACATTAATACTTTCTAATGGGAGCAGTCTGGCATTGCTGGTATAAATGAGTGTTTAGACTATCATCTGTTTATAATGTGGCACTCAGAGGGCATTATGTGGTTTTAGGTGAACACAAAGAGGGGCATTGTTACTGGGTTAGGGGGTGTAGTACCTGCATTGCCCCTGGCACTGGCAACCCCAGCTACAGCACTATTAAATAACTTATTTGTGGGGATTATACTGTCTTTCAGAATAGTGCAAATAGAGTATGCAGAACGATATTACAGTGACAAAAACATGTTCCAAATAGAGCACGATTACAGAAAACATGTTACCCAAGTGTAAAAAACTGTAGAAGCTTCACGGTTCAAGATTGAAAGGTCTGTAGGGAAAACCCATGGATATCAGACATGGTCAAAAAAGCATTTGAAAAGCCAGTGCATTATAAGGAGCATAGTCCAATATTAGAGACTGTTGAAGGGATGGGATATATCCCAGCTTTTTCTGAAGATATCAGCTGATCACTACTTGTTGGAGGTCTCTTTGCAGGAGGAGTTCCTATTAAATAAATTAGGATTCTATAGAAAGTCTGGACTAATGAGTCATCAAATTCATCATGATGGACTACCATTTGTGGCATATGTGGTGTCCTCCAAACTTTTCTCATACTAATGAGTTCACATATCATAATCTACAAGTGGGACACTCCTTGGAAAAAGATACAAGGTTGATCTAGTTTTCTTCTGCATGTTCAGGTGGTTGGATCACCTCATTTCTACGTTTAGATGTTTAAACATTTTTCTTGTGAATGGTTTCCAGCTGTTCGTGGCCGTGCCCAAAATATCTAACATGAGGAAGAAGTCCTTGAAATAAGCAAATTTCATTTTATTACCTGTTTATAATGGCTTTATATTCTTTCTGAACAGCGGAATTGTAAGCGTTCCCGAGCAAGGTTGTGCAAGTTACTTTTGTCAAGTCTTCAAAAAGTAAAGTAGGCAAAGTTCCCGCTTTCATTCCTCACTAGAAAGTAAATCCAGACATTTCCTACAGCTGTAGACGACGCAGACTTCTCTTTATTCTTTTAGCTATATTTGAACTTGCGGTCAAAAACTAATAACAAAACTCACATAATCCATCGCTGCCTTGAAAAACAAGTAATTAATGGAAATATACAATCTTGGTTCTTTTAAGTTTAGGTACTTGGACTACGATGTTTGAGGAACCTTTTTATTATATTTATGGTTTTAATGAGAAATTGGATTAACATTTGTAAACAGGGCAGTATGGGCAATTTGACTGGAGCCAGATTGCAGAAGACATTGTTTGTACAGCCAGCCGTTCTGCATATTTTATGTTTTCTCTATAAACAATAGAGGATGAAACATATTACTTGAGCTACTGTAGGAAACTTTTTTTTTTTTTTTACAGAATTTACACTTTTCATCTAATTTACTTATTGTTCCAGTGAATCTAAAATACAAAATTAAAGGAAATCTGTCAGTGCAAAATGACTGTTCAAACCAAGCACGAGCAGTAAGTGCACATTTGGCTTGTTCAGTGCACTTTTGCACCTACTTTTTTACCACCAATATTTGGTCTTCTCTGACTCCTATAAAGCCAATGCTGTCAAAGAACAGGGGTATGGAGATGTGTATGCAGCTGCTATAATCGTCTGTGTCTCCAGTGTTGCAGGCTATATACAGACTTGTAGGCATGTTCTAGAAGAGGGGATAGATGGGGTGACCTAACCTGCAAAATAGTGGAACTGTAATAAAGAGCTGTATGATCCATTGGAGTTTTAAAAATCACTCCATTTGCGGAGATAGACTAAATCCAACATTTACTGATGGCCTGCTATGCAAACTGCTTCTAAAAAAATTGCATGCTTGGTTACATTTTGCTTAGGTCTATGGAGTCGGAGCTAGTTTGGGTAGAATCAAAGTCAGTAGAAATTTACTGACCCGACCTCAGCTTAACAAAAAATAAAAATAATAAAATGATCCATTGTTAATAATGATTAATTTGTTAAGCTTCATTGGAATATAGACAAGTTTAGAAATGGTAATAAAATCTAAGGTTCCTGGTAATAGTGTTGTTTAAAACCATTGTACAGTAATATTATTACTAATAGCTGTTCATGAAGGAGTCATAGTGTGGAAGAATAAATGTGCCGTAACCTTGCCTTCCTGGCTCCACAGCTCTGATTTTACCCGGGTCATAACCTTGGTTTCATGGCTCCACAACCCTGATTTTACCCGAGTCCTAACCTTTTTTTCCTGGCTCCACAGCCCTGATTTTACCCGATTCCTAACCTTGGCTTCCTGGCTATACAGTCCTGATTTTACTCGAGTCATAGCCTTAACTTCCTGGCTCCACAGCTCAGATTTTACCCGAGTTATAACCTTGGCTACCTGGCTACACAGCTCTGATTTTACCCGATTCCTAACCTTGGCTTCCTGGCTCCACAGCCCTGATTTTACTCAAGTCATAGTCTTGGCTTCCTGACTACACAGCTCTGATTTTACCCGAGTTATAACCTTGGCTTCCTGGCTCCACAGCTCTGATTTTACCCTATTCCTAACCTTGGCTTCCTGGCTACACAGCCCTGATATTACCCAAGTTATAACCTTGGCTTCCTGGCTACACAGCTCTGATTTTACCCAAGTCATAGCCTAGGCTTCGTGGCTCCACCTCCCTGATTGAAATTTTTATTTTTTTCAGGCTGTAATTCTTTTGGAGCAGGCTAAACTAAGAGATAAGGATGTGACATATTTCAAGAGATGTCCTAATATTCTCCCTAATTCACCCACCTTCCCCAACCCCCAAGTTTTGCAGGAATATCCATTTGTTGCTGTCCCCAGAATAGTCATGGATTGACATTAGTATCACAGTAAAGAACAGAGCCAAGAGTCGTCACCAGGACAGTGGTCTCAAGCCAAATGAAAAGACAGGAACATGGACTGAATAAAGTCAAAAGTTAGATCCTCTAATAAAGCAATACATGAACATTCCAAGGGCAGAACGGAGGGTGATATCTAGAAACAAGGCTTAACTCAAGAACAGGGACAATCAGTAGTTAGAGAATGTCAGTATGATCAACTAAGCGGACTGTATGGGCAGCTGAATAAAATGTTACTTTGAAATTTGCAATCTCAAAGTATCAAAAAATCCATGTTTTTCTTCTGTCTAAATGAGCTGTTACAGGCTATGAGCAAGACACAGAGCTGCCTGAGATTCTGCCTCCAGAGGTTAAATAAAAGAGGGAGTTACCAGTGTGAGACGAATAACTAACCTAGCAGAAGAACTGAACGGTCTCCTTGTAAACACAGTTCTTGTAGCTTTCTGAGCTCTGCAGTTTTGCAACAATGTTGCCACTCTGTCTGCCTGTGAGATAGAAGCTGAGCTGAACCGTCAGATGTCAGGTATAATCACACACAGCTCTGCAGTGAGACCAGGAGAGCGGCCATCACATATCACACTAGTAAAACCCCTAGTAGAGCAGCAGTGAAGGCCATAGCACAGTGCAGCATATCTCCAGTTGCCCTGTCACCCTATTAATTACTTCCCATACACTATATGTGTATCATGTGAGAAAATTAAGGTATTGTCCAACAAAAGATCATGTCTCTTGTGTTTTCCTATCCACAAACCTATAGTGTTAATGTTTTTGCGTCCGGAGTGTAATAATCTAGTGATTGATAGATTGCTCTTCAGTACTATTCTTCTGGGTGTACATAGTTAATCCAGATAAGTAGAATATATTGCTGAACCCCGGATGGTGCAGTACCGTTCATTGAGATTTGTGAGATCTCACTTTACTTTAATAGATGCACAATGAAATTGCCCTAATGAGTTGATCTATCATGTACACTAATTACAGCGCCCAAAACTGCTGACCACTTTTTCTGTGTATAAACTTGTCACCGTTACGGTGGTTTATTGCCTTTGGCCTCTCGTGTTTTTACTGATAAATCATGTACGGCATCTCAGATCTACATCTTGCCAGTCCCCTAGCTGTCCTTCGTCATTTCCACCCTCTCAGTGGTTAATGGTTGAAGTTATCTATACATTGTAGGAACTTTTAGGATGTTGTTAATTGATCTCCCCTTTTAATGAGACAAATTAACATTTTATTTTCCACATTGACTAAGTTGTGTTTTGAAACGTATCAGTACAGTTAATATGAATGGCTTGAATGATGGATCCAAGTTATCTAGGTGTTCAGATGGCAATAATGTTTTGTTATATCAACTTAGCTTTAAAAATGTTTTCGCATAAAACCCTTTCACTGCAAGTATCTATGTAATGCATCATTTTAAAGTGAGTCTGTCTCTAGGTTTCAGAAGTATGTATTAAAACAATCAATCTCTTAGTCCTGATAAGGCAGGTGTGCTTACACTGAAAACCCAAGGCAGGAATGTATATAATCCTGATATTCAGATGAGTTTACTCAGCTAGAATAAGGGTCTTCAGTATAGTAATACCTAGTATGTTAGATTTGATAGTACCTGTCTGTTACGTTTTAGGACCACAGAATAAAACAATCTTGAATCAACCTGTTAAGGTCCCCTAATACTTAGCTGGTCCGAGTCTGCCGGTGAGAGACACTGCTCGTTAGTCACTCTCCCAGGCTGCGCTATGGAAATGAACACTTCCGCCTCCTCGAACAGTTCTATAAATAATGTCCTCATCTGTCCCTCATTTATTGATCCTTTCTACCTCCTACTCTTGGTTGTTTTCCTCACCTTTTTCTATCACTTGAGATAATTTAGTTTGCCTTCTGCCTATTGCCCTTTGTGCTTTACCTTCATTTTATGAGCCATTAACATGGAGCACTATAAGGGAATATATGATGTGTTGTAACTCTAATTACGCACATCTACCAATGATTTATCTCTCCAGTACATGTTTAATTTTAACCCTCATTAACTTTCCACCAACACTCTTTATCAAATTTACTATATTTCTCCGTGCCCGGAGACCATCAGCCTACAGAAATCCTTTGGATGTTGATCTCAAGCATCAATCTTATTTTCGCCCTTTCAATTTTTTTTATGCAAATAGCCATTTATATTGGCAGTTTTCATCTGTGTTACTTTTCTGTGTTCATCTTGGGCTCATTTTGTCAGTGTTATCTATACATTTATTAGTATCATCTAAAATGAGCAGTCACTGCTTTTCATATATTTATTTTATTCCCATCAAAGTAATGTTAACATATAAGAGAAGATATTGCACGAGTGGCATTCTGAGCCAATGGCGGTGGTAAGTGGTACCCAATCGTGTTTAAGGGGGACCTGACTTGTGGAACATGATATCTGATATGCAGAAAGGATGTTATAAAGTAAGAGGAGCTGATTAGATTTATATACATTTTTTGTGTGAAGTTTGAGTAACCCTTGCGTGCGCATTCATCTTCCAGTGGTATTCAGCAAAATGGTGCTGGTGGCGGCTCATGCTCTTCAGCAAAATGACTCCGGTGGTGTCGCATGCGCAGAATGACGTCTCAGCTCATCATTGAGCCAATGTCTGAATCTGCATATGCGCCACAACGGGCACCATTTTGCTGAAGACCAGTTGGAGAGAAATGTGCCCAAGCAACACATGAGGCAACTGTAAAAAAAAAAAAAAAAAAAAAAAAAAGAGGAGGCGCATGCAAAGGGGCTGTGGCAGAACGGAAAACCCTACCCACAGTCATGAACGAAGAGGATATTGCACCAAAACCTCTAACATGAATTAAACAAGAACCGCGATGCAGATTTCTTCATACAGGTATTAAATCAGTATCAAAGCTCCGTTATGACAACTTTATTATAGCATACTAAATAGTGATGACAGGTTCCCTTTAACTTTTTTTTATTGATCAGGCTTTGTGATATACATCATAACTTTATTTTGCTACCATCTATTTTTATCACCATGGTGAAAGTGCTGGCTTGTCTGCCTAGTTCATTCTGTTTTAATTGCTCTATTGATTTGCAGATGTTGGTAAGATCTGTACTCTGAGTTTTGCTGCGCTCCTCCGTGTCTCTTTGCTAGGCTTGCAGGTTAAATGTAAAGAAAAACAAACAATTTTGAAGTTTACTTATTATTAAAAATCCCCTGTAGCCAGCTGTGTACTGTGATACATAGAGGCTTTAGAAGCTAAAATTGTTACAGAACCTGACTAGAAGTGAAGGATCGCATTAAATGACTGAAAGGAGAAACCCATGATCTATGCCAGTGCGATTACCCGTGTTTCCTTGACTTGAGTTACACAATGACATGCTCTGTGAATTAAAGGGGTTCTAAAATGCTGTGACAACTCCTTCTGAATCCCTATGTTTCCACCCAGTAAAATATCTACACTCTCCTCCAATGCTGGCGTCATTCCAGTAGTGTCTACACTGGCTTTCCTGAGGATCATGTTACATTTACACTGCTCTCTTATGGACATAATTGACATCCAGAGGAAGTGAGAGCTGTAGCTGCTGATCAGCTGCTGATTGGCAGCAGGGATTGTGTGACACAATGTCACGCAATCCCCAGGAGAGCCAATGCTGACATTGCTGGAACAGCGTTGGCGCCGATGGTGAGTATAACTGTTATTATTCTACTGGTGGGGAAATATAGGGCTTCAGAAGGGGTTGTTCAATTAGTGGAAAAACCCCTTTAGGAGCAACTTCATATTGGCAACATTTTGCCCCAATAGTGTAGATAAATGTAACATTTTTTTATTTGCCAAACCTCATTGCATCTTCACCTCAAGGAGCAGGGAATTGAATCATTTTATTATTTTATGTGCTATAAAGACATCCTGAATTATTTGAAGCATGAAACTCGCGAGTAACTAGAAACATCTTATAAAGATTCTGTTTCATGTTGACATGATAGTGCCAAGCAACATCTATAGTTTTTAAACTTCCACATTCACACTGAGAACCTTCAACTTTTCAAAATTGCTTTATGGTATTGAGACGTGTTGATGTAAGATAACCTATAAAAGATAGCTTGCAACCACGCAGGACGGCACAAGATCAACGACAATGCTAAGGCACAAATTAAACTTTGGTAGCACCACTGAACTGTCACAAGTTTTTTTTTTTACTTTTTCTTTTGTTACTGCAAGGTGCAATTTAAAACAATGTTCTAATATTTTTCGCTATGTTTATTGATTATTTTCTTTTTTTCTTTTGCAGCTTAATACCTTAGAATTTCCTCCAAAGAAACTTTTTGGAAACAAAGATGAGAGAGTGATTGCGGAACGCAGAGCTCAGCTGGAGGTAAGGTGTTCTAGGAGACTCTAGTCAGGATTGGAGAGTAGGAATGGATGAACAATATGTTAGTACTTTCAGAAAGCATGTCTTGTATTATGCTTCAGATTGATGTACACATGATGGCTTTCTCCATGGAAAGAACATTAGTTATAGCCTCAAATTAATTAGAAAGTATTTTGTTTGGTGATATCAAAATACAGATTTATCCGAAAGGATCCTACTTAGCATTTTTATCGTTCCAATGCATCTAAATTAGAATAAAAATCAACTGATATTCCTGATTAGAAATTTTTTACTATTTTGTGATAGTATTCCTTGGATGGACAAAAGCCCTGCAAATCGCCTCCAGCCTACCGTCCAGCTCTTCTTTTGGTTAGCTATCTAATCAAAGGAGGAGGCTATCAGACAACATAAAGGTTAAACCCATAAACCCAGTCAGCAATCAAAATAAACAGTGGGGTTCGGAGGGGCTGTGCAATATCCTGCCAGATCATAGAATCATACTGTACCTTTATGGAAGCTATACTACTAGAGCTTTAAAGGGAACCTGTTGGGAACATTGGGGTCATCTAAACAATTAAATTGCTTGGTAATGTAGTAAAGGACATGTTTATTATGCTTTGCTTGTTAGCACCATCATATTCCACAGCACTTCGCAGGCATCATAATAACTGTCCCCATTGGGGCTCACAATCTAAATTCCCTGTCAGTATGGCTCTGGAGGGTGAGATGAAACCAGAGAACCCAGAGAAAACCCAAGAAACACAGGGAGAACATACGAATTCCTTGCAGATGTTGTCCTTAGTGTGATATGAACCGAGGACCGAGGAATAAAAATTAATTATACTGCTCTGGCAAAAATGAAGAGACCACTGCACAGTTTTATAAAAATCACCATCTCTACATGTCTGACAGCCAATTCCATTTCAGTGTCAGTTGAATTCCAAGCAGAGTACACCTCATTCTACTTGTGCTTCTGATTAGGTGATCACCTGAATCAAGTCTTATTTAACGAAGAAAAGTATAAAAAACCCTGCTGTGGTGTTCACAACCCTCTTGCAATAGGACAAGCTGGATGGCAAAACAAGTGCTAGTAATAGCCAAAAGTAATAGGAATGAAAAAATAACTTTTAACCATGCCAAAGGAGTTGAACAGAAAAGTCTTGAGTGAGGAAAAGAAGGGCTAAATTCTGGCTTTACTAGCAGAGGGACACAGTGAGCGTCATGTTGTCTCCATCCTGGAAATTTCTAAGACGGCAGTCCTTTACAGCAAGGTCAAGCAGCAGACATTGGGGACAAAAAAGCTACAGACCGGCAGAGGGCAAAAACGACTGTCCACTGACCGGGACAGCAACCGCAGGATGACATCAAGTGACCTAAAAAAGGAATGTCATATGGCAGCTGGGGTGAAGTGTACGGCAAGAACCGTTCGTAACAGTCTCCTAGAGGCAGGACTCAATTCATCTAAAGCTAGAAAAATAAACCTTTTATCATTGAGAAGCAAAGGAGAGCCAGGCTGAAGTTTGCCAAAGACCATAAGGATTGGACCATAGAGGACTGGAGTAAGGTAATCTTCTCTGATTAGTCTAATTTTCAGCTTTGCCCAACACCTGGTCATCTAATGGTTAGACTGAGACCTGGAGAGGGGTACAAGCCACAGTGTCTTTCACCCACTGTGGAGGATCGGTGATGATCTGGGGATGCTTCAGCAAGGCAGGAATTGGGCATGTTGTTCTTTGCAAAGGATGTATGAATCAAGCCGCATACAAGGTTATCCTGGAAAAACGGTTGATTCCTTCTGCTCAGGCAGTGTTCCCCAACTCTGAGGACTGGTTTTTCGACAAGCAGGGCAATGCGCCATGCCACACAGCTAGGTCAATCAAGGTGTGGATGAATGACCACCACATCAAATCCCTGTCATGGCCAACCCAATCTCCAGATCTGAACCCCATTGAAAATCTCTGGAATGTAATCAAGAGGATGATGGATAGTCACAAGCCATCAAAGAACTGCTTAATTTTTTGTACCAGGAGTGGCATAAGGTCACCCAAAAGCAGTGTGAAAGACTGGTGGAAAGCATGCCAAGACGCATGAAAGCTGTGATTAAAAATCATGGTTATTCCACAAAATGTTGATACCTGAACTGTTCTGAGTTAAAACATTAGTATTGTTGTTTCTAAATGATTATGAACTTGTTTTGTTTGCATTATTTGAGGTCTGCAAGCAATGCATTTTTTTTTTGTTATTTTGACCATTTCTCATTTTCAGAAAATAAATACAAAATGTATTGCTTGGAAGTTCAAAGACATGTTGTCAGTAGTTTATAGAATAAAAGAACAATTTACATTTTACTCAATAATATACCCATAAAGAGAAAAACCAGACAAACTGAAAATGTTGCCGTGGTCTCTTAATTTTTCCCAGAGCTGTATATGTTTGGCAGACTGTCACAATATGTCAGAAGCCTCAATCGATTTGGACTCCCATGACCACGCTGAGTGACTTACAGTACACTATTAGACTCTGTAATAAATGAGGTGGCTGACATTTTATGGACTGCATGATTATATGTTCACGCTCTGCCATAACCCACAATGCGCAGCCACCATCGCGTTAGTCATATTTTATTTCCAGGCACTGTGATGCATCAGTGACTGTTTGGCCCAGGATTTTTCACTAAGGCTTTCTATAATTGTATGTTCCACCTAAATCATGAGATCAGTATATTTCAGTGTAGGTGAACGTAATACAAGAGAGAAAATTCACTTTCATGGTCAACTCAACACAGGTCAAAGGAAATGGCAATGCTTTATAGTTTGGCAATGTGACGGAAGAACTCCCACAGTGTTACTTAGAAAGGGAAACATTATGTGAAATTACATTTGTGACATAACAAAAGAACATCACACTTTGATCTATTCTCTGTCCGTCTCCTGTTAATACAGAGACAAGGAAAATCAATTTAGACCCTACCAGTCTCTCGTTTAATGTCTTCCTTGTAAACTATTCCGACACTGATTTGTTTTTAATTCACCAACCGGAGGTGTTGACTTGTATATCTCCAGCAATGAATCTTTGTTTATGCTCTATCACAGTATGATATATCTTTACACATTTCCGCCATCGGCGTAATACTTTTTGTTTTGTTTTTTTTTACGCTGACACGGTGAATGCATTGCTGATTTTTAATGTCAGGCAGGTTGAATTACAACAAAATATCCCCCACTGAAAAAAAAGACAATTGACGGGAAGTAAATTGACATAAGTCACTTACAAACATTGTAAATGTCACACATGGCGCAGAAATGAATATTAGATCGGAACAGAATTTACAAGACTGTTATCCTGAAGGAGAATGTGTTGTGGGGTTTGTATATGTTATTTTTGTTATTTACTATGGTGCAGAGCCAGGGTTTATGTAGAACATAATTACAATGTCAGAGGCAAATAATAGTTCTGTTTGTCTGCTACAGAGGAAGTTTTCTTTAAAATATATACTCATTTACAGATCCATCCAGATGACAAACATATCATCTGCAAGATCAGAAAAAAATAGATTTCACAGCAATCATTTCCTATATGCAGACATTAGACTGGCTGACATTAGTGTGTTGTATGCATCCTTTTGAAAGATGCATAAATTCAATTGCATTTGTCAATAGAGAAGACAGAAGGTGACAGAAGGATTAGTGTTTTTCAGGTACAAAGCAGTTTCCAGTGCATTTGCTGGCTTGTACTCATAGTTTACATTGCAATGGACAGAGAGCCATTGCAAGCATGGCCACCCAGCTGGATTGGGGAATCTGTAATCAATACCTCACCCAGCTGGAATGGGGAATGTATCATCTATATCTCACCCAGTTGTACACCAGCTGGAACGGGGAAGCTGTCATCTATGTCTCACCCAACAGGACAGCAGCTGGAACGGAGAATCTGTCAGCTATGTCTCACCCAGCTGGAACGGAGAATCTGTCATCTATATCTCACCCAGCGGGACAGCAGCTGGAGCGGTGAATCTGTCATCTATGTCTCACCCAGCAGGACAGGAGCTGGAATGGAAAATCTGTCAGCTATGTCTCACCCAGCTGGAACAGGGAATCTGTCATCTATGTCTCATCCAGCAGGACAGCAGCTGGAACGGAGAATCTGTCAACTATGTCTCACCCAGCTAGAACACGGAAGCTGTCATCTGTGTCACCCAGCGGGACAGCAGCTGGAATGGGGAAGCTATGTCTCACCCAGCTGGAACAGGGAAGCTGTCATCTATGTCTCACCCAGCTGGAACGGGGAATCTGTCATCTGTCTCACCCAGCTGGACACCAGCTGGAATGGGGATTATGTCAGCTATGTCTCACCCAGCTGGAATGGGGAATCTGTCATCTATGTCTCATCCAGCTGGAACGTGGAATCTGTCATCTGTCTCACCCAGCTGGAACAGGGAAGCTGTCATCTATGACTCACCCAGCGATACAGCAGCTGGAACGGGGAAGCTGTCATCTATGTCTCATTCAGCAGGACTGCAGCTGGAACGGAGAATCTGTCTCACCCAGCTGAAATGGGGAATCTGTCATCTGTCTCACCCAGCTGGACACCAGCTGGAACGGTGATTATGTTAGCTATGTCTCACCCAGTTGGAACAGGGAAGCTGTCATCTATGTCTCACCCAGCAGGACAGGAGCTGGAACGGAGAATCTGTCAGATATGTCTCACCCAGCTGGAACGTGGAATCTGTCATCTATGTCTCACCCAGCGATACAGCAGCTGGAACGGATAATCTGTCTCTGTCTCACCCAGCTGGAACGGGGAATCTGTCATTTTATGTCTCACCCAGCTGGAACAGGGAAGCTGTCATCTATGTCTCACCCAGCAGGACAGCAGCTGGAATGGAGAATCTATCAGATATGTCTCACCCAGCTGGAACTGGAAATCTGTCATTTATATCTCACCCAGCAGGACAGCATCTGGAACAAGGATTATGTAATCTATGTCTCACCCAGCTGGAACAGAGAATCTGTCATGTATGTCTCATCCAGCTGGAACGGGGAACCTGTCATCTATGTCTCACCCAGCAGGACTCCAGCTAGAACGAGGATTATGTCATCTATGTCTCACCCAGCTGGAACAGAGAATCTGTCATCTATGTCTCACCCAGCTGGAACAGGGAAGTTGTCATCTATGTCTCACCCAGCTGGAACAGGGTAGCTGTCATCTATGTCTCACCCAGCGGGACAGCAGCTGGAACGGGGAATCTGTCAGTTATGTCTCACCCAGCTGGAACGGGCAATCTATTTGCCAACATAGTACCTACTACTTCATGTAGCGCTTTGCAGGCTTTTAAAACATGACCAGGCTTGAGCTGGCTGGACTCCATCGTACATACTCTGAACGGCCAAATGTGCATCATTTGTTTAAAGAGGACCTTTCACCAATTTTAGCATGTTAAACTGGCTACATCATGGTATATTGGCTGCATAGCTGAATAACACATATTTTTTAAACTTTTTTTACTACTCTTCTATGTTCTGGAAGTACAAGTGTGGTAATTTAGGTGATAACGTACGCAAAGCTCAAGGGGGTGTTGTTAGAATTTGACTCTGGGGGTGTGTACGCAAAGCTCAAGGGGGTGTTGATAGAATTTGACTCTGGGGGTGTGTAAATATTCCCCTGCATGACATTGACCAGTCATTAGCAGGAGGCATTATGCAGTGAAAAAAAAAGACTATGCCCCTAGAGACGCTTACAACAGGCTTTTTCTCTGTGAGACATGTAATGACACCCATAATGACACCCAGCCCTGCTCTCCTGACTCCACTCAATTTTGACACCCAACGTGTTTAGCAGGGAAGAATAGTTCAGCATATTTGTGTATTTTTGCAAACACCTCTAGCAACTTCCATCTCAGGGCACTGTTAACTCTTCTCTACTTCCCCTCCCCTCCTATACTGACTATCTATGAGATGTGAGCTGCCAGATGTGTTTGTAATGACAAATAGGTTTGCTGTACTCTCCACAACAGGAGCAGAGATCATGGAGAAGAACAAGGTTGTGTCATTAATTGCACACATGAAACCATGTCTAATCTTCTTTTTATTCCCTTCATAATGCCTCCTGCTTATGATTGGCCAACATCATGCAGGTGAAAAATGTACACAGCTTCAAAGTTGGATCAGTTGAATCTCTAATGCCCTTATAAAAATTAGAGTTAATATTTTGACAACGGAGGTGAGAAATGAAAAAATAAAAACTGTTTTACTCAGCCCTGCAGCCACTATTCCTTAATGTGGAAAGGATGCTTAAAGTAGTGAACGGTCCTCTTTAAATAGACAGAGTGGTATAAGGCGATGCTGGGTAGCTTAGTAACTGGTGTTTCTGGGCATATTGAAATCCGACATCCACCAACCTTGTCCGTTATGCCGACTCTGCACCCTGTCCTGAATGTTGCATATGAGTTGCACATACATGCTAGAAGACGTTTGGGAAAATCACCAAAAGGAGCCCTTATGTCTGCGAATTTGACCTTTCTAGTGACAGCCTAGATTGACATGTCTTTAGCTTTATGTGAACTGGTAGAATTTAGATGCATATTGCAATATATCCTCGTACTGTTACTGCGCACGTCATCCTAAGGGATGAGCTTTATATAGTCATTCTAGGAAAATAAGTCTGTTGTCATTTTTTTCTTTTCTGTATTCAGTTAACAATAGAAGCAGTGAAATGTAATCGTTTTCTGTCCCGACTGGTGTCATAGCGGCCACCGCTTCTTTATTATGAAGTTTTCAAATTAATTAGTACAAAGAGTCTATTATTTCTTTAGCAAAGCACCTCACATTATCCTGAAAATGGCAAAGCCGAGAACGCTTGTGTTCTTCACTCGCTGTAGACAGTATGGCATTAATATATGTATTTCCTCTACGCCTGAAACGCTCTGCTGTTAAAAACCTGTCAATCCACGCTAGTCAAAAAAGCAAGACTGCCTTCTAACCACAATGTGACAAAGATAAGACATAAGAGCCGGCTTTTTGGTGCCCCAAAAAAGTGTCACTTCCCAGGCAGACACCAATATATTTCTCATAGATTGCTTCAAGAACATGAATAGTAAGATTAATTACATGTCTACCGGCACCGTGAGCAAAATAAAGTAAGAAATACAGTAGAGTTCATTATTAACAGTAATTTAATATACCATGTTGCATTATTTTGCGCCATGACAGCTTAATTATATGAAATTTCAGAGGTCATGTGTGATCCGTTAGTTTTACTCTTATTGTTTTTAAAAATTGTTTATTTTGACCACGAGTATAAAGGAGTTTAAAGAACCTATTGTTACAATGTGGTACATTACATACGTTAAAGTATTATTAAAGTGCATACATTATATGTACATTAAGATAAAAGATAAGTACCGTATATAGCACTGCATCACCCACACAGGGATAATGGTTTTGACCCTCAACTTGGAGCAATTGAGGGGATGCTTGTTCTCTTATTCCACAGGTTTGGCTGGATTCACGGTGTTCATTCATATTTGTAGCAGTGCTTATAAAACCAAATGGTAGGTGAAGAACCCCATTTATTTGAGTAAGATCGCCTATCGTGGTACCAGTTATTCTCTCGTGCAGTCAGTAGTACAGAAAAGATTGATGAAAACCAAAAGTAAGGTTAACAATGCTACTGGAGCCTTAGCGCTACGTTCAGAAACCGCTCAAGACATTGCTAGAAGTGTTCACAGTACCATAGGCGGGAAGGTTGAAATTATACAAGCATCAGTTTCATTTTACCTATTGTATAATCATCTTGTAATATCGGCCTAATATAAGTGATAAAATGGATACAATTTGTTTGCTGGTTAGAACGACTCTAGTCGAAATACCAATGCTCGGCGTGCTTTCCATAACAAGTTACACTGATTATTCATGTGAACGCCACCGATTTCTCTACATAAGTTTGATACATTATTCAGTGTTGTCTTTAAGCCCTTTGTCACCTTGAGCCGACTTGCCAGCAGCGGTGTTCTGTGTTCTCCAGGCCACCACTGTGCACCTGCATCCTGTCACTCTGCTGGCGGGTCATGTTTATGCAGCACCGTCTATTGGCCTCTTAAACAGTCAGTGTGCCCTTAATACCATGATCCCATTCAATGCCGACATGCCCCAATCTGGAGAACGGAGTCTGAGCAATAAGGTTAATTTGTAGTGCTGAGCAAATATTCTCGTTGCTCGGGTTTTCCCGAGCACGCTTGGGTGACCTCCGAGTATTTGTTAGCGTTCGGAGATTAAGTTTTCATCGCCTCAGCTGAATGATTTACAGCCATTAGCCAGGCTAAGTACATGTGGGGGTTGCCCGGTTGCTAGGGAATCCCCACATGTAATCAAGCTGGCTAATGGCTGTAAATCATTCAGCTGCTGGGATGAAAATGAAATCTGATGAAAACGAAATCTCCAAACACTAACAAATACTCGGAGGTCACCCGAGCGTGCTCGGGAAAACCCGAGCAACAAGTACACTCGCTCATCACTATTCATTTGGTTCCTGGCTATCGGCAATGCGGTTTGCTCCTCTTTTCACCTTTTCCAACCCTGACCACTACTTGACTCCATCTGCCTTGGTCCATGCACTGCCTGACAATTCCTAAGGCAGGTTTTGTGCATTGCTTCCACATCCAGATATCAGCCGTTGCTAATGAAGACTATTCTGGAAGTGGCAACCTAGGTCATTCCCTGTGTGGGAAGGGCTCAAGGGGCATAACTTACAATCCCTTAAGGTACCTTCACACTAAACGATATCGCTAGCGATCCGTGAAGTTGCAGCGTCCTGGATAGCGATATTGTTGTGTTTGACACGCAGCAGCGATCAGGATCCCGCTGTGAGATCGCTGGTCGTTGCTGAAAGTCCAGAACTTTATTTCGTCGCAGGATCTCCCGCTGACATCGCTGAATCGGTGTGTGTGACACCGATCCAACGATGTCTTCACTGGTAACCAGGGTAAACATCGGGTTACTAAGCGCAGGGCCGCGCTTAGTAACCCGATGTTTACCCTGGTTACCATTGTAAAAGTAAAAAAAAAAACCACACTCCCATTCCGGTGCCCGGCGTCCGCTTCCCTGCACTCCTCCTGCATCCTGTGTAAGTGCCGGCCGTAAAGCAGAGCGGTGACGTCACCTCTCTGCTCTGTGGGAGATGCCGGAGATGTTCGGCGCTGACACAGGATGCAGGAGGAGTGCAGGGAAGCGGACGCCGGGCACCGGAATGTGAGTATGTGGTTTTTTTTTTTTTCACATTTACACTGGTATCCAGGGTAAACATCGGGTTACTAAGCGCGGCCCTGCGCTTAGTAACCCGATGTTTACCCTGGTTACCAGGGGACTTCGGCATCGTTGGTCGCTGGAGAGCCGTCTGTGTGACAGCTCTCCAGCGACCACACAACGACTAAACAGCGATGCTGCAGCGATCGGCACCGTTGTCTGTATCGCTGCAGCGTCGCTTAGTGTGAAGGTACCTTTAGACTTCACTTCCTGATTAGTTCTATGCAAAATCCGTTTGTGACCCCATTGTTTCATTTCTCAAGTACACCGTGTTTCCTGTAGATTTTCTCTCTGAAGCAGAAGGTTCAATTACTGAATTCACCTGGTGGAGATTGTGTAGACTTCAACTGTCCCATTCGGGTGAATGGAACCGATTTTCAAATGCATAAAGATAATCTGTAGAGTATACATTCACCCTTAATATTTTAATTTTCTACTTCCCCTTTAAGACAGGACATAGTTATTTTTCCAAAAATATGTATGAACTAATGCTGAAAATGTATTTGAGTGATATGTAATCAAAACCAAACATAGAGTTTATGATATAACCGCTCGGTAAATTATAGGCTTAATGTTACGCAGTAATTACATTGTTGAATGATACAGAGTAACAGGTCATACAACAACCCTATCAATCAGCACCACGCATTGTCAGAAAAAGATCTCGTACCAACAGTCTCTATATAGCAGAATGACCTTATGTATTAATAACTGCTGATTTGTTTTGCTGTTGGATTCATTTTTATTGTAGCACTAAGCGCATAAAAGCCTAATATATCTTATAGCACAATTGTACATTCAGTCTTCCTGTATGCTTATGGCAGACTGCTTTTATTCTAAATCATGTGAGGTTTTACTTTTTGCAGGTAATGAAGTCCTCCTCTAGTTATTTAATCTATGCATCCAGTGATGATCCTAAATCCATTAATAAATGAACTTAGAAATCCAAGGGTTTCCTTTTATTTATTCTACATGGTTCTGAAGCATTAATAAGTTGCGACTTTAACATCGGTTATTTTATTTTTTTCCTATCGTGATGTAGCGCAAAACACTGGTACATTATAACATCTCCTCTGAGCGGTATCTGTATTTCAATTTCCTAATAGAGTGCACTAGTTAAAGGGGTACTCCTGGAATAAAATATAATAAAGACCGCTTCATTATTAAAAAAAATAGATAACTTCATTTAGCAAATCACTGTTTTGCTTAGGCAGGTATTCATTCTAGTACTTTAAAACGGTCACTGTCATTCTACACTGATTGAAATGTTAATAGGGCAGGTAC
This sequence comes from Ranitomeya variabilis, assembly GCF_051348905.1. NCBI lineage: Eukaryota > Metazoa > Chordata > Amphibia > Anura > Dendrobatidae > Ranitomeya > Ranitomeya variabilis. The sequence goes on from NC_135233.1 coordinate 74,103,474, forward strand.
CTGTGAGCATGTTCAGTAGCAAGTTCTATTTCTGTGAACTGAAGAGAGAACCTATGCTATGTACTGTCAAGCTGCATCCAGGTTACAGCAGCAGCTCAGTAAGCAAAAATACAGGATCAGCAGCCTTCTCTTACTTCAGCACCCTGGTATTTCCAGTATTAGGTCAGAAAGACAGGGTGAACAGCAATGTGAGCAGCCTCTTGTTAAGAACCCCTGTTATCTCCATTATGAGATCAGGTAGACAGTGTGGACAGCAGTGTGATCTGTCTCTTCTTAACTCAGCACCTCTCATATCTTCAGTATTAGATCAGAATCACAGGATGGACAGCAGTGTGTACAGCCTCTTCTTAACTCAGTCCTCTGGTATCTCCTTTATTAGAGTAGATACAGGGTGGACAGCAGTGTGAGCAGCATCTTCTTACCTCCGCACCCCTGGTATCTTCAGTATTAGATCAAACAGAGAGGGTGGACAGCAGTGTGAGCAGCGTCTTCTTACCTCCAGTATTAGATCACAATATTCATCGGAATAACATCTGCCTTCTCAGTGGCACCACTCGTAATAACATTAGGATACGTTTCCGTAATTTTAACAAGACGGTGACTTTTTTTATGCACTACAGTGATTACCTCTTTGCCTAAAACAAGTATGATTTGCAAAATATACATAAATATATATTAATAGTTTTTTTGCATTTTCTTTTTTTCATACCTAGAGAACTTCTTTAAGTCCGTAACATTGAAGATCCTTCAATAGGTTCAGACTTGTTACTAAGACCTTATCGGTTGGTACACAAAAAAATCTATTAAATCTTGTTGATGAAACATGTTGTGGGTACTCTGATAACATAACATTAGGTGCACTCAAAATCAGTACATGTAAGTCAAATGGTCAAAGAAAATCTACCTGCCACAAACTTTGAATTTAATTCATATTATTGCTTGACCTGTACACACTGGATACCGTATGTAGAATAAATGATTAGACTTCGATATAATGGCCTGTTAAAGAAAACTGGGTCACTATTCGTGGAAAGCAGAAATAAATTCCCAAAGGGACCTGAGGTTTTTCATTAGGCAACAATGTACTATTTGGCAATCACTGCCATAAGTGTGGCCCTTATATAAATGTTCCAGTATTAAGCTGCAGGGCTATCTGGGGTGTCACGTTCCCATATTTGCCCTGCAGATCTGTTAGAACAAGCAGCCTATTTTCTAATATCCAGCACCTGCAGACTACAGCACTGTGGAATATAATGCTACTGCATATAGAAAGTGAGGCTTTATACTAAAGTTGTGCACAGGGTTCATGGTTAAACAAACTTCGAACAATTATTAGGTCAATTCACATACGTCAACGATTAAGTTGGTCAATTATCACTATAGAAACATCGACCTAAGAAAAATAAAGCAAAAAGAAAAACAACAACGTGAAGGCACAAAAAGATTTTAGTATTTGAGAATTCTGTGGTGTACTACATCACGTATCTTGGGGAAATTAAATTAGGCTGGAATGCACTGGCGAGTGGCTTTTCTAAAATAAAGAATCAATAACAAGTTAGCTTAATGCCGGGCAGACTGAAGCGTGGCTGCATGCTCTACTTTCCTCTCACATCTAAACGATTGAATGGCTCCCCTCTCATTTCAGCCTCTTCAGTAAACTCCTAATGATCTCAATTGCAGTGTCAGGGGGTCACACAGCCTGCCTGACAACTGTCTCTTCTTGTCTACCTCTATAGAGTGTTTCTGAACATTCCCATATCTGTCACTGGGCTTCACTACCCACATAACTAAACAGCCGGCTTATCCGCCCCGGGAGATCAAAAACAATTGGCATTGTGCATCCAATGTAGGAGTCTTTTATAATATCAATTTCTTGTAGAAAGATTTTTTTCCTGTGGGTGGATTTCTTCTTTTTTTTTTCCCTTATCTGGTTATTGCTTATAACTGATTACTCTTGGAAATTATGTAGCTATTACTGATGTACTCATAATAGACATGAGCAAACCAGGTTGAACTATGCTGCTCTGGCACTCCGTGGCAGCACCTGCTTCCTTGCCCAATAATCGAATGCCAACATCGGAGGTGCCTCTTGTGATTACATGACCTCATGTGACATGATGGTGTTAAAAGGCTGGCAGTGGACGTTCCCACCGCCCTGTTCCAATTTTCATGAAAAACCCAAGTGGTCGCAGGGCAAATGTAGTGCAAATCTTTTTGCTAATCTCTTAACACCTATTGGTTTTCGCAGTTCTGAACAGATAAATTATTAATGGGGTTGTCCGACTGCAGTGGTCACATTGGAACAGGATGTCGCACCGCATTTCTGTCACTTGACCACCCTACAGCCGTTAAAACGCTTCAGCAGTTATGTGACCAACTAGTCGGACATCATCGCTCTTGCCTTTACTGGGATTAGAACCAGTGAGTATGCCCCATTTGTATTTTTTTTTTATCATCCCTGCTTTTTCAAATAACTTGATTTTAGACGTTGGACAACCCCTTTATTAATACTAATTTATAGAGATTATTTGAAAGCAAAATAGTGTATATTTTGGATACTCCATATTGCTGCTGTCTGTAGCGCTTATACTAGACTATTGGCTGACTGTCAATGGAGTGTGGACTGTAGGGTTTAAGGTACATCCACGTGTGATAAAATCCACACCAAATGTAGTATGGGCGGAAGAATCGGTCACTAATTTTACAGTTGCCTGTTAACTAAAACTGTACTCTGAAATTTTAGGTTGTATTTGCATCTGATTTAACCTGGACTCTTGTGCTAGAAAACTATAGCTTAAGATTTTACTTTTGAAACACAAAAATAGTCCTGTAATTTTACATCTAGGTTCAGTAAAGGTACCTTCACACTGAACAACTTTCCAACGAGAACGACAATGATCCGTGACGTTGCAGCGTCCTGGATAGCGATATCGTTGTGTTTGACACGCAGCAGCGATCTGGATCCCACTGTGATATCGTTGGTCGGAGCTAGAAGGCCAGCACCTTATTTTGTCGCTGCTCACCCGCTGTCATCGCTGGATCGGTGTGTGTGACACCGATCCAGCGATGTGTTCACTTGTAACCAGGGTAAACATCGGGTTACTAAGCGCAGGGCCGCGCTTAGTAACCCGATATTTACCCTGGTTACCATTGTAAAAGTAAAAAAAAAACACTACATACTCACCTTCTGAAGTCTGTCACGTCCCCCGGCATCCACGCGCTGCTGCAGAGAGCTTTCCCTGCACTGACTCTGTGAGCGCCGGCCGGCCGTAAAGCAGAGCACAGCGGTGACATCACCCAAATACGGACTAACACATAACCAGAAGCCGCAAGAATAGATCCAATTATTAAATATCATATATTTTGCTATATGAGACAATTATGTGTCTTTAATTTATTTATCAATAAAATTGTGGATTTTAATATTTAATAATTGTATCTATTCTTGCGGCTTCTGGTTATGTGTTAGTCCGTATTTGGGTAATCATGTTCTATTCCAGACCTGGGCAAAGTCTGGCCCTCTGGCTGTTCCAGTTCAGCCCGTTGACCAAGACAGCCGACCGTGCCGGCTTCTCCATCACAGCTATCTGCATCACCGGCGGAGATCGGGGTCGGGCACAACAGGCAGCTATGTAACAACTACCTGCCTGTTAGTGCTTACGCACAATTTTTTTAAAATGTTTTAAAGTCCTAGATATCCCTTTTAATCATTCCATTGCCATATGTAAGCCATGCAAGCGATCAAAGGAATGCAGCTTCTAGTTCACTGAAGGGGGTCAAAAAGTTTAATTAAGATCACAAATTATCAATCTCCATGCCAATACTGTAAAGTCCACTGCTTATCCAACTCTTGTGGATGTGCCCTCCGAAGGCTGTCTGTGTAATGAATGGACGTGTCCTCCAGACATGGAGACTCTTTGTAGGCAGTATCTACTATGACCAATATAGAGGAGTGTCCAGATCCCGGAATTTTGTTTGCTTTTTTAGAAACATGCAACCCCTTAAATGTAGAACTTTCTGCTATATTGCATTTTTGAAGATTTTTTTTTTCTCTACACAAATTACTGTGCAGTACTTGGATTAAAGGATACACTTCACAGAATGCATATCCACATATCAAGATCTGTGGAGACACTGAACTATCAAGGGCATCACAAAGTAGATGTACTGTTTGAGAGGCCCCAACTCTGGTTGATACAGAAATCCTCAAGAATAATGTAAAATATTAAAATGAAAAAACAATACTCCCCTTCTCTCCGCTAACGCTGCCTGGGTAGCCTGTGCATCTTTCTGCTGGACGAGCACATGAACACTGCAGCCAATCACTAGCCGCTGAGGTAACCATTGCAATTTTAGGAGGAAGGGTTGGAATCCCCTTAACCCCTTCCCGACCTTTGACGCAGCGTATGCGTCATGAAAACCTGTGCCAATCCGACCTGTGACGCAGCATATGCGTCATGGTCGGATCGCGCTCCTGCAGGCCGGGTGAAAGGGTTAACTGTAATTTCACCCGACCTGCAGGGACAGGAGGAGTGGTACTTGAGCCCAGGGGGGGTGGCTTCGCCCCACCGTGGCTACGATCGCTCTGAATGGCTGTTGAAAGTGACGTTTCACTTTCACTTTCAATCAGAGCGATAGTAATATTTCACCAATGAAAATTGGTGAAATATTACAATCCAGCCATGGCTGATGCTGCAATAGCATCAGCCATGGCTGGAGATCGCGAACTGCCCCCCTCCACCGCCACCGATCTTGTCCCCACGGTCCTCCGTCCTGTAATTGCTGTCCTCCGCTCCCCTCCGTCCTCCTGTCCGCTCCCCCTGCAGCCTGATCCCTCCCCCCGCTGTCCGATCCCCCCCCCCTCATACTTACCGACCTCCGGTGTCCCTCCCGTGTCCGTCCGTGTGCTCCATGGGCGCCGCCATCTTCCAAAATGGCGGGCGCATGCACAGTGCGCCCGCCGAATCTGCCTGCCGGCAGATTCGTTACAGGTACATTTTGATCGCTGTGATAGGTTCTATCAAAGCGATCAAAATAAAAAAATAATAAATAAACCCCCCTTTATCACCCCCATAGGTAGGGACAATAATAAAATAAAGACAATATTTTTTTTATTTTATTTTTTACACTAGGGTTAGGGCTAGAACTAGGGTTAGGGCTAGAACTAGGGTTAGAATTAGGGTATGTGCACACGGTGCAGATTTGGCTACGGATCCGCAGCGGATTGTCTGCTGCGGATTCGTAGCAGTTTTCCATCAGGTTTACAGTACCATGTAAACCTATGGCAAACCAAATCCGCTGTGCCCATGGTGCGAAAAATACCGCGCGGAAACGTTGTGCTGTATTTTCCGCAGCATGTCAATTCTTTGTGCGGATTCCGCAGCGTTTTACACCTGTTCCTCAATAGGAATCTACAGGTGAAATCCGCACAAAAAACACTGGAAATCCGCAGTAAATCCGCAGGTAAAACGCAGTGCCTTTTTCCTGCGGATTTTTCAAAAATGGTGGGGAAAAATCTCACACGAATCGGCAACGTGGGCACATAGCCTTAGGGTTAGGGTTGGAATTAGGGCTAGGGTTGGAAATAGGGTTAAGATTAGGCTGTGGTTAGGGTTATGGTTAGGGGTGTGTTGGGGTTAGGGTTGGGATTAGGGTTAGGGGTGTGTTGGGGTTGTGGTTAGGGGTGTGTTGGGGTTAGGGTTGTGATTAGGGTTATGGCTAGAGTTGGGGTTAGGGTTAGGGGTGTGTTGGGGTTAGTGTTGGTGTTAGAATTGAGGGGTTTCCACTGTTTAGGCACATCAGGGGTCTCCAAACGCAACATGGCGCCATCATTGATTTCAGTCAATCTTGTATTCAAAAAGTCAAATGGTGCTCCCTCCCTTCCGAGCACCGACGTGCGCCCAAAATAGTGGTTTACCCCCACATATGGGGTACCAGCATGCTCAGGACAAACTGGGCAGCAATTATTGGGGTCCAATTTCTCCTGTTACCCTTGTGAAAATAAAAAATTGCTTGCTAAAACATAATTTTTGAGGAAAGAAAAATGATTTTTTATTTTCACGGCTCTGCGTTGTAAACTTCTGTGAAGCACTTGGGGGTTCAAAGTGCTCACCACATATCTAGATAAGATCCTTGGGGGGTCTAGTTTCCACAATGGGGTCACTTGTGGGGGGTTTCTACTGTTTAGGCACATCAGGGGCTCTGCAAACGCAATGTGACGCCTGCAGACCATTCCATCAAAGTCTGCATTTCAAAAATCACTATTTCCCTTCCGAGCCCCGACGTGTGCCCAAACAGTGGTTTACCCCCACATATGGGGTATCAGCGTACTCAGGACAAGCTGGGCAACAACTATTGGGGTCCAATTTCTCCTGCTACCCTTGTGAAAATAAAAAAATGCTTGCTAAAACATCATTTTTGAGGAAAGAGAAATGATTTTTTATTTTCAGAGCTCTGCGTTGTAAACTTCTGTGAAGCACTTGGGGGTTCAAAATGCTCACCACATATCTAGATAAGTTCCTTGGGGGGTCTAGTTTCCAAAATGGGGTCACTTGTGGGGATTTCTACTGTTTAGGCACATCAGGGGCTCTGCAAACGCAACGTGACACACGCAGACCATTCCATCAAAGTCTGCATTTCAAAAGTCACCACTTCCCTTCCGAGCCCTGACGTGTGCCCAAACAGTTGTTTACCCCACATATGGGGTATCTGTGTACTCAGGACAAACTGCGCAACAACTTTTGGGGTCCAATTTCTCCTGTTACTTTTGTGAAAATAAAAAATTGCGGGCTAAAAAAATAATTTTTGAGTAAAGAAAAATTATTTTTTATTTTCCCGGCTCTGCGTTATAAACTTCTGTGAAGCACTTGGGAGTTTAAAGTGGTCACCGCACATCTATATTAGTTCCATGGGAGGTCTAGTTTCCAAAATGGGGTCATTTGTGGGGGAGCTCCAATGTTTAGGCACACAGGGGCACTCCAAACGCGACATGGTGTCCGCTAACGATTGAAGCTAATTTTACATTCAAAAAGTCAAATGGCGCTCCTTCCTTGCCGTGTGCCCAAACAGTGGTTTACCCCCACATGTGAGCTATCAGTGTACTCAGGAGAAATTGCCCAATAAATTTTAGGATCCATTTTACCCTGTTGCCCATGTGGAAATGAACAAATTGAGGCTAAAAGAAATTTTTTGTGAAAAAAAACAGTACTTTTTCATTTTTAAGGATCAATTTGTGAAGCACCTGGGGGTTCAAAGTGCTCACTATGCATCTAGATAAGTTCCTTGGGGGGTCTAGTTTCCAAAATGGGGTCACTTGTGGGGGAGCTCCAATGTTTAGGCACACAGGGGCTCTCCAAACGCGACATGGTGTCCGCTAAAGATTGGAGCCAATGTTTCATTGAAAAAGTCAAATGGCGCTCCTTCCCTTCCGAGCCCTGTCGTGCGCCCAAACAGTGGTTCCCCCCCACGTATGGGGTATCAGCGTACTCAGGACAAATTGTACAATAACTTTTGGGGTCCAGTTTCTCTTTTTACCCTTGGGAAAATAAAAAAAATGTTGCTAAAACATCATTTTTGTGACTAAAATGTTAAATGTTCATTTTTTCCTTCCATGTTGCTTCTGCTGCTGTGAAGCACCTGAAGGGTTAATAAACTTCTTGAATGTGGTTTTGAGCACCTTGAGGGGTGCAGTTTTTAGAATGGTGTCACTTTCGGGTATTTTCAGCCATATAGACCCCTCAAACTGACTTCAAATGTGAGGTGGTCCCTAAAAAAAATGGTTTTGTAAATTTCGTTGTAAAAATGAGAAATCGCTGGTCAAATTTTAACCCTTACAACTTCCTAGCAAAAAAAAAATTTTGTTTCCAAAATTGTGCTGATGTAAAGTAGACATGTGGGAAATGTTATTTATTAACTATTTTTTGTCACATAACTCTCTGGTTTAACAGGATAAAAATTAAAAATGTGAAAATTGCGAAATTTTCAAAATTTTAGCCAAATTTCCATTTTTTTCACAAATAAACGCAGAAATTATCGACCTAAATTTACCACTAACATGAAGCCCAATATGTCACGAGAAAACAATCTCAGAATCGCTAGGATCCGTTGAAGCGTTACTGAGTTATTACCTCATAAAGGGACACTGGTCAGAATTTCAAAAAACGGCAAGGTCATTAAGGTCAAAATAGGCTGGGTCATGAAGGGGTTAAACTACAATATAGTGCTCTGAAATAAATGTGCAGCTGTGCCCTCTAAGACTATAGAGACAGGAGTAAAGAAGCCGCTGATGAAAATATTCAATAATTAGCTGATCGCAAATTCTAGGCCTGACCATTCTTGTAACTTTAATCATTCAAACTTCTCAGTCATTCCACTTTCTTTTTTTATGTGGGAAAAGGGTTTTTAGGTTAATTCATGTCAAACACTTTGGTAGCTGCTTGCCAAGGCCATTCCAAAAGATGACAAGCTGTCACTGCTGGCCCGAACTGCGTGGTAAATTCAATTCCTTTGTTGTAATTTGTGAATAGCTGTGACATGACTTATTTTGATTTGTGCTTGCAAGGATTGATCCATCACTAGTCGGGCCTGTCTGGATATTCCTGTGGGTTGACACTTAAAAAGGGGAAGATATCTGTAGACTGACAGAACTTCAGCCCCATTTACTAATTTATGGGCTATAAATGTCAATGCTGTAGGTTTCCAGCTACCATAAAAGGTGGACACTGGTGCTTCTGCTGTAAGAATAACTGTAGGTAGAATTTCTATCATATGAAGGTAATTAGAGTTTTACAAAAAATAGTGTATTTATGTGACCAAGAACGTACTTTTTTAAATACTGTATTTTTTATATGTAGAAATAAATAATTTCTTTTAATTCAAAAAAATCTATTTTGAATAGATTGTCCAAATAACGTTTGCCTTTTCTGGCCTTCTTTTTGCTAAATTACTTTAGGCTCGGTGTAGTGTATTTATCTCCACTGGTGGCCCTGTATCTTTCACCACTCCAGTAATCATACCAGTTTAATTGCCTTGCAGTGATGCTTTGCCAACCATGTGCCACCAACCCATAGCTAAATCGGTCTTATGCCATATATGTAGGTCTCACCGCTGAGGGCATTGATGGGTTATAACCATCACAAGTGTTTGTTTGGCATATCATTAGTGAAAAAACTTAAGCAAATAATGGCATAACCAATGGCTGAACTGGAATTTATCAGGTAAGTATTCCCAATGTTGAAACAACTTAAAAAAAAATAATCCTGCAAAGCTTTGTGTGACATGAATTGTTTATACTATCTTTTCATTTTGGTAAGTAGTGAACTAAAAATGATGACTTGGGCCATCAGGGGTTTAAATTAAACAGAAGACTAAGTTTGCCAATTTTTATCCTTGTCCCACGTTCATGCTATACACTGGGAGAGAATTTTACTGCGTATGATTTACCTTTAAGAAACATTCAGGATAAATTACTAAATGAGAGTGCCAGCTACAATGTGCTGATTTTACTGATCCATCATTATGAGATATTCATCTACAGCATGTTCTTGACCCTTAAAAATCTATTAAAATTTCAATAAATACATTCCTAATGGACCCGAGAGTACATCTTCCAGCCAGAAATATTTCAATGCCAAGGTACCTTGTAAAACGAAAGTTTGAAGGCCAGTGTTTGCCATATGTTTTGAGACACCTCTTTGGCACAAAACAACTGTTAGCTCAGGCAGGTTCCAAATTTCTTTTTCTCAAAAATAGAAGTAATTCAGTTGTAAATTTAATTTCAGTTTTTAACATAATGGCTGTTTTTGTCCCTTTTTAGAAATACCTCCGAAACTTTTTCTCTGTGATGCTGAAGTCTCCAACATCGCCTCTGCATATCGATAAGGTCAGCCTGACCCTCTCCAAACATACAATTTGCGAATTCTCACCTTTCTTTAAGAAAGGAGTTTTTGACTACAGCAGCCATGGTACTGGCTAAGAATGGAAACAAGTGTGCCTTTCTATATATCGTGTCTAAGGAAAGCAACAATGACGACATGTCTCTAAGATAAACACGCTGCACTTCCATGTCATTTCTTTGTTTCACCTGAAGAACACACTTTATGGCACAATGTATTGTGGCACAGTGAATGATATCAGTGCAGATGTCTGTAGCCAGGAATGACATCAGGCCGATCCAAAGGAACTCAACAGATCGTCTGCCTTTCTGGTTTGGAAGATGTTTTTCAACAGATAAGATGTCTCACGCCGTTTTATGTACTGAACCAAGTTTCTTTATTAATTGAGGCTTATTCCATGAATGATGGAAGCAGAGTTCCTTTCTTTTTAGGAGGACATTCCTACTGCACATCTGATGGTATCCCACAGATAAAGCACAGAAACCATCACAGAAATAATTTCCATACATAAGGGCATCTATAAGGTGACTAGTAGTGATTAGCGAATGTGCTCGGATAACGTTTTATCAGAGGATGTTAGCAGAGTGTCTTTGGCATACTCAAAAAAAAATATGAGTTCTCGTAGCTGCATGTCTCGCGGTTGTTAGACACCTGCAACACATGCAAGGATTGCCTGTTAGGCAATCTGTGAGTGTGTTGTGGCTGTTTAATAACCACGAGACATGCAGCTATGGGAACTCGAACATATTTTTGGAGCACACTGAAGACACTCGGTTAACAGTCGAGCATGCTCTAATAAGACCTTATCCGAGCACATTCGCTCATCACTAGTGACTAGTCAATAAAATGAACATCTTACATTTTATACATGAAAGAACCTTTGGAACATCAAACCTGCACATTCTATAAAGACTGCCTGCGTTGGTTCATTGTCCCAAATAATAAATTCCTTGAAATGATGTGATGTGTAATGTTACATTTTCCATCTCAATAGTTGTGCAAGAACTCTCCTGCCTCCATTGGCTTCTAAATGCATTCTCAGCCAAAAATTGTGCAAGAAGGGTTTCACCTAAGATTTTGAAGCTTGGCATGTGTCTCAAATAGTAAAACATATATTTTTTTTATTCTAACTTCGGCCCCCTTTAATTTATTCTTATTGCCCCTACAGCAGTCATTGTACCTCACTAACTCCAAATGTGCAGGGATCGATGATGAGTAGCAGTGGAAGAGAAAAGAAAGAGTATTTAGAAGTCATTATTTTAAAAAGTTTGTTTTACTAGGGGCACATAGTCTCAAAACCTTGAGAAAACTCGGATAAATTAGAGGTTAGTTTACAGTAGCAAGATCTGTTGTACAGCAGTTAGTCATTGTCTATGACTAACCAAAGGGGGTATTCCCAACATTTAAAGTTAACACTTATCCAAATGATTGTTGAGACCCCCACCGATCCTAAGAGTGGGACTCTGAAGTAGAACAGTGGCCTTCATGCATGCTACTACTCCATTAATGCTCTATAGTATTGCCGGAGATGGCCAGGAACATACGCAATGAATGGAGCATGGACAGCCACCACTTTATTCCAATGACGCATTTCGGAGCCCCATTCTTTGGATGGTTTGGATAGTTAGAATTAAGTTTAAGGTTGCTTGAAGCATGTCATTATTACATAAGATTAATTATTAATGCTGTAGCTGAAAAAATATTAATTTGATATTGCTAATAGCCAATATACACACTGACAGTTCTACAGTATGCATGGTGACAGTCAAGTAGTCTAGTTGCCTCTATTTCAAGCAGCTTGACCACTTTGCCATGTGTTCTGGTGGAGCGGTGTTTTTCTTAACTATGTAAATTTAAGCCAAATTATTTTTGTCCAATCTAATATAGTGAGTCTTCATGGCCGCGTTTTCGTTTGAGGAAAGGGAGAGATCTCCCTGATAATTCACATTGGCAAAATGTTTTTTGGTCTATGGCTAGGTTAACAAAGCTTTGACTAGAAAGCTGCTCCTCTAAAAAAAAAAAAATGTAGAGAATGTATAATATTAACATATAGCCAAATATATAAATACCTTCAGTTTGTTAGCCTTACATTACGGGCCAATTTTGGAGTATGTAGGCTGATTTAGCAATACAATGTTCTAATCCAAGAATTTATGCCATTGATGTATATATAGATCTGTTTATATAATGATCTACAGCGTCATAAAATCCTCAGCAAATCTCTAATTAACAAAGCACTAAAGATTGTTTTAACTACACATAATTAATGAAAGTGAGCGTACAGTATGTAGAGGAAGCTTTGTAATAGCTAATGGTATCCAAGCACATCCAGATAACGTGAAGACACTAAGGCATTGGGTGATATATAAACCAAATCTACGTTCAAAATCAATATCCTATCACTGTTGTACACTAAGCTGTGAAATGGTAAATATGTACTTTGTTTTTGTGCCCATGTGAAAAGATAAACGCCCCCAGAAATACATTACATTTGTACTCCCATTTGTGTTGTGACACTCTACGGCTCCATCAGGGGTTACATCTGAATTTGGCAGTTATAGTCGGACGGTACAAGCGCACTGTGATCAGGGTCTACTCCTTCCAATAAAGTAATGGTGGTCATACTGGTTGTCACTTAGTCTTTACAATTTAACCATCACATTTTGGTTAAATCTAAGAGCTTCCCATGTTAGTAATATGCACAAAATTGTAAATTTTTCTAAACCTCCACCTAAGTTATATACATAAGTTCTGTCATTTGCCTGAAATTTGTAGGCTGGACTTACTTGGACAGGATTTTCCATATTTTTGACTAGAGCGAGGACATTCAGAATGTTTTCCTCATAGGAAATAGTTAGATGTCACATGCCACTCACTTTTTTTCCACCCAAATTTACCGTTGGTAACAGCAGTTAAATTCCAACATGCTACCCAATGTCACAATTTTGGGTGATAATGTTGCCTATATAGCACTGGTTTTAACAAGATATAATCAGTTTTTAATAACTATGCCCCAAGAGTGCTCCGCAAGTGGTTGAAATGGCCCTCAGTTAATGGCTTCTAAGCTCCCATCCCAAATAGAGTATCACCTATTAAGATAGTCCTGTTTTAATGTGTGTGGCGTGAGAATAAAAGATGAACCTTAGACTTTAAAAAAGCTTCCCCAATCTTAAGGTATCAGGGGGTCCTTCCGCTTACAGCATTGTTTTTGCAGAGGAAAGCATTTCCTCCACTTTCCAGTGTCGGTGATGTGACAATCACCGTCTGTTTGGCTCATTTCATTTCCTAATCCAGCCTCCTCTTCTGCTGAGTGAAGGAGGAAGCTTCTGTGTTGAAGCCAAAACAGTAAGTGGATCTTCCGGATCCTTGGCCTGCACTGATGTTTGGAGAACTGTGCATCTATCATTCTTAATTCAGGTAATTTTAGAAAGTTTTCTTTATCACTTTACACACACTAAAATATTTTTGAAATCAAGACAATTCCCTTACATTGAAAATATAACTCTTCCAGGGCCTTTTACCTAAGAAAATGTTTTTGGTTTTTTTTAAAGAAAAACAAACACAAGTGGACTGATAGTTAGTCAAAGCTGTAGTAGGGTGGCATGATTTTTGTTAACCCAAAAGTGAAAAAAAAATCTATGAAATAAAAACTGAATTTTTACAAAAAGAAAAGGAGAGACAAGCGCCCATAGGGTAGTATGATATGCAAGGTGGGGATGTTGCTCACCTGATGTGTGTGTTACAACTGCAATATGTTTTTTTTTAAGTTAATCAGTCCCTGCAGTCCACCAGCAGAAAAAGATCATCATCTTCTGCCTAAAATGGACAATAAAATGGAGGAAAGGCGTTAGTGACCACGTTGCTGCAGGACAGAAAGAATCCAGACTCCGGGGCAGTTGAGAAGTAGTTTTATTACACGTTTCAGGTTTGGAATGAGCCATTTTTTCAAACGTATAATCTATACATCCACATTGTGTAGCTTTTATTTGAAAAAGAGCTCATACCGAGCCTGACGTGTAATAAAACTACTTATTCATACCTCGGTGTCTGGATCTTCCTCTCCTGCAGCACAGTCACTCTGACACCTTTCCTCCATTTCATTGTGAATTTTTCCAAAAACATATTTTGTTGGCTTTTTAGTTCCCTACAGGTTAGGGTCTCGGGACCTGGTCCACCCCACCAAACTAAACTCTTAAAAAAAAATGTTTAACTTATTTTTGGGGGGCCTGTAATTTTCTTCAGGATAGGTTGGGGGTCTGGATCCAGAGACCTTTACCGATCACTGGAAAGACCATTGAGAAGTGTGAAGCACAGGAGAAAAAAGCAGTTAACCAGAGGTATTCAATAGAAATGTGCATACCTTTTATTAAATCTGTACATTTTTTATTGAATCCATACTCCATTCTTGTGCACTCCTGCCAATGTGGACACACAGGAAAGGCCCAAGTGCTGGAATGGTATATGGGCGCTTTAGAGTCCAATAACTCATACTGAGTGTTGTCTGTGATAGAGGCTGCTTATGGCTTTGGAGGTGGTAGGGGACCTCCTTTTCTCTTGGGCACCCTTGTGGCTCCACAGATTGCACTAATGGTTTGTCCACTCCTGCCTTCTGATCTGTGCACTTCTTCAATGTCTTTGAAGCAATTGGTGGGTGTCTCAATGCCCGGACAGCAACCAATCCACAGTAAATTAAAGGGCTAAAAAATGTTTGCAAAAGTTTAGTTACTCTTTAAAATTCTCCTAATATATAGATGTTATTCTATGCACCTTGCATGTTTTCCCTGTAGTTACACTAATCCCACAACCAAGTAAACTCCACAGCACTTGAATTTGATTCTGACCTTTTTGTTTTCGTATTATCATGGGCACATATCTGCTATTCATCGATTTTCATCCTTTTTAGAGGCTATGTGAGGACAATGATTTTGCTTCTGATGTTACCTCAAACATTAGCAAATTATGCACTGATGACATGTACATGATATTTGTATGTTTCTAGTTTATAATACTTGGATACGCTTCATTTAATTGCAGTGCAATTACTTTTTTAGATGTGTAGTATTTATGGCATGTGAGCAAGCCAGTGAGCGCATTTGTAAAGATACAGGTTTGTAATAATTTACTGTAAATAGTATGATGCCGTTTCCTTCATTATATATGCAAAAAAGTATAATTGTTTATATGGAGAATACTAATATACATTTTGTCAATCTGTTTTCACTGACTATATAACACTTTGTTTTTCTTTTTCTGATAACATTATTTTGCGTTGTATCTAGAATGCCACAGCACTGTGACCATTTATTTGTACACCATGTCTAGTTAAAGGAACCTGTCGGCAGGTTTTCCCAACATAAACTATGATCACCATCGTTAAAGCCACTTTTACAACGTTCTAGCAAACTGTGTATAAGTCCTCAAACCCCTCTGCATAGCCTAAAAAATACCTTTTATTCTCCTCCCATACGGTGCAGTGGACCTCACTGGTCTTGATCTAGAGCTTCATCGCAATCGGCATTCTTGAATGCCCTGCTTCATGTGGATGACGCGTCCTATGTCATCTACACAATGTCCCCCAATCGTGCTTCTGTGTAGGCATTCTTCGCCATGCTGAGGGCAGAGCAAAGTACTGTACTGCTCATGCACCAGCTATACCTCCGAGTCAACAGCACTCTTAAGAGTTTCTTGGCGCATGTCCATTATAGAGTGAAATACGCGTGCGCAGGAGCGTGATTGGGGACACTGTGTGATGACGTAGGACATGAAGCAGGGGAGGGGGACGATGATTGCGAGGAGATAAGAGGCTCCAAGGTAAGACTTGTGTTGCCTATCTGAACAGACCACACTGTAAAAGGTGTTTTGGTTTTTTTGGTTATGCAGAGGGCATGTGGAACTTATACAACTTGCTAGACTGTAAAAGAGGCATTAAGGTGGCATCTGTAGTTTATATTGGGAAAGCCTAGTGAAAGGTTCCGGTTAAGGTCTATCTCATCTACATTGAGTCAAGACTGCCATCTTGTGTAATTCACTCGTCTAAATGGGCCACACCATTCCAATAAGCAAGAATGTTTTCTATGTTAACACATCTCTGAAATTACTTGTGTGAAGGTGGTCCCATCCACTAGTTGTAGATGATGGGATGCCTTAATAAGGATGGTCTTCTCTATATTTGTACTTTTTATGTAATAATATCAACTATGCACATAAATCTAATGTTTATATATTTGATTACCTTTAATTAAATTTGCAGGATCAAATCCTTGTCACTCTTTATTTGTTCACAATTTATATTTGACAGATTTAACACAAAAACTGTTGTTGTTTTCTTTTCCTTTTTTTTAAATGCTATGTACAAATTAGAATTGTAAAGACATTTTATGTTAACTGGTTACTCCTATCCACAGAGCAGGTGATCACTTCTAGATCGATTGGGGAATTGACTGCTGGAACCCCCATTGATCTCCTGAGTGTAAAGGTGCTCAACACAGCAGCTCCATTCAGTCTCTGTGGGACCATCCGAGAAAGCCAAGAGCTATAAGGAGGTGTGCGAAGAGTGAGGACGCGTAAGCTCGCCTGTGGTGTAGTCAGCTTCATCTAGTTGTATTTTAGTGCTCAGAAATAACATTTACAAGCGATCCTCGCTGCTATTGAACACATTCTAGTTTTACTCTTTTACTAGAATCCCGTGAGATAGAAAACACCTGGTTCTGTTTTTTTTCCACTTGCTTATATAGCGCCATTAATTTCCACAGCGCTCGAACATGAGATTGCTGTTTCTTGTTTAGTCTCAAATATGTTTTCTGTATACGCTAAATGATTCCAAGATTGCATAATAGGCAACTAAGCTGAAACCTTCAGCAACACATGAAGTACATTAGATCGAGCAGTAACCATAGCTCCTTATATTGTGTTGTACAGTTGTATAACCCAGTTATAGCTGTAATATCCAATAATTACAAGAATGGAAACAATAGTCGCTGATATGAAGCAATTTTCTCTTATGTACTGTAGTAATATGTAGTTCTAGTAGTCAGCAGGACCACTCAACAAAAATTCTATATATCATGAGCAAGAAAGCCTAATGTGCACAACAGACATTAATGTAGCCGACATTATTTGTCATCTTTAGAATTTGTCACAACCGCAGTGTCCTATGATATTAATAGGAATACCTTCACTTAAAAACCTCTTAGGATATGCACTTCAGTGGGTAATTGCTGTATACTGCTTACATTATTATCTTAATATACTTTCAGGCTACAACCCCACTAAGTTCAATAAATGGCATAGTAAAAGGAGAGTTGCATTACTTCCTCAATGCTAATATAGATATCAGATAAATATCCATTAGATAACAGATGAATATGTAGTTGGGTAGATATATACAGTTAGGTCCTGTAATATTTGGACAGTGACTGAATTTTTCTGATTTCAGCTCTGCAGTCCTTTTTTTTAATTTAAAATGAAACAGCTGAGATGCAATTGAAGTGGAGACTTTTAGTTTTAATTGAAGGGATTGAACAAAAATATCCTATGAAATGTTTAGGAATTGCAACCAACTTTTCTACAAAACCTCCTCATTTCAGGGGCTTAAAGTAAATGGACAAATTAACTTAACCATAAATAAAATGTTTATTTTTAATTCTTTTGTAATGACTGCCTGAAGTCTGCAAGCCATGGACGTAACCAAACCGCTGGGTTTCCTCCTCTGTAACGCTTTGCCAGACCTTTACTGTAGCTGACTTCAGTTGCTTGTTTGCGGTTATTTTCAATAAACACTAGTGACCCAGGGCTCTTAGAAGCCATGCATGCCCATGCCATCACACTGCCTCCACCATGTTTTACAGAGGATGTGGTGTGCTTTTCATTATGAACCATAGCCAAGCCTTCTCCAAATTTTCATCTTCCCATCATTCTGGTACGGGTTGTTCTTAGTTTCATCTGTTCAAATAATTCCTTTCCAGAACTTGGCTGGCTTCTTTAGATGTTTTTTTGGTAAAGTCTAATCTAGCCTTTCTATTTTTAAGGCTTATTAATGGTTTATACATTGTGGTGAACCTTCCGTCTTCTCTTTATGGTAGACTTGGATGCTAAAACATCTACTTCCTGGGTAGTGTTATATATTTGGGTGGATGTTGTGAAGGGGTTTTTCTACACTATGGAAAGTTTTCTGCAATCATTCACCACTGTTGTCATCTTCCATGAACTTCCAGGCCTTTTTGAGATCCCAAGCACACTAGTGCGTTTTTTTTTTTTTTTGCATAATGTACCAAATTGTTGATTTGGCTACTCCTAACATGTTTGCTATCTCACTAATGGATTCTTTCTTTTTTTTTCAGCCTAACCATAGTCTCTTCCACAGAGAGCTCACCCCTTGACCACATGTTGTGGGTTCACAGCAACAGCTTCCAAATGCAAATGCCACACTCAGAATCAGCTCCAGACTCTTTAATTGATGATGGATAAATTAGGGAGCAGCTCATGCAGCCCATTAAAGAGCTTTTGAGATGATTGTTCAATTTCCTTTGGTCCCTTTAAAAAAGTCAGCTACATATATAAGAGCTGTAATTCCTAAACCCTTAATCCAATTAGGATGTGAATACCCTCAAAAGCTGAGTCTCTGCACTTTAAGCCCATATTGATTATATAATTGTATCTTGAATATGTTTTGGTAAACGGCTAAACTAACAAAACTTGTCACTGTGCAAATATTTCTGCACCTAACTGTAGGTAAATATATATATATTGTCCAGGAAAGAAAAAGTAGAACGGCACTAGGTATAGCGGTAACTGATGGACCGTGAACATCGAATCATGCAGGCAAATACCTCTTCTGACCATTTAACGGTGGTGGTATCATTTCACGTTGTGGTGCTCAACAATAAAGCAATCTATGACAAAAATTGTAGAAGAAAATGATGTGGCACTCACCAAATCGTGTTGTTAAAAGTCCTTTTATTCTCCCACTTAATGGGGTGAGGACATTACTTCAAGGGCGGCTGGTGTATATGAGGGTGCAGGGAATTTGCCATCAAGCCCTTATTATCCTTCACCTGAGGGGTCAGGCTTGCCATGACTTCATCACTTGTTTCCATCATTATTTTAAATAAACGCCAAGAGAAAGACTGTGCACAGTTCACAAACATGTAGATAAATTGTCCAGGAAAGAAAAAGTAGAACGGCACTAGGTATAGCGGTAACTGATGGGCCGTAAACATCGAATCCTGCAGGCAAATACCTCTTCTGGTAATTGTAGAAGAAAAAGATGCACCCTCATATACACCAGCTGCCTGAAATAATGTCCTCACCCCATTAAGTGGGAGAATAAAGGGACTTTTAACAACACGATTTGGTGAGTGCCACATCTTTTTCTTCTACAATTTTTGAAATATATATATGTGTGTGTGTATTACATAGAAGGAATTACAATTTGTCCCTGTGCCTGTAGAAGGAACTTGCTAGCTATAATAGGCCTATTAGGACTGTATGATCTGCATTGATTCTCTGGAGGACACAGGAGTAGTGAGGTTAGTAGGTAAAATGACCATGACTGGACTGCAGCTCCACTGTCCTGTACGTGTAGCATGGTGGACAGTGATAACTTCCTGTTTGGAGAAATAAGAAGGATTTGCTTTATCGTGAATGTCTTAGGTTGGAAGGCAAATACTTTAGAGCTATACATGGTCACTGTTCTTTTAACAATCTTGAAGAAATCCAAAGTACAAGAAAATATAAGAAACTTCATAATACGTCTTAAAAAGGAATTATTCTTCCTGGAAACATATGAGCCACTTACACACTGTGCTCATTATTGTACCCAGAGCAATGGCTTAGGGCAAGACAAATTGCCATCTCACTGAAATATCAGACTACAGGTCTTATTAAAGTCTATAGAAAGAGGAGGAGCAGTGAATGACAGGTAGTTTTCCTAGTACCGTATGTGTTTTAGCATATTTCACATGAACAATACTCAATACCGCTGTATTACTTCCTCAATACTGCTTGCATCTATGTTTCACATGGATACTGTAGAACAAAAATCCCTCATGTCTGCATGTGTGCTATGTATAGGAGACATCATAGCAGCTAGTCTCCACCCAGTAGCTCAGACAACTCAAAATTAGATGGATTCTGGCACAATATGCTGCAAAGTTTACTATTTTTCTCCTCTACTCATTATAATGCAAATGCATTCAGGATAAATTATAATATACTATAACTATAAGGCTGTGAATGACATAGGACCACCCACTGGACCCCTAATCATACAACAAGCAGGCATTCACATCCCTGAGGGAGCAATGCTTGACGCGAGGATTCTGTTTTTGAACCTACGCTAGGCACAATAACATTTATCAATTTTGCTTGATTGTTTCTTTAAGTAAATCAACATGTCATTAATTTTCTGCAAAACATAATTTTATTAAACTTCTCCCACTTTGGGATTTAATTGTTTTAACGAGATAATACAGTACCGAAGCGTTCGGCTTCATGCTAATTTATTCCACATTTGTGAAAGTTATTTGACTTTCCATTGACAGCTGATAAACGCCCTGACCATGGCAGCGGCACAAGCCAAGCGCACATATGGTTTTATGGACTCACAGATGAACTCTGACTAGATTACAGATAGTTAGTGCTAATTATGCATGGATCAGCCCAGTTTGGAGATGAGATTTTATAACTTCATTATTACTATAACTGACAGCATAAAGACACAATTTATTTTTCAAAAACATTTCATATAATCAGTGTGGTGAATACTAATACTCAGATCGTTCATAGCTACACCTGGCATGTAAAGTAAACCAGTAAATGTCATTTAAACACCTAAGTTGTTTCTTTTCTAGTTTATTTTTTTTTTGCTTGTTTTATCTGATTCTTACTGATAACGTTTTGTTCCCCTCTATATTGTCCATAAATGAATATTGCAGTCATTACAGCTCTTATAAGGGCTTCTCAAGAAGAATTGTTGCTATGTGGCTCAGTGGTTAGTGCAATTCCATCCAGCCCTGGGTTTCATTGTGACCAACGACAACATCTACGAGAGGTTTGTATTTCCTTCCATGTTGTCCTCCGGGTACTCCAGTTTCTTCTCACACATGCTGATAGGTTTCTGTACTAACAATGGAGATACACAGTACAGACCAAAAGTTTGGACACACTTTCTCATTTAAAGATTTTTCTGTATTTTCACGACTATGAATATTGTACATTCACACTGAAGGCATCAAAACTATGAATTAACACGTGTAATTATATACTTAACAAAAAAGTGTGAAACAACTGAAATTATGTGTCATATTCTAGGTTCTTCAAAGTAGCCACCTTTTGCTTTGATGACTGCTTTGCACACTCTTGGCAAGGTGACTACTTTGAAGAACCTAGAATATAAGACATAATTTCAGTTGTTTCATATGTATATATATATATATATATATATATATATATATATATATATATATATATATATATATATATAATGTGTGTGTGTGTATATGTGTGTGTGTATTTCACCATCTCTCTAGTATACACTACTCAGAATAATAAAGGGAACACTAAAATCCCACATCCTAGATATCACTGAATGAAATATTCCAGTTGTAAATCTTTATTCATTACATAGTGAATGTGCTGAGAACAATAAAACCTAAAAATTGTCCACGTAAATCACAACTAATATCCCATGGAGGTCTCAAGTTGGAATGATGCTCCTGATCAAAGTGGAAAATGAAGTTACAGGCTGATCCAACTTCAGTGGAAATGCCTCAAGACAAGGAAATGATGCCCAGTAGTGTGTGTGGCCTCCACGTGCCTGTATGACCTCTCTACAATGCCTGGGCATGCTCCTGATGAGGCGGCAGATGGTTTCCTGAGGGATCTCCTCCCAGACCTGGACTAAAGCATCCGCCAACTCTTGGACAGTCTGTGCTGCAACGTAACGTTGGTGGATGGTGCGAGACATGATGTCCCAGATGTGTTCAATCAGATTCAGGTCTGGGGAACGGGCGGCCTAGTCCATAGCTTCAATGCCTTCATCTTGCAGGAACTGCTGACGCACTCCAGCCACATGAGGTCTGGCATTTCTTTTGCATTATCGAATTGGATATGGAAGCAAAAAATATGTGCTGTTGCAATGAATTGGTACTAAAAATGTCTCTAGACTAATAATGTCTCCAGGTGGAAATAAGGTACAAGTGTGAAGGAGAAAATGGCTAATGAAAATGATTAACCTTACATAAGCTAGTAATACATGTGGTGTGGCAAGATGGCGTCTACATCCTGGAACTACGCCCTGGAATCCTTGGAATGTGCGGTGGATAAACTGAAGACCATATATGGAATAGACCTAGCAGGGACCTAACACAGACTGATACAATGGCTGCTGAGAAGCTGTGCAACGCCCTCTTCCTGTCTGCTAAATGATCTTTTGTTTATACTAATAAAGTTCAGTTCTATGCCATCTCTTGCCTTGAGAGGAGTGCACATCTGACCCTGCTTTTGATGTCTTTCTTTTATGCATGCACTTGGCTCATATTTATCAGGTCAGAGGCAGGCAATCACTAAGATCTCACCTTAAGAGATCACCCCAATAAAATATTCCTACTTGGAGACCAGAGAGTGTCAGAGGGCTACATACAGAGTTTTTCACTTTTTGCATACTATTGATATCCTTCCTTATCTGTTGCTAAGGTCATTTATACCAGATTGGCAGAAGTGTGAATCCTGTCCCCCCACCAATCCACTGTCCCTAGTGTCGATGGCGGCTGTATGTGCTTAATTGCGGAACAGCACAGCTCTGTCAACTGCACAGTGGCCACAGCGAACTACTGAAGATTCACCCCTAGTCAATTAAATTGGGACGGATGTGCAATACCCGTATGTGGCCACTATGCAGTTAACGGAACTATTCAGCAGCTCCGCAACTGATCACATCTGTCCACTATTGGGAGCAGGTGTCTGGTGTCGCACCCTACCAGTTAGGTATTGATTACCTCCCTAAGGCTAGATCATCAGTATTAAGGTACCGGACAACCCATTTAAGGACAGGAGCTTTTTCTAGACCCTGTACAGTACACACAGTATATCTGCTAAATTGAAAAAGCTCTAACCAAAACAGTACATACCATATGTTACAGTAGAGCAGCACTAGTATACAGCCAATCATTTCCACTAATGAGAATTTTGTGCATGTTTTATTTCTTGGTTTGTAAAGATGTCTGGATCATAATGGAAAATGACGGTTACCGTTCTTAGTCTTTTTTTTATAAGATGAACTCTAAATGAGCTCACGCAACAAGACTGCATTCTAATAGTGAATAGCGTCCCATACTTTCCCATACAGAAACCTCCAATCGGAGTCCTTGGAGATGTGACTGAACAATACACTTACATATGTTAAATTATAAATGCTTAAATACTTCACAGGCAAAGTTTAATACAGTTCTGTTATCTAATAAATTATTGGAATGTCTTTTATCTTTTCTCAAAAGGAAGATAATGGATTATACAGTTAGATTAAATATAGACTTGACGCTTAAGAGAAATGCTTTGAAACAATTAATCCATGGGCAAATGTATTTAAATCAGATTCACCAGCGCCT
This sequence comes from Ranitomeya variabilis, assembly GCF_051348905.1. Taxonomy (NCBI): domain Eukaryota; kingdom Metazoa; phylum Chordata; class Amphibia; order Anura; family Dendrobatidae; genus Ranitomeya; species Ranitomeya variabilis. The sequence goes on from NC_135233.1 coordinate 74,126,971, forward strand.
TACATATGGGACTTGGGAAACATTGTTTCTTTGAAGGATAATAGGGGTTACTTATCAAAGTTTCCTGGCTGCAGAACCAAAACTTGATTGGTTTTACAATTAAAATAATAGTTGAAAGTCATCAAACAGATGACTTTCATTTTACCCTTCAACAGTATCTACTACCTTTTATGATGTGTCTTAAAAGGGTTTTTCGAACTGTTTGCCTTTTAAACCTCTATTCAAACATGGTAAAGGGAAATTCAGTGGTATCATGCTGTCCAGGAGAAATCCCATCAATTGAGACATGGCTTCATCAGAGTTTCCAGCTTCCTTTTATGTGGACAATCTACCCCAAGTTTTAAAAAAAAATATATATATTCTCTTCCTCCAAAAACGGCGAGTTGAGTTAATGTCAAAGAGCTCAATTGTTGTCTCATCTGACCACAGCACCTTCTCCCAATCACTCACAGAATCATCCAGGTTTTCAATGGCAAACTTCAGACCGGCCTGCATATGTGCCTTCTTGAGCAGGGGGACCTTGTGGGCACTGCAGGATTTTAAACCTTTACGGTGTAATGTGTTATCAATGGTTTTCTTGGTGACACTGGTCCCAGCTGCCTTGAGATGATTAACAAATTCCCCCCCCCCCCGTGTAGTTTTAGTCTGATCTCTCACCTTCCTCATGATCAAGGATACCCTACGAGGTGAGATTTTGCATGATTCCCCAGATCGATGTCGATTGACAGTCATTTTGTATTTTTTCCATTTTTTTTATTATTGCACCAACAGTTGTCTTCTCACCCAGCATCTTATGGTTTTGTAGCCAATTCCAGCTTTGTGCAGGTCTATGATCTTGTCTCTGACATCCTGAGAAAGCTCTTTGGTCTTGCCCATGTTGTGAGGCTTACAGTCTGACTGATTAATTGAGCCTGTGGACAGGAGTCTTATAAAAGTGACTAAGACAGCTGTCTTTAATGCAGTTAACGAGTTGATTAGGAGCGTCTAACTGGTCTGTAGGAGCCAGAACTCTTAATGGTTGTTATAATTGTATAATCTATACAATGTGATTTTCTGGATTTTGTTTTTGATATTCTATCTCTCAATGTTAAAATTAACCTACCCATACTGTGGATTGGAATATGTATGTGTGTATGTATATATGTGTGTGTGTGTATATATATATATATATATATATAATCTCACATGCACACATTCGAATCTACTCCAATATATATTCTTCTAATTTATTCTACTGAATTTGAATTCTTCTCGAATTTTACAGAAATTTGTTCTCTCCTGTCTGTTTTAGTAACTCTCTCCAGACCGCCATTTTACTGAACTTTAGGGGCCCAGGCAAACAGTTCAAAAAAAAAAAAAAAAAAAAAACTCAACTCACTGTTCCTCTATCCCAACTTCACATCAGACTACAATCTGGTCCTCCACACCTTTCATTTTTTCCTCTCCTCTTTCGCTTGGACCCTCTTCGACCTTCTCAATCCAGGACTTGCCTTCCAGCTCTACTAGGCCTCTGACAGTACAGAGCGGAGTGACGTTGGAGTCCTAGTTGTGCTGGACATCCTGACCTGGAGAGCAGACCGAAGATGATCAATGTCATGGAATGAGAAAAGAAGTGTCGAGGAGGACTGGATGGGTGACTTCACGGATGATGAAACAGGTGAGTGATGAGGTTCAACCTATATAATTCAAATCTCAGGAGCGGCAGGTTTGATACATATTAGGTTTAACCCCTTAGTGACAGCCAATTTGGTACTTAATGACCGAGCCAATTTTTACAATTCTGACCACTGTCACTTTATGAGGTTATAACTCTGGAACGCTTTAACGGATCCCGCTGATTCTGAGACTGTTTTTTCGTGACATATTGTACTTCATGATAGTGGTAACATTGCTTCGATATTACTTGCGATTATTTATGAAAATATGGAAATATGGCGAAAATTTTGCAATTTTCAAACTTTGTATTTTTATGCCCTTAAATCAGAGAGATATGTCACACAAAATAGTTAATAAATAACATTTCCCACATGTCTACTTTACATCAGCACAATTTTGGAAACAATTTTTTTTTTGTTAGGCAGTTATAAGGGTTAAAAGTTGACCAGCAATTTCTCATTTTTACAACACCATTTTTTTTTAGGGACCACATCACATTTGAAGTCATTTTGAGGGGTCTATATGATAGAAAATAACCAAGTGTGACACCATTCTAAAAACTGCACCCCTCAAGGTGCTCAAAACCACATTCAAGAAGTTTATTAACCCTTTACGTGAAACAATGTGGACGGAAAAAATGAACATTTAACTTTTTTTGCAAACATTTTACTTCAGAACCATTTTTTTTTTATTTTCACAAGTGTAAAAACAGAAATGTAACCATAAATTTTGTTATGCAATTTCTCCTGAATACGCCGATACCCCATATGTGGGGGTAAACCACTGTTTGGGCGCACCGCAGAGCTTGGAAGAGATGGAGCGCCGTTTGACTTTTTCAATGCAGAATTGGCTGGAATTGAGATTGGATGCCATGTCATGTCATGTTTAGAGAGCCCCTGATGTGCCTAAACAGTGGAAACGCTCCACAAGTGACACCAGTTTGGAAACTAGACCCCTTATAGAACTTAACTAGATGTGTGGTGAGCACTTTGAGCCCCCAAGTGCTTTGCAGAAGTTTATAAAGTAGAGCCATGAAAATAAAAAATCGCATTTGTTTACACAAAAATGATCTTTTCGCCCACAAATTCTTATTTTCACAAGGGTAACAGGAGAAATTAGACCACAAAAGTTGTTGTGCAATTTCTCCTGAGTACGTCGATTCCCCATATGTTGGGGTACACCACTGTTTGGGTGCACCGTAGAGCTTGGAAGAGAAGGAGCGCCATTTAACTTTTTCAATGTAGAATTGGCTGGAATTGAGATCGGGCGCCATGTCGCATTTGGAGAGCCCCTGATGTGCCTAAACAGTGGAAACCCCCCACAAGTGACACCATTTTCGAAACTAGACCCCTTAAGGAACTTATCTAGATGTGTGGTGAGCACTTTAAACCCCCAAGTGCTTCACAGAAATTTATAACGTAGAGCCGTGAAAATACAAAATCCTTTTTTTTTTACCTCAAAAAAGATTTTTTTAGCCTTAGTTTGTCCTGAGTACGCTGATACCCCATATGTGGGGGGGCACTGTTTGGGCACCCATCAGGACTCGGAAGGGAAGGAGCGCCGCTTGGAATGCAGACTTTGATGGGATGGTCTGCGGGCATCATGTTGCATTTGCAGAGCTCCTGATGTACCTAAACAGTAGAAACCCCCCACAAGTGACCACATTTTGGAAACTAGACCCACAAAGAGCTTATCTAGATGTATGGTGAGCACTATGAACCCCCAACTGCTTCACAGAAGTTTATAATGTAGAGCCATGAAAATTAAAAAAAACATTTTTTCCACAAAAATGATCTTTTCACCCCAAAATTTTTACTTTCACAAGGGTAACAGGAGAAATTGGACCCCAAAATTTATTGTGCAATATGTGATATCTCATATGTGGGGGTAAACCACTGTTTGGGCGCATGGCAGAGCTCGGAAGGGAAGGAGCGCCGTTTTGAAATGCAGACTTTGATAGAATGGTCTGCGGGCGTTATGTTGAGTTTGCAGAGCCCCCGATGTACCTAAACAGTAGAAACCCCCCAGAAGTGACCCCATTTTGGAAACTAGACCCCCCAAGGAACTTATCTAGATGTGTTGTGAGAACTTTGAATGCCCAAGTGCTTCACATAAATTTATAATGCAGAGTCATGAAAATAAAAAAAATAAAAATTTTTCCACAAAAAAGATTTTTTTAGCCCCCAAATTTTTATTTTTACAAGGGTAACAAGAGAAATTGGACCCCAAAAGTTGTCCAATTTGTCTTGAGTACACTGATACCCCATGTGTGGGGGGGACCACTGTTTGGGCGCATGGCTAAGTTTGGAAGGGAAGGAGTGCCGTTTTGGAATACAGACTGATAGAATGGTCTGCGGGCGTTATGTTGTGTTTGCAGAGCCCCTGATGTACCTAAACAGTAGAAAACCCCCACAAGAGACCCCATTTTGGAAACTAGACCCCCCCCAAGGAACTTATCTAGATGTGTGGTGAGAACTTTGAATGCCCAAGTGCTTCACAGAAGTTTATAATGCAGAGTCGTGAAAATAAAAAATATTTTTTTTTCCACAAAAAAGATTTTTTAGCCCCCAAGTTTTTATTTTCCAAAGGGTAACAGGAGAAATTGGACCCCAAATGTTGTTGTCCAATTTATCCTGAGTACACTGATGCCCCATATGTGGGGGTAAACCACTGTTTGGGCGCACGGCAGAGCTCAGAAGGGAGGGAGCACCATTTGACTTTTTGAGCGCAAAATTGGCTGTGGCGTTTAGAGACCCCCTAATGTACCTAAACAGTGGAAACCCCCCAATTCTAACTCCAACACTAACCCCAACACACCCCTAAACCTAATCCCAACCCGATCCATAATCCTAATCACAACCCTAACCCCTAAAACACCCCTAACACTAATCCCAAAGCTAACCATAACCCTAATCAAAACCCTAAACCCAACACACCCCTAATCCTAATCTCAACCCTAACCTCAAAACCTAACCCTAATCCCAATACACCCCTAACCTTAACCCTAATCCCAAACCTAACCCTAATCCCAAATGTAACCCTAATCCCAACTCTATCCCTAACTTTAGCCCAAACCCTAACTTTAGCCCTAAACCTAAAGGATCTCACAGTGACCAAAATAAAAGAAGAGGAAGAATCTTCCTCTGCCGGTTGGCAGATCATTGTGGGGGCGCACTGCGCATGCGCCCGCCATTTTCTTACCGGAGCAAGAAGCCGGCGGCCAGGAGAGGACACAGGAGGACCCAGAGACACTGGTAAGTATGATAGGGTCCCCGAATCCCCCTATTTCTCTGTCCTCTGATGTGCGATCACATCAGAGGACAGAGAATTACACATCGCTTTTTTTTTTTCTTTGCGGTCGCCGGTAAACAGTTAATTACCGGCGATCGCAAAACGGGTCGGTAAAAACCGACCCCGATCATGTTCTTTGGGGTCTCGACTACCCCCGGCAGCCGAGACCCCAAAGATCTTCCGGGTGCCGGGTGGCAGGCGCACTGCGCGTGCGCCCGCCATTTTTTTTCCCGGAAAAAGATGGCGGCGCCCATCGGGAGCCACAAGGAGCACCCGGGGAGATAGGTAAGTATCGGGGGGCTGTCGGGGACCCCATTTCTCTGTCCTCCGATGTGCGATCACATCGGAGAACAGAAATTAAATGGCAAATCGCGTTTTTGGTTTTTTTTGTTGCGACTGCCGGTAAACGGTTAATTACGACTCGGGGGTCAGTAAAAAAAACCCCGAATCATGTTCTCTGAGTTCTCGGCTACCCCCGGCAACCGAGACCGCAGAGAAAATCCGACTCTGGGGGGCGCTGTTAACTTTTTCCACAACGCCGTTAATTAACGGCGCTATGGTTTAAGTACCCTTAACTGCCGCCGTTAAAAGGCGTATCGGCGGTCGTTAAGGGGTTAAGGTTAAATCAAAGATGAGTACATTGTACTTATATGTTGAACTTAATGGATTTGTCTACCTTCAACCTTAAAAAAAATTATGAATTCAAAAAATCATGTGGCACAGTTAATATCAATAATCCTCTATTAGATCAATTGTGTATAGTCAGATTTGACAATGGGTAGAGGTGACCACCATGTGCCCTTGCTATAGTAAAAAGTACACAATAGCTATCCCTGAACTGGAGTATGGAGCAGCTGAAGATAGATGTACAGTATGCCTATGGCACTTATAAAGTGAGTCACAATTAACAGGATTAATGGGCTTACTGCGCTGTGAAAATAGATTTTTCCTATCTCTTATTTTCATTTGTCTACATTAAATGAAGAGTAGAATCGTGACCTCTGGTTTCCAGGCTTCTAATGTAAGTTTATTGAATAATATGGTCAGATTATAGAAAGAACGGGATCAAAAGCAAATCCATTATTGGAAGGAGAAACGTAACATGTGTTTGTGATATGAAACCTATACATCACTGTGTTTGAATGTAGCTATTACTGGATCTTTAACTACCTTGCTAAAAATAAGGGTCTACGCCACTAAATGCACTTGTTTTATTAATGGAACTTAAGTTCTTCTCTTTTATTTGCTGTACAATAAACTGCAATGTTTTCATCTCTGTGAAGATGATTACTGTACTGGCTGAAATACAGAGTAGTGTTTGTTACCACTCTTCTTTAGATAGACAATGTCTTATTTTAGGCAGAAGAGTTATACTTCTTCAGGCAGCAAGTTACATAGTTACATAGTTATTAAGGTTGAAGGAAGACTTTAAGTCCATCTAGTTCAACCCATAGCCTAGCATGCCCTAACATGTTGATCCAGGGGAAGGCAAAAAAAACCCATGTGGTAAGAGTAAGCTCCATCATGGGGAAAAAAATTCCTTCCCGACCCCACATACGGCAATCAGACTAGTTCCCTGGATCAACGCCTTATCAAGGAATCTAATATATATACCCTGTAATATTATACTTTTCCAGAAAGGCATCCAGTCCCCTCTTAAATTGAAGCAATGAGTCACTCATTACAACATCATACGGCAGAGAGTTCCATAGTCTCACTGCTCTTACAGTAAAGAATCCGCGTGTTATTATGCTTAAACCTTTTTTCCTCCAGACGTAGAGGATGCCCCCTTGTCCCTGTCACCGGTCTATGATTAAAAAGATCATCAGAAAGGTCTTTGTACTGTCCCCTCATATATTTATACATTAACATAAGATCACCCCTTAGTCTTCGTTTTTCCAAACTAAATAGCCCCAAGTGTAATAACCTATCTTGGTATTGCAGACCCCCCAGTCCTCTAATAACCTTGGTTGCTCTTCTCTGCACCCGCTCCAGTTCAGCTATGTCTTTCTTATACACCGGAGACCAGAACTGTGCACAGTATTCGAAGTGTGGTCGCACTAGTGACTTGTATAGAGGTAAAATTATGTTCTCATGAGCATCTATGCCTCTTTTAATGCATTACATTATTTTATTTGCCTTTGTAGCAGCTGCCTGACACTGGCCACTGAATGAGTTTGTCATCCACCCATACACCCAGGCCTTTTTCATTGACTGTTTTGCCCAGAGTTTTAGAATTAAGCACATAGTTATACATCTTATTACTTCTACCCAAGTGCATGACCTTACATTTATCCCCATTAAAGCTCATTTGCCATTTATCAGCCCAAGCTTCTAGTTTACATAAATCAGCCTGTAATATAAAATTGTCCTCCCCTGTATTGATTACCCTGCAGAGTTTAGTGTCATCTGCAAATATTGAAATTCTACTCTGAATGCCCCCTACAAGGTCATTAATAAATATGTTAAAAAGAGGGCCCAATACTGACCCCTGTGGTACCCCACTACTAACCGTGACCCAGTCCGAGTGTTCTCCATTAATAACCATCCTTTGTTTCCTATCCCTGAGCCAACTCTCAACCCACTTGCACATATTTTCCCCTATCCCCATTATTCTCATTTTATGTATCAACCTTTTGTGTGGCACCGTATCAAAAGCTTTTGAAAAGTCCATATACACTACATCTACTGGGTTCCCTTGGTCCAGTCCGGAACTTACCTCTTCATAGAAGCTGATCAAATTAGTCTGACATGATCGGTCCCTAGTAAACCCGTGCTGATACTGGGTCATGAGGTTATTCCTCTTCAGATACTCCAGCATAGCATCCCTTAGAATGCCCTCCAGGATTTTACCCACAGTAGAAGTTAAACTTACTGGCCTATAATTTCCGAGTTCAGTTTTTGTCCCCTTTTTAAATATTGGCACCACATTTGCTATACGCCAGTCCTGTGGTACAGACCCTGTTATTATGGACTCTTTAAAGATTAAAAATAATGGTCTATCAATGACTGCACTTAATTCCTGCAGTACTCGGGGGTGTATCCCATCCGGGCCCGGAGATTTGTCAATTTTTGTGATTTTTAGACGCCGCCGTACTTCCTGCTGGGTTAAGCAGGTAACATTAAATTGGGAATTATTATCACTAGTCATATTGTCTGCCATGGGATTTTCTTTTGTAAATACTGATGAAAAAAAGTCATTTAGCATATTGGCTTTTTCCTCATCCTCATCCACCATTTCACCCAGACTATTTTTAAGGGGGCCAACACTATCATTTTTTAGTTTCTTACTATTTATGTAGTTAAAGAATATTTTGGGGTTATTTTTGCTCTCTCTAGCAATGAGTCTCTCTGTCTCAATCTTTGCTGCCTTGATTTGCTTTTTACATAATTTATTTAATTTTTTGTATTTATTTAATGCCTCCTTACATCCTTTAATTCTCTAAATGCTTTCTTTTTGTCACTTATTGCACCCCTTACAGCTTTATTTAGCCATATTGGTTTCCTCCTATTTCTAGTATGTTTATTCCCATACGGTATATACTGTGCACAGGTCCTATCCAGGATGCTAATAAATGTCTCCCATTTTCTTTGTGTACTTTTATGTCTCAGGATATCGTCCCAGTTAATTGCACCAAGATCCTCTCTCATCCGTTGGAAATTTGCCCTCCTGAAGTTTAGTGTCCTTGTCACCCCTCTACTACACATCTTATTAAAGGAGACATGAAAACTTATTATTTTGTGATCACTATTCCCCAAGTGACCCCCAACCCTTATATTTGATATGCGGTCTGGCCTGTTGGTTAATATTAGGTCTAGCAGTGCCCCCCTTCTTGTTGGGTCCTGAACCAGTTGTGAAAGGTAATTGTCTCTCATAGTTGTCAAAAACCGATTACCTTTGCTGGAACTGCAGGTTTCTGTTCCCCAATCTATTTCAGGGTAGTTGAAGTCCCCATAATAATGACTTCTCCTTGAGTCGCAGCTTCATCTATTTGCTTTACAAGGATATTCTCCATTGCTTCCATTATTTTTGGAGATTTATAACAAACCCCTATCAGTAATTTATTATTTTTTCCCCCTCCCCTTATCTCCACCCACAGGGACTCTACATTTTCATTAGATTCACCTATATTATCACGCAGGATGCGTTTTAAGGTCGATTTTACAAACAGACACACCCCACCCCCTCGCTTATCTGTACGGTCATTTCTGAAAAGGCTATAGCCCTGCAAGTTAACAGCCCAGTCATGGCTCTCATCCAGCCATGTTTCAGATATCCCCACCATGTCATAATTATGTTCCAACAACATTAGTTCTAATTCATCCATTTTGTCGGCGAGGCTTCTGGCATTAGTATACATGCACTTGATGTTCCTCTCTGTACCTCTATTCTTTCTTAAATTACTAACTGTTCTAACCCCACCCCCCATGCCTCCGCCACCCCCAACTTCCTTATTTGTGCCCAGGTCTCTATCTGCACTATCTTCCCCACCTATAAAATGAATACCCTCCCCCCCCCAATCCCTAGTTTAAGCACTCCTCCAACCTTCTAACCATTTTCTCCCCCAGCACAGCTGCACCTTCCCCATTGAGGTGCAGCCCATCCCTAGCGTAGAGCCTGTAGCCAACTGAGAAGTTCTTTAGTAAAACATTTAGAATTGAGAGTCCTCAGTGGTTGATACCTTTTAATGGCTAACTGAAAAGACGGTAACAAATTGCAAGCTTTTGAGACTACTCAGGTCTCTTCATCAGGCATAGACTTAAGAGACCTGAGTTGTCTCGAAAGCTTGCAATTTGTTACCATCTTCTCAGTTTGGCTACATTCACACTAGCATCGTGCACTGCACGTTGCTATGCGTCGTTTTGGAGAAAAAACGCATCCTGCAAAAGTGCTTGCAGGATGCGTTTTTTCTCCATTGACTTGCATTAGCGACGCATTGCCACACGTCGCAACCGTCGTGTTACGTCGGACCGTCGCCACCAAAAAACGTTGCTTGTAACATCCGCTGCCCCGTTGTGCGGCGCTTGCACAGTATGCGTCCGTGCGCTGCAACATCGCATTGCGATGTGCAGTGCACGACGCTAATGTGAAAGTAGCCTTAGCTATTAAAAGGTATAAACCACTGAGGACTCTCAAGTCTAAATATTTTTCTATCTGCTAGCTAACACGGTACCAAGATATATATCTTTCCTGTATCAAAATTAAGTCAAGCAGGAAGATTTATTTAAGTCCATAAATCTTCCAAAAGAAAACAAATGGCCTTTCTTCAGCATCAAAGATTTAACCTAAAATAAACAGTTTGATTAGCAATACAGACTCACCTTTTAGAAATCTTTCCCGCTCTTTAGTCTCTTTCTGAAGTCGGAGTCACATTTCCTTATAAACACTGCCGAGTGCTATGTGAAAAAACATTGCATAGCTCTCTGCCCAGTGTTATTCTGTGGGGCAGATCTGCCATTATTTTCTCAGCATGAGAAAAATTGCAGCATGCTGTGATTTGCAGCGAGACTCAGCTCCACTCGCATCTATACAAGTCTATGGGTGCGAGGGAAACATCGGACTGCACTTGGATGTCACCCCAGTGCAGTCCGATATACACCGAGACAGGTAATGGAGGAGATGGAGAAATTTCTTTCTCCATCTTCTCCGTGCCTGTGCTGCGATCCTCTCATGCTAGAGAACAGTAGCATGAGACTCAGTTCCCACTCGCAGCAGAGCTATAGCTGAGGGTCATTAGCATATTGCATCCAATGCTCTTGCATTGGATGCCATAAGCTGGTGTGATTACAGCCTAAGGCTACTTTCACTCGTGTCGTACGGGCCCGTCGCAATGCGTCGGGCTGACGTACCGACGCAACCTGTGAAATTTCTGCAAGACGTGGGCAGCGGATGCAGTTTTACAACGCATCCGCTGCCCATTCTGCAGTCCGAGGAGTAGGGGGCGGAGTTTCGGCCGCACATGCGCGGTCGAAAATGGCGGACACGACGCACAAAAAAACATTACATTGAACTTTTTTGTGCCGACGGTCCGCCAAAACATGACGCATCCGTCGCACGACGGATGCGACTTGTGGCATTCCTTCGCAATGCGTTGCTAATGCAAGTCTATGGAGAAAAATGACGCATTGCGACGGACGTTACCCAACGCTAGTGTGAAAGTAGCCTAAGATAAACAAACACCAGGTCTCTTCCCACACACAGACACTACTGAGGCAGCTGAGCTGACTTTAATAGGCCCTTCAAATCCTGGAAGTGCAGATATGGGAAAGGCCAGTCCCACCCAGCTGTTCTGGCCATTTCTAAAACCCAGACCCAAAATCTGTGCACATGAAAACTCGGCGCTATCTGTGCTGGATCCTACTTTTTTAGGTTTTACATTACCGAGGCTAACCACCTGAGTGACCGATATCTCCCACCCAGGATCTGTCCAGCTGTCACCTTACAACATATACAGTGACATGTAAAAGTTTGGGCGTCCATGGTCAAATTCCTGTTGTTGTGAACAGTTAAGCAAGTTGAAGATGACATGATCTCTAAAAGGTCTAAAGTTAAAGATGACACATTTCCTTTGTATTTTAAGAAAAAAATATGGTCCTCCTTTATATTTGAAAAATTCCAAAAAGGAAAAAAGGCCGATTCAAAAGTCTGATTTACAAATTGTCATATGTCAAATAGACACTAAAGATTCAAAGATTAAAATATAACTTTTTTTGAAATAAACTATACTAATAGATTGTACTCATTTAAAATTGCAGTGTCTAAATTGGTTGACTTTCAATATCAGCCTCTTAGGGTGAATGAAATTCCTCCCCTTATAGTGAAATTTCTGTGTTCAATTTCAACTGTTTAATGGCTGTTGATAAGAGGGTTAAGTATTATTCAATGATTCCCCTTATGATAGATTTAATTGATCTCCCCTTTATAAAGTCTTATAACAAATAGGGCCATGTCACCAATAATTGTATAATTGTAATACCATAGCAGCACAGCATAAGACCCTGCACAGCACATAAGGGTCTTTATTCAGTGAGCACTGAAAAAGCATGTTTCAGATATCCAATACAACAGATAAACATATTTGCATTGGAACTGTAATAAACGCCTCATGAAGACATGATGAAGTCTGGTAGTGTCACTTATCTTTTAAATAGAACACCGCATACCGATGCATTTCCCCTCAGAAATAAAGTAAGGGGTTCGTCAGGAGTCAGGGGCTCCAAGCAGCTCCTACCAATCAGACTGCATGTATGAAAATGGAGTCTTGAATGCTTATGGGCTCCTGTCTGTCTAACTCCCTTTTTCAATTGTGCTGCTGGTCAGAACGGAAGTGACCAGACGCCGGTCACGATTGCTATAAACCGAAAATGGTGCCTGTGCAGCGATGGAGCGCACATTGTGTTGCACCAGAGGGCGGGTCCCGGACGAGAGGGGCCGACACAGTAGTTGAAGGTGACGCTCCTTCCTGTTGAGCGGCATGTCATGCATGCCATCGGCAGGTTATCTGAAATATACAGTATTGGATGGAATACAAAAGTTCTCCGCCTTACTGAATTTAGGGCGGACGTCATGCCCAATAGTGTTCCCGCCCAATTAGTGGGACGCAAGTGCACTCCAGCAAAAAAGACAGATAATTACACACGGGGGTTATTTACCGCACTAGGCATCAAGGCTTCCTGTATCACAGTAGGGTCAGGAGAAAACTAAAGAACAAGCCCAAAATGTAAAGAAAACAGAAGTATAAGACAGATACACAGGGTTGGTGTATCCAAAAATCATTATTATTCAGCCTCGATCCATGCTGGGACCGGAATAAGATAAAACAAATATGGCACGGTTTCTTAGAGATCAATATGCCAAGGCTTATTTAACTGCATTACGGACTAATTTCATATATAGCTAGTAAAGCAGAGATGTTCATTGATAGCCTCTGGACTCATAGATTCAATCAGAAATATCCAGTGTGTTTCTCTTTTGAAGGATATTCTTTTCCCAGTCACCCAGTCTTTTGGACTTGGTACCGTTTCAATAATACTGAATGAGGACAACCTCAAGCTTCCCTGATGGATATTGACTATATCAAGCAATAGAAGAACAGCGCTCCATCCAGGTGTGTAGTATAAAAAAGAAGTTTTATTTTGCCATACAACAGCAACGTTTCGGCCCTAAGGGCCTTTATCAAGCATAACATAGAGAGCTCATGACCGGCTTTAAATAGTGTGTGTGCCACGCAGGGCACCAATCACCATTCAGCCACCCACCACCCAATAAAATTTGCAATATATTACAAAAAACAGACATCAGAACACATTAAAATACAATTCACCAACCGCCCATACCTCCCCCTTTAAGTCACCCACATAAATCCATTATCCTCTCATTAATAACACAATCTACTGTTGGTGTCTCGAGCAATCCGCCTCCAGCGTCTAGGTCGTCACGGCAACCTCCACCAATCCTTGTGCAGCCATGTGGAAATCATAAACAGCGGAGCCAATAAGATTCCATCTTCAAGTGGCGCCAACAGGCTTCATGCCGCCAATCTGTATCACCGACATATAAGGATTCTGACGTCCGACCTATCAGGCAATCCCTGACATACCTCAAGGCTCAGGGCGTCATAGACCGGCGTCATCACCACAGGTACGGCTCACCCCATGGTCCACAGTGCAGCGGTGGGCGGGACACAGGAGCGCACCGCCAACCGGAAGTATCCGCATCACGAGACCGCGAGGCGGACCTACCATCGGCAGCGCACACCCACCCGTCCATCTACAACACCGCGTCCAGTCGGGAGCGTCACCTAGGTGACCAGGACGCAAACGGTCAAATGACACCACTAATCAAGAAGGCAGATCAAAGCATAACTAATGTTAAGACAAATCTCTGCATGTTATCAGCGATCCCAAAATACATTATAACATATCATCATACATGTGCAACAGTCGAAAAGCACAATGAGGGGAGTTGATATAGAGCTTCAACGATATCACCTCCTATCTGCTGCTTCCAATATATCCCAATCCTTATGACAATCGACTGTAGCCATATTGCCCTAAATACTGACAAGAGAAAAAAAACAAAGGAAACAAAGGGGGGGGAAAGAAAGAAAATATAATGTAAATATGTTACATAGCGGAAGGGAACATTAAAATAAACATATACCCACTAAGATGCCACCCACCCACAATAGATCAAGAATTAAAAGACACAGGTCTGTAAATTAAAGTCAATATTTAAGCCTTTAGGTTGCAAAGACCCTAGTGTGTAGATCCATCGGAATTCCTTCCTTTTAAGAATCTGTATTCTATTACCACCCCTCCTCAGAGCTGGGACGCTATCAATCACCCTGAACCTCAATTGATTTACTGAGTGTCTATTCTCAATAAAGTGTTTAGGGACTGGTAATTCTGTAAGCCCTGTTCTCACCGTGCTCTTATGCTTGCTAATACGGGCCCTCACCTCATGGTTGTTTCACCAACGTAGGTGAGTCCGCATGGGCATATGATCATGTACACAACATAGCTTGAAGAGCAGGTGTATCTTTCAAGAAAATTTTTTCTCCCGTATGTGGATGGTAGAAAAATTCCCCTTTTAGCATGTTATTACAACAAGCACAGCCCAAACATGGGAAATTCCCATGTTTGGCTGTACTCAGGGTACTCTGAACCATGGACTTTGAGGCCCCAATATCAGATTTTACTAGCCTATCTTGAAAGTTACGTCCCCTTCTATATGACATCATAGGGTGCATCACAAAATTTGAAACAGACGGTAGACCCCGCTGTAATAGGGTCCAATGTCTCCTAAGGATGTTACCAACACGACTGCTCACCAAATTATACGTCGACACAAAAGGGATCCTGTCACATGTCTGTTTCACTCGGGTTTTCTTCCGGATACTCTCGCGGGAACATCCTATAGCCCTATCCTTATATCTGGTCACCTCGCTAACAGGATATCCCCTTGCAATAAACTTTTTACACATATCACCGAGCCGTGAATCTACCCGCCCGTCATCGGAGACTATCCTCCTCACTCTTAGTAACTGACTCCAAGGAAGAGAACTCACCATTCTCCTCGGATGGTTACTGTCAAAAGATAGCAGGCCATTCCTATCGGTTTCTTTCACAAAAATGTCTGTGCCTAATTTGTTACCGTCCTTATAGACTAGAGTATCCAGGAACTGTACCTGTGTCGTGGAAGATGTCAGAGTGAATTTTAGCTCAGGATATATCTGATTTAACAACCCATGGAAGGTATCCAACTCATTAAGATCCCCCTCCCATACCAAAAAAATGTCGTCTATATAACGCCACCAGGCTCTGACATGGCGCCAGAGGTTGGAATTGTACACGTACCTGTCCTCAAGTACCGCCATGTGGATGTTAGCATAAGTGGGGGCCACATTGGACCCCATGGCGGTACCCCTTAATTGCAAGAAAAACTCATCCCCAAACAGAAAAAAAATCCGCCTGAGGATGAATTCAAGCAATGTGAGGACAAGCTGCGCACACTCCGGGGCCATGTCAGAGCCCGATAGCACATGAAAGACAGCCTCCAATCCTTTATCGTGCTCAACGGACGTATATAACGACACAACGTCAAATGAGGCCAAAATAGTTGTCTCAGAAATAGTCAGATCATCAATCTTATTCAGGAAGTCACTCGTGTCTCTAATATAGGACCGTGCTGAAGTAGCAAATGGTCTCAATACTATACTGACTATATGGCGAGCTAGAGATGTATCCTTTTTGTGGTTAATATCACCAATATGCTCCCCAATCCTAACCTTAAAGAACCTTTTTGTCTTACCCACTTAGTTTTTAGTGCATGCGCACACGTATACGACACCTGCAGTTGGCAAAATCCCTATTTCTATATATTCTGCCGGTAACTGCACTGGAAAAGACCTTGGATACATTAATGTATCGGCAAAAGCTGCAGCTGCCACATTTTAAATGTGCCAGCTTCCTTCCGATCCAGCCAGATACCTGTAGGTCTCGGAGTGTTGCAATGACTATGAACTACATAGTCTCGCACGGACCTGCCTCTCCTAAATATGAGTGATGGTCGTGAAGCAATCTGATCAGAGATATATGGATCCGCCAATAAAATATACCAATATCTACGTAAGATTGACATGATTTTATCATTCTGATCATCAAAGGTGCCAGTCAAATGTCTGATATCTTGGGATGTATCTCTGGTCATAGGAGTAAGCCGGTCTGTGCCATTACTCCCCAAAGCGGGCACATTAATTACCCCTGTTGGAAAATCTTTTTTTTTTTTTTTTAAACATTATTGGCTTACGCCTCAAATTCCCTCAGGGACAAGCAGTTCCTTCTAAGCCTCAGGAATTGTCCCTTGGGGATACCTTTCCTGTGACTTGGTAGATGGTGGCTTTTCCCAAGAGATTTTCCAACAGGGGTTACCCAGCATTGATTTCTAACTAATCCTTATTAGGTAAGAATATTGTCTTCCCGTCACAAGATGATGTGTAAGTAGTTAATACTTGAGGTGTAATGAAGAATAGATGCCTGTTAGAAACACGAAAAGAATCCTGAACAACTCATGCTGGCTATCTAGAAGCAATGTTAGTGCAATTGGTCGGTTTCCCAGATTGTCTCCTGGATATTTATCTTCAGGTCTTAACATAAAAGTATACACACTGTTTCATTCAATTACAACCAGGTTTATTAGATGGTCTTCTTATGGATATTAGTTGTTTCAGTTACTTTTTTCTGTAGCAAAATGAAAATCTGAGCTACAGATCAAACTTTATCTTATTTAGATAGATTGGGACACTGAAGTTCAGCATTTACCTTGTATTCATTGAGTTGTATGTTCTCCCCTGATGTTCATTGTGGAGGAGAAGTTTAGGAGGCAATGAAAGAAGTGGCACATACAGTGGGTACGGAAAGTATTCAGACCCTGTCACGGGTTCCTTCTCCGGTATCACACAATCAACAGAGCGAGAGATGAGTGAAAAGATCCAAGAATCTTTATTTAGGCAAAAACACGAAAGGTCTACATAATCCACCACACAAAGGATAAAATATTCCAGAACACAAATGCAGTTCAGTTACAGGATAAAAATCCAACAATCCAGCACAGAGGATAACAGTCCATATTCCCTTCTTTCTCTCTCTGACATGCTTTGTTCACCTCATTCCACACAAGACTGATCTGTGTCTCACCTCCCCATTCACAGGTTAGGGGGGTGGGTCACAGGGGCTCATTGTTTCAACAAGCTAGGTCAACATGTCATTAGCATATTATCAAACAACATTATTCACTGGCCCTGTGGAGAGATAACAATACAGAACTGTGGGGAGAATATCAGATGGCAAATAACAACTCCACACCATGAAAATAAGTAAAATAGAAATATACACAAAATGATACCCACATAGCATATCACACCATCACAGACCCCTTTAAATTTTTGACTTTGTTTCATTGCAGCCATTTGGTAAATTCAAAAAGTTCATTTTTTCCTCATTAATGCACACTCTGCACCCCACCCCGTCTAATGTACAGCACCATGGAATTAATGGTGCTATATAAATAATTAATAATAATCTTGACTAAAAAAACCCCGAAATGTAGTAATTTTTGCAAATTTATTAAAAAAAAAACTGAAATATTACATGGTCATAAGTATTCAGACCCTTTGCTCAGTATTGAGTAGAAGCACCCTTTTGGGCTAGTACAGCCATGAGTCGTCTTAGGAATGATGCAACAAGTTTTTCACACCTGGATTTGGGGATCCTCTGCCATTCTAGCTTGCAGATCCTCTCCAGTTCCGTCAGGTTGGATGGTGAATGTTGGCGGACAGCCATTTTCAGGTCTCTCCAGAGATGCTCAATTTGGTTTAGGTCAGGGCTCTGGCTGGGCCAGTCAATAATAGTCAGAGTTGTTCTGAAGCCATTCCTTTGTTATTTTAGCTGTGTGCTTAGGGTCATTGTCTTATTAGAAGGTGAACCTTCGGCCAAGTCTGAGGTCCAGAGCACTCTGAAAGAGGTTTTCATCCAGGATATCTCTGTACTTGGCCGCATTCATGTTTCCTTCAATGGCAACCAGTCAATCCTGTCCATGCAGCTGACAAACACCCCCATAGCATGATGTTGCCACCACCATGTTTCACTGTTGGGATTGTAATGGGCAGGTGATGAGCAGTGCCTGGTTTTCTCCACACATACCACTTAGAATTATCACCAAAAAGGTCTATCTTCGTCTCATCAGACCAGAGAATCTTATTTCTCATAGTCTGGGAGTACTTTATGTGGTTTTTTAGCAAACTCTATGCGGGCTTTCATATGTCTTGCACTGAGAAGTTTCCATCAGGCCACTCTGCCATAAAGGCCCGACTGGTGGAGGGCTGCAGTGATAGCTGACTTTGTGGAACTTTCTCCCATCTCCCTACTTCATCTCTGGAGCTCAGCCACAGTAATCTGGAGGTTCTTCTATACCTCTCTCACCAAGGCTCTTCTCCCACGGAAGAAGCGGTGCAGGATGTACATTAATGTGAAAAAAATGACCTTTTTGAATTTACCAAATGGGGCAATGAAAGAGTGAAAAATTTAAAGGGGTCTGAATACTTTCTGTACCCACTGCATATACTCCAGCCCCAGCATCTCCTATGTACTGTAGATGCTACAGCCCCTATGTGTCCTATGTTCTGAATGTGCTGCTGCCTCAGTGTCCCCATGGGATGTATATGCTGCAGCCCCAGCATCTTTTGATGTATATACTTCCTGCCCCAGCATCTGTCATGTGTATGCTCCTGCCCCAGCATCTCCTATGTGATGTGTGTGCTCCTGCTCCAGTGTCTCCTATGGGATGTATATGCTCCTGTCCCAGCTTCTCCTATGTGATTTGTATGCGCCAGTGTCTCCTATATGTTCTCCATCCCCAGTGTTTGTGATATGTATGCTCTA
Organism: Ranitomeya variabilis; assembly: GCF_051348905.1. Lineage (NCBI taxonomy): Eukaryota > Metazoa > Chordata > Amphibia > Anura > Dendrobatidae > Ranitomeya > Ranitomeya variabilis. The sequence continues at coordinate 74,145,859 of NC_135233.1, forward strand.
ACCCCAGTGTATCCTATGTGGTGTACAGGTCCTTCTCAAAAAATTAGCATATAGTGTTAAATTTCATTATTTACCATAATGTAATGATTACAATTAAACTTTCATATACTATAGATTCATTATCCACCAACTGAAATTTGTCAGATCTTTTATTGTTTTAATACTGATGATTTTGGCATACAACTCCTGATAACCCAAAAAAAGTGTCTCAGTAAATTAGCATATCAAGAAAAGGTTCTCTAAATGACCTATTACCCTAATCTTCTGAATCAACTAATTAACTCTAAACACATGCAAAAGATACCTGAGGCTTTTAAAAACTCCCTGCCTGGTTCATTACTCAAAACCCCCATCATGGGTAAGACTAGCGACCTGACAGATGTCAAGAAGGCCATCATTGACACCCTCAAGCAAGAGGGTAAGACCCAGAAAGAAATTTCTCAACAAATAGGCTGTTCCCAGAGTGCTGTATCAAGGCACCTCAATGGTAAGTCTGTTGGAAGGAAACAATGTGGCAGAAAACGCTGTACAACGAGAAGAGGTGACCGGAACCTGAGGAAGCAGTGGACTGAGTCTGGTGTGGAAACATCCAGAGCCACCGTGCACAGGCGTGTGCAGGAAATGGGCTACAGGTGCCGCATTCCCCAGGTAAAGCCACTTTTGAACCATAAACAGCGGCAGAAGCGCCTGACCTGGGCTACAGAGAAGCAGCACTGGACTGTTGCTAAGTGGTCCCAAGTACTTTTTTCTGATGAAAGCAAATTTTGCATGTCATTCGGAAATCAAGGTGCCAGAGTCTGGAGGAAGACTGGGGAGAAGGAAATGCCAAAATGCCTGAAGTCCAGTGTCAAGTACCCACAGTCAGTGATGGTGTGGGGTGCCTTGTCAGCTGCTGGTGTTGGTCCACTGTGTTTCATCAAGGGCAGGGTCAATGCAGCTAGCTATCAGGAGATTTTGGAGCACTTCATGCTTCCATTGGCTGAAATGCTTTATGGAGATGAAGATTTCATTTTTCAGCACGACCTGGCACCTGCTCACAGTGCCAAAACCACTGGTAAATGGTTTACTGACCATGGTATTACTGTGCTCAATTGGCCTGCCAACTCTCCTGACCTGAACCCCATAGAGAATCTGTGGGATATTGTGAAGAGAAAGTTGAGAGACGCAAGACCCAACACTCTGGATGAGCTTAAGGCCGCTATTGAAGCATCCTGGGCCTCCATAACATCTCAGCAGTGTCACAGGCTGATTGCCTCCATGCCACGCCGCATTGAAGCAGTCATTTCTGCCAAAGGATTCCCGACCAAGTATTGAGTGCATTACTGAACATTATTATTTGATGGTTTTTTTGTTTGGTATTAAAAAACACTTTTATTTGATTGGTCGGGTGAAATATGCTAATTTATTGAGACAGGTTTTTTGGGTTATCAGGAGTTGTAGGCCAAAATCATCAGTATTAAAACAATAAAAGACCTGACAAATTTCAGTTGGTGGATAATGAATCTATAGTATATGAAAGTTTAATTGTAATCATTACATTATGGTAAATAATGAAATTTAACACTATATGCTAATTTTTTGAGAAGGACCTGTATATGCTATAGCCTCACTATCTCCTATGTGATGTGTATATTCAAGCACCAGTGTAAACTTTGTGATGCATATACTTCAGCCCCAGTGTCTCCTATTTGATGTATTTGTTCCAGTCCTAGTGTATGTGATGCATATATTGCACATCTCGCACTATTTGCATTGTATAAATGTAACATGAACAATGATAAATTTCCCATTGTGAGGAGACATGTAGTGTAATATATATCTGTGTTCAGAACAACTTATTGCAGCAAGTCATTCTTTATAAAACAAGACGTTGACTGTGATCCAAACTGATGCAAACCTGGAAAAGCAAGTGTGAGTAGCAACATGACCAATGCCACCTAACATCACGTCTCTTTAAAGAGAATCAGTTTCAGCCATCACATTAGGGATGAGTTAATTGTTTGATCAAATATAGCAGGATATTTTTCAAGTTGACCATTTTGTGCGGTCTGTGAATGATGGTATAAGCATCAAAATAGCCTTTGTCAGAAAAAAAAGTTTCCTCACCCCTGGTTTAGCTCAAAGCATTTTCATGTATGTGAATGGCCCAGTCACAGTCCAGACCGAAATCCCATTGAGTATCTGGGCAAGACTTGAAAATTGCTGTTCACAGATGCCTCTATCCAATCTCACTGAGCTGGAGGTACTTTGCAAAGAAGAATGGGCAAAAATGTCAGCCTCTAGTAGAGCTAAAGCTGGTAGAGAAATACCCCAAAAGACTGCAGCAGTAATTACAGTGAAAGGTTGACCTTCAAATTATTGACTCAGGGAGCTGTATACAAATGCAAGTCACAATTTTCAGATTTAGATTTTTAAATCAAACCATCTTTTGTTTCCTTTACACTTCACAAATGCTTGCTACTTTGTGTTGCTATATCACATAAAATCCCAATAAAATACATTCAAGTTTGTGTGTGATGTGAAAAAATGTGGAAAAGTTTACTTTGTGTAAATACTTTTTCAACGCACTTTTAACTGATACTCAAAACTTTTTTAAAAAATCAAAAAATTACTTTGGTCCTCGCACATTGTTTTGGTTTCTCATAAAGGTTTATGCAGAACTGTAACATTCATTTCAAAACTTGCAGCTGATTGTCTGTCTGCCTTTAGCGCCTCCCCTTCATAGAATTTTAAGTGCACTAACTGTCATTTCCTGCCACCGTAATGAGAAAATCTGAATCTGTTTTCACTGAGTGCACATTTTACGTTTTAGCTATAACTAGTGAAAGATCAATCTAGGAGGAGAAAGAAGCAGATTTCTCTGATAATAAATATTACCAAATTGCCTATTTCCGTGGGTACTATTGATTTATGAAATAAAAATGTTAACTGGCAATCTTTAAAAATTGGTTGAAGGAATGTGTGTGTTTTTTTGCTTTTCACATGATACTTTTGGATGATCAGGTTTCCATTCCAAATATTGGACATGTGTACAAGATGTCATGTTCAGGCGGTGAGCATCCCTGGATACAGGGATTGATGTCTTTGAATTATTTTATTCGAGGTTTCAGACTATGTTGGTGCTATATAAATATTGGTAGTAAAATGTGCTGGAATAACTGATATAAATATTTTATTGTCGGTGATTTCAGTATAACAAAGCATCTTTCACACGATCCAGGAGCTGCTAATGTTGTGTTACACCGGTGATATATTTTCATTATTTCTACTTTTCTTCTGTGGAAATGGTATCTGCAAGTTGAGACAAAAGCCATTTCCATCCATGTTTTATGTATTCAGATATATATTTTGCTCCTAGGCATGGTATATCGTAAATGAACTGAAAGCCAGTGATACTATGATGTGCCAGCACTGTAAACAAGTTAAGTCCTTTTCATGCGTCTGTGTCACTCCTGCAATTGCTAAATTGCAGCCTTTTATTTACAGATAAAGCTATCATTTACCAGCCAAAAACAGCTGGTTGCGACTTATTATAATGCAGATTTTACTTAAACCAATCAGGAGGCAGATGGCTCATAAAAGGGTAATAAAATTGAACAGAAAAATATATTCAGCAGATAAAAATATGGAAAAGAAACAATACAGGGGAAACATATTCCTCTTAAAATATGATGTACAATTAATGTGACATTTTCTATGGCGTAAAATGAAATGTATGTATGAAACAACAATTTACTCAAAATTTATCTGATCTCGATGGCAATTTTACCGGAAATGCAGCATGATCAGGCAGTCAAGAAAAAGAGCAACCAATTTCCCAAGGTATACCCATCTCACCTAGGAAAAGGAGAAATATCAAAACTTCTTAGGCTAAAAGAATGTAAGATGAGATGCCTCATAGACAATGTAAGCCTGGTATTTAATATGAAGGGATCAGACAGGTGCGTGGCATACCAAATATATCAAAGGTGAAATTCTCACAATGTCTACTAATAGAATAAATCCACTCCACCTTGATAAACCTGCCAAAGCCCAGAATCCCAACACCGCCTGTGCAATAAGTGTAAACCTATGTACTGCACTGAACAAAAATATAAATGCAACACTTTTGTTTTTGCTGCCATTTTTCATGAGCTGAACTCAAAGATCTAAGACTTTTTCTATGTACACAAAAGGTCTTTTTCTCTCATATTGTTCACAAATTTGTCTAAATCTGTGTTGGTGAGCTCTTCTCCATTGCCGAGATAATCCATCCAGTTCCCATGTGTGGTATATCCAGATGCTGGTCAGACACATGATTATTGTACAGGTGCTGTAGGCTAGCCATGATAAAAGGCCACTCTAAAATGTGCAGTTTTATTACACCGCACATTGCCGTAGATGTCGCACGTTTTGAGGGAACCCTGCCATTGGCATGCTGACTGCAGGAATGTCCACCAGAGCTGCTGCCCGTGAATATAATGTTAATTTCTCTACCATAAGCCATCTCCAAAGACTTTTCAGAGAATTTGGCAGTACATCCAGCCAGCCTCACAACCGCAGACCACATGTATCCACACCGGCCCAGGACCGCAACATCCAGCATCTTCACCTCCAAGATCGTCTGAGACCAGCCAACCAGACAGCTGCTGCAACAATTGGTTTGCATGACCAAAGAATTTCTGCACAAACTGTCCGAAACTGTCTCAGTGAACCTCATCTGCATTCTCGTCGTCCTCATGAATGCATTCTGTTGTCATAACCGACTTGAGTGGGCAAATGCTCACATTCTATGGTATCTGGCACCTTGCTGTGGTGTTCTTTTCACAGATGAATCTCGGTTTTAACTGTACAGGACAGATGGATGTCTGTCGTGTGGGTGATCTGTTTGCTGATGTCAACATGTGAATCGAGTGGCCCATGGTGGCGGTGTGGTTATGGTATGTGCAGGCATATGTTATGGACAACAAACACAGGTGCATTTTATTGATGTCATTTTTAATGCACAGAGATACCGTGACAAGATTCTAAGGCCAATTGTTGTGTCATTCATCCCAACCATCACCTCATGTTGCAGAATTATAATGTATGGCCCCATGTTGCAAGGATCTGTACACAATTCCTGGAAAGTGAAGACATCCCAGCTTTTGCCTGGCCAGCATACTCACCGGACATGTCACCTCTTGAGCATGTTTGGGATGCTCTGGATTGGTGTAAACGACAGCATGTCCAAGTTCCTGACAGTATCCAGAAACTTTGCACAGCCATTGAAGAGGAGTGGACCAACATTCCACAGGCCACAATCAACAACCTGATCAACTCTATGCGAAAGAGATGTGTTGCACTGCGTGAGAAAAATGGTGGTCACACCAGATACTGACTGGTTTTCTGTCATCCTATCTCCCCCCAACTCCCCAATCCTGCAAAACTGCACATTTGGAGTGGCTTTTTAACCTGGCCAGCCTAAGGCCCACCTGTGCAATAATCATGCTGATCAGCCTCTGGATATGCCACACTTGTGAGGTGGATGGATTATCTCAGTAAAGGAGAGGAGCTGACTAACACAGATTTAGATAAATATTTCAGTTAAGTTCATGAAAATTGGGAGGAAAAGTGATGCGTTTTATATTTTGTTCAGTGTGTTTGTATATATAAAATGTCATGGGGTAAAATTACATAATGCTGAAATGATCACTGAAGCACAAGGAGTCCTGGGCGCTGTATCATTCCACCCTGATGCGCATTTCACCTCTCCGCTTCTTCTTTGATATCTTTAGTATGCCATGCACCTATCTGATCATTTTAGATTAAAGGGAACCTGTCACCTGAATTTGGCGGGACCGGTTTTCAGTCATATGGGCGGGGTTTTCGGGTGTTTGATTCACCCTTTCCTTACCCGCTGGCTGCATGCTGGCCGCAATATTGGATTGAAGTTCATTCTCTGTCCTCTGTAGTACACGCCTGCGCAAGGCAATCTTGCCTTGCGCACACACAGTATGCTTTGCCCAACTGCGGGCAAAGCCGAAAAGCATTAGTGCGCATGCGCCGGCGCACTATGTCCTCCGGGACATAGTGCGCCGGCGCATGCGCACTAATGCTTTTACTAATACTAGTAATACTAGTACTAATATGCTTTTACTAATACTTTTACTAAAACTGTACTTACAATTGCTCATTTTGCCTCTCTACCCAGTTAATTCTTCTTTTTCCCCTCTCTTCAGCTCCTGACCCAGCTGCTCCGCTCTCCATCCCCGCCAGGGACTTTGCAGTTATTATTCATGCAGGAAAAAGAGACACTTCTTGTTTCCATATAGAGCATAGAGGGATTCAGCTAGTCTGTTTTTAATAACGTAATGTCATAGAGCTAATGAAAAAAGATAAGAATTAGCCAGGTAGAAAGTGAAAAATTGAATGTACACTATGTTCCAAATTATTATGCAAATTACATTTTTCTCGGATTTTCCTAAATGATCAGTGCAAATGACAGTCAGTCTAATAAAAGTCTTCACCCGTTAGAGTATACATCACATTTTATTGAAGAAACCTCCCAATGATAACAGTATAATCTCCAAAATGAATAAAAACTCAAAATGCACTGTTCCAAATTATTAGGCACAGTAGTATTTCTAAACATTTGATATGTTTTAAAGAACTGAAAATGCTCATTTGGGGAATTTGCAGCAATAGGAGGTCACATTCACTGAACAAAAAAGCTATTTAACTCCAAAACATCCCAACAGGCCAAGTTACATGTTAACATAGGAGCCCTTCATTGATGTCACCTTCACAATTCTTGCATCCATTGAACTTGTGAGTTTTTGGAGAGTTTCTACTTGTATTTCTTTGCATGAAGTCAGAATAGCCTCCCAGAGCTGCTGTTTTGATGTGAACTGCCTCCCACCCTCATAGATCTTTTGTTTGATGATACTCCAAAGGTTCTCTATAGGGTTGAGGTCAGGGGAAGATGGTGGCCACACCATGAGTTTATCTCCTTTTATGCCCATAGCAGCCAATTACTCAGAGGTATTCATTGTCATGCATGAAGATGATTTTGTTGGGACATGGTGGCCATCCACCAACCATCCACTACTCCATCCATCTGGACCGTCCAGAGTTGCTTGACACTCATCAGTAAACAAGACTGTTTGAAAATTAGTCTTCATGTATGTCTGGGCCCACTGCAACCATTTCTGCTTGTGAACACTGTTTAGGAGTGGCCGAATAGTAGGTTTATGCACCACAGCAAGCCTTTGAAGGATCCTACACCTTGAGGTTCGAGGGACTCCAGACGCACCAGCAGCTTCAAATAACTGTTTGCTGCTTTGTAATGGTATTTTTGCAGCTGCTCTCTTAATCCAATGAATTTGTCTGCCAGAAAACTTCCTCATTATGCCTTTATTTGCATGAACTCTGTCTGTGCTGTTTCAGTCACAAATCTCATCAGAGTATGATGATCACTCTTAAGTTTTTGTGAAATATCTAATTTTTTCATACCTTGTCCAAGGCATTGCACTATTTAACGCTTTTCAGCAGCAGAGAGATCCTTTTTATTTCCCATATTGTTTGAAACCTGTGACCTGCATAATAATGTGGAACATCATTTTTGAGTAGTTTTCCTTTAATTAGAATCACCTGGAAAATTAATTATCACATGTGTTTAAGATTGATTTCAGTGATTCATTGAGCCCTGAGACACAATACCATCCACGAGTTTATTTGAAAAACAAAACAATGAAATCTTTAAGACACTTAAATCCAATTTGCATAATAATTTGGAACACCGTGTACATAGTTCTTTATAATTGTGAGGATTGCAGATATTGAGGATAAAAATTTTGATGGGAAGAGTGCGTCGTTAAAACAGATCTGTCACCAGATTTCACATTATAATCCTTAAATGTTATTAATCTAATTAAGCTAATATACGGTATATATTTTTCAGAAATTATACAGCCATTATGATGGCTTTTCAAACTGTTCCAGTTATATCCGGCCCCATAAAATGCGTGTTTAAAGAAAACATTGAAAAAAAATTATATAGCCATTCTGATGTATTTTATAAGTAACTACACCAGTCTCATCAGCTGTAAGATTTTATTTTTGTATAGTGAAATTTGGTGATAGCTCTGCTTTAATCTCAACTCTATCCTTTTTTTCCCCTTTCATTTTTAAAGTATCGTATATGCTTGAGTATAAGCAGACCCCCCTAATTTTACCACAAAAAACTGGGAAAACTTATTGACTCGAGTATAAGCCTAGGGTGGAAAATGCAGCAGCTACCGGTAAATGTCAAAAATAAAAATAGATACCAATAAAAGTAAAATTAATTGAGACATCAGTAGGTTAAGTGTTTTTGAATATCCATATTGAATCAGGAGCCCCATATAATGCTCCATACAGTTCATGATGAGCCCCATTAGATGCTCCATACAAAATACGCCCCATATAATGCTCCATACAGTTTGATGGGCTCCATAAGATGCTCCATATTAAAATATGTCCCATATAGTGCTGCACAAATGTTGATTATGACCCCATAAGATGCTCCATAGACACATTTGGACCGTATAATGTTCCACAAATGTGGATTATGGCCCCATAAGATGCTCCATACAGATATTTGCCCCATATAATGCTGCATATGGCCCCATAAGATGCTCATTACAGATAGTTGCCCCATATAATGCTGCACATGGCCCCATACAGATATTTGCCCCGTATAATGCTGCACATGGCCCCATAAGATGCTCTATACAGATATTTTCCCCATATAACGCTGCACATGGCCCCATAAGATGCTCCATACAGACATTTGCCCCATATGCTGTTGCTGCGATTAAAAAAATAAAAAATTACATTCTCACCTCTCAGGCCCCCGGCACTTGCTATATTCACCTGCTCCCCGTTCCGCCTTCCGAGTCCTCTGCACTAATGTTCAGGCAGAGAACGGCGTGCACTAATCGCGTCATCGCGCCCTCTGACCTGAGCGTCACTGCAGAGGACGTGGAAGACGGAGCGGCGCCGACGGTGGGACATGTGAATATGCCCCCATTATACTCACCTGCTCCTGGCGCGGTCCCTGCACGTCTGTTCCTCGGTGCCGGCAGCTTCTTCCTGTAGTGAGTGTTCACATGCTACCGCTCATTACAGTAATGAATATGCGGCTCCACCCCTATGGGAGTGGAGTTGGGTCCATATTCCTTACTGTAATGAGCGGTACCATGTGACCGCTCACTACAGGAAGAAGCTGCCGGCGAACAGATGTGCAGGGACCGCGCCAGGAGCAGGTGAGTATTATTACACTGCTCCCCCTACCCTGCCGACCCATGGGTATGACTCAAGTATAAGCCGAGAGGGTTACTTTCAGCCCAAAAAAGTGGGCTGAAAATCTCTGCTTATACTCGAGTAGATACAGTATTTTCCTCTCTTCTGTATTTTTCTGAACTCTGTTGCAATTTTAAAGTGAATGTGTCAACAAAAATGACTTCAGATTTTTGTTAAATGTATAGTTAATAATTTTTTTTTATTTTTCTCATATAACTTGTATAAAAACTTATAAAAAAATTAAATAAAATAAATATATGCATCATGTTCTTTACGGAGGGCTTTTCAGCAGTCTCATGACATGACCGATAATTCCTTATACAGTGGGTAGCATAGGAGATCTTCCATCCACAAAAGCTCCCGCTCCCTTTACTGTGACTTTTGCCCTCATATCAGCATATTATTTAAATAATTCAATACAGTTCATTAGAATCTGTATCAGTCTGTTGTTGCTAATTTCCATGTGCCCAACAGGAAGTAAGAGTCCTAGTTGGTCGTGCAAAAAGAAAAACTTTTTTTTTTTTTAAAGATTGGTAGTGATATGAATAATAATAATAAAAACAAAGATTAGAAAAAAATTTTAAGAATATAAAAAAGGATAATTTATCAAATAAATAATGTAACCAATAGGTCATTTTCTGATGTCATGTGAAATTTAACCCCTTCACGTTCTTTTTCCGTTTTTGCATTTGTTTTTTGCTCCCCTTCTTCACAGAGCCATAACTTTTTTATTTTTCCGTCAATATGGCCATGTGAGGGCTTGTTTTTTTTGGGATGAGTTGTACTTTTGAATGACTCCATTGGTTTTACCGTATAGTATGCTGAAAAATGGGAACAAAATTCAAAGTCTGGTGAAATCGCTATGAAAGTGCAATTCCACTATTGTTTTTTGTTTGTTTTTTTTTTACCATGTTCACCAAGTGCTAAAACTGCCCTGCCATTATGATTGTCCAGGTCATTACGAGCTCGTAGATACCAAACATGTATAGCTTATTACATGGTGGAAAAAAAAAAGTGTAATTTAATGAAACTCATAGCGTCTCAATTTTTCGGGATGTTGGTTGGGTGAGGGCTTATTTCTTGCGCACCAAGCTAACATTTTTATTGATACCATTTTGATGTAGATACGATGCTTTGATCTCCCGTTATTGCACATTAATGCAATGTTGTGGTGATCAAAAAAACAGAATACTGGTGTTTTGACTTTTTTTCTCGTTACGCCGGATTAATTATTTTTATATATTGATAGATCAAGCGATTCTGAACTCGGCGATGCCAAATATGTGTATATTTTTTTTTATTATTGTTTTATTTTGAATGGTGCAAAAGGGGATGATTTAACCCCTTTCTGACCTCGGACGGGATAGTACGTCCAAAGTCAGAACCTCCGCTTTGATGCGGGCTCTGGCGGTGAGCCCACATCAAAGGTGGGACATGTCAAGCTGACGTGCCCATAATAGCGGCAGGTGGAATCGCGATCCACCCGCCGCTATTAACTAGTTAAATGCTGCTGTCAAATGCTGGCAGTGGCATTTAACTAGCACTTCCAGCAATCGGGCCGGAAATGCGCGCATCGCTGACCCCGTCACATGATCGTGGGTCAGCGATGCATCGCCATGACAACCAGAGGTCTATTGAAGACCTCTATGGTTGTTGATGCCGGATTGCTGTGAGCGCAACCCTGTGGTTGGTGCTCATAGCAATGCAGTAAATCTACATAGGAGCAATCTGAGCATCGCTCCTATGTAGCAGACCCGATCAGGCTATGCCAGCTTCTGGCCTCCCATAGAGGCTTTTGAAGCATGGCAAAAGTAAGGAAAAAAAATATTAAAAAATATGAAAAAAAAATGAAAAAAATATAAAAGTTTATATCACCCCCCACTCACCCTATTCAAAATAAAACAATTTAAAAAAAAATCAAGCCTACACATTTGGTATCGCTGTGTTCAGAATCGCCCAATCTATCAATAAAAAAAAGGATTAACCTGATCGCTAAACGGCGTAGCAAGAAAAAAATTTGAAATGCCTGAATTACGTTTTTTGTCGCCACGACATTGCATTAAAATGCAATAACGGGCAATCAAAAGAACGTATCTGCACCAATATGGTATCATTAAAAACGTCAGCTCGGCACGCAGAAAATAAGCCCTTGCCCAATCCCAGATCACAAAAAATGGAGATGCTACGGGTATCGGAAAATTGCGCAATTTTTTTTTTTTCTTTTTTTTTTAAGCACAGTTTGGAATTTTTTTTTTTCTACTTAGATGAAAAATAACCTGGACATGTTGCGTGTCTATGAACTCGTAATGTCCTGGAGAATCATAAAGGCTGGTCAGTTTTAGCATTAAATGAACTTAGCAAAAAAAAACAAGTGTGGGATTGCACTTTTTTGGATTTTTTTTTTCACGTTTTCTAGTACATGACATGCTAAAACCAATGATGTCGATCAAAAGCACAACTTGCCCCGCAAAAAATAAGCCCCCACATCGCCATATTGATGGAAAAACAAAAAAATGTATGGCTCTGGGAAGGAGGGGAGCAAAAGACGAAAACGCAAAACCGAAACAGCTGGGGTCATGAAGAGGTTAAACTTTTATATATTTTTTTATTATATTTTTTAACACTTTTTAACTTTACACTTGCTTCAATAGTTTCCATGGGAGACTAGAAGCTGCGATCATCCGATCACCTGTGCTAAACTCAGAAGGGCTTCACCCCCTGTGTATCATAAATGCTCCACTTGCCATGAGCATCGACCACTGGGCGAGTCTTATAGTTATCCGGCTATGACAACCACAGAGGTGTCTTGAAGACCCTGGCTTGTCATGCCAACCCATCGGCAACTCACAGTCATGTGACACTGGCGCCAATATGTGGGATTAGTGATATGCTTTCCGCAATATGTTAAATTCCAATTGACAGCGGCATTTAACATGTTAACAGCCGCAGGTGGATCGAGATTCCACCCTCTGCTGTTAGGGGCTCATGTCAGGTGTTGAAATCAGCTGACATGTGCCTGAATAGATGTGGGCTCAGTGCCGGAGCCCACATCAATGGGGGGAGACCCGACATGCGCCGTACATGTATGAACATATCATGAAGGGGTTAAAACTCTTCTTTCCTCAAAGGTGTTGCCAGCTACTAAGACAACCCTTTCTTGAACTAAATGTTTGGCCCCCATAAAATAAAAAAAACTTATACTTCCCCTGCCTGTGCGGTTCCAGTGGTGTCAACACTGTCGGACCTGGAACTCTCGTGCAGTGTTGTGACATGTACCTGACACCACAATATTGTATTGCATTGTTACTATGTTTTTTTGTTTTATTTTTCTAAAACTTTAATACAAATTAAGTTATATTTTGTGCCCCTTAGTGGAGTTTACAGTGAGATCTACTGGTATACTCAATATACAAAAACATTTATTGCCTTGGGTGTCAAGAAGCTAGAGAAAATCTATTAGGTTAAAAGACAGCTTGCCAATATCTCAGTTTTTAATTTGGCATACTCCTGAGCATCCTGTAAGGCCAGGTCATCATAAGCCTTTTGGGGGCTAGCCAGTTAGATAGGGAGTAAACACCTCCACCCATTGTTCTGCCGGCAGCTTCTCCCACTCTGCTACCATCTCAAACACAGTCAAAAATGCATAAACATCATTACCTGAGGTCACCTTTTACATGGCTCGTCTTACCGTCTTCCGGACAGATGAGACATCATTGGACTTGGGGGAGGGTCGGTTTCTCTCTTGCGGATATCCCAAGCCAGGAGTTCCATCTGCCATTGCTGCTGTTGGATCTGCTGCATCAGGAGTTTACTTGTCTCCTTCTGGCTTTGGACTAGGTGCTTGATCAGCTTTTCCATCCCTATAGCCACCTTCACCCAGGACATACCGTTTGTCCACAGCTGTCACACTTGCTTCTGGGGATCTTGACCTCATTCTCCACCAACTGGTAGATCGTCTCGCAAGGCTGCACATAGAAGTAGACACAGGTACACTGTCACTTAAATCTTACACTGGTTTACTAAAGGTACTGCATAGACCAGTACAGAGTTAGCAAAACAAATACGGCCTTTCTAGTCTAACAGGAAAACAATAATATATGGCACAATCCGTTTTGCTGCATGGAGAAACCACAAGAGTTCAGATTTTCCTTATCATGAAAACACAACTCTGGAGCTTGCTCCTCCAGACACACCCAACATTGAAAGAGCTAGAAGGCTGTATATTAACCCTCTGAACTCCACCCACTCTACAGCTGTTCACTCAACTTAGCCCTAAACGTGACTTAGGGTACCGTTACACAAAACGATTTACCAACGATCACGACCAGCGATACGACCTGGCCGTGATCGTTGGTAAGTCGTTGTGTGGTCGCTGGAGAGCTGTCACACAGACCGCTCTCCAGTGACCAACGATGCCGAAGTCCCCGGGTAACCAGGGTAAACATCGGGTTACTAAGCGCAGGGCCGCGCTTAGTAACCCGATGTTTACCCTGGTTACCAGCGTAAACGTAAAATAGAAAAAACACATACTCACATTCCGGTGCCTGCGTCCGCTTCCCTGCACTCCTCCTGCATCCTGTGTAAGTGCCGGCCAAAGCAGAGCGGTGACGTCTCTGCTTTCACTTTATGGCCGGCGCTCACAGTCAGTGCAGGGAAGCAGACAGCCAGGGACCTAACGGACACCGGAATGTAAGTATGTACTGTTTTTTTTTTTTTACATTTACGATGGTAACCAGGGTAAACATCGGGTTACTAAGCACGGCCCTGCGCTTAGTAACCCGATGTTTACCCTGGTTACAAGCGAACGCATCGCTGGATCGGTGTCACACACACCGATGCAGCGATGACAGCGGGAGATCCAGCGACGAAATAAAGTTTCAAACGATCTGCTACGACGTACGATTCTCAGCGGGGTCCCTGATCGCCGCTGCGTGTCAGACACAGCGATATCGTATGGATATCGCTGGAACGTCACGGATCGTGCCGTCGTAGCGATCAAAGTGCCAATGTGAGACGGTACCCTTAGTGTGCTGGAGCATTTTCCTGGGTTCATATCACTGAAGCTAACAACCTCAGTGATACATATCTCCCCTCCAGTACTTTGCCAGTGACTTTGTCACAGGGGGTTGTGTAGGACCACTCAGTTCGGGCAAGAGAGACACTACTGCAACTGGTTTCAATACCTGCTGGGCACTTGACCCATGTCAGCAGCTTCTTACTGCATCTGTTGCAGCAATAAGAGTGCCCTGCTGATCCTTTTTAGTCTTGTTAGAATAGAAATAATTATTACCCTATCAGAAAAGCAGCTGATTGCTGGGGATTAAAAAGACAGAATTGTCTTTTGTCTGAAAGTTGGTTGACTTTGTTAGATCTGTTCAGCAAAATAAATAAATGATCCGTACTGACCCCAATAAATGTAAAACTTGCATAGTTGTGCAAACATAGTATCTTGTTTCTTTTTTCCTGCATCCACTAATAACACACACCACAGTGTATGACTTCCTTGCAGTACACGCTGCATGAAACATGACCAAGGCAGATCCTGCATGAGCGTAAGCTTTCAGAATATCTTGGTCCAAACTCTGAGATGTCCGCATCAGTGGTGCATTTGGCACTGCACACAGAACTCACATGTCCAGGGTAGGAGTTATCCTTACACAGAAAGCTGCTGAGTTCCTAATGAAAATGTATAAGAACTTTAAATTTAGTAACTCCTGACAGTCTATCAGTAAAGACTTCAATCAAATGTTTTCAGCCCCATAATTATCAGAATATAAAAATACTTTTCAGGAACGTTTTGCAGAAAGTCGAAGGAGGATTTGCAAATAAAAATAACAATGATGATTCAAAGGTGGAATGTACAATAGAAATGTGAAGTCGAAAGCAATGAAGATTGTCACGACCTTTCCCTGGATTATATTCTATATGGATCATTGGCTTCTAGGATCTCCACCCAAATAGACCACAATGACCTAATGTTATTCTTTTACAAAAACTATGGCACCGATTAATCAAGATTGCAGTTTTCACACCATCTTAATGAGGGGGCCGGGTGGAGCGTGAAGTGCCGGAATCATTAGGAAGCGAATGTCACTCAGTGAATCGGGAAAGGCGCAAACAGTGGTGTGATCCTTGCTACAAATCTAAGGCTAGTTTCACATTTGCGTTACAATCCGCAGCGTTTAATCCGCAACCTCAAACGCACGAAAACCCGCATGCAAACACATACAAACGCCGCGGTTTTTAGAGGCATAAGATAACGCCTGCGGTTAAAAAAAACGCGGCATTTACACGCTTTTTCATGCATTTGCATGCGTTTGCGTTTTCTGTGCGCATGGTGGAAAATTTAACAGGAGAAAAATGTAGATATACAGACACCGCCAATGGGACTACAGTGGGTGTGTATTATGGGATATCTATATATAGACCCTTTGACTGCTGAAATCTTAACAGTTTGCTACTGCATCCTGTGTCATGATGGATCTTCGCATGGAGAGCTTTTTTTTTTTCAACCTGGATTTAAGCATCAAGCTGTTTCTTGCCTGTGCGTTTGCTTGGGAGCAACAAAGAAATAGAGAACGACAGAGAAGGACACAGGTGGCGTAGGTGTTTTTGGAGACACCCCATTATTGATCTTCGGGAGAGCCATGGAGCCTATCACACGCTATATGGCGAGCTTAATGCCAACCCATACAAAGTCACGGAATATAACAGGATGTCTCAAGACTTTCCAGGAATTGCTTGGCCGTGTCCAAGCAGCCATCCGGAGACAGGACACCCATCTCCGTAGAGCGATTCCAGCAGAGGAACGTCTCCTGGTTACATTAAGGTACGTAATAATTCTAAACAAATGCCAGTCATAATTATTGTTGGTCTGCCATGTATTATTTGCATTTTCCTTTATGTCTTTAGCTAAACACCACCATAAATGGAATTGATTGTAATTTTATTTTTCTGGCAACCGGAGAGAGCTTATCCCTCACTTTCAGTACCAGCTTGGAATTTCCACCGTCTGGAATAGTTGCGGACACCTGCCGGACTTTGTGGAATGTTCTCCGGGATGAATTTATACCCCTACCCACGGAGGACATGTGGATGGAAATTGCAGAAAAATTCTGGAGTGATTTCCCCAACTGTTGGGAGCGGTGGATGGAAAGCACATACGCATTATCAAATCCGCCAGTCCTGGATCGGAGTACTTCAACTACAAGAACATTTTTTCTGTTGTGCTCATGGCAATAGCAGATACGGACTGTCACTTCATCGCCGTTGACATTGGAGCTTTTGGCCGTGGCAATGACTCACAGACTTTCAAGAACTCGGATATGGGCCGACGTGTGTATGGCAAAAATTTTAATTTTCCACTGCCACGACCTCTCCCCAACACTAAAGGCCCACCGATGCCATTTGTTATGCTTGGAGATGAGGCCTTTCAGATGTGTAAAAGCCTACTGAAGCCATATTCCAGTCGGGACTTGAACCACACTAAAAGGATTTATAACTACAGACTGACCAGGGCCCGAAGAACATTAGAGTGTACCTTTGGGATTCTAGTCTCAAAATGGTGCATTCTTGCGACAGCCATTAATCTAAAAATGGAGACAGTCGATGAGGTGGTCAAAGCCTGTGTGGTTCCCCACAATTACATAATGGCTAAGGAGCAACCCAACATTGAACTGGATGAACCAGTTGCAAACCCATTGCCAGATTACCAGCATCACCCGCTGCGGTCAACTGTTGAAGTTGGCAACATGCGGAACCAATTTGCTGCCTATTTTGATTCTGATATTGGACGTGTGGCATGGCAAGACAATATTGTGTAAAATGTCCTGTTGGTTTTGGGTCTGTACCAGTTATGTTTTAAATGTTAATAATATTTTTTGTTAATAAAACAATTTTTGATATCTTGACCGAGTCTTCTATGTATTTCCTCTAAAAACCACTTATGTTGTTAGTGGTAAGGTAGTTGATGTCATTACGTCCTGATTCTGTTCTGCAATATCTATTGGACGCAGACTAAAGAGACGATGGAGGTATAATACAAAGCAGATCTACACTCAGCAAGTCACGTGTCATAAATAATGAATTCATGATGCACATATAACAGCCTCATGAATTCACTATTTCTGACATATGTTCAGGTGAGTATAGATATGCCTTGAATGACCTCCATCGTCTCTTCGGTTTGTGCGAAATAGATTACGTACACTGAATAAAAAATGGAGGTTATAAAAGGCTGTTCTCTACTCACCAGGTCAGGTGTCATAAATGAGTTCAAGATGCATAGTTTTGTGCATCATGAACTCACTATTTATGACACATGACCTGTTGAGTATAGTTCTGCTTTGTATTACCGCCATTTTCTCTTCAGTCTGCAACACAGATTAATCCGACTGAAGAGATTATGGAGAAAATACAAGTTATATATTTTTTTTGCCACCTCATAGCTCTATACCAAACACACAAAGCTGCACTCTTGTACAGTACTTTAATAACTACTGGAGCTATGAGTTGGCAAAACAATATAGTGTGCGGCGCAGTGTTTTATTAGGCGCAGTGTGTGTTGCCGGCGGTGAAATACACAAATAACCAAACATTATTAGGGGCAAAAAACATTATTATTTATTTTGTTAACAATAAAAAAATTTAACTGCACCTGCTTGGGGTAGAGTGACGGAACTGTAGGGTGTGTAGCTGTGAGGCCTGGCTAAGTGTGGACGACACAGGGGTGGCAGGAGAAGGGGCAATTGAAATAGTGGGGTCTGGGAGTTCGGGGATGGGGCTTGATGCATGAGAAGACAGAGACACACTGGAAGGGTGAGACAAACCTGACATTACAGACACATTGGGAGGTGAGGGGGAGGAATTGAGATAGTCCGCTGTTTCTTTTTACCTTTTTGGGATCAGCGCTGCAGTCTGCAGAGCCTCGGTGGGCTCATTTCTTGTGGCCTGGACATAGTGGCTGACCTGTCAGGGTCTGTGTGCCACTGCTGCTGCATGTTAGCGGTGGGAGAGCAGAAGGCCATGCCAGGGTCCTGCTGCTGCTGCAGCATGGTTGTGGTTGGAGGTTGGAAGGCCATGCCATGGTACTGCTGCTGCATGGTGGTGGGGAAGGCCATGCCAGGGTCCTGCTGCTGTTGCATTGTTGTGGGGAAGGCCATGCCAGGGTCCTGATGCTATTGCATGGTTCTGGTGCGGAAGGCCATGCCAAGGTCCTGCTGCTACATGGTGGAGGCAGTGGAGGTCCAATCAGGAGCAGCAGTTGTCATGGTGGTGGCGGTGGGCTGTCCAACAGGTGCTGTAGTGGTGTCCGGCAGTGCTTGGAATGGAGGTGGCTGTGCAGTGGTATGCAGCAGAGCTCGGCATTGAGGTCAAGCATGACAGTGTTGGCACAGGTGGATATGCCGCCACTGTCTGCTGAAAATACCGACTCTGCTGCATAGCCTGCACTTAAGTAGCATTGCAGGTCTGCATGACACTAAGCTGGAGATCAGGAGTAAGGTGTTCTGACATGCCCTGTTCAATGTGATTAAAAAAATGATGTGCTGGCCTCTGGAGGTCGGCTTTCACTTGGTCAAGGCTTTTGGTGACCTCCTGAATACATGTATTCATATGGTTTATGGCACTATCCAGTCGGTCACCCATCGCCTTGAGTCCATCATGAAAGACCGAGCTCAAGTGCAAAAACTCGGGCATGAGTGACCTGTCAGAGGCCCTCTGCCGCCCAAAAAAAATGAGGCAGAGGACTGGGACAGGGGAACACCTGATGGACCAGCTTCCTGGTCTCCTGTCTGTGTGGCAGGCCCACTTGCTGCAGTGCTGCTGGGAGGCTGGGACAGGTCCGTGGCTGTTTGATGAAGGACCGCTCCAGAACCAGGGTCAAGAGTGCTGCTCCATGTGCTGTGAAAAAAGAAGAAAAAAACACATTACTGCAAAACATTTACAATAGTAAAGCGCCGACTCCTGTGGAGTAGAAAAATACAGATTAGGCAATCTAACACAACCCATTATACCACAAAAAATACTTACGTTCTCTGGGCAAGGACCGGTCTCAAAAATGCAAGAATGCGGTGATACTTGTATTTGCGGATCCTTGCTCCAGAACCACTAGGAACCCGGCTCTCTTGACGAAGGTCCTTGTTGAAGCGATCCTTCATTGAACGCCAACGTGTTTTGACTTTGAGCACTGTTGAAAAAAATTAATAATGATTAGACCATGTACTTTTGATCGTGATCACAAAACTGTGTATGATGAGAGAAAATCCTGAGAGTTTCTCTCATCACACACAGTTGTGTGATCCCGGCCAAGGTCACTGCTGCAGCACACCGCATTGCAATACTTACAAAATGCATTTCGGACTCGAGTCGGGGCGTTGTCCCAGCCATCCCACATCGCTTTGGCCACCTTATTCCATAGCCGCCGGATCGTTATGTTGTCTGAGTGCTGCAGAACCCAGGTGTCCCACAATGGGACTCGCTCATGGACAAGGGAGATGAGGAGGTCATTTTCAATGAGGTCCTCATCCCGTTCTGGAACCTAAAAAATAAATAAAGACATTAATGTTGGAGAGATTAACATAAGGAAAAGAAAGAAGACAGAGACAGAAAACTGGCATGAATATTGAAAGTCAAGAAAAACAGGAGTAAAGAAGAAAAAGGTAAAGAAAGAGGAAAGTAAAGAAATGAACATTCAAGAATAGTAAAGTCAGGATACAATAGTCATTGCTGCTCCTGCTCAGCCCCTGCCACAGTGGAAGAACTGCTCTAAAGGAAAAAAAAATTTGATACGGGTAGATGTGACAGTGAATACTTACCAATCTGAAGAGGTGAGTACTCACTTCACTGACATGTTCGGCTTGTGCAGGCCCAGGCCATTGCTCCTCAGAAGAAGATGACATTCTGATGCATGACAGAAAAAAAATGACAGAAATTAGGACATATAGAGACAGAAAATAAAGCATTGGCTTTGATACTCGCATTGTTCAGAGTCTTGTTTCCTGCAAGGTGCTTTCCTCTGTCTGGTCTGCTTCCCAGTCTGTTGTGTAGTGAACTGCCAATGCCCACTCCTTCCTTCTATCAGTTTGTATATGGGGGGTGGCTAATCAGTGTCTAGAAATGTTTTTCTGTGGTGCTACGCATGCATTTACAAACGCAAGCAAACGCATGTGCTTGCGAACGCATGCGTTCACATAGACCGTAATGCGTTTTTTTGCTGCATTCCTTCCGCTAACAACCGCATACGTTTAGAGGCGGAAAATTGATGCCTCTAAAATTACTACATGTAGCATTTTCCACGCCACACCGCAGACGAAATGACGCAGGCGTCGTCAAATGCAGCAAAACGCAACCAGTCGCAGACATCTGCGTACCTAATGTTAAAGATAGGAATACACGACGCATGCGGAAAACTGCGGCACAAACGCTGCGGGCGCAACCGCAAATGTGAAACCAGCCTTACTCCAGTCATGGTCTCGAGAAACAAATGTGGCATAAGAAACGCTGCTGCTCATCATGAATTTGATGAGTGGGGGGGTCACCATGCTTCTATCCTGCCCAAGCTGCGTCCATTTTGTTGGTGCTAGGCAAAAATGGCGTGAGAACGCCAAAGGCGCAGAATTTTAGGTCAGCCAACAGGTGCACCAAAATTATGCCACTTTTCAAAGTTGTTTCCACCAGAATACTGGCATGAAAGGTTTGATGAATCGAGCTCAGTGTTTAATGGATTAAAAACTGTAGCATTTTCTAAAGTCAAATTAACTTTGAAGGATATGAACTTCTGCAGGCATTATTCTTATTATTTTAGATGAAAAATATTTTTGCAAAAGGGCTTTATGCTTACAATTTTGCATCAATTGACATATTACAGTGCAGCTTACAATGAATTCCATCAGAGAATTTGTCTGAAAACTGATTTATGACCAGATTAAAGTGGAAAGGTTACACCTGGACATTTTGGGGTCGATTCATCTTTTGCACCATTTTTGTGTGTAGCTTTGAGCCTTTTTTTTTCTGCTTGCAACAAATTAATCTTTTCATTTGTCTTTTTTAAAGTCACGGTTTTATTTGTTTACATTTTATGTATATATATATATATATATATATATATATATATATATATATATATATATATATATATATATATATATATATATATATATATATATATAATTTTTTATTTTTTTTTCCATTGTGGGTGGTGTTTAGGTTTTCCAGATGTTTTCATCTGACTCATTTGCAATGCAAAAATCTTGCATTGTGCCAGAATTTTGCGACTTTTCAAAGCTTTTTAAGCCAGAATTCTTCCAAGCTTTGTGGACACAGGGCCTATATTGGTCAACAAAACTCCCAGAATTATATTTTTGTAACCTATGTCCGGTTATATCTTTTGCTACTGCATAGCACTGGGCAGCACGGTGGCTCAGTGCCAGTAGGGTCATGAAGTGAGGGCTCTAGTGGTAACCATTCTGCATGGAAATGGCTTAACATGATAACATCTGTCGTGATCTTAAAAGGAAACCTGTCAGTAGGTCTATGCCATATGAGATATGGCCACCATCCCTCAGCCCTGATATACAGCATTCTAATATGCTTTATATGTGCCCAAACTATTGTCTGCAGCAAAAAAAAAACACCTTTTATTATACTCTCCTACAGGAAGGTTGGGTCTGATGGGGGTCGCTGGTCTTGGTCTGGTGCCTCCTCTTATCTTGTGATGCCATCCTCCTGTTCTTCATGTGAATGACACGTCCTGCTTCATCCACACAATGTCCCCATCCTTTATGCATGCACCAGGGAAGGTCAAACAGAATGCTGTATTTTGGGGCTGAAAGGCCTTATCTCATATGGGACAAACCTGATGACAGGTTCCTTTAAACATATTGTTTCTTCATAAAGCTGCTTTTATACTTAATTGAAAGAGGGAAGGTTGATGGTAACTTCTTTTGGTATTTCATCCCTGTTGTAGAGCCCCCAAGTTCATGTTGATTGAAGCCACTGGAGAGGTGGCAAACACCTGAGCTAGACGTTTTCTCTGTTTGAATCTTTTGACTGCTTCATGGCAGAAACCTGAGCTAGATTTTTGTCTCTGGGTCTTATTGCTGCTTCATGGGAAAAACCTAAACTGGACTTTTTCTCTTTTTGGGTCTTGTGACTGCTTCATGGGAAAAACCTGAGCTTGAATTTTTTTCCGGGTCTTGTGACTGCTTCATGGGAAAAACCAGAGCTCTGATTTTTCTCTGGATCTTATGGCTGCTTCATGGGAAAAACCTAAACTGGACTATTTATCTTTTTGGGGCTTATGGCTTCTTCATAGAAAAAACCTGAGCTCGAATTTTTCTCTGCGTTGTGTAGCTGATTCATGGCATAAATGTATGCTAAACTTTCTCTTTTTGGGGCTTATGGTTGCTTCATGGCGAAAACCTGAGCTAGACTTTTTCTTTTGGGTCTTTTGGCTTAGACATATTAGATCCCACTAAACACAACATATATCCCAAATAAAGCTAATGCTATGTTCCTTCTAGAAGTGCAGGTTGTGGCTCAGATATGTGCACCAGTCTTTTATTTAGCAGAGTGAGTATAATCAGGAGTTGATATCCCACTACATGTCCCAGAGGAACGTATTTAAAATCACTGATTCCTCGAGTAGGGTGTAATGGTACCCACTCTGCATCTTAAGGGTACGTGTCCACGTTCAGGATTGCATCAGGATTTGGTCAGGATTTTCCATCAGTATTTGTAAGCCAAAACCAGGAGTGGAACAATTAGAGGAATAGTATAAAAGAAACATATGCACCACTTCTGCATTAATCACCCACTCCTGGGTTTGGCTTACAAATACTGATGGAAAATCCTGACCAAATCCTGATGCAATCCTGAACGTGGACACATAGCCTAACACTGCATAAAGTCCTTGAAAAATCATCTGCCGCTGATTTTTGCCATGCTGAAAATCCTTCTGTGTTGAATTCACTACACAAAGCTTGTAAGATTATCATTTTCATATGTATTAAAGATAACGCACTTTAGATTAAAAAGACCATTTCTGTGATCCGTCCTTTGAATGTACAGCAAAGTATAGTAATATCACAACATTTCTGGCTTAGAACTCTGTAAATCTGTCTTCTTGGCACAACATTTTATGGTTATATAACTCCTGTATTTTACATAAAATTTTTAATGCCCAAAGTAAATTATGTATTCTACACCTGCATTCCCTGGGGAGATTTACATGCACCGTATAAATGACTCTACACTGCTTAAGCAATACCAATCATAAGTTATGTGAGGAAACATTAAAATCCCCTTCTCATAACAATGGTTTACCATGAAAGCAATGTATTTTGTACAGCAGTGTAATTACAACATACATCAATAGTGCTATAACTAGATGCTCTGCTTTTTTTGTGCCTCATACACTTTTAATGACTTTCCCTGCGCAGAATACAGCATTTAAATTAAAAAATTAAAAATTTAGAAGTCGATTGCATCTCTCCCGGTACGGATGGGACGGTATTCGTTCCCAGGGGGGCCATTTGTAAGTAAATACTGATCTGATACTAGCCAGATAATGTGCTTTTGGTTAATTGCGCTATTACAAATATTTTGGGCCCAGGTCTCCCAGTGTCACTATTCACTATTAAATATTCATAACGTCTTTTATTTTAACACTTCCTCTCTTTGTTTTACCATGTCGGCTGCTACTTAACAGTTTGCCCAGATGTCAAGCAGGGCCGAGTCCATGCATACATAATATCCCAACCTCTGGAAGTGATTGGAGATTTGTGTCCTGAGAGCTGACAGCAAAACAGCAGGAGTGTTACTTTGGCAAGAAATACGTGTGTGTACTGCTCTTTACCGTTCAGATTGCTATAGTTTATGGCTCAACTTAAACTTTTATGCTACTTTAGTTCAGCTAAACTTAATATTACAACACAATGCTTTTTTTTTTATAACACTCATACTTTATGTATTATATGTACACTTTTTTGTACATAAATTCAAAATTGACTATTCACAAGATTGGGCAGATCCAGCAAAGGACTAATCAATAAGCCCAGGTCAGCAAAAGACAACCAGCACAGGGGCAGGCTTCCAATATCTTATTTGGCCTTATATAGATCATGTCAGTTTTCCAACTCCATTAATTAGATGACCCAAAAGCCTCAAAGGGAATCTGCCACCAGATTTTGGCTACCTCATCTGGGGGCAGAGATGCTGATTCCAATGATGTATCATTTACTGGGCTGCTTGCTGTAGTTTTGATTAGAAATTGTTTCATATACTGCTATTTGTCTGAAAGCTGAGCTCTGTATAACCAAGTCCCTACGCCATTGACAGATATTTTAACTCTGCCTGCTAACAAGCGGTGCAGGCAGAGTTACAAAGATTAACCTGACTGCTGTGCACGTGAGACTTAGTCAAGCAGTGACAATCTTCAGCTGATAAAACTCTGCACACAGTCTAATAAGTGACACATCCCTGGAATTAGGCTCACTTCTTGCTCTCAGATTGTACACTGTGCATAGGCAGAAAGCTGCCAATTTGTGTTGTTCAGCTTCTTCTCTTATTTGCCACTTATGTTAACAAGTTTTTTTTTCTTTGGTAACCTTTGCTAAAAAAGTACAGAAAAGCCTGTCACTTTTACAAAAAAAACGGCCCAGAGGTAACAGCAAAAATTATTATTGTATGAATTATGTGGATGAAACATATTATAGCATAAGGGGGTCCTCTAAAGCTCCAAACCCCAAGAGCCCCAATGTGCAGTAAACCTGAAGCTTGCCTGGTTGTATGAGTAGTGTAAACCAATGTCTCAAAATTTAATTAACCTGGGTATTGTTTTTGAATGACTGTGTTAATTCAGCTCTAGAAAATCATACAATATACCAATCCTGTCTTCTTTTCCTGCTTTACATCATCAAATAAAAGAAAAACTTTTTTGGTTAACAATTATATGTATGCTACTTCAAAATCATTTTCTTAAAAGTGTAAACATTTTTAGTATAAATCAGTTCAAATTATTGTGATAATTAGCAAAAGATCTTCTTAATAAGAGGTCTGAGCTATGTTTTTCTGATAGGGAATTCCAGATTTCCTGCTAATTCATAAACTCATTAAATTCTGTCAACCTGCAGCCACCACTAGGGGGAGCTCACCGTAGATGGATTTATGTATAATTTTTTTGTTTGTTTTTTTTAACTCCATTACATATGAGTATTCAGTAATCTACAGTTACATAGGTTCAAAAACGACCTAGGATCAAGTTCAATTTTTCTCCACCAAAGTTTTTTTTTTGTCACTAAATTAACTATAACCCACAATGTTGTATACTGAGGAAATCATCTGGTCCTAATTTTAAAGCTGTTGTAGTGTCTGCCATTACTACCTCTTGTGGTCGGGCATTCCACAGTCTGACTGCTCTAACTGTAAAGAACACTTTCCTATTTAGCTGTCGGAATCACCTTTCTTCCACCCGTAATGAGTGCCCCCTGGTCATTAGTATGGTCTTTGGAAGGAATAAGTCCTGTCCTGTCCTCTGTACTGACCACACATATACATGTAAATGAGATCTATTCTGAGGCGTATTTTTTCTAAGCTAAACAATCCCAACTTTTCCAACCTCTTCTGATATGAGAGACCTTCCATCCCTTGTAATAATTTAGTTGCCACCTTTGAACAGACTCTAATTTCTGAATGTCCTTTTTAAATGTGGAGCCCAAAACTGGATCCCGTATTCTAGATGTGGCCTCACCAGTGACTTATAGAGGGGTAACAATATGTTGGGATTGGGGAATTTAATCTCTTTTTATATACCCTAAAGTCTTGTTTGCTTTTATGGCGGCTGCTTGACATTGAGGACTGCTGCTCAGCTTACCTGTAACCAGAATACCCAAGTCCTTCTCCTGTTCTGTAGTCCCGAATATACATCCATTTAATATATATACAGCAATAGGATTAATCCCTCCTAGGTTCATTACTCTACATTTATCTACATTAAACCTCATATTCCAAGTGTTTGCCCATTCAGACATCTTATCCAGATCATTTTGCAAAATTTTAATGGCAAGGTCAGATTTTACTATCCTATGTAGTTTGGTGTCTTCAGCAAAGACTGACGCTTTACTCTCAATCCCATCCACAAAGTCATTACTAAAGAGGTTAAAAATAATCAGTCCTAGCACAGATCCCTGCAGTCCTCACTGCTGACTATATCCCATTTAGAGAATTTACCATATATGACGACTTTGTTTCCTGTCATTTAGCCAGTTCCTTACTCATCTGCATATAGTTTCCCCCAGTCCTTGTTTCTGCAGCTTTAGTATAAGTTTGTTATGTGGTACAGTATCAAATGCCTTTGCAAAGTCGAGATAAATCACATCAGCCGCATTACGTACATCCAGATTTGCACTTACTTTCTCATAGAAACCCAACATGTTAGTTAGACACGACCTATCCTTCGTGAATCCTGTTGTGAAATTGGATTTTGGGCTCCCCCGGTGGCCACTGGTGGAATTGAACTTGTGTGCATCATCCCCTCTGTTCACCTGTTCCCATCAGGATGTGGGAGTCGCTATTTAACCTTGCTCCTCTGTCACTTCCATGCCGGTCAACATTGTAATCAGAAGCCTTTCTGTGCATGTTCCTGCTACCAGACAACTTCCAGCTAAGTCGGACTTTTGTCCTTGTTTGTTTTTTGCATTTTGTTCCAGTTCACAGCTGCAGTTTCGTTTCTGTGTCTGGAAAGCTCTTGTGATCTGAAATTGCCACTCTGATGTTATGAGTTAATACTAGAGTCTTAAAGTAATTTCAGGATGGTGTATTGATAGGGTTTTCAGCTGACCATGAAAGTACCCTTTCTGTCTTCCTGCTATCTAGTAAGCGGACCTCGATTTTGCTAAACCTATTTTCATACTACGTTTGTCATTTTCATCTTAAATCACCGCCAATATATGTGGGGGCCTCTGTCTGCCTTTCGGGGAAATTTCTCTAGAGGTGAGCCAGGACTATATTTTCCTCTGCCAGGATTAGTTAGTCCTCCGGCCGGCGCTGGGCGTCTAGGGATAAAACGCAGGCTACGCTACCCGGCTACTGTTAGTTGTGCGGCAGGTTTAGTTCATGGTCAGTTTAAGTTTCCATCCTTCCAAGAGCTAGTTCCTATGTATGCTGGGCTATGTTCTCTTGCCATTGAGAACCATAACAGTTTGACCGGCCCACAAAGGGTTAAATTAATTGGCAGAGAAAGGAGAGAAAAAAAAAGTCTGCTGAAAAATTTTTTTTTTTTTTTTCCTTCAGTTCTGAGTGTGCTTTCAATTGAATCACTTGCAAGTCTGCCTATATTGCAGCCTTCCTCTCTCTCTCTCCTTCTAATCCTGGAATGGCTCTGTGTTCACCTGTTTAAAATGGATATTCAGAGTTTAGCTGCAGGTTTGAATAATCTCACCACGAAAGTTCAAAACTTACAAGATTTTGTTGTTCATGTTCCTATATCTGAACCTAGAATTCCTTTGCCTGAATTTTTCTCGGGGAATAGATCTTGCTTTCAAAATTTCAGAAATAATTGCAAGTTGTTTTTGTCCCTGGAATCTCGCTCTGCTGGAGATCCTGCTCAGCAGGTCAGGATTGTGATTTCCTTGCTCCGGGGCGACCCTCAAGATTGGGCTTTTGCATTGGCTCCAGGGGATCCTGCGTTGCTCAATGTAGATGCGTTTTTTCTGGCCTTGGGGTTGCTTTATGAGGAACCTCATTTAGAGCTTCAGGCGGAAAAAGCCTTGATGTCCCTATCTCAGGGGCAAGATGAAGTTGAAATATACTGCCAAAAATTCCGTAAATGGTCTGTGCTTACTCAGTGGAATGAGTGCGCCCTGGCGGCGAATTTCAGAGAGGGTCTCTCTGATGCCGTTAAGGATGTTATGGTGGGGTTCCCTGTGCCTGCGGGTCTGAATGAGTCCATGACAATGGCTATCCAGATCGATAGACGTCTGCGGGAGCGCAAACCTGTGCACCATTTGGCGGTGTCTACTGAGAAGACGCCAGAGAATATGCAATGTGATAGAATTCTGTCCAGAAGCGAACGGCAGAATTTTAGACGAAAAAATGGGTTGTGCTTTTATTGTGGTGATTCAACTCATGTTATATCAGCATGCTCTAAGCGTACTAAGAAGCTTGATAAGTCAGTTTCAATTGGCACTTTTCAGTCTAAGTTTATTCTATCTGTGACCCTGATTTGTTCTTTATCATCTATTACCGCGGATGCCTATGTCGACTCTGGCGCCGCTTTGAGTCTTATGGATTGGTCCTTTGCCAAACGCTGTGGGTATGATTTAGAGCCTCTTGAAACTCCTATACCTCTGAAGGGGATTGACTCCACCCCATTGGCTAGTAATAAACCACAATACTGGACACAAGTAACTATGCGAATTAATCCGGATCATCAGGAGATTATTCGCTTTCTTGTGCTGTATAATCTACATGATGTGTTGGTGCTTGGATTGCCATGGCTGCAATCTCATAACCCAGTCCTCGACTGGAACGCTATGTCTGTGTTAAGCTGGGGATGTAAGGGGATGCATGGGGACGTACCTTTGGTTTCCATTTCGTCATCTATTCCCTCTGAGATTCCTGAATTCTTGTCTGACTATCGTGACGTTTTTGAAGAACCTAAGCTTGGTTCATTACCTCCGCACCGGGAGTGCGATTGTGCCATAGATTTGATTCCGGGTAGTAAATACCCTAAGGGTCGTTTATTTAATCTGTCTGTGCCTGAACATGCTGCTATGCGAGAATATATAAAGGAGTCCTTGGAAAAGGGACATATTCGTCCTTCGTCATCTCCCTTAGGAGCCGGTTTTTTCTTTGTGTCTAAGAAAGATGGCTCTTTGAGGCCGTGTATTGATTATCGGCTTTTGAATAAAATCACGGTTAAATATCAATATCCGTTGCCACTGCTGACTGATTTGTTTGCTCGCATAAAGGGGGCCAAGTGGTTCTCTAAGATAGATCTCCGTGGGGCGTATAATTTGGTGCGAATTAAGCAGGGGGATGAGTGGAAAACCGCATTTAATACGCCCGAGGGCCACTTTGAGTATTTGGTGATGCCTTTTGGCCTTTCAAATGCCCCTTCAGTCTTTCAGTCCTTTATGCATGACATTTTCCGTGATTATTTGGATAAATTTATGATCGTGTATCTGGATGATATTCTGATTTTTTCGGATGACTGGGACTCTCATGTCCAGCAGGTCAGGAGGGTTTTTCAGGTTTTGCGGTCTAATTCCTTGTGTGTGAAGGGTTCTAAGTGCGTTTTTGGGGTTCAAAAGATTTCCTTCTTGGGATACATTTTTTCCCCCTCTTCCATCGAGATGGATCCTGTCAAGGTTCGGGCTATTTGTGATTGGACGCAACCCTCTTCTCTTAAGAGTCTTCAGAAATTTTTGGGCTTTGCTAACTTTTATCGTCGATTTATTGCTGGTTTTTCTGATGTTGTTAAACCATTGACTGATTTGACTAAGAAGGGTGCTGATGTTGCTGATTGGTCCCCTGCTGCTGTGGAGGCCTTTCGGGAGCTTAAGCGCCGCTTTTCTTCCGCCCCTGTGTTGCGTCAGCCTGATGTTGCTCTTCCTTTTCAGGTTGAGGTCGACGCTTCTGAAATCGGAGCTGGGGCGGTTTTGTCGCAAAGAAGTTCCGACTGCTCCGTGATGAAACCTTGTGCTTTTTTTTCTCGGAAATTTTCGCCCGCCGAGCGGAATTATGATATTGGGAATCGGGAGCTTTTGGCCATGAAGTGGGCTTTTGAGGAGTGGCGTCATTGGCTTGGGGGGGCTAGACATCAGGTGGTGGTATTGACCGACCACAAAAATTTAATTTATCTTGAGTCCGCCAGACGCCTGAATCCTAGACAGGCGCGCTGGTCGTTGTTTTTCTCTCGGTTTAATTTTGTGGTGTCATACCTACCGGGTTCTAAGAATGTTAAGGCGGATGCCCTTTCTAGGAGTTTTGAGCCTGACTCCCCTGGTAATTCTGAACCTACAGGTATCCTTAAGGATGGAGTGATATTGTCTGCCGTTTCTCCAGACCTGCGGCGGGCCTTGCAGGATTTTCAGGCGGATAGACCTGATCGTTGCCCACCTGGTAGACTGTTTGTTCCTGATGATTGGACCAGTAAAGTCATTTCTGAGGTTCATTCTTCTGCGTTGGCAGGTCATCCTGGAATCTTTGGTACCAGGGATTTGGTGGCAAGGTCCTTCTGGTGGCCTTCCCTGTCACGAGATGTACGAGGCTTTGTGCAGTCTTGTGACGTTTGTGCTCGGGCCAAGCCTTGTTGTTCTCGGGCTAGTGGATTGTTGTTGCCCTTGCCTATCCCGAAGAGGCCTTGGACGCACATCTCGATGGATTTTATTTCGGATCTTCCTGTTTCTCAGAAGATGTCTGTCATCTGGGTGGTGTGTGACCGTTTCTCTAAGATGGTCCATTTGGTTCCCCTGCCTAAGTTGCCTTCTTCTTCCGAGTTGGTTCCTCTGTTTTTTCAAAATGTGGTTCGTTTGCATGGTATTCCGGAGAATATCGTTTCTGACAGAGGAACCCAATTCGTGTCTAGATTTTGGCGGGCATTCTGTGCTAGGATGGGCATAGATTTGTCTTTCTCGTCTGCTTTCCATCCTCAGACTAATGGCCAGACCGAGCGGACGAATCAGACTTTGGAGACATATTTGAGGTGTTTTGTGTCTGCAGATCAGGATGATTGGGTTGCTTTTTTGCCTTTAGCGGAGTTTGCCCTCAATAATCGGGCCAGCTCTGCCACCTTGGTGTCTCCTTTTTTCTGTAATTCGGGGTTTCATCCTCGATTTTCCTCCGGTCAGGTGGAATCTTCGGATTGTCCTGGAGTGGATGCTGTGGTGGAGAGGTTGCATCAGATTTGGGGGCAGGTGGTGGACAATTTGAAGTTGTCCCAGGAGAAGACTCAGCTTTTTGCCAACCGCCGGCGTCGGGTTGGTCCTCGGCTTTGTGTCGGGGACTTGGTGTGGTTGTCTTCTCGTTTTGTCCCTATGAGGGTTTCTTCTCCTAAGTTTAAGCCTCGGTTCATCGGCCCGTACAAGATATTGGAGATTCTTAACCCTGTGTCCTTCCGTTTGGACCTCCCTGCATCTTTTTCTATTCATAATGTTTTTCATCGGTCATTGTTGCGCAGGTATGAGGTACCGGTTGTGCCTTCCGTTGAGCCTCCTGCTCCGGTGTTGGTTGAGGGCGAGTTGGAGTACGTTGTGGAAAAAATCTTGGACTCCCGTGTTTCCAGACGGAAACTCCAGTATCTGGTCAAATGGAAGGGATACGGTCAGGAGGATAATTCTTGGGTGACTGCCTCTGATGTTCATGCCTCCGATCTGGTCCGTGCCTTTCATAGGGCTCATCCTGATCGCCCTGGTGGTTCTGGTGAGGGTTCGGTGCCCCCTCCTTGAGGGGGGGGTACTGTTGTGAAATTGGATTTTGGGCTCCCCCGGTGGCCACTGGTGGAATTGAACTTGTGTGCATCATCTCCTCTGTTCACCTGTTCCCATCAGGATGTGGGAGTCGCTATTTAACCTTGCTCCTCTGTCACTTCCATGCCGGTCAACATTGTAATCAGAAGTAGTGTTGAGCATTCCGATACTGCAAGTATCGGGTATCGGCCGATACTTGCTGTATCGGAATTTCCGATACCGAGATCCGATACTTTTGTGGTATCGGGTATCGGGTATCGCAACAACATTAATGTAATAATGTGTAAAAAAGAGAATTAAAATAAAAAATATCGCTATACTCACCTGTCCGACGCAGCCGGGACCTCAGCGAGGGAACCGGCAGTGTTGTTTGTTTAAATTTCGCGCTTTTACTTGGTTACGTGAAGTCCCGGCTTGTGATTGGTCAGGGCGGCCATGTTGCCGGGACGCAGACCAATCACAGCAAGCCGTGACGAAATTACGTCACGGCTTGCTGTGATTGGTCCGCGTCCCGGCAACATGGCCGCCATTAACCAATCACAAGCCGTGACGTCACGGGAGGCTGGACATGCGCGTATTTTGAAAAGCGCGCGTGTCCAGCCTCCAGTGACGTCCCGGCAACATGGCCGCCATTAACCAATCACAAGCCGGGACGTCACGGGAGGCTGGACATGCGCGTATTTTGAAAAGCGCGCGTGTCCAGCCTCCCGTGACGTCACGGCTTGTGATTGGTTAATGGCGGCCATGTTGCCGGGACGCGGACCAATCACAGCAAGCCGTGACGTAATTTCGTCACGGCTTGCTGTGATTGGTCCGCGTCCCGGCAACATGGCGCCGTGACCAATCATAAGCCGGGACGTCACTGGAGGCTGGACACGCGCGCTTTTCAAAATACGCGCATGTCCAGCCTCCCGTGACGTCACGGCTTGTGATTGGTTAATGGCGGCCATGTTGCCGGGACGCGGACCAATCACAGCAAGCCGTGACGTAATTTCGTCACGGCTTGCTGTGATTGGTCCGCGTCCCGGCAACATGGCCGCCCTGACCAATCACAAGCCGGGACCTCACGTAACCAAGTAAAAGCGCGAATTTTAAACAAACAACGCTGCCGGTTCCCTCGCTGAGGTCCCGGCTGCGTCGGACAGGTGAGTATAGCAATATTTTTTATTTTAATTCTTTCTTTTACACATTAATATGGTTCTCAGGGCCTGAAGGAGAGTTTCCTCTCCTTCAGACCCTGGGAACCATCAGGAATACCGTCCGATACCTGAGTCCCATTGACTTGTATTGGTATCGGGTATCGGTATCGGATTGGATCCGATACTTTGCCGGTATCGGCCGATACTTTCCGATACCGATACTTTCAAGTATCGGACGGTATCGCTCAACACTAATCAGAAGCCTTTCTGTGCATGTTCCTGCTACCAGACAACTTCCAGCTAAGTCGGACTTTTGTCCTTGTTTGTTTTTTGCATTTTGTTCCAGTTCACAGCTGCAGTTTCGTTTCTGTGTCTGGAAAGCTCTTGTGATCTGAAATTGCCACTCTGATGTTATGAGTTAATACTAGAGTCTTAAAGTAATTTCAGGATGGTGTATTGATAGGGTTTTCAGCTGACCATGAAAGTACCCTTTCTGTCTTCCTGCTATCTAGTAAGCGGACCTCGATTTTGCTAAACCTATTTTCATACTACGTTTGTCATTTTCATCTTAAATCACCGCCAATATATGTGGGGGCCTCTGTCTGCCTTTCGGGGAAATTTCTCTAGAGGTGAGCCAGGACTATATTTTCCTCTGCCAGGATTAGTTAGTCCTCCGGCCGGCGCTGGGCGTCTAGGGATAAAACGCAGGCTACGCTACCCGGCTACTGTTAGTTGTGCGGCAGGTTTAGTTCATGGTCAGTTTAAGTTTCCATCCTTCCAAGAGCTAGTTCCTATGTATGCTGGGCTATGTTCTCTTGCCATTGAGAACCATAACAGAATCCATGCTGGTTGTCAGTTATTATATTATTCTCTACAATATATTTCTGCAGGTCATCTCTTATAATGCCCTCAAAAATTTTGCACACTACTGATGTCAGATTACGGGATGGTAGTTGCCTGGATTCACCTTCTTGCCTTTCTTAAATATAGGTACAACATCAGCCATCCTCCAATCCTGTGGCACCACCCCTTTTACAAGAGAGTCTAAGAAATTAAGATACAGCGGTCTGTCAAATATTGTGCTCAATTCCATCAGTATCCGTGGATGAATACCATCTGGGCCAGGGGATTTGTCAATGTTTAATCTGCTCAGACGCAGGCATATTTCTTCACTACAGGTGCTTCTCATAAAATTAGAATATCATCAAAAAGTTAATTTATTTCCGTTCTTCAATACAAAAATTGAAACTCATATATTATATAGTCATTACAAAGAGAGTGATCTACTTCAAGTGTTTATTTCTGTTAATGTTGATGATTATGGCTTACAGCCAATGAATACCCAATAGTCATTATCTCAGTAAATTAGAATACTTTATATCACCAGCTTGAAAAATTATTTTAAAATCCGAAATGTTGGCCTACTGAAATGTATGTTCAGTAAATTCACTCAATACTTAGTCGGGGCTCCTTTTGCATCAATTATTGTATCAATGCGGCGTGGCATGGAGGCAATCAGCCTGTGACACTGCTGAGGTGTTATGGAAGCCCAGGTTGCTTTGATAGTGGCCTTCAGCTTGTCTGCATTGTTGGGTCTGGTGTGTCTCCTCTTCCTCTTGACAATACCCCATAGATTCTCTATGGGGTTAAGATCAAGCACAGTGATACTGTTATTAAACCAGATATTGGTACTTTTGACAGTGTGGACAGGTGCCAAGTCCTGCTAGAGAATGAAATTTCCATCTCCAAAAAGCTTGTCGGCAGAGAGAAGCATGAAGTATTCTAAAATTTACTGGTAGATGGCTGTGCTGACTTTGGTCTTGATAAAACACAGTGGACCTACACCAGCAGTTGACATGGCTTCCCAAACCATCACTGATTGTGGAAACCTCATACTAGACCTTGGAAATCAAGGTCACAGAGTCTGGAGGAAGAGTGGAGAGGCCACAATCCAAGCTGCTTGAGGTCTGGTGTGAAGTTTCCACAGTCAGTGATGGTTTGGGAAGCCATGTCATCTGCTGGTGTAGGTCCACTGTGACTGTGTTTTATCAAAAACAAAGTCAGCACAACCATCTACCAGGAAGTTTTAGAGCACTTCATGATTCCCTCTGCTGACAAGCTTTTTGGAGATTTCATTCTCCAGCAGGACTTGGCACCTGTCCACACTGCCAAAAGTACCAATACCTGGTTTAAAAACAACAGTATCACTGTGCTTGATTGGCCAGCAAATTTGCCTGACCTTAACCCCATAGAGAATCTATGGGGTATTGTCAAGAGGAAGATGAGACACCAGACCCAACAATACAGACGAGCTGAAGGCTGCTATCAAAGCAACCTAGGCTTCCATAACACCATCCTAACATAATGCCCCCCGAGCAAGCATTGATAGCGAAACGCGCACCGGGTCCTCTCCCGTGTCCAGCATTTAGGTTGGTATTACCTTCATTACCATGCAGCACTTGCTGATACATCTACTGTGGGTGTTGGGGACTTTTATCTATTAATGATAACTTTATTTACCTATAGTATGGTTGTACTTTTTGATGGCTTTATACATTTTGATCGCACTGATTGATGTAATATATGGTGACTAGTTACCTATAGCGTTTGTGCACTTGCATATTTATGTATGCCACAGTATAAACCCTTGCATGTACTAAATTTTGTCCCCCCTGTTTCAGGGCTTATCTGTCCTATATACGTTGTGTATACCCCCTTGCACTTGTATTGCATTATATTTCTGCTGGGCATGGCACTTAGGTGTCACTATCCTTGTTATTTTCTTTAAGTATTTTAATGGCTACTGTTTGTACTAATTCTTAATAAACATACATATATACATACATTTAATTGTATTCTGCTCTGTGATTCACTTTTTTGCTTTGGGAAATATATTCCATAACACCTCAGCAGTGTCACAGGCTGATCGCCTCCATTCCACACCGCATTGATGCAGTAATTGATGCAAAAGGACCCCTGACCAAGAATTGAGTGCATTTACTGAACGTAGTTCAGTAGTTCTACATTTTGGATTTTAAAATCATTTTTCAAGCTGGTGTTATAAAGAATTCTAATTTACTGAGATGATGACTTTTGGGTTTTCATTGTCTGTAAGCCATAATCATCAACATTAAGAAAAATAAATGCTTGAAATAGATCACTCTGTTTGTAATGACTCTATAGAATGAGTTTAAATTTTTATATTGAAGAACTGAAATTAACTTTTTGATGATATTCTAATTTTGTGAGAAGCACCTGTAATTACCGTATTTTTCGCTTTGTAAGACACACTTTATTTCCCCCAAATTTGGGGGGGAAATGGGGGTGCATCTTACAAAGCGGATATACCGCTTACCGTTACAGGCTGGGATGAGGGGGTGTCCGCCACCGCTGCCGCCCGCCACCGCTGCCGCGGTTGTCCGCTGCTGCCCAGGG
The DNA here is from genome assembly GCF_051348905.1 of Ranitomeya variabilis. Classification (NCBI taxonomy): domain Eukaryota; kingdom Metazoa; phylum Chordata; class Amphibia; order Anura; family Dendrobatidae; genus Ranitomeya; species Ranitomeya variabilis. The sequence continues at coordinate 74,182,202 of NC_135233.1, forward strand.
TGATGCTGGAGGCTCCGGTGCTGCGAGGGGCTCTGGTGACATTTTGTAAAAGGCCAGAGCCCCCCGGCAGTTCGTCCATGCTTTCCTGTGTGACGGACTCCAGTAAAATGACCTCCGGAATCTCGGGAGATGAGATTTCAGCGCTGAGATCTCATCTCTCGAGATCTTGGTCCCAAGATCTCCATCTTCACATGCGCCCCCTCCCGGTGGCCATTTTCCCAAAGTCCACTGCACAGGAAAGCATGGACGAACTGCCGGGGGTCTCTGGCCTTTCACAAAATGTCGGCAGAGCCCCCCGCAGCACCGGAGCCTCCCTGCAGCACCAGAGCCCCCCTGCAGATACCCTCATCCCAGCCTGCAGCAATTCTCCACTCCTGCCTCCAGCAACGACCCTGGGACCCTGATCCACTGCAGCCACAACCCCTGGTAAGCAATAAGATGCGTGGATTATAAGAAGCCCCACCAATTTGTTGAAAAAAGTTTTTTCCTATTTTTCTCAAAATTTGTGGTGCGTCTTATAATCCAGAGCGTCTTACAAAGTGAAAAATACGGTATATCAGATGGTGAACTTTGAAATTTGCCTTGTTGAATGATCCTTGGTTAGTTAATTAGAGAACACGGATGAAAAGTGCCTATTTAATATCAGCCTTTTCTTTGTCCTCTATTATTATCTTGGTATTATCGTCTTATAAGGGGTCTATACCATCTTTTTTTTTCTTTTTGGCATTGTTGTATTTATAAATTGTCGAGGGATTTATTTTAATGTCACTGGCAATTTGTTTCTCTGTGGATAACTTTGCTAGCTTTATTTCTTTTTTTGCATTTCTTAGAGCTTTATACTCCTGAAATGCTATTTCTGTATTCTCGGCCTTCAGGATTTTGAATGCCCTTTGTTTTACTCTGATTAATCTTTGTAGTGTCTTATTTATCCATTATGGTTTCTTTTTATTCCTGGACATTCTATTCACCAGAGGATCCAAGTTTTCTACAGGATTCTAGTACAACCCCTGGGAAAAATTATGGAATCACAGGCCTTGGAGGATGTTCAGTCAGTTGTTTAATTTTGTAGAAAAAAAGCAGATCACAGACATGGCACAAAACTAAAGTAATTTCAAATGGCAACTTTCTGGCTTTAAGAAACACTAAAAGAAATCAAGAACAAAAAATGTGGTAGTCAGTAATGGCTACTTTTTTTTACCAAGCATAGGGAAAAAATTATGGAGTCACTCAATTCTGAGGAAAAAATTATGGAATCACCCTGTAAATTTTCATACCCAAAAATAACACCTGCATCAAATTAGATCTGCTAGTTAGTCTAAAAAGTAGTGATCACGCCTTGGAGAGCTGTTGCACCAAGTGGACTAACATGAATCATGGCTCCAACACGAGAGATGTCAATTGAAACAAAGGAGAGGATTATCAAACTCTTAAAAGAGGGTAAATCATCACGCAATGTTGCAAAAGATGTTGGTTGTTCACAGTCAGCTGTGTCTATAATCTGGGCCAAATACTAACAACATGGGAAGGTTGTTAAAGGCAAACATACTGGTAGACCAAGGAAGACATCAAATTGTCAAGACTGGAAGCTTAAAGCAATATGTCTCCAAAACAGGAAATGCACAACAAAACAAATGAGGAACGAATGGTTGGAAACTGGAGTCAACGTCTGTGACCGAACTGTAAGATACCGCCTTAAGGAAATGGGATTTACAGAAAGAAAAGCTAAGTGAAAGCCATCATTAACACCTAAACAGAAAAAATCAATGTTACAAAGGGCTAAGGAAAAGCAATCGTTGGCTGTGGATGACTGGATGAAAGTCCTATTCAGTGATGAATCCCGAATCTGCATTGGGCATGGTGATGATGCTGGAACTTTTGTTTGGCGCCATTCCAATGAGATTTATAAAGATGACTGCCTGAAGAGAACATGCAAATTTCCACAGTCATTGATGATATGGGGCTGTATGTCAGGTTAAGGCACTGGGGAGATGGCTGTCATTACATCTTCAATAAATGCACAAGTTTATGTTGATATTTTGGACACTTTTCTTATCCCATCAATTGAAAGAATGTTTGGGGTTGATGAAATCATTTTTCAAGATGATAATGCATCCTGCCATAGAGCAAAAACTGTGAAAATATTCCTTGAAAAAAGACACATAAGGTCAATGTCATGGCCTGCAAATAGTCCAGATCTCAATCCAATTGCAAATCTTTGGTGGAAATTGAAGAAAATGGTCCATGACAAGGCTCCAACCTGCAAAGCTGATCTGGCAACAGCTCTCAGAGACGGATGGAGCCAGATTGATGAAGAGTACTGTATGACCCTCATTAAGTCCATGCCTCAGAGACTGCAAGCTGTTATGTAAGCCAGAGTTTGTGCTACAAAATACTAGTGATGTTTGAGAATGTTTTTTTTGTTTGTTTTTCATGATTCCATTGATTTTTGCTCAGAATTGAGTGATTCCATAATTTTTCCCCTATGCTTGGTTAAAAAAGTAACCATTACTGACTACCACATTTTTTGTTCTTCATTTCTTTTAGTGTTTCTAAAAGCCAGAAAGTTGCCATTTGAAATTACTTTAGTTTTATGTCATGTATGTGATCTGCTTTTTTTTTACAAAATTAAACAACTGAATGAACATCCTCCAAGGTCGGTGATTCCATAATTTTTGCCGGGGGATGTAGTATATACTTAAACATGCCTATTCTCCTAAATTCCCTCTTACAGTTAGGGTGTGATCCTTTTTCTTGTTCTGGTAACTACCACTGTGATTCTATCATTAGTGATGAAGGCTTATGCTCCCCATGGGGCAGATGTATTTTACCTCGCAACAGGCCAATACTAGCATCAGAGGCCGCCTATGTCGTATGAGTGCCCTTTATAAACTAAAGTCAGAAGAGCAAAAGTTCTTTCATCAAAAATGTCAGTACTTGAGAAATTACAAATGAGTTTTAGCAGTCTCCAGACTGGATTGCCCAAGAGGTTCAGCATTCATCACAAGGAACATTTATGATCTGAAATGTGACCTCTCAATACCTTAAGCCTATCAATTCCAGAGCAAAATGATTCCCTATAATTTCTACAGATGACATTTAATATGTAAGGTATTAATGACATACCAAGATGTTTATTGGTCACCTGGGAGGACAGGAGAGACGGAACTGTCTGCCGAACGTGTTGCCCATAGACATTTGAAACTTTATGTAACGTGTGAAGAAATAATCAAGGAGGGAATTTTGCTAAGGATATATTTGGTGTTCAATGACTTAAACACATAATAATTTGAGTTTCTCAACTTTGGCAGTTAGTAAGAAAGTATCTTGTAAATTAGACAAAGTTTAATAAGTTAAATGTTAAGTTGACTTTAGTCCATTGTGTTATTGCTTGCATAGATATATTCAATAAGACTACAAACAATTTGCACCGCTTAACATATTTTTTTTGTGATGCCAAAATAAATTGGGAGATAGTTTTTATGTCATATTATGTTTGTAGCGCGCCTTTTAAAAGGACTACACTTTCCAGTTTGCAAATTGGCAGAGCAATATACTGTATAGTTATATATTGAGCCTGTATAGAGATTTCTGCTCTGAAGCTTTTGTGTGTAAGTATTTACAAAGTAACACTTTTTTTTTTTATGTACAGTAAATTGAGCCTTCGAGGTGCTCCTTGCTCTTTAGAACAAAATCAAAGCAAAATGATAGTTGGAACTGTACACAAATACAATATACATAACATAAAGCTGCAAGTTTTAGATATATCATCATTTGGCATTATCTCTCTTACCCCAAAAATAAATAAATCTCAGATCAACCTGTTCTTTTGTATACTCGCATAGTATCGTGATCATTGCTAAACTGAGTGTACTAACACGTGACATGAGCATTATGAAGCTTCTTGCCATGCAGTCATGAAATTAATGAGGAGACTTACTGTACTTTGTTTTACACAGCTATTCACAGGACTTACAGTGGGAAAAAAAAGTATTTAGTCAGCTACCAATTGTGCAAGTTCTCCCACTTAAAAAGATGAGAGAGGCCTGTAATTGACATCATAGGTAGACCATAACTGAGAGTCAAAATTAGAAAACAAATTCAGAATAGCACCTTGTCTGATTTGGCAAAATTTATTTTGCAAATTATGATGGAAAATAAATATTTGGTCATTATCAAAAGTTTATCTCAATATTTTGTTATATATCCTTTGTTGGCAATTACAGAGGTCAAATGTTTTATGTAAGTCTTCACAAGGTTGGCACACACTATTGGCAGTTGTCATGAACATGTGTTTGGTTACCCCAGTTCTTTCTTCAGGGATTTATTTATATCCCACTTCCCAGTTCCGGTTTGGAACTTGCAGCTCTCTGGTGCCCCCCTTACCCTCAGGTCAGTCAGGGAACTGCACCTAGGATAATTAGTCACCAGAAAGGCTGCTCGGTCATGTGCTGGCTATTGGGCACCCTGCAGGGAGGGTAATATACCTATTCCCATTCGCAGCCGGGCAATACTCTTTTATAAACCCCTTTCTGTCACTGCCAGCTATACCCAACAAGCACAGTACACTCTGCTGCCACCAGCTCCTATTCCTATGATTAATAGCGGGTCAGGAGCCAACCCAATTAGTAGCATAATTTACTTCAGAAGACGTTGGAGGTACATTTAGAGCAAGGAGAACAAAGCTTGTAAATATTATAACTTTTACTCCAAAAAGAAATAGGCAGTGTTTACAAAAGGTATAAAAAACGATATTACAAGATGAGACAATTATAGTATGTACAGAATGATTGCAAAATAAAAGGGATTAAAGTTGAAAAAAAACACACTTGTCTCATATCATGTCTGGCCATGCGGCTGGGGGAAGGGCGACACATCCCAATGCATCAGAGCAGATTGCACAGTTGGTTAGTTGACTTCCTGGGCAGACTAAAAACCCCCTCTCTTATCCCGCCGAAAACCAAGGCACTCCCACTGTACTGACCTCACTGGGTGGTTGGGGAACTCATATTTCTGAAGTTATGAAATACTGTATTACCCATATCTCTTAGGTTGAACCTCATAAAAGAAAGACAAAATTATCATTATGCTCAGCATGACACGGGGGTTCATTTAAGTATAAACACCAAGTGGATACATGACCTGCTTATGGAGAAATCCATTCCTTGGATTTTGTTGGGTTTTGATAATAGAGATTTCACTGGGTTATAGATCTAACGGTGAACATTCGGAATATGTAACTTTTATATCTCTATCACTAATTGGGGTCAAGTTATGCTCTACTATTAAGTTTTTAAATGAACAAAAGAGCACGTTTCCACAACTGCCTTCAGCCAGCTTAGGGCCATAAACTACTCAGTGGGGGGCTGCTAGCACACTAGTATGTTGCACAGTGTGCATAGTGAAAAGGAGCTAGGAGGGGGCTTCAAAAAGCCCACAGCGTGTCTGTAAAGCCATGGAACCTTCTAGAAGTATATTCAGAATATGGCATATTTATATTATCGTGACAGTGGTACGTCGGCCCATTCCTCCATGCAGATCTCCTCTAGATCAGTGATGTTTTGAGCCTGTAGCTGGGCAACACAGACTTTCAACTTCCTCCAAAGGGTTTCTTTGAGGTTGAGATCTGGAGACTGGCTAGGCCACTCCTGGACCTTCATATGCTTCTTACGAAGCCACTCCTTCATTGCCCTGGTGGTGTGCTTGGGATCATTATCATGTTGAAAGACCCATCCACGTTTCATCTTCAATGCCCTTGCTGATGGAAGGAGGTTTGCACTCAAAATCTCACGATATGTAGCCCCATTCATTCTTTCATGTACACGGATCAGTCGTCCTCATCCTTTGACAGAGAAACAGCCCCGAAACATGATGTTGCCACCCACATGCTTCACAGTAGGGATGGTGTTCTTTGAATGCAACTCGGCATTCTTTCTCCTCCAAACACGATGAGTTTTGTTTCTACCAAACAGTTCTACTTTGGTTTCATCAGCCCATATGACATTCTCCCAGTACTCTTCTGGGTAATCCAAATGCTCTCTAACAAATTTCAGAGGGGCCTGGACATGTACTGGCTTAAGCACGGGGACACATCTGGCACTGCATGATCTGAGTCCCTGGTGGCGTAATGTGTTACTGATGGTGGCCTTTGTTACCGTGGTCCCAGCTCTATGCAGGTCTTTCAATAGGTCCCCCCGTGTGGTTCTGGGATTTTTGATCACCGTTCTTATCATTTTGACCCCACTGGGTGAGATCTTGTGTGGAGCCCCAGATCGAGGGAGAATATTAGTGGTCTTGTATGTCTTCCATTTTCTTATTATTGCTCCCACAGTTGATTTCATCACACCAAGCTGCTTGCCTATGGCAGATTCATTCTTCTCAGCCTGGTTCAGGGCTACAATTTTGTTTCTGGTGTCCTTCGACCCCTCTGGTCTTCACCGTAGTGGAGCTTGGAGTGTGACTGTTTGAGGTTGTGGACAGGTGTCTTTTATACTGTTACGTTCAAACAGGGTCCATTACTGTAGGTAATGAGTGTATGACAGAGGAGCTTCTTAAAAAAGAAGTTGCAGGTCTGTGAGAGCCAGAAATCTTGCATGTTTTTAGGTGACCAAATACTTATTTTCCACCATAATTTGCAAAATAAATATTGCCAAATCAGACAAGGTGATTTTCTGGATTTGTTTAATCATTTTGTCTCTCATAGTTGTGGTCTACCTATGATGTCAATTACAGGCCTCTCTCTTCCTTTTAAGTGGGAGAACTTGCACAATTGGTGGCTGACTAAATACTTTTTTTCCCCACTGTACATGGGAATAAACTGGTGAATCATTGTGTGATTTCCTTTTATTACTGAAATTTAAAGGTGTAAATACAATTGAGGTAGGAGGTGGTAAATGCACCAGTGTGTCTATTCGCACAGATTTCAGAATAAGCGAACAGTGGAAGGGTAGGAAAATGTATTTAAATTTGCTATGAAAGATTAAGCGTGGCTCCTTAGCTAAACTTGAGCCTTGCCTTGTCAAGTTATTTACTTTTCTTGGTTTTGCAAGGTCAGGATGGGGAATAGGAAGATGATTGTAACACCAAAACATACAAATGTGACCTTCTTTACCTTTTCTCTTGGCTTATTTTATCCCATGATGAGCGGCCTAAGATGAATAGCTTTAAAAAAAAAACAACATGATTTTGTGATACTCTGTCACAGGATGTCCAAGCTGTATTTCATTGACCGCCCAGTGATTGTAATTAGAGTGGAGAGAATATGTTTAGAATCAGTCGCCAAATCTGAATTTGACATATTCAAGCTATATTGGTACCCAATTCATACCGAATTTATGTTTGATTGGTTCCGAACATATTCGTTCACTCACATTTAGGGTACTGTCACACAGTGCAATTTTGATCGCTACGACGGCACGATTCGTGATGTTGCAGCATCGTATGATTATCGCTCCAGCGTCGTAGACTGCGGTCACACTTTGCAATCACGGCACTGGAGCGATGCCAAAGTCTCCGGGTAACCAGCGTAAACATCGGGTTACTAAGCGCAGGGCCGCGCTTAGTAACCCGATGTTTACCGTGGTTACCAGCGTAGAGCTGTGATCTGCTCTCACTTTCCGGCCGGCAGGCAGCCAGAGCGGGAAGCGGACGGCAAGGGACCTGACGGACATCAGATGGTGAGTATGTACGGTTTGTTTGTTTTTTACTTTTACGCTGGTAACCACGGTAAACATCGGGTTACTAAGCGCGGCCCTGCGCTTAGTAACCCGATGTTTACCCTGGTTACCAGCGAACGCATCGCTGGATCGCTGTCACACACAACGATCCAGCGATGACAGAGGGAGATCCAGCGACGAAAGAAAGTTTCAAACGATCTGCTACGACGTACGATTCTCAGCAGGGTCCCTGATCGCAGTAGCGTGTCAGACACTGCGAGATCGTAACGATATCGCTAGAACGTCACGAATCGTGCCGTCGTAGCGATCAAAATTGCACTGTGTGACAGTACCCTTACTCCAATAACATTTGGCTGTGTACAGTGAATATTGCAATAACAATATTCGCCGCCAATCGTAATCAGACCCAAATTTTGAAAAATTCGATCAACTGTAGTTGCTATATGGGTTGCAGCCCTGCCAGAATTTTACTAGCATGTCATGATGTTGTATTGAAATTGTTTCGAGATACATTGGAGTCCACGTCTTAACCTATACTGCGGTTCAGTCATCAATTATCAGTATGAGATCGGTGGAGGTCCGATACCTGGGACGCCTATTGATTAGCAGAAATCAGATGTACACTTTACTGTACTTGAATGGAAGATAAAAATAAATACCGGACTGTGGCTGCTAAGCAATGAAAAAGGGTTGGTGTGTTCTTTCAGAGCAGATTTCAGCTGATCAGTGGTGGTACTGGGTGTCGAAACCCTGCCAATGTCATATTGACATATCCTGGGGAAATAAATGTAAGGGTGGACACATCAGTAAGCTGGTTCAATTCCCTATAGAAATGAAACTATTGCTGCAAATTGAATCTTAAAATAACACATGGAACAAATAAAGGTTTTGTTTCTGAACTCCTCCAGGCCTTTGTCAATCATACGTGGTTTGTTCTTTTTCATTTCCAAACTTTTTACTGCTTCCCTAGTTCTGTGAACAGGCAGTGAAGCAATTTTTCTCTGGTGTGTTCTTTGAAAGTACAAACTGTGTGTACACAGTGGAGCTATAAAGATATACATACACCCATAAATATATTACTGCTGAAGTTGCGATGGTAAAGTTTTATATCAGAGGGACAGTTTAATCTCCTATTAGGTAATTTTTCAATATTCATTGACCCTAGTGCCGAGTGATTTATTCTTTTGATGAAGGACTATTTAAAAGTAGTCTGTTCTGTAAAATATTCAGGTTATTAGAAATAGCAGTAATATTGGCGTATGGAGCTTGGGTGTGGAGCTGCGTAGGACCCTTTATAACTCTGCAAACATTGTTACCACAAGGGGAGACAGTAATGTTGAGGAACTTTAACAGAAAACATTTTTCAAACCTGTATAAGATCGAAAGGGAGATTAAGAAATGCAAAACATAAGTGAAATCCTTGTGACAGATACATAACCTTCAGAAAAGAGCTTTTTGTTTTAATGTGCCAAATTTTCTTCTAGTGATGACGTGCTCTTTATGAAAAAAAAATGTTTTGGAGTTGAGTATGATAAAACAGACAGAAATTCCAGCTAACATCTTCTTCCCTATTAAAGTAGATCTCACATGGGGTAATCTGAAGCCTCCAAGCTCCACTACACTTGAGTCTTCTTTGGTAACAGAAGGGCCTGGGTACAATCACTACCTCTGCACCTCCAATGGTGGTGGAATGCACCACCTTAGGTTATGTTCCCATGGTCAGTAAATGCTGTGGGTTGGACGCCGCATACATCCTCAGCGTTCTGATGATACATCATAGTAGATGGGATTTCAAGTAATCCCATGTCCACTATGCGTTCACGGACGCCTCCAGTTTCCCTGCAGAGACGGACATGCGGCATGTCTTTCCAGACCGCAGCATGTCCAATTATCTTGCGGAGACTGAGCATAAATTTTACCAGTCCAATGTATTGGGCGCGGTGATTCCGCATGGTTCAATGAACAAATGCGGAATCAACTGTGTTTAAAAGCTGGCAGCGCTTTGGACGGAGCGGACACGGAACGGAGCTGCTGATTACTGACCGTGCTGATGTAGCCTTAGCCATAACTACATCACATGTAATCTTAAAAAGTGTTTTGATAAGCTACAGGTCATGGTAATGTGGCACACTCATTACGGGCTGCATGACCTCCAGAAGATGTGATCTGGAAGCCTTTTATCTTTAGGATAATTTTCATACTTGCCAGCTCTTTCCGGGTGATGAACGTGCTCTGTATGAAAAGAAATCTCTTCCAAAGTGATGCCTTTGCCCTTCCCTCTCTACTTGCCATTTGACACTTTCCAAAAGCATAATTGGATGTTGCTGCTCTATCTAATAGTAATGTTTTCTAGAATCGGGTGCAAGAAACCTTTCAGGATTGCTGATCTTCCAGTGGCTAAGCATGTTCATAAATGGCGTTTATGCTGTATATTTTGTGCAGCAACAGTATTTTACAGTATCAACATAATCCAATAATATTTCATGCACAGGCTGCATTTCCCCATACACCTCTTTTGAGCTCCGCTTCATTTTTCCCAAGAAGCGGCATGTCAGGTCTTAGCAGCATTTTTCACCCATTTAGGGTGCATGACCGCGATCTGGAATTGCTGCAGTAAGCGGTCTGCATTATGCATATATAGTCACCCGCGGGCACTGACATTCGATACATGTATTTCAAGACTGCAGCATGTGAATTGCTATTGCGTAGATGCTAGTCCCCACAACACCCATCCCCTGTAGCCTGTGAGCCCTAGCAGGCAGGGTCCTCTCTCCTTCTGTACTTGTGTGTACATTGTATTGCTCTTTTTGATTGTACTTGTCTATGTATGCCCCTTTTTTCACATGTAAAGCTCCATGGAATAAATGGCACTATAAAAATGAATAATAATAATAATAATTGAATGCAGTGAATCCGCACGGTTCAGTAATCACATGCGGATTTACCTGTATTCAATAGACGGCAGTGTTTTGGATGCAGCAAACATACACTGCGTCCAAAGCGCTGCTACTTTTGGATGATGGCCACTTTTATTTTTATTTTTATTTTATTTATTTTACTCGCTTTATATAGTCATTAATTCCACAGCGCTTTACAGACATCAGCATCGCTGTCCCTATGGGGAATTTAGATTGTAAGCACCAATCAGTATGTCTTTAGTGTGCCGGAGGAAACCCACGCAAACACGGGAGAACATACAAACTCCTTACAGATGTTGCCATTGGTGGGATTTGAACCCAGGACTCCAGCGCTGCAAAGCAACAGTACTAACCACTTTGCATACCATAATATCTTTTTTCCTCCATCTATTTTTTTTTGCCAAATAAGGAAGTCTAAGTACTCTTTTCCTACATTGTGTCTATCATGAAGACAGCTTGAGGCATTAACAGGGTATTTCAACAGAAGCCCATCATTTACCCACAATATGAAGGTCTAAGCAGAAGACAAATGCTTCCTTCTTATGATTATATATATGAAAAGCAGAGAAAGCGCTATTCTTCCATCATCCATGCTTGTCATATGTCAACAAAATCCTAAGAGAAAGGATGAAAAGCTTCTTGCAGATGTCACCTTGCTGCTCTTCATGGCTTACGGATCCTTCGTATTTATTTTGCTTATTGCCAAATACCCTTTTAGGAATAATTGGTATATTGGTTCAGTTTTTGTTCACATGCATATCATTGAGACTTAAAGTACTGTAAATTAAATTGTGTTTCTTCTTGGATCCATTTCTGCTAAGCTTTTATCTCATAAACTACACTGAGGAGATAATATCATCCATGGGATTGCCAGAGGAAAGCAGTCAAATTACTGCCACAAATGTTATGTCCGTAATGGTAATGTCAGTCAAATATTTCCGGAGAACACAGCGGGGTATAAGTCTACTCAATTATAGCACACTGTAAAGCTCATTATACATTTGATGAATACATCCCTGAGCATCCCATTTACAAAGCTATATTTAAGCAGCAATTATTTTTCCTAATCAACACATTTGATAGGAACATAACCCCAGAAGAGTTACAGGTATATGTATCATGATCAGCATCAAACATATGAAATAGATTTTTACCCTTTAAAAGACAATTGTTACGACAATTTTACTGCTCATACTTTTGGTATATATTTTAAAACAAAACTGGCAATCCCTGTTTGTGTTGCGGCTCTCGAACAGCCGTGAGACATGCAGCTGCGGGGACTCGAACATAGTATTCGAGCACACCGAAGTCACTCTGTTGGCACACGAGTGTGCTCCGATAACACCTCATCTGAGCACGCTCGCTCATCACTAGTAATAATATTCCCATAAGACACTAAAATATCAAGTTCAAGCAACCAAGAAAGAATATGTGCCAGGACAAAATGTAATAGTACAGACTACCATAAAATATATGCTTTGTTAAATACAAATTCTTAAAACAATGAAATACAATTAATCCGACAATGCAGACAAAAGCTAAAATTTTTGGGTGAGCAGCAATGGGAACATCAATAGTAAATAATATGGATCTCACAGTTAAATATTACATGTAGTGATTAGTGAGTGTGCTCATTACTCGAGATTTCCAATCATGCTCTGGTCTTCGAGTATCTTGGGCATGCTCGTAGATTATGATTGTGTCGCCGCAGCTGCATGATTTGCTGCTGTTAGACAACCTGAACACAAACAGGGATTGCCTGTTTGGTAGGGAATCCCGACATGTATTTAGGCTGTCTAGCAGTGGCAAATCATGCAGCTGTGGAGACCAAAACAATCTACGTGCATGCCCAAAATACTAGGAGAACACCCAAACATGCTCGGAAATCTCGAGTAACGAGCACACTCTCTCATCCCTACTGTAATATGGTTAAATGGTATCCAGGAATAAACAATAGTATGTAAACATATAGATATACACTGTATGCAAGAGTCCATGAAATACATATCAACCAAGTATGCAACCCACAGCCAATATCAATGGTAATAGATATGTCATGTTTTTCTTATAGTTGGAATGTACTTGCCAGGGGTGTGGCAGCAGCAGGAGTCGGGCGATTTTGCCATCCCTGGGCTGGAAAGTAGGGGGTGTTCAGTGGTCCGACGCTGCAGGGCAATGATCTGACCACCATAACACATTAGTGTGGCAGTATTCAGCTGTTCTTGTTGGTGCGGAAGCTCTACCAACATTTTGTGAAAGCCCGTAGCCCCCGCACTTCCATTGCTGCAATGTGGTGGCTGTTGTGGATTCTGTTTGCGGGCTCCCTCTGGTGGTTACTGCTGGTACTGGGTGACTTTGGTGGGTTGCGGCCTTTGGTTTCCATCTGTCCATCAGAGGCTGGGTGTTTCCTATTTTACCTGGCCTCTCTGTCATTTCCCTTGCCGGCTATCAATGTGTTCAGATGTGCTCTGTTTGGTTCCTGCCTACCTGCTCCCAGATCTTTCAGGATAAGCTAAGTGCTGATTTTCAGTTGTTTGGTTTTTTGTCCAGCTTGCTTAGAACGTCTCTTTGTTAGCTGGTTGCTCTAGTGGACTGAGGTTCTCCCCATGTGCCATGAGTTGGCACATGGGTTCTTGTAATCTCAGGATGGTTTTTTTGATTAGGGTTTTTTGCTGACCGCTCAGTCCCCTTTTGTGTCATTCTGCTTTTTAGTTTTCAGCGGGCCTCTATTTGCTAAAGCTATATACATCATCTCTATGTATGTGCCTTCCTCTCATTTCACCGTCAATACATGTGGGGGGCAACTATATCTTTGGGGTTAATTCCTCTGGAGGCAAGTGAGGTCTTTGTTTTCTCTGCAGTACTAGTTAGCTCTTAGGCTGGTGCGTGGCGTCTAGAACCAACGTAGGCACGCTCCCTGGCTATCTCTAGTTGCGTTTGTCAGGCGTAGGGCAGCGGTCAGCCCAGGTTCCATCACCCTAGAGCTCGTCCGATATTTATTATACTTTGCTTATCCTGTGCTATCCCTAGCCATTGGGGATTCATGACAGTATAGCCGGCCCACAAAGTGTTAATTGTTTGGGCTGAAGCAGGAGGAAAAGAAGTGTTCAAGGAAAATTTTTTTTTTTTTTTTTTTCCTTCAGAGTTTTGCTGCCTAGCCCTTAATTGCTGTCTAGCTGCTTCTTACCTCCTCTTAACCCTTGAATGGCTCTGATCTTAGCTGTTTATCATGGATGTCCAGAGTTTGGCTTCCAGCCTGAGTAATCTCGCGGCAAAGGTTCAAAACATACAGGATTTCGTTGTTCACACTCCCATGTCTGAACCTAGAATTCCTATTCCAGAGTTTTTTTCTGGAGATAGATCTACCTTCCTGAATTTCAGGAACAATTGTAAATTGTTTCTCTCTTTGAAATCTCGCTCCTCTGGAGACCCTGCTCAACAGGTCAAGATTGTTATATCGTTCCTACGGGGCGACCCTCAGAATTGGGCATTTGCATTGGCACCAGGGGATCCTGCATTGCTCAGTGTGGATGCGTTTTTTCTGGCATTGGGATTGCTCTATGAGGAACCTAACCTAGAGATTCAGGCTGAAAAGGCTTTATTGGCCCTCTCTCAGGGGCATGATGAAGCGGAAATATATTGTCAGAAATTTCGGAAATAGTCGGTGCTTACTCAGTGGAATGAGTGCGCCCTGGCTGCAAACTTCAGAAATGGTCTTTCTGAGGCCATTAAGGATATTATGGTGGGGTTCCCTGCGCCTACAGGTCTGAATGAGTCTATGGCTATGGCCATTCAGATTGATCGGCGTTTACGGGAGCGCAAACCCGTGCACCAGTTGGCGGTGTCTTCTGAACAGGCACCTGAGACTATGCAATGTGATAGAATTCAGTCCAGAAGTGAACGGCAAAATTATAGGCGGAAAAATGGATTGTGTTTTTATTGTGGTGATTCAGCTCATGTTATATCAGCATGCTCTAAACGCACAAAAAGGGTTGATAAATCTTTTGCCATTGGTACTCTGCAACCTAAGTTCATTTTGTCTGTGACTCTGATTTTTTCACTGTCTTCCATTTCCGTCGATGCCTATGTGGATTCAGGCGCTGCCCTGAGTCTTATGGATTGGTCATTTGCTAAACGCTGCGGTTTTAGTCTAGAGCCTCTGGAAGTTCCTATTCCTCTGAAAGGAATTGATTCTACACCATTGGCTATGAATAAACCGCAGTATTGGACACAAGTGACCATGCGCATGACTCCCGTTCATCAGGAGGTGATTCGCTTCCTTGTACTGTATAATTTACATGATGTACTAGTGCTTGGTCTGCCATGGTTACAAACTCATAATCCTGTCCTGGACTGGAAAACAATGTCTGTGCTAAGCTGGGGATGTCACGGGGTTCATGATGATGCACCTCTGATTTCAATCGCTTCATCTATTCCTTCTGAGATCCCTGCGTTTTTGTCTGACTATAGGGATGTTTTTGAGGAGCCTAAGCTCAATTCGCTCCCTCCTCATAGAGAGTGTGACTGTGCTATAGAATTGATTCCTGGCAGTAAGTTCCCTAAGGGTCGTTTATTTAATCTGTCACTGCCAGAGCATACTGCTATGCGGAATTATATTAAGGAGTCCTTGGAAAAGGGACATATTCGTCCATCTTCGTCCCCTCTGGGAGCAGGTTTTTTTTTCGTGGCAAAAAAAGATGGTTCCCTGAGGCCTTGTATAGATTATCGCCTTCTGAATAAGATTACAGTCAAATATCAGTATCCATTGCCATTATTAACTGATTTGTTTGCTCGCATTAAGGGGGCTAGGTGGTTCACTAAAATAGATCTTCGTGGTGCGTATAATCTGGTGCGGATAAAACAGGGTGATGAGTGGAAAACCGCATTTAATACGCCTGAGGGCCATTTTGAGTATTTGGTAATGCCTTTTGGACTCTCCAATGCTCCGTCAGTCTTTCAGTCCTTTATGCACAATATTTTCCGTGAATATCTGGATAAGTTTATGATTGTGTATTTGGATGATATTTTGGTGTTTTCTGATGACTGGGAGTCTCATGTTCTACAGGTCAGGAAGGTGTTTCAGGTTCTGCAGGCCAATTCTCTGTTTGTGAAGGGCTCAAAGTGTCTCTTCGGAGTCCAGAAGATTTCTTTTTTGGGGTACATTTTTTCTCCTTCTACTATTGAGATGGATCCCGTTAAGGTTCAGGCTATTTGTGACTGGACACAACCTACATCTGTTAAGAGCCTTCAGAAGTTCTTGGGGTTTGCTAATTTTTATCGTCGGTTCATTGCTAATTTTTCCAGTATTGTTAAACCTTTGACTGATTTGACTAAAAAGGGTGCTGATGTTGCTGATTGGTCTCCTGCGGCCGTGGAGGCCTTTCGGGAACTTAAGCGCTGGTTTTCTTCTGCTCCTGTGTTGTGTCAACCAGATGTTTCACTTCCTTTCCAGGTTGAGGTTGATGCTTCCGAGATTGGAGCGGGGGCGGTTTTGTCACAGAGAAGTTCTAATGGCTCGGTGATGAAGCCATGTGCTTTCTTCTCTAGAAAGTTCTCGCCCGCCGAGCGCAATTATGATGTGGGTAATCGGGAGCTTTTGGCCATGAAGTGGGCATTTGAGGAGTGGCGTCATTGGCTTGAGGGTGCTAAACATCGCGTGGTGGTCTTGACTGATCACAAGAATCTCATTTACCTTGAGTCTGCCAGGCGTTTGAATCCTAGACAGGCTCGTTGGTCGTTATTTTTTTCTCGTTTCAATTTCGTGGTTTCATACCTGCCAGGTTCAAAGAATGTGAAGGCAGATGCTCTTTCCAAGAGTTTTGTGCCTGACTCTCCTGGAGACACTGGGCCTGCTGGTATCCTTAGGGATGGAGTAATATTGTCCGCCGTATCCCCAGACTTGCGACGCGCATTGCAGGAGTTTCAGGTGGATAAACCAGATCGATGTCCACCAGAAAGACTGTTTGTTCCGGATGATTGGACCAGTAGAGTCATCTCCGAGGTCCATTCTTCTGTGTTGGCTGGTCATCCTGGAATATTTGGTACAAGAGACTTGGTGGCCAGGTCTTTTTGGTGGCCTTCCTTGTCTAGGGATGTGCGTACCTTTGTGCAGTCTTGTGAAGTGTGTGCTCGAGCTAAGCCTTGCTGTTCACGGGCTAGTGGGTTGTTGTTATCCTTGCCCATCCCGAAGAGGCCTTGGATGCACATTTCCATGGATTTTATTTCTGATCTCCCGGTTTCACAGAAAATGTCCGTTATCTGGGTTGTGTGTGACCGCTTTTCTAAGATGGTTCATTTGGTGCCCTTGCCTAAGTTGCCCTCCTCCTCTGAGTTGGTTCCTTTGTTTTTTCAGAACGTGGTTCGTTTGCATGGGATTCCGGAGAATATCGTTTCTGACAGGGGATCCCAGTTTGTGTCTAGATTTTGGCGGACGTTTTGTGCCAAGATGGGCATTGATTTGTCTTTTTCGTCTGCATTCCATCCTCAGACGAATGGCCAGACGGAGCGAACTAATCAGACCTTGGAAACTTATTTGAGGTGTTTTGTTTCTGCTGATCAGGATGACTGGGTTGCTTTTTTGCCACTGGCCGAATTTGCTCTTAATAATCGGGCTAGTTCGGCCACGTTGGTCTCTCCTTTTTTTTGTAATTCGGGGTTTCATCCTCGTTTTTCCTCTGGTCAGGTGGAGTCTTCGGATTGTCCTGGAGTGGACGTGGTGGTGGACAGGCTACATCACATTTGGAATCAGGTGGTGGACAATTTGAAGTTATCTCAGGAGAAGACTCAGCAGTTTGCTAATCGCCGTCGCCGCGTGGGTCCCCGACTTCTTGTTGGGGACTTGGTGTGGTTGTCTTCTCGTTTTGTCCCTATGAAGGTCTCTTCTCCTAAGTTCAAGCCTCGGTTCATCGGTCCTTATAGGATCTCGGAGATTCTTAACCCTGTATCTTTCCGTTTGGATCTCCCAGCATCGTTCGCTATTCATAATGTGTTCCATCGGTCGTTGTTGCGGAGGTATGAGGTGCCTGTAGTTCCTTCGGTCGAGCCTCCTGCTCCGGTGCTGGTGGAGGGAGAATTGGAGTATGTTGTTGAAAAGATCTTGGATTCTCGTGTTTCCAGACGCAAACTCCAGTATTTGGTTAAGTGGAAGGGTTATGGTCAGGAGGACAATTCCTGGGTGGTCGCCTCCGATGTTCATGCGACTGATTTGGTCCGCGCCTTCCATAGAGCTCACCCTGATCGCCCTGGGGGTTCTCGTGAGGGTTCGGTGACCCCTCCTCAAGGGGGGGGTACTGTTGTGGATTCTGTTTGCGGGCTCCCTCTGGTGGTTACTGCTGGTACTGGGTGACTTTGGTGGGTTGCGGCCTTTGGTTTCCATCTGTCCATCAGAGGCTGGGTGTTTCCTATTTTACCTGGCCTCTCTGTCATTTCCCTTGCCGGCTATCAATGTGTTCAGATGTGCTCTGTTTGGTTCCTGCCTACCTGCTCCCAGATCTTTCAGGATAAGCTAAGTGCTGATTTTCAGTTGTTTGGTTTTTTTGTCCAGCTTGCTTAGAATGTCTCTTTGTTAGCTGGTTGCTCTAGTGGACTGAGGTTCTCCCCATGTGCCATGAGTTGGCACATGGGTTCTTGTAATCTCAGGATGGTTTTTTTGATTAGGGTTTTTTGCTGACCGCTCAGTCCCCTTTTGTGTCATTCTGCTTTCTAGTTTTCAGCGGGCCTCTATTTGCTAAAGCTATATACATCATCTCTATGTATGTGCCTTCCTCTCATTTCACCGTCAATACATGTGGGGGGCAACTATATCTTTGGGGTTAATTCCTCTGGAGGCAAGTGAGGTCTTTGTTTTCTCTGCAGTACTAGTTAGCTCTTAGGCTGGTGCGTGGCGTCTAGAACCAACGTAGGCACGCTCCCTGGCTATCTCTAGTTGCGTTTGTCAGGCGTAGGGCAGCGGTCAGCCCAGGTTCCATCACCCTAGAGCTCGTCCGATATTTATTATACTTTGCTTATCCTGTGCTATCCCTAGCCATTGGGGATTCATGACAGGTGGTCTCCAGGAAAATGGCTGCCAGAGGCGGCGCATGTGCCGATCTCGGGAGACGAGATCTCGTTGCCGAGATTTCAATCTGTACATGAGCTGCCTCCGGGAGCCATTTTCCCAGATGCCACCGCATTGCAGCAAAGGATGTGCTGGAGCTCTGGGCTTTCACAAGAGGTCGGCGGAGCCCTCACACCATCGAACTTGCCGCACCAATCTGGGATGGGAGTCAGATCATCGCCGGACCATCAAACACCTCCTGTGACCCCACTCCACCAGCGCTGCCAATCTCCCCTGGTAAGCTGAATTTAGACTGTAAGATGGACCCCCATTTGATGCATTTATTTTTTTCCCTATTTTCCTTCTGAAAATTTGGGGTGCGTCCTATAATCAAAAAAATACCGTAAGTAAACAGTGTTCGTAAAGGGCACCTACCAAACACGTGACTCATGTTTCACAAATGCTTCCTCAGGAGTGGTTGGTGCGTAGGTGAACCAAGTATTTAAGGTGGAAATGACCAGTAGGCTAAGTGTAAGACACCTTCAGGTGAATTTAATATAAAACAAACTTATAACACAGATATAGACACCTACATGAAAAGGAGACCCAAAAGTTACCTCAAGTAGATGCTGGCGCATGCACAATATTGCATGTAATGGACGGATTACCAAATAGCACCACCGAGATGCAATGACGCCAGCATTTGCATTGCAGGAATTATTTGTATTTCATCGTTGTAAGAATTTGTATTCAATAAAGTGTATATTTCATGGTAATCTGTACTATGACATTTTTGTCCTGGCACATATCTTTATGTAATTGCATGTAAAACTGATGTATGAAAAGGTCTATTTTAAGAATTTTAACAACCACATGCACATTAGTGAAATACTGAATACTTAGTGAATGCCAATTAAAGCTGGTACTAAGAAATATATTACTGCAGCTAATTGGTACAGAGTGAAACCAAATATGGGAAATTTAATCCAATCTATAAGCCTCATAAAGATTATGATCTCTGGTTTGAAGATCTTTCCAAAAGACCTATGGCTAAGACACTCACACGACCTCTATTCACAAGATGCACAAATAGTATGTTTTATCATTGGTACCATGTTTTTCAGGAAGTATTCCAATCTAATAATAATGTGGCACATTGCTAGGTTGTACCATGGCATTCTGATTAACCGCTTCATGACACATCCTGTTTTGACCTTAATGACCAGGCCATTTTTTGCAATTCTGACCAGTGTCCCTTTGAGGTAATAACTCAAGAACGCTTCAACGGATCCTAGCGATTCTGAGACTGTTTTTCGTGACATATTGGGCTTCATGTTAGTGGTAAATTTAGGTCGATAATTTTTGCATTTATTTGTGAAAAAAAAGAAATTTGCTGAAAATTTTGAAAATTTCGCAATTTTCAAATTTTGAATTTTTATTCTGTTAAACCAGAGAGTTATGTGACACAAAATAGTTAATAAATAACATTTCCCACATGTCTGCTTTACATCAGCACAATTTTGGAAACAAATTTTTTTTTTGCTAAGGTTAAAATTTGACCAGCGATTTCTCATTTTTACAACAAAATTTACAAAACCATTTTTTAAGGGACAACCTCACATTTGAATCAGTTTGAGGGGTCTATATGGCTGAAAATACCCAAAAGTGACACCATTCTAAAAACTGCACCCCTCAAGGTGCTCAAAACCACATTCAAGAAGTTTATTAACCCTTCTGGTGTTTCACAGCAGCAGAAGCAGCATGGAACGAAAAAATGAACATTTAACTTTTTAGTCCAAAAAATGATCTTTTAGCAACAATTTTTTTATTTTCCCAAGGTAAAAGGAGAAACTGGACCCTGATAGTTGTTGTCCAATTTGTCCTGAGTACGCCGATACCTTATATGTGGGGGGAACCACTGTTTGGGCGCACGACAGGGCTCGAAGGGAAGGAGCGCCATTTGACTTTTTGAATGAATAATTGGCTCCAATCTTTAGCGGACACCTTGTCGCGTTTGGAGAGTCCCTGTGTGCCATTTTGGACACTAGACTCCCCAAGGAACTTATCTAGATGCATAGTGAGCACTTTAAATCCCCATGTGCTTCACAAATTGATCTGTCAAAATGAAAAAGTACTTTATTCACAAAAACTTTGTAGCCTCAATTTTTTCATTTTTACATGGGCAACAGGATAAAATGGATCCTAAAATTTGCTGGGCAATTTCTCCTGAGTACACTGATACCTCACATGTGGGGGTAAACCACTGTTTGAGCACACGGCAAGGCTCGGAAGGGAAGGAGCGCCATTTGACTTTTTGAATGAAAAATTAGCTCCAATCGTTAGCGGACACCATGTCTCGTTTGGAGAGCCCCTGTGTGCCTAAACATTGGAGCTCCCCCACAAGTGACCCCATTTTGGAAACTAGACCCCCCAAGGAACTTATCTAGATGCATAGTGAGCACTTTAAACCCTCAGGTGCTTCACAAATTGATCCGTAAAAATGAAAAAGTACTTTTTTTCACAAAAAGTTTCTTTTAGCCTCAATTATTTCATTTTCACATGGGCAACAGGATAAAATGGATCATAAAAGGTGTTGGGCAATTTCGTCTGAGTACACCGATACCTCATATGTGGGGGTAAACCACTGTTTGGGCGCATGGCAGAGCTTGGAAAGGAAGGAGTGTCATTTGACTTTTTGAATGGAAAATTAGCTCCAATCGTTAGCTGACACCATGTCGCGTTGGAGAGCCCTTGTGTGCCTAAACATTGGAGCTCCCCCACAAGTGACCCCATTTTGTAAACTAGACCTCCCAAGGAACTAATCTAGATGTGTGGTGAGCACTTTGAACCCCCAGGTGCTTCACAGAAGTTTATAACGCAGAGCCGTGAAAATAAAAAATAATTTTTCTTTCCTCAAAAATTATTTTTTATCAAGCAATTTTTTTTATTTTCACAAGGGTAAAAGAAGAAATTGGACCCCAAAAGTTGTT
Source organism: Ranitomeya variabilis (assembly GCF_051348905.1). Taxonomy (NCBI): domain Eukaryota; kingdom Metazoa; phylum Chordata; class Amphibia; order Anura; family Dendrobatidae; genus Ranitomeya; species Ranitomeya variabilis. Next base: position 74,203,818 of record NC_135233.1, read on the forward strand.
GTCCAGTTTGTCCTGAGTATGCTGATACCCCATATGTTGGGGTAAACCACTGTGTGGGCACATGTTGGGGCTTGGAAGGGAAGTAGTGATGTTTTGAAATGCTAAAAACTAGACCCCCCCAAGGAACTTATCTAGATGTGTGGTGAGCACTTTGAACCCCCAAGTGTTTCACAGAAGTTTAGAAGTTTATAACGCAGAGCCGTTATAAAAACTGTTGTCCAGTTTGTCCCGAGTATGCTGGTACCCCATATGTGGGGGTAAACCAATGTTTGAGCACACGTCTGGGCTCGGAAGGGAGGGAGCACCATTTGACTTTTTGAATGCAAGATTGGCTAGAATCGATGGTGGCGTCATGTCGCGTTTGGAGACCCCCTGATGTGCCTAAACAGTGGAAACCCCTCAATTCTAACTCCAACACTAACCCCAACACACATCTAATCCCAACCGTAACCACAACCCTAACCCCAACACACCCCTAACCCTAATCCCAACCCTAACCACAATCCTAACCCCAACACACCCCTAACCCTAATTCCAACCGTAACCCTCTCCACAAGCCTAACCCCAACACACCCCTAATCTTAACCCTAATTCCAATCCTAATTCCAACCCTAAATAATCCATCCCTAAGGCTACAGTATGTGCCCACGTTACGGATTTGTGTGTGTTTTTTTCCGCACAGTTTTTGAAAAATCCGCAGGTAAAATGCACTGCATTTTACCTGTGAATTTACCGTGGATTTCCAGTGTTTTTTGTGCAAATTTCACCTGCGTATTCCTATAGAGGAACAGGTGTAAAACACTGCGGAATCCACACAAAGAATTGACATGCTGCGGAAAATACCGAGCAGTATTTTCCGCACCATGGGCACAGCGGATTTGGTTTTCCATAGGTTTACATGGTACTGTAGACGTAATGGAAGACTGCTACAAATCTGCAGTGGCCAATCTGCTGCGGATCCGCAACCAAATCCGCACCGTGTGCACATAGCTTAATTCTAACCCTAACCCTAATTCCAACTCTAATTCTAACCCTAACCCTAATTCTACCCCTAATTTTATCCCCAACCCTAATTGCAACCCTAACCCTAATTGCAACCCTAATTCTAACCCTAACCCTAGTGGCAAAATAAATATATTTTCTTTATTTTATTATGTTCCCTACCTGTGGGGGTGATAAGGGGGGGGTTTATTTACTATTTTTTTTATTTTGATCACTGTGGTAAGTTCTATCATAGTGATCAAAATGTACCTGGAAAGAATCTGGCTGGCAGTTTCGGCGTTTGCACTGCGCATGCGCCCGCCATTTTGGAAGATTGCAGCGCCCATAGGAGAAGACGGAGGGACACCAGGACTCGGTAAGTGTGGGGGGGTGGGATCGGAAGACAGAGGGCAGTAGAGGACAGGACGGAGGGGAGGAAAGACTGAAAGCGGCGGCAGATCGCTGCTGTCAGTCGGTGGAGGGGGCAGATCGGGGTCTCCAGCCGTGGCCGATGATATTGCAGCATCGGCCATGGCTGGATTGTAATATTTCACCAAGTTTTATAGGTGAAATATTACAAATTGCTCTGATTGGCTGTTTCACTTTCAACAGCCAATCAGAGTGATCGTAGCCACGTGGGGGCAAAGCCACTCCCCCTGGGCTGGAGTACCACTCCCCCTGTCCCTGCAGATCAGGTGAAATTTGAGTTAACCCTTTCACCCGATCTGCAGGAACGCGATCATTCTGTGACACAGCATATGCGTCACAGGTTGGATTGGCACTGACTTTCATGACGCATACGCTGTCACAGGTCAGGAAGGGGTTAATAGTGGTGCAACCTCTGACCGACCAGTTTAGCTCCTCTTCCACAATGCCACTTACGTTCATCTTCAGCACCAGAAATTGCAATACATCCTCATTCATGTGAATAAGACTGTGTTGGAGTCCCAACTGGTGGCTGAGTGTCATGATCTCTGCAGGCAGAGATCATAGCAAGCCTATAGAGGGACAAGCTCTCGGAAGATGGAACTATACTGACCATGAACTAAGCCTGCCGCGCAACTAGAAATAGCCAGGTAGCATTTCCTATTTATCGCTAGATGCCCAGCTCTGGCCTAAGACCTAAATAGCTAGCAGAGGGAAATATAAGACCTGGCTCACCTCTAGAGAAATATTCCAAAGAAGACAGTAGCCCCCCACATATAATGACGGTGAGTTCAGATGAAACAACAAACGCAGCAGGAAAATAGTCTTAGCAAATTTGAGGTCCGCTTACTAGATAGCAGAAGACAGATAGTATACTTTCATGGTCAGCAGAAAAACACTAACAAAACACCATCCAGAGATTACCTTAAACTCTGGCATTAACTCATAACGCCAGAGTAGCAATCCCTGATCAACGAGAGCTTTCCAGACACAGTAACAAAACTTCAGCTGTGAACTGGAACAAATAGGCAAAACAAAACATGGACAAAAGTCCAACTTATCTAGTAGTTGTCTAGAAGCAGGAACAAGCACTGAGAGGCATCAGATAACATTGTTGACCGGCAAGAAACCACCAGAGAAATGAGCTTAAATAGCGACACCCACTACTGATGGAACCAGGTGAAACAGGAAAGAGGATGACAAGTCCAATTCCACAAGCGGCCACCGGGGGAGCCCAGAATCCAAATTCACAACAGTACCCCCCCCTCAAGGAGGGGGCACCGAACCCTCACCAGATCCACCAGGGCGACCAGGATGAGCCCTATGGAAGGCACGAACAAGATCAGAAGCATGAACATCAGATGCATTGACCCAAGAATTATCCTCCTGGCCGTAACCCTTCCAGTTGACCAGATACTGGAGTTTCCGTCTGGAAACACGAGAGTCCAAAATTTTCTCCACAACGTACTCCAACTCACCCTCAACCAACACCGGAGCAGGAGGCTCAACTGAAGGTACAACAGGTACCTCATACCTGCGCAATAACGACCGATGAAAAACGTTATGAATGGAAAAGGACGCAGGGAGGTCCAAACGGAAAGAAACAGGATTAAGAATCTCCAATATTCTATAAGGGCCGATGAACCGAGGTTTAAACTTAGGAGAAGAGACCCTCATAGGGACAAAACGAGAAGACAACCACACTAAATCTCCAACACAAAGCCGAGAACCAACACGACGATGACGGTTGGCAAAACGCTGAGTCTTCTCCTGGGACAACTTCAAATTGTCCATAACCTGCCCCCAGATGTGATGCAATCTCTCCACCACCGCATCCACTCCAGGACAATCCGAGGATTCCACCTGACCGGAGGAAAATCGAGGGTGAAACCCCGAATTACAGAAAAACGGGGACACCAAGGTGGAAGAACTGGCCCGATTATTGAGGGCGAACTCTGCCAATGGCAAAAAAGCAACCCAATCATCCTGGTCAGCAGAGACAAAACACCTCAGATATGTCTCAAGGGTCTGATTAGTCCGCTCGGTCTGGCCATTAGTCTGAGGGTGAAAAGCAGATGAAAAAGACAAATCTATGCCCATCCTAGCACAGAATGCCCGCCAAAATCTAGACACAAATTGGGTACCTCTGTCAGAAACAATATTCTCAGGAATACCGTGCAATCGGACAACATTCTGAAAAAACAGAGGAACCAACTCAGAAGAAGAAGGCAACTTGGGCAGAGGAACCAAATGGACCATTTTAGAGAAACGGTCACAGACCACCCAGATGACAGACATCTTCTGGGAAACAGGCAGATCTGAAATAAAATCCATCGAGATGTGTGTCCAAGGCCTCTTAGGAATAGGCAAGGGCAACAGCAGTCCGCTAGCCCGAGAACTACAAGACTTGGCCCGAGCACAAACGTCACATGACTGCACAAAGACTCGCACATCTCGTGACAGGGAAGGCCACCAGAAGGATCTTGCCACCAAATCCCTGGTACCAAAAATTCCGGGATGACCTGCCAATGCAGAAGAATGTACCTCAGAGATGACTCTGCTGGTCCAATCATCCGGAACAAACAGTCTATCAGGCGGACAACGATCCGGTCTATCCGCCTGAAACTCTTGCAAGGACCGCCGCAGATCAGGAGAAACGGCCGACAAAATTACTCCCTCCCTAAGGATACCTGTGGGTTCAGAATTACCAGGAGAGTCCGGGTCAAAACTCCTAGAAAGGGCATCTGCCTTAACATTCTTAGAACCCGGTAGGTATGACACCACAAAATTAAAGCGAGAAAAAAATAAAGACCAGCGCGCCTGTCTAGGATTCAGGCGTCTGGCAGTCTCAAGATAAATCAAATTTTTGTGGTCAGTCAATACCACCACCTGATGCCTAGCCCCCTCGAGCCAATGGCGCCACTCCTCAAACGCCCACTTCATGGCCAAAAGCTCCCGATTCCCAACATCATAATTCCGCTCTGCGGGCGAAAATTTGCGAGAAAAGAAGGCACAAGGCCTAATGACGGAGCAGTCGGAACCTTTCTGCGACAACACTGCCCCAGCTCCGATCTCCGAAGCGTCAACCTCAACCTGAAAAGGCAGATTCACATCAGGCTGACGCAACACAGGGGCAGAGGCAAAACGGCGCTTAAGCTCCTGAAAGGCCTCTACAGCATGAGGGGACCAATTAGCAACATCAGCGCCTTGTCTGGTCAAATCAGTCAGTGGTTTAACGACATCCGAAAAACCAGCAATAAATCGGCGGTAAAAATTGGCAAAGCCCAAAAATCTCTGAAGACCCTTAAGAGAGGAGGGCTGAGTCCAGTCACAAATAGCTTGCACCTTGACGGGATCCATCTCAATGGAAGAGGGAGAAAAAATATACCCCAAAAAGGAAATTTTCTGGACCCCAAAAACGCACTTAGACCCCTTCACACATAAAGATTAGACCGCAGAACCTGAAAAACTCTCCTGACCTGCTGGACATGAGAGTCCCAGTCATCAGAAAAAATCAGAATATCATCCAGATATATTATCATAAATTTATCCAGAAAATCGCGGAAAATATCATGCATAAAAGACTGGAAAACTGAAGGGGCATTAGAAAGACCAAAAGGCATGACCAAATACTCAAAGTGGCCCTCGGGCGTATTAAATGCGGTCTTCCACTCATCCCCCTGCCTGATCCGCACCAAATTATACGCCCCACGAAGATCAATTTTAGAGAACCACTTAGCACCCTCTATACGAGCAAACAAATCAGTAAGCAATGGCAATGGGTATTGATACTTAACAGTGATCTTATTCAGAAGCCGATAATCAATACATGGTCTCAAAGAGCCGTCTTTTTTTGAGACAAAGAAAAACCCAGCTCCCAAGGGAGAAGAAGATGGACGAATATGTCCCTTTTCCAAAGACTCCTTTATATATTCCCGCATAGCAGCATGTTCCGGCACAGACAAATTAAACAAACGACCCTTTGGATATTTACAACCCGGTATCAAATCTATGGCACAATCGCACTCACGGTGCGGAGGTAACGACCCAAGCTTGGGTTCGTCAAAGACGTCTTGATAATCAGAGAGGAACTCAGGGACTTCAGAGGGAATGGACGACGAAATAGAAACCAAAGGTACGTCCCCATGAATACCCTTACATCCCCAGCTCAACACAGACATTGCTCTCCAGTCCAAGACTGGGTTGTGAGACTGCAACCATGGCAATCCCAGTACCAAATCGTCATCCCTGATCAACGAGAGCTTTCCAGACACAGTAACAAAACTTCAGCTGTGAACTGGAACAAATAGGCAAAACAAAACATGGACAAAAGTCCAACTTATCTAGTAGTTGTCTAGAAGCAGGAACAAGCACTGAGAGGCATCAGATAACATTGTTGACCGGCAAGAAACCACCAGAGAAATGAGCTTAAATAGCGACACCCACTACTGATGGAACCAGGTGAAACAGGAAAGAGGATGACAAGTCCAATTCCACAAGCGGCCACCGGGGGAGCCCAGAATCCAAATTCACAACAGCTGAGAATGTGAATGTCCATGGAAAACGCTGTGGATGAAGTCGTGTCTTTAGCTAGCACTGCGGCTATTTGAGCTTTAGTAGGGTCAGACTTCCACTGATTAATATCAACTTTGACATATACACTGATTGAAAGACCCCTTTAATTGGTTCTCAATGATTGCTAAAATTATGGCGCCCGAGAAGTGCTCACGTATTATAATATTTACTGTCAATACTTGACAAAAGAAGATCGATAATTTAAGAATGTGTGCTGTGCTTCTCTCTGGTTCATATAAGCCACGACTGAAGAAAAAATGGTACGTAGATTTAGAAATGCAGTATAAAGGCTAATGGAGTTATAAATCAACTGTGTGGTTGTATCCTGGCTCTCCCATGTGCATGGGCCTTAAGTCTAAAACCACATGGAGAAATATGATTTTTAATCTGTTTCCATATATTTCGAGCTGTAGAGTAAAGCCAAATGACAAAAAACTGACTGGCACATCCAGACTAATGTGAATAGGTGTATACCAGGAGGCGCAACCTCCATATACAATACACAAAAAAAGGTTGCACTCTATCATGCTAAAGCATGTCAATGTGAAATACTGTATTTGAAATATGAATAGCAATGGGGCTTTTGAATATTAGGAAACAAATGAGACGCTTAGCATAACATTTGGCCAAGTTATATCTGCCCATCAACCATCGTCAAGGTAGTCTCAAAAAACTGATGGGTCCCTGCGTGTGTGAAAACCTCTCTTAGGCTGATGTCTGAATTCCTGGGTGAATGTGCACACATCTCTCAGCAATGCCTGCATGTATAAGTAAGTAGGAACCTGCTGTAATTAAAATCACCTCAAGTTGAAGGGCAGAGTGCTCGGTCAGTAAGCTAACATACAAAAGACAAAAAACTGACTGGCACAACCAGACTAGTGTGAGTAGTTCCATACCAGGAGGCGCTACCTCCATATACAATATAGAATAAAAGGTTGCACTCTATCTTGCTAAACTATGTCAGTGTGAAATATGAATAGCAATGCGGCTTTTTAATATTCGGAAAAAAATTAGACGCTTAGCATAAAATTTGGCCAAATTATATCTGCCCATCAACTCGTCAAGATGGTCTGAAAAAACTGATGGGTCAGTCAGTTTTTTGTCTTTTGTAGGTTTACTAGTCCTCTAGTGATAATCTCCTGTTGATAAAACAGTAATTTTATCAAAATGACAGCAAACAGCCCAGTCAGTGACACATCACTGGAATCAGAGTTTCTGTCTCTACGTCATGCTGCTCTCAGATTAGGTGGCAAAAAACCTGGTGACAGATTCCATTTAAATGACATTTGTAACTTCGAATTTTTGAATCCTGGACAACCACTATAATAAAAAATATTTTTATATGCAATGTAGCTATAGAAAATATTCATTTTCATAATTGTTGGGGGTTTCTGTAGTTTAGATCCTGCTACCAGCTATTTCTCAAGGGAGGTAAACAACAGTGTGAATAGCGCTTATTACAAGATAAATAACAGAACAAGGGATATTCTAATGGTGTAACTGTTGAATGAAGACGTTGTGGTAAGATGTTAATTCAATCTATATTTATTACAATGTATTAACATTAAATATATGAAATAATATATTTGTCGTGTCAAATGATCTTTTATTTACTGTCCCTCACTGCTTCATTTTATATAAAATATGTATATATAGTATTTCATTAATGGAAAAACAATTCTAGTAATTAAATTGTCAAAATCTAGACTTTTCATTACACTGGCTGCAGACGATCGCTGTTGTTATTAAAAGACATATGATGTGTGTCATTTCTGACAGTCAAAATTACTGTAATAGGAAGGAAGGGAGGAGGACATATAAACCCAGGACACCAGCACTACACAGCAAGAGTGCAAACCAATAAGCTTCACATGCTGTTGATTTAGCAATAGGCCATTTTAATAAGAGTGTGAGAAGGGACATAATTATACTGGGAATAGAGGTCCTTGAGCTGAAAGGGCCCTTTTGGCCCATATAAAAAACACCAGTATCAAAGTCCCTTGAGTTTCAAGTTAGCCATTAGTCAGTGTCCAACCATCCAGCAGGTAGCACTTAGAGTGGCTTTGTAGGATGAGCAATTGGTGCGTGATGTGACCCTTATAAGTATCTGCATTTACTCCGCGATTCATGCAATGAGAATTCAAATGTTGAAACATGGCAGAAAAATCTTTGCTGTAGGGTGCACTGTGATCTCCTTGTACTAGGGAAAAACACCTGCACTCTACTGTTGGGTATACACATTTATTATTGGCCAAATTTGTGAGCTTTCGCTTCCAGAATAGGTGGATTCAGATGGTAGACAGCCTTTTGTGATTTTCTGTCATTCATGCCCTAGCCTATGTTGTTGTCAAACCGGCCACATTATGATACAAATTATTAATCTGGCGACAGATGATACATTATAGAGGTGTCCAGTAACTTGGTGCAATAAACAGAACACTATAGAATTCCAAATCCAAAGAGGATTTACAATAAGAGGTAGATTGCAAACTCGCTGGTTTATACAAATACTTTGCAATACAAATTACAACCACAGCTGACCGTGCATGACTAAAAGCCGGCGGCTTTTGGGAGAGATAAAGTTAATTTTCAGTGCAGCGTCAATGCAGGTTAATGGTCTTATTGAACATGACAGGTTTCCTTTAATATTACCTGGAGAACCAGCACTTTTTATGAAACCACACTGGCCAAAAGTCGGACAAACTGTTAATGCTAACCCTGACGGCTTTAGGACCATGAGAAATCTGTCCAGAACCATGCCACTCTGAGCTGTTATGTCTCGGACCTCACTGACATGTTGGAGAGACATCCAAAAAACCCAATAAAGTTGCTCGCAGCACTCTTTAGTGGAGAAAAATTAATATTAGGGCACTCTCCTATGCAGGGGCGCACAGTCCAAAGTCACAAGGAACCCATTTGGAAATCGCGTCCAAAACAGGGTCTGAAAAATCAAAACTTCATTGATTCTACCATATACAGGATACACTTTTCGACCCGTAGACAAGTCCGAAAGGACCACCATTCAGGGCTGTGCCCAACAGAAATAATATAACAAAGTAACATAGTTAGCAAGGCCGAAAAAAGATATTTGTCCATCCAGTTCAGCCTATATTCTTTCAGAATAAATCCCCAGATCTACATCCTTCTAAAGAACCTAATAACTGTAAGATACAATATTGTTATGCTCCAGGAAGACATCCAAGCCTCTCTTGATCCCCTTGACTGAGTTCGCCATCACCACCTCCTCAGGCAAGATAGTAACATAATGATTTATGTCCACAGCATAGCTCATATGATAATCTCTATTGGTCGGTCATGGTACTCCTGCCTATTGCTTAATGTATCATTTGCACAAGTTTTTATTCTTTCCAATTAATATGATACAAATCAAGTCAAATCCTTCATTGATTTCTCGTAGAGCACATTACTTTATTTTATGGTTATTTAATTCCTTGTCGGTTGAACTTTATTTATTCATTTCGGCTTTGCTTCTTTGAAGATTCTTCAATTGATTCATTTCATTGTACGTGTAAACACATTTGGTCTGCTCTCTATTTCCTTGCAGTCTTTATGTTAAGTTTATTTTCTTCATTAACTTTTTAACTTGGGTGCCTGAGATATATGGGTCCATCTGGTAACACGCACAAGTCTGAATTGGAAATGCTTTTGCCGCTCTCCCAATCAGCACTATCTACAGCTGTCTGGGGACCTGTAAAAAATGTCAATTAGCAATAAAAGATCCCAGAAAGACATTATATCTTGGAGAGGTCCCTTGAAACTTGCAAACATTGTACAGTAATGTTCCCAGGTGGAACAGTTGCTCTGGGCTGTTGATAAATTTTCTGTGTTGTCTTGATATTCCTTATGTGCTAAACATTTCATTCCACCTACCCTGCACTGGTTTATAATCACAGATCTCATCTACTCATACGCTTTGTCATGTAATACCTCTACAGAGCTGTTATGGGACTGCGCTAGTATAAAGTAAGTGTTCTATGAGAAGTAATAAGACTTAGTTGATTTTTAGGCTGCCGTCACACTATCAGTATTTGGTCAGTATTTTACATCAGTATTTGTAAGCCAAAACCAGGAGTGGAACAAATAGAGGAAAAGTATAATAGAAACATATGCACCACTTCTGTTATGGTCTGGTGATTAAGCCATACCACTCAAAACCACAGGAGGGAGCCCAAGAGCAGAACTCACAAAAATGCTACTTATAACCACCGGAGGGAGCCCAAGAGCGGAATTCACAACAGTACCCCCCCTTGAGGAGGGGTCACCGAACCCTCACCAGAGCCCCCAGGCCGATCAGGATGAGCCAAATGAAAAGCACGAACCAAATCGGCAGCATGGACATCGGAGGCAACCACCCAAGAATTATCCTCCTGGCCATAACCCTTCCACTTGACAAGATACTGAAGCCTCCGCCTCGAAAAACGAGAATCCAAAATTTTCTCAACCACATATTCCAACTCCCCCTCAACCAACACTGGGGCAGGAGGATCAACAGATGGAACAACGGGTACCACATATCTCCGCAACAAAGATCTATGGAAAACATTGTGGATGGCAAAAGAGGCTGGAAGGGCCAAACGAAAAGACACTGGATTGATAATCTCAGAAATCTTATAAGGACCAATAAACCGAGGCTTGAACTTAGGGGAAGAAACCTTCATAGGAACATGAAGAGAGGATAACCAGACCAAATCCCCCACACGAAGCCGAGGACCAACACACCGACGGCGGTTAGCAAAACGCTGAGCCTTTTCCTGAGACAACGTCAATTGTCTACCACATGAGTCCAAATCTGCTGCAACCTGTCCATCACAGAATCCACACCAGGACAATCAGAAGGCTCAACCTGCCCTGAAGAAAAACGAGGATGGAAACCAAAATTACAAAAGAAAGGCGAAACCAAAGTAGCCGAACTGGCCCGATTATTAAGGGCAAACTCGGCCAACGGCAAGAATGCCACCCAATCATCCTGATCAGCAGACACAAAGCATCTCAAATAGGTTTCCAAGGTTTGATTAGTTCGCTCAGTTTGGCCATTTGTCTGAGGATGGAACGCCGAAGAAAAAGACAAATGAATGCCCATCTTAAAACAAAAGGCCCGCCAAAACCTGGAAACAAACTGGGAACCTCTGTCAGACACAATATTCTCTGGAATGCCATGCAAACGAACCACATGCTGAAAAAATAATGGAACCAAATCAGAGGAGGAAGGCAATTTAGGCAAAGGTACCAAATGGACCATTTTAGAGAACCGGTCACAAACCACCCAGATAAGACATCCTCTGGGACACAGGTAGATCCGAAATAAAATCCATGGAAATATGCGTCCAAGGCCTCTCCGGGACAGGCAAAGGCAAAAGCAACCCACTAGCGCGGGAACAGCAAGGCTTAGCCCGGGCACAAGTCCCACAGGACTGCACAAAAGAACGCACATCCCGCGACAAGGAAGGCCACCAAAAGGACCTAGCAACCAAATCTCTGGTACCAAAAATCCCAGGATGACCAGCCAACACAGAACAATGGACCTCAGAAATTACCTTACTTGTCCATCTATCAGGAACAAACAGCTTCCCCACAGGACAGCGGTCAGGTTTATCAGCCTGAAATTCCTGAAGCGCCCGCCGCAAATCAGGGGAGATGGCAGACAGAATCACCCCTTCCCTAAGAATGCCAACCGGCTCAAGGACTCCAGGAGAATCAGGCAAAAAACTCCTAGAGAGGGCATCCGCTTTAACATTCTTAGATCCTGGAAGATATGAGACCACAAAATCAAAACGGGAGAAAAACAGGGACCCACCGTGCCTGTCTAGGGTTCAGCCGCTTGGCTGACTCGAGGTAAATCAGATTCTTATGATCGGTCAAGACCACAATGCGGTGCTTGGCTCCCTCAAGCCAATGTCGCCACTCCTCAAATGCCCACTTCATAGCCAACAACTCCCGATTGCCGACATCATAATTGCATTCCGCAGGCGAAAACTTTTGGGAAAAGAAGGCACATGGCTTCATCAAGGAACCATCAGAATTCCTCTTTGACAAATCGGCCCCTGCCCCAATCTCAGAAGCATCAACCTCATCCTGAAAAGGAAGAGAAACATCCGGCTGACGCAAGACATGGGCAGAAGTAAATCGGCGTTTAAGCTCCTGAAAGGCCTCAACAGCCTCAGAGGACCAATTAGTCACATCAGCGCCTTTCTTCGTCATATCGGTCAGGGGTTTAACAACACTAGAGAAGTTGGCAATGAAACGGCGATAAAAATTAGCAAAGCCCAAAAATTTCTGAAGGCTCTTCACAGATGTGGGTTGAATCCAGTCATGAATGGCTTGGACCTTAACAGGATCCATTTCTATAGACGAAGGAGAAAAAATAAACCCCAAAAAAGAGACCTTCTGAACTCCAAATAGGCACTTAGACCCCTTCACAAATAGAGCATTATCACAAAGGATCTGGAATACCATCCTGACCTGCTTCACATGAGACTCCCAATCATTGGAAAAAATCAAAATATCATCCAAATACACAATCAAGAATTTGTCAAGATAATTGCGGAAAATATCATGCATAAAGGACTGAAATACAGAAGGAGCATTAGAAAGCCCGAAAGGCATCACCAGGTATTCAAAATGGCCTTCGGGCGTATTAAATGCAGTTTTCCATTCGTCACCCTGTTTAATACGAACAAGATTATATGCCCCTCGAAGGTCAATCTTGGTAAACCAACTAGCCCCCTTAATCCGAGCAAACAAATCAGAGAGCAAAGGTAAAGGGTATTGGAATTTGACCGTGATCTTATTAAGAAGGCGATAATCAATACAGGGTCTCAAGGAGCCATCCTTCTTGGCAACAAAAAAGAATCCCGCTCCCAATGGTGACGAAGACGGCCGAATATGCCCCTTCTCTAAAGACTCCTTTACATAGCTCCGCATGGCGGTATGTTCAGGCACAGACAGATTGAAAAGTCGGCCCTTAGGGAACTTACAGCCAGGAATCAAGTCAATAGCACAATCACAGTCCCTATGTGGAGGAAGGGAACTGGACTTGGGCTCATCAAATACATCCTGGAAATCTGACAAAAATTCAGGAACATCAGAAGAGGGGGAAGAGGAAATTGACATTAAAGGAATGTCACTATGTACCCCTTGACAACCCCAACTAGTCACAGACATTGATTTCCAATCCAGCACTGGATTGTGTACTTGTAACCATGGAAAACCCAGTACAACAACATCATGTAAATTATGCAACACCAGAAAACGGCAATCTTCCTGATGTGCTGGAGCCATGCACATAGTCAGCTGAGTCCAATACTGAGGTTTATTCTTGGCCAACGGTGTAGCATCAATACCCCTTAAGGGTATGGGACTCTGCAAAGGCTGCAAAGAAAAACCACAGCGCCTAGCGAATTCTAAGTCCATTAAGTTCAGAGCAGCGCCCGAATCCACAAATGCCATGACAGAAAAAGATGACAATGAGCAAATCGGGGTCACAGACAGGAGAAACTTAGGCTGCACAGTACTAATGGTAACAGATCTAGCGACCCTCTTAATACGCTTAGGGCAATCAGAAATAGCATGAGCAGAATCCCCACAGTAAAAACACAGCCCATTCTGACGTCTGTATCCCCTCTGTTCCGCTCTAGTCAAAATCCTATCACATTGCATGGGCTCAGGACTCTGCTCCGAGGACGCTGCCATATGGTGCACCACTTTGCGTTCGCGCAGGCGCCGATCAATCTGACTGGCCAGAGACATAGATTCGCTCAAACCAACAGGCGTGGGGAACCCCACCATAACATCTTTAAGGGCTTCAGAAAGACCCTTTCTGAAAATTGCTGCCAGAGCGTCCTCATTCCATTTAGTGAGCACGGACCATTTTCTAAATTTCTGGCAGTATAATTCTGCTGCTTCCTGACCCTGGCACAGGGCCAACAGTGTTTTCTCAGCATGCTCTACAGAGTTAGGTTCGTCATACAATAATCCAAGCGATTGAAAAAATGCATCTACATTAAGCAATGCCGGATCCCCTGACTCAAGGGAGAATGCCCAGTCCTGAGGGTCACCACGCAGCAGAGAAATAACTATTTTTACTTGCTGAATGGGGTCACCAGAGGAACGGGGTTTCAGAGCAAAAAACAATTTGCAGTTATTTTTAAAGTTCAAAAACTTAGATCTATCCCCGTAAAACAAATCTGGAGTAGGAATTCTAGGCTCTAAGGACACCGTCTGAACAACATAACTTGAATACTCTGTACTCTTGCAGCAAGCTGATCCACACGAGAAAACAACCCCTGAACATCCATGCCCGCATCCAAATCCTGAATCACCCAGAGATTAAGAGGAAGGAAAAAGACAAAACAGACTAAAGAAAAAAAAATGGCTCAGAACTCTTTTTCTTTTCCTTCTTTTGAGATGCATTCAGCTCATTTTTGGCCAGTTGTACTGTTATGGTCTGGTGATTAAGGAGCGACATGCGACTAGCTCTGAGCAGGTGGTAACTATACTGACCGCAGTTCCTAATCTTAACACAGACACTAGCAGTAGCCGTGGGATGTTCCTGTCACTCCCTGGACACCTCGTCACAGCCAGAGATCTAGCTACCCCTAAAGGTAGAAGCAGGAAAGCTATCTTGCCTCAGAGAAAATCCCCAAAGGATAGGACAGCCCCCCACAAATAATGACTGTGAGAGGAGAAGGAAATGACATACGTAGTATGAAACAAGATTTAGCAAAGGAAGCCACTACTACCTAGAAAGAATTAGTACAGGACAGAACACTGTGCGGTCAGTAATAAAAACTAGAAAAAGTCCACCGCAGAGAAATGCAAAAATCTCCACACCTGACTAAAGGTGTGGAGGGCAAACTCTGCTGCCCAGAGCTTCCAGCTTAGCTGACTAGATACATACTGATAAGCTGGACAAATGAGCAAAACATAGAAAGTGCTAAACAACAAAGTCCACAACAAGTGAACTGCAAAAAGACAAGCAAGGACTTAGCTTTGCTGAAATGGTCAGAGTGACAGGGAAATCCTCAGAGAGCCATGACTCCAAGCTCAACAATTGACAACTGGCATTGAATTAGGGAAAAGGCCAGACTAATATAGCAGAGCCAGAAAGACGATCAGTGAAAACAGCTGCTGATGCTAAATCCAAGAAGCAGCCATACCACTCATAACCACAGGAGGGAGCCCAAGAGCAGAACTCACAAAAATGCTACTTATAACCACCGGAGGGAGCCCAAGAGCGGAATTCACAACACACTTCTGTATTTATCACCCACTCCTGGTTTTGGCTTACAAATACTGATGTAAAATACTGACCAAATACTGCTAGTGTGACGGCAGCCTTATAGTTAGGATTTATATTTTAGGAATAGCATTTATGGGAAATAGGACGTGCTATGGAAACATTTATGATGAGTGCTATACATGAAAGTATACTCTTAACCTATAGAGTCAAGCTACATTTCTACAGTATTGTAGTGTTCAAGTATTTATCAATTTTTTCCTCCCATATTACATTTTGTGAATATATTGTCCCATCTTAAAATTCCTGTTGGGAGAAGACACCTTCAAATATGAGAGACCTGGAGTAGTTTGCAAAAGAAGAGTGGTCTAAAATTCCCGTTGAGAGTTGTAAGAGGTTTGTTGATGTTTATAGGAAGTGATTAATTGCAGTTATTTATTCCAAAGGGTTAATATAAAAATGAGGGTGCAACCAGATATTAAGTTAAGGATGCCAAGAATTTTTTCCCCCATTTTGAGGTTTTGTGTGAAATGATGTCCAAATTGCCTTTTTTTCAGTTTTTTTTTGTGTGTGTGTGTTGTTCCAATAAACATGTAAAAAAAAGGCGTAATTGAAATATTTTTGTGGAAGAAATACTTCACTTACTGGAACAATTTCAAGTGTGCCAACACTTTCGGCCATGACTGTATATTAGATATCTGTTTTGGGCCTGTAGTTCCAATGTAGTCTTAATAGTTACAGACTGCTAACAAATAATGTGTAATTTAATCTCTTTATGACCTATGACATATAGGTACATCATAGGTCACCTCCCTCTCATTGATGCAGGCTCCGGCTCTAAGCTCACGTGTTTTCAGGCACATGACAGATGATCTGATCAGCTGTCATGTGCCCCTAACAGCCGCGGGTGGAATAGAAATCCATCCACAGCTGTTAACATGCCAGCGCCGAAAGCGCGGCACTAGCTCTGCCCATCAGCACCCCTGTGACATGATCATGTGGTGCCAATGGGTTGGTATGACAACCTGATATCTGCAGGAGACTCCTGTGATTGTTATTGCCGATCTGCTAGATCAAAAGATCTCAGCTTCAAGTCTCCTAAGGAGACTATTGAAGCAAGTAAAAAATGTTTTTCAAAATATAAAAAAATATAAAAGATAAGTTCACGTCACCCCTTCAAAATAAAACAATAAAAAAACTAAAATACACATATTTGGTATCACAAAGTTCAGAAACGCCCTATCTATCAAAGTAGTCACCTGTCTGCGACTTTCAGAACCGCTGTTAACTGTCTTCGGTGACTCCTGCCTGCCTGCGGCTTCTATGGTATTTAAACTTACCAGTTACTCCAAAGTTCTGTCTGCTACCTTTTCCTGCATGCAACACTCGCCTGCTGCACTGATGCCCGTGGCCCATGTGTCCATCCGGACCATGTGCCTAGAATATGCACCTCACCTAGTGAGCCCTCGACACTGTCTTATAAAGTGCACAGGAACACTCAGCTAAGTCAAATGTTGCTGTGTATTGGGAGTTGGGAGAGAGCTATGGGCCGACAGCTGTCTAATCTGCATGGCGGATTTATTTCTCCTTATTGCCAGTAGCACACACATTCAGTCCCAGATTCTTACAATAGAATGTGAGTAAAGTCCAGACATCCCAAATTCAGACAAGATGGCCAATAAATAGCTGTGATTATTAACAGATATAGATGTACCATGCTTACCTTTTCATGAATGTGCTTGAATTTTTCATGATAGAAATTTAATACATAATAAATAATTTGTTATTGGAATTGTTGACAGTCCAACTCAAACAACAACCACTAATGGTACATGCACACGATCACGCATGCGCACCACACACGTAACCATTACATCACAGTTAAGGAGAACTGTGTATACATGTTACTACGGTTACACCCGCGCATGCGCACTATGCACACAGTAGTTGCGATACATCACATCCGGTCCGTGCCGCTCACTTCCGGTATAGCGGCACGGTACTGCATTTAATCCGGACCTTCAGCATGACATGCACACGCCGATACAAGCAGGGCGCGGGAGCGCCGCTTTATACAGCGCAAGCACAGGTAAATACCTACGGTCCCACACTACCTCTGGACCACCACTTTAGCCAGATACTATATCTATTATTTACTTTTACAGAGCTTTACCTACTGGCCAATTAGCAACTACATGCGGACATCTATAATTTAATAGGTATTGTGTTATGGTGGTTTTAATGGGAACTTGGAGTCACTATCTAGCGTATGCTGATCCTCTTTCACCATTTTCCGCAGTGTGTATGTAATACAACTGGGACCCTCTTCCCTTATCCTCTCCTCTGCATGCTACTCCCTCACTGGAATAAGGTAATATACCAGACTGTTAAATATATGGATTCTTGATGGACTGTATATTTGTATATATGTATATTTGATGACACATTTCTATTCATTATTTTTATTCTCTAGTGCACTATACAGCCTACTATGTACACTGTCCATGGGAAGGCTTTTACCCATAGTATTTTCCTTTGAATCATCCCTGTTTACGCTTCATCGATCTCTGGGACAGTTCACCTACTCAATTTACCTCTCACTTTGAAATGCTGCTCTAGACATTGGGACACGAAATACTTATTTATCATTACGAGCAACAGTATATATTTATCTGTTTTGACATTTTTGCACCAGGACGATGATCTATCGACATCTACAATGTATTACTTCCTGTTTGATTTTGGTTTTTCTATTATTTTTATGTGTTATTTATTTGTTTTTGTTGATATGCTTTGTTTACAGTGATTACGTGACAAAGGCTCTGGCGGAGCCGAAACGTTGATTAAGATCGCATGAACTGTGTCTCTCTGTTAACGCTCCCAGACAAATAAAACTATACTTTATTTTGCATGACAAATTTGCACGGTATTCTATTAAGAGTGTGCGGTGAATTTTACTCTTACATGTATTCAGGACCACTGGTCCGTTACACCAGCACCTCGCCCTTTTAGGCTGAGTGCATGCCAAATAACCTCCCTACACGATCAGGAAATGGCAGTGCTTTGGACACAGTGTATTTCCTCTGTGTCCAAAACGCTGCGTTCAATCACGCTGGTAAATCTGCATGTGTTCACTGGACAATGCCGATTTACCACATCAAATACATTCAGTTGTGGAAACTTCTGTTGTGGAGACTGGCATGTCTGCAATAGAAATGGACATGCTGCGGCTCGTAAACCTGCAGCTCGTAAACCCGCGCCTTGGGTGAGTTTATGCAGCATCAAATAGAAGCACAGTGGGCATGGGATTCCTATAAAAACTTCCACTGTGCTTGTATTGTAGAACGCAGCGTTTTGGACGTAGCGCAGGTGATCTGCATCTAAACCTCTGCTGTTCCTTACCGTGGGCACGTACCCTAACACACATACAGAGACATATAGCATAAACCTCTCCTGACCAAGATTGCAAAATGATGTTTTTTTTTTACAATGTTGGCAATCTCACGCCACTCATTTTGAAATATGGTGGATCAAGAGGAACGATAGATTTGTGCCCTATACATATGTTGTGTTTTGACCCATGCAGGGGATTTTATCACAAGTATTTGAGAATCCATCAGTTATGTCATACACAGTCATTGTATAGAACGAATCAAACACCACTGCTCATTAACACTGCAGGATAAACTAAAATGTGTGAAGTTTCAATAATGTCCAAAAATTACCATAAAATACCATAAGAAAATGAATGCAAAACATATGAAACTTTTTAAATATCAATGCACCTCAGTATCACACTGTGGAGTATTGGCATTATGATGGAGACTCTACTGAAAATGTGAAGAGATGTACCATGTGGCAGCTGCCATAGCCATGTTCATACACAAGTGAGCACGAGCCAAATAAAAAAAAAAGTGCAAGCGCTAACTTCCTTATTCCTGTAAAAGTTTAGTACACTGGGGTGAGTCAATTGTCACATGATCACTTCATGACCGCGCGATGCCCCACTGTCAGGAGAACAAAGTAGGCATCTACAATAGTAATGCGTTTTGTTGCAATGTAAGCAAGCTGAAGAATATACTCCCCTAGTGATGCACTGCATGCACAGTAAGATGTCTGCATGGGACGATCCAAGGATATTCCATTTCCATGGGGTGTTAGATATAAATTCTGTGATTGTAGAGCGCGGAGCATTCGGTTACTCCTAGAAATGATGTTATGTAATCACAAGAAAAAAAGTAAAGTGGCACAACTCAGCTTCGGAGGATCTGCTAAGGTGTATATGTATGACCAGAAAATCCACAGACGTTTTTAAAACAGTGGTGCTAGCGTTAGAAATAACAGTCTTAAATGCTGAGTCGTAGAAGAGAAAACGCTGCACTCACCGTTTACCGTGGTCACAATCTTCTTTATTGCGGCAAATATAAATACATCTTCACGGCACGGGGGAGTTTAGTGAAACAGGAGCATGTGAGGCGGGGACCGGGGACGACGGCCGTTTCGCGCTAGACAAATGCGCTTCTACGGGTCTGAGTCTGAGAGGAAGATCCGCCAGGAGAAAAAGGTAAGGAGACCCCTCCCCTCCAGCGTCACCTCCGATCAGACTGAAAAAAAGTGCAACGTGTTAAGGTGAGATTAAAAATAATTTAAAAACAACATTTGGAACAACTAATTCATAATAGGACATATAACAATATTTTTGTCTCATAGAAATACAAGACATATACCGGTATGTTTTTTTCTCTTCTGAGCATACACATTTTTCACGAACCTATCAATGGATGGTGCGAGTCACATTACGCACTTCTATATAATTCCGAATCCTGAACGGATAGGAGAATCAAAAACAGAGAAACATGCAAAGAGAGGCAAGCAAAAGAAAAAACAGAAGGTAAAAACCTTGATCTCTGCAATAAAGATTAGGAACGACATAATACAGGCACAATATATCTTAATAGTTTCGTTCTTAGATACATGCAATTAGATATATTAATTAACAAAAATTTATACAGCTATTTATGGTCTATCTTAATCTGCACATTTAAAGGATATATGAAAAATTACTGAAAATCATTGTCTATGATATATATATTACAAAACAGGAGGATGAACATATCCATCCTGTCTTGCAAGCCAGAGGGACATACGTGAATTTCTGTTCCTCCAATGAGAAGTTGCAGCAACATGATTTAGGAGCAACTAACTTAAATAGTTACATTCTAAGCTATTCAAAGATTAATGTATTACTTACGTAGATTCAAGGGACCAATTATAGTTTACCTTAGTTCGCAGGTTTTTTTGGGGGGATATATGGAGAAATATTGGCGAACCGTTATTCTAGCACACATATCTACTTACAGAAAGATAGACATGTCTATCCTGTCGTTGAAGCCGGCAGGGCCGGTGGCTCGTGTTCTCATGATCCATTTGGATTCCTGTTGTAATAAAATTTTACCCAGGTCACCTCCCTGAGCGGTGGTTGTCACTCTTTCTACACCTGCATAGGTGAGAACTGTTGGATCGCCCCCGTGGTACTCTCTGATATGGCTGATAAGCCTAGGAACCCCTTTTCCTGAGGAAATGGATTTAAAATGCTCTCTGAAACGAACATATAATTTTCTTATGGTTTTCCCCACATAAAATCGTTTACAGGGACAAAATAGCACATAGACAATATATTCAGTTTTACAAGAAATAAACTGGCGGACGTTGTGTGAGATCAAACCAATCTCTAAATTCTGCCCCGTTATATGATATTGACAAAACGGACAGTGACCACATCGAAAATTCCCTCTGAGAGTGGTTTGATCTAACCAAGTACTTTTTTTGTCTTTAGTTATTCTGTTACGTACCAGCAGATCTCTAACCCTAGTACTCCTTCTGTTAGATATCAGAGGCCCTGCCGCAGTTTTGTTAGCAAGATCTTTATCTCTTTCCAATACATGCCAATGCTTACGGATGGTGGAACGTATCTCCCCATCCATTGGACCATATTGGAAGCAGAAAGAGAATCTCTGTCTCGAATTGTCCAAAGGAATTGCATTTTGACAAGCTATTGTATTGGCTCTTTCAGTTGCGGTTTTTAGAACATCTTCGGGGTAACCTCTGTCTCGAAATCTCTGAAGTATTTCTTTTGATTGAATTTGGAAATTATCAGATGTATTGTTTAATCTCCTTGCCCTTAATAGCTGACTATAAGGTAAAGACTTCTTTACATGATTAGGGTGGTAGCTATTATAGTGTAATAAGGAGTTAACGGAGGTCGGTTTGCGAAAAATAGATGTGTTAATCTCCCCATCTACCACCTGTACTGATACGTCAAGAAAATCTATACTTTGCCCTCCAAAATTATGTGTGAAGGACATGCCCATCGTGTTATTGATATTAAGATAACTGACAAATGTTTCAAATTCTCTTTCAGTACCGTCCCACACTACTATCACGTCGTCTACATACCTCATATACAGTTTGATATGCTCAGAGAAAGTATTCCTATATGAATATATATAATCTTCCTCGAACACTGCCATGTAGAGGTTGGCGAACGTGCATGCGACCGGGGTCCCCATGGCAGTCCCCGTGGTCTGCCTGTACCAATTGTCGAGAAACATAAACGCATTGTGCGTGAGTATGAATTTCAAACCCTCACACACAAAGTCTATGTACTCAAGACTTTTATCAGTGGTGCGTAACACCCTTCTGATGGTATCCACACCCAAATCTTGGGGGATATTCGTGTACAGGCTGACCACATCAATGGATGCCAGGGAGAACCCCGGCTGCCAAACGAAATTTTGGATCTGTCTTAGAAAAGAGTTAGTGTCTTTTAGATAAGATGGAATATCTGTGAGTAAGGGACGTAGGAGCCAATCCATGTACTGGGATAGGGGCTCAGTGAGCGACCCTATCCCAGACACAATCGGTCTGCCTGGAGGACAAGTAAGAGATTTGTGGATTTTCGGTAAATAGTACCAGTGGGGTTTGGTAGGGTAGTTGTGGAAAAGCTTCTCTGCTTTTCTTTGTGTCAGAATTCCACTCTCGACTGATTTCCTCAGAAACGTGTTCAGATTATTTTTAAATTTTAAGGTTGGGTCGTCTGCTAATTTCACGTATATGTTAGTATCTGACAATTGTCTTTCTGCTTCCGCTAGATATGCTTCCCTGGGTAGTAGAACCGTTTTTCCCCCTTTATCTGCGGGGCGTATGATGACATCGGTCCAACTAGCTATATCGTGCAGAGCCTTTTTTTCTTCCGCTACTAGGTTTGGGGGTGCCTTTTTGTAGAACAGGGCTTCTATATCTTTTAATACTAAAGCCTCAAATAAGTCGATGTTGTTCCCTGGAGACACGGGGGGCATATATGTAGAGGGAATCCCACCTGTAAATGGAATGGTTCCTCTGGGATTAATTAACTCCGAGTTTGCCGGATCTGTATCTGTTAAACTGAGTAACTCACGGGCCTCCTGGTGGAAATCTGCAAGGACTTCTTCTCCTGTTCCTGCCATAAACCCTAATGGACCCACCAAACAGGGTTTTTCCCCTTCAGTGATATACATGTTGGTGGTATTATTCAAAAAATATTTATGTAGATGTATCTTTCTAATAGCTTTGAATAAATCTATTTGAAAAGAAACAAAGTCAAAATCGTTGGGAATGCAGTAATTTAAACCTTTAGACAATAAAGACAATTGGGCTGAATTCAAATCATGATGTGTTAAATTAAGGACATAGTTCTCAGGCCCGGGACTCAATATCGTTCCTGTCTCCAGGACACAAACTTTCTTTTTTGCTGACGGTAGGAGCCGTGGCTTGCGTTTGCCCCTCCGCGTTTTCCTCCTAAAGGGAGTAAAGCAGTTGTTTGAACTTCCGAAGTTGTGTCTTCTGTGGGCTCAGCATTCATAGTTGAACTCTCACTCAAACTGGAGTCGGACTCCGTTGTTAGATAGTCATGTTTATGCGGTTGATTGCGTCTTCTCTTGTGACTGCGTTTCCTTTGTCTGAAGTTACCTCCATTATTAGTTTGATTCCAATTGTCTTTATTAATTTTATTCCAAGTGAAGATATTACCAGAATCATAATCATTCTTATCACGGAGGAATTTGTCTCTCTTTCTCTGCTTGATCTCCGCTTGTATAGGAATCAATTTAGCGTCTAATTTTTTATTGAAGGCTGTCCATTGACTCTCAGTCAATCTGCTCTGCAATTCGGTTTGTGCTTTAGCAATTTCTGAACTCACAATATCATAATTTTTTGAATTAGATTTTAGGACCAACTGTAATAGTTCCTGGGAACACCGTAGCATGACCTGTTCCCATTCAGTTTTTAATGAAACATCATTGCTAAAGTGGGACATCTCTTTCCACACCCGCAAACCTCTTGGAACTCGTCCATTATCTACATACGACTGTAGTGAGTTGTTAGTCCAAAAAAGTCTAATCTCTCTCTCTCTTTAAATTCCAAAGATTTAGTGCTTAACATCTGCACTTCATCCGCCCGTTCACAGTCCTTAAAATAGTTGGTTACATCCTCCCGGCCGGCTTGTAAACTGACACGCACAGGTGCTACGTCTGGGTCCATTATGCGGTATGAATCAACCGATTTCCAACACCAAAACCTCTTACTCTGGGTGTGCACACTAAAAACAAGGAGTAATCCAATGTAATCACAAGAAAAAAATTGTGACCACGGTAAACGGTGAGTGCAGCGTTTTCTCGTCTACGACCTAGAAATGATGTTACTCATCTGTACAGGCTCTAGCACTGGGCTTCACAGCTTTTTTCCCTGATGGCTGGATCGCTCTGATTGTGCACACAATGGTGACTAGCGAGCAGCTCTGATGTTACTCTCATAGGCCTCTTAAAGCCGCCTTACATGGCTGCACATCTGAGTATTCAGGAGGCAAGCCCATTCTGCTACCAGGTGCTGGTATCTCTGCTTATTCCTCTACAGGTGTCGACTTCATAATTTGTTTTTTTTTTTTTACTTAGCCGATAAGAGCTGGATCTTAGTTTTATTACTTGGTCTTCAAAATGCTTCACCCATTTGTTGGCTGTTGATTTCTCAATTGCATCTGCTGAAATTTGCATTACTTGTTTTTCTTTTTACGTATATTGTCAACTTGCTAATATGGCTGTGATATTGGATGTGCATTTGTATCTCACTGCACCAACGCCTCTGGTCTGGGCTGTTCATCCAAACCTACAGCTTTGTGAATCCACCTCAACAGCTCAGCCCCCATTCAAATTGCATTTTACTCTCACATCTGTGGCACTCTAAGGAGGTGGCGGGGACTCTCATGTACCTTCTCTCTCCTTAATGCTTTTCTCCTGTGTCACATGCGGCACCCTGATGTTTTACTAATGTTTTGCTATGGTGTGCACTGTAATGTATTTGTCATGTACTGTAATGTGATGTATTGTGCTTTAGCTTAGGGATAGATTAGTAAGTAGTGCAGGACCATAGGGGTTAAGCAGATGGGAGAAATCACAGAGCAGGGAGGTATATGATAGGCATTTCCTGATTAGAGACAGACACCCAGTCACCTTGCCCAAGGGCAGTACGTGTGAGCAGAGTATTACAGGCCATAGGGATAAAGCTGTTTCAGTAAGGGGCCCCAGGCTGAGAATCGTGCAGGTGGTCACCAGCTTAGACAAGAACCGTTCCAAGGCAGGATCCGAAGCTATCAGCTGGGATTATGAGGCAGCTGAGTTGGCAAGTCCATTACCCTATAACTCGCAGGCGGACCAGGGAAATGGTAGGAAACTGGTGGGCCTGGAGCACGAGTGGGACCAGAATTGTCCAATAGTGGGTCAGTGATTGACCAAGGATATAGACAGATTTGACAGGGAGACCCGAGTCTGCCCGGACAGCAGGGAAAGATAAGAAGGTGCCTCTGTGTTTGAACTATGCTGTCTGTGAGATGAATATGCTGCTGCCGAGTAAAGTTTAACCGTTGAAATTAAGACTGTGACTCTGTGGTGTTTTCTGAGATCTCATTCCCTGCAACCAAAGTGAATGTGTGTTGAAGGTAACTGACTGTACTGCAGGACTGAGACTTCACTTGTCTTGTCATGTGCAAGGTGCGGGGTGCTCACTGACTGTGACTTAGTGAACTCGCCCACGACTGCCACCCTGTGCCACCTTGTTACAGCACTATTGGGGGACTTCAGACAAGTCCTTGAAAACAAGATTTGGGCTTATACGCTGACAGAGCCATGGACTGCAATGCTGCAGATAGTCACAGGTGTGTCAATTTTGGCTATTTTTGCCTATTGGATGCAAGCTCCAAGACATATTCATGTCTTGACTCCCATGTCATATAGGCGAATATTGCAGAAAATTATGTCTGACAGATTATTCCATCTGCAATCATTACAGTCAATGGCCCCGCCAGCGCATATGCCCGTATCCCATGGTCCAGAGCTTCAGACTTGACACCTGATGGATTGCTATTGCAGGATGATAAAGAATTTAATTAGGGTCTAATTTTTCTATAACTGTTCTATTAAAAATAAAAAATACATATGGCAAAATATTGAGAAAAATCATAATACAAATTATATGCATATATATTAGAATAGTGTGTCATCGCTTCATTGGTAGATAACAAGTTTCAGTAAATGGTAGGTTTTTATAACACAGTACTTCTGGGTCTAAATGTACTGATCCGAAAGATAACATTATATTAAGAAATTGCTATATATATACTTGTGCTCGAACATCCAGCTGTGTTAATTCTACTCTTGCAGGCTACAGGAGGAATATGATTGATATCAAACATTCTTCCAGTAGTTACTTTTTCAGTCTTATCAGAAGATCGTGAGCTTTATGCCATCTTCTCATTTGTAGAAGTAGAACACATTCAGCCTCTGAAATTCACAGTAATAACAGTATTTTTATTTTCCTTTCTACTTGCAGACTGACTATAATAAAGTCTCCAAGTCTCCAGTAATAAATATATACAGTGTGTGGGTATAGTGAGTGATTTTGCTTGCTGGAGATCATATTTTAGGAGCATGTAAAGCTGTGTTGGTTAAACTCCTTATTTTAGCTCACAGCTTCTGATCTCCACCCGAGTGGTTAAAATCTAACTTTTTTTTCCATCTTTCTTTTCAATTACCGGTATTTTGTGGGAAAGCTTTGTCATTTTGTCATAAAGAAAGTGGAGCTTACGGTATTAACGTTGCTGTTTAGCTTTATTTTTATTTGCTTTGTATCTATAGTCTTACCGCAAATCTCCGAGTGACCAATTATGTTAGGTACAGTACATAAGCCTCTAAAAAGCTCTTTTATTTAGTCTTTAAAGAGTAACTTTTTTCTTTCTTTTTTTTTTTGTTGTTGCAAAAATGACTTCCTTTTTACTTAACTGTATCTAATATTTCCAGAAATTTTTGGAAAGTTTTTGCTTTTAAAAGTTTCACTCAGTTGTGGCTCTTCCAGCTCAGCCATCCTGGTTCCCTGTATAGAACACAACTGCTGGCTATTCTATATAGAAAGGTTGTGGTTAATCTGGATTTTTGTCTTGAACAGAAAACCGTCTGAAATGAACGTGTTATAATGTTTTAATTTTTTCTGGCGCAGCAATTTCACTACCTTTCCAGGCAGCAACAATATTTTGCTTAGACAGCCAAATTTGAGGCTGTGTATAAATGATAGCCTTATCAGATGTCTCAGGAAGCTGTTCATTTAATCCATCAGTACTTTTTCATTTTCTTTCATCCTGGTTTCAGTCTCGTTGAGTAGAATTTCAGCTCCATTTATCTTACAAGGAAACATTTATTGAAAAATAATTTTGCACGCCATATTTTTGCGTGAAAAGCCTAAATATTTGTTAACCATTTCATGACTGCATGGTTGACCTATCTTCATTGCTTGTTATGATTTTATGTTTGGTTAATTTGGTATTATTATATTTTTTTTACTAGTTCAACTAGCGTGTTTAGAGTATATTTTACCTCTTAGAATGATACAACCTAAGGGCTCTTTAGAAACAAGAAGCAGTGGGCACAGCATAGAGGCATATCTGGGGGGGCAGCTGGTTGGAGTGGCGTAGTTGGGCCGTCTAATGCAGCGGTACGAAGTGTCTCCCATGGCGGCTGCATTCTGCCACTTCCACACTGGGAGTCAGCGGTTCTATGAGCCAGGTATTTACTGCCAGGGGGGTGATTACTGTGTGGGTGTATTTAATGTGTTTGGGGGAGATTTACTTTGATAGGGGTAATTAATGTAACAGGGCTGGGGAGATATTGTTATGGGGTATTTAGTATAACGGGGCTGGCGAGATTTAGTGTAACGGGGGATGATTTGAGGTCACAAGTTGGGGAATAAAGAAGGGACAGGTGCAGACACAATATGGGGAGTGGGAGAAATTTGAAGACACAATATGAGGAGGAAGGGGTGAGATGGGGGCATGTATGGGAGGGATGGGTGCAGACACAGTATGGTGAGTGGGGGTATGGGTGCGGACAGTATTAGAAGAGAGGGAAAAATGTATGCAGACACAGTATGCGGAGCGAGGTGATGGGATGGGTGCAGATGCTGTATGGGGAGTTGGATTTATGTGTCAGAAGGCAGTATGGAAAGTTAGAGGGTAAATATATGAGGAGGGCGGGGAATGTGTGAGGAGACTATTGAGGGTAATAGTGCAAGGAGATAGTATGGGAGAAGAAAAGTGTGAGTGGACACAGAATAGAAACTGGGCCCTATAGGGGGGCCCAGTATGGAAAGGAGGGGGCAGTGTGGAGAGCATGTACCATAAGAGGGACAGTGTGGGGGTCATATTTTGTTCAAGGAATATAGTGAGGGGCAACTATTTATTCAGAGGGTCAGGATAGGGCAGATATTTTTTTTAGTCAAGAGATTTATATTGACACTGCTATCTTTAAGGGCATCATGTGGGGATGGGCTGCAGAAGACTGGAGAAGATGGAAGTCTGCAGAGATGGGCTGTAGGCATCATGGCGTCTGAAGAAGATGAAGAAGGAAAGGAAGAGAATGACTCCAAAGACGACGTCATCTATCAGGTACCTGGATGTAAATTTTTTTGTTATTTGGACTAATTCTCATATTTTTATTTATGTTAGGAGCATTAAACGGGTTGTTAAAGTATGTGATAAGTCTGCAGTCATTGTATGTGATCCTTACAACCAAAGACAGAATGTGGACTACAAGTCCAAAGTAATTATAAAGGTACAAGTTTATTACATAATTTTTCACATTATTCACAAACAAGAAATAAAGATAAATAGTGCTTTGTAATCAATGGCAGAAAACACCAGGACAGGGTGGCAAGTACCGCTAATATATGAATCCTATAAGCCTAGAGTCAAGCGCCCTATCAATACAAAGAAAGTGAAAAAAGCATGGCACAACCGTCTAGGTGCGCAAGTAGGGTCCCAAACCAGTATGTAAGATTTAAGAAACTTGGCACTCAACTTAAGATTCTTAGATGCAGCAGAATTTTAATGAACACCAGTAGCAGTACAATCCAAACGTTTCGGTCAAGCCATGACCTTCCTCAGTGTACTGGAAATATACATATACAATCATTTTGGATACATGTATCCCTGTGGACCATTTCAGACCATATAGACCCTACATAATCTATTTGGGAATGATGCGTTCATATGGGCTATAAATGCCACTGTTATATATATTTTTGCCATCATGTATCAATAGTACACATATATTTAGTCTTTATACATATTACCTGTATCATGGGTTGTGTATGTCATTTTTGAAATATTTTTTCATGTTGGTTTTTGGCATATGTGTCTCTGCTACCCTATTGCCCACCCAAGTCTCCACACCATGACGTGTACATATTACATGTATTGGATTAAAAGGAGCCTGTAATAAACTCTCCTGATGCAACAGTGATTTTCAGCTGGATATTGCATTGATATCTATATATTTATGTATATTAAATTCAAAAACTATATTGGATCTAACATGTGTGTTCCAGTGTGGAACAGTTTTTAGATGTTTTTAAAACAGTGTGTAGTTTCTTGTTTTTTGGTGTGTATAATAAAATATATTTTTTGTAATCATATTGCCATTTGTGTGGTGATCCTACATTAATGTGCATGTACCTTTTTCTTTCTCTCTTGTTTGTTATGATACATATACAATTAGATATCATTGTACAGAAATATAACCCATGATGTCATATCATGTAAGCTGAAACCAATGGTGATAAAGGAGAAACCATGGAGTATCATATACAAAAAAAATCATATAAAAGAAACAACAAAAGAACCAATGAAATAGGAGATTCTCATAGATAGGAAGATACATCTTTCCCCAAGATTATATTTTATATAAAGTTTACAGTTTACATGATATGTCATCATGGGTTATATTTCTGTACAATGATATCCAATTGTATATGTATATTTCCAGTACACTGAGGAAGGCCATGGCTTGACCGAAACATTTGGATTGTACTGCTACTGTTGTTCATTAAAATTCTGCTGCATCTAAGAATCTTAAGTTGAGTGCCAAGTTTCTTATACCCTATCAATATAACGACCTCCCAAACCCTGGGTCCCTCACCCATTTTGTGGTATATCAGGATCCACACCGTGCAGCCCCTAATATTAATATTAATATTCGGATTGTCCTCATTGTTTGTCTTTGTCTGTCGGTTCTTTAGCTCCCCCACTTGGTGTTCAGCATGTGTGAGAGATTATTTGTTTTCCGCTTTGGGTTGTATTCATTGAGTCATTCTATGTGAATGCAGACTTCTGCATTCTCACAGTGAGTAGTGTATGCCGTCAGGATTCTCTCGTGCCGGCAATTTGCATACATGTGGTCACATGCCGACTAGACATGCGTGGCCTCAGTCAATGAAAATTGAGTGAGGCCGGAGACTTCTAGTCGAAATGTGGCCAGAAGTATCCAAATCACATACTTGTACAAGGGAGAACCCTAAAAGTGTGCAGGGCATGTGCTGTGAGAATTCACATGCCCGCAGCCACCTATAGTGACTGCAGACTTTCATCTCAAACCTGAACGAGGCCTGTAATTATAAAATGAAGCCTTGTAGCCAATCCTAACAGCGTGTTATATACTCACTGTCAGGATTCAGCTCTACTTGCAGGTTCCCGCAATCATTAAGTGGCCACATCACTCATATGCGATTTTCATTCTCACAGTCACGTGTGAACGAGTTTTTCTTCCTGCTTCTCTCAATTTTTCACTGAACATTGAATTAGTGCGATTAGGTCATCGGCAAATGACTAAGGGTACTGTCACACAGTACCATTTTGATCGCTACGACGGTACGATTCGTGACGTTCTAGCGATATCGTTACGATATCGCAGTGTCTGACACGCAGCAGCGATCAGGGATCCTGCTGAGAATCGTACGTCGTAGCAGATCGTGTGGAACTTTCTTTCGTCGCTTGATCACCCGCTGACATCGCTGGATCGTTGTGTGTGACAGCGATCCAGCGATGTGTTCGCTTGTAACCAGGGTAAACATCGGGTAACTAAGCGCAGGGCCGCGCTTAGTAACCCGATGTTTACCGTGGTTACCAGCGTAAACGTAAAAAAAACAAACAGTACATACTCACATTCCGGTGTCTGTCCTCCAGCGTCTCTGCTTCTCTCCACTGTGTGAGCGTCTGCCAGCCAGAAAGCGAGCACAGCGGTGACGTCTGACGTCACCGCTGTGCTTGCCGGCTATGGCGCTTACACAGTGGAGAGAAGCAGAACGCCGGGGACAGACACCGGAATGTAAGTATGTACTGTTTGTTTTTTTTACGTTTACGCTGGTAACCAGGGTAAACATCGGGTTACTAAGCGCGGCCCTGCGCTTAGTTACCCGATGTTTACCCTGGTTACCGGGGACTTCGGCATCGCTCCAGCGCCGTGATTGCAACGTGTGACCGCAGTCTACGACGCTGGAGCGATAATCATACGATCGCTGCGACGTCACGGATCGTGCCGTCGTAGCGATCAAAATGGTACTGTGTGACAGTACCCTAAGTGTGCAAATCGCATATGTGCTTGGGGAGGGGTGAGGGGGGGAACCAAATTGAATTATTGTCCCGGGTGCCTGAAAACCCAGCTACACCTTCGGCACAGCTGATATATGAATAGGGGACTATTAAGATAAATATAAGGGAAGGAAAAGAAAAAGCTGCACAGAGAAATTGTATAGTGCACAAAAAATCATGGAAAATCTAACCTTTTATTGAAAGACAAAACACTGACAGTTAAAAACAATTAAAAATTATTAAAAAGGACAAAAATTTGTACAGAAGACACATAGGAGTATGGATAAAATAGTCCAAAAAGTTACCCCCAAGCCAGGCAAGCATAAAAAATAGTTTTTGGTTGACTATTCAAATTCACAAAAGTGCGGTTGAATGCAAATGAATTGTATAAGAACCAAACATATGTATCACCTTGAAAATTACCCTGCTACATTTGGCCGAACATTTAGGGTATGTGCACACGTCAGGATTTCTTGCAGAAATTTCCTGAAGAAAACCGGAAATTTTCTGCAAGAAATCCGCATTTTTTTTTTTGCGTTTTTTTCCCGTTTTTTTCGCATCTTTTTTAGCATTTTGCAAGCGTAATTAGCTTGCAGAATGCTAACATTTTCCAAGCGATCTGTAGCATCGCTTGGAAAACTGACTGACAGGTTGGTCACACTTGTCAAACATAGTGTTTGACAAGTGTGACCAACTTTTTACTATAGATGCTGCTTATGCAGCATCTATAGTAAAAGATAGAATGTTTAAAAATAATAAAAAAAATAAAAAAAATGGTTATACTCACCCTCTGCAGACAGCCGATATCCTCAGCGGCGTCCGTTCCTAGATGGTGTGGTTCAGGACCTTCGATGACGTCGCCGTCACGTGAGCGGTCACATGACCGGTCTCGCGACCAATCACAAGACAGCGACGTCATCGCAGGTCCTTCACACACACCATCTATAGGAACCGAAGCGGCAGCATGCAGCGGTGAGAGGCGGGAACACTCCGGGGGCCATCGAAGGTGAGTATATGACTATTTTTTATTTTAATTCTTTTTTTTTGACCAATTATATGGTGCCCAGTCCGTGGAGGAGAGTCTCCTCTCCTCCACCCTGGGTACCAACCGCACTTAATCTGCTTACTTCTCACATGGTGTGCACAGCCCCGTGCGAGAAGTAAGCAGATCAATGCACTCCTAGGTGTGCGGAATCCCCGCAATTCCGCATTTTTAATGAACATGTTGCTTTTTTTTCCGCAATGCGATTTTTTCGCGGAAAAAAATGCAACATTTGCACAAAAAATGCGGAATACACTGTAAATAATAGGAGGCATATGTGTTATGGTTCTCAATGGCAAGAGAACACAGCCCAGCAAACATACGAACTAGCTCTTGGAAGGATGGAAACTAAACTGACCATGAACTAAACCTGCCGCACAACTAACAGTAGCCGGGTAGCGTAGCCTGCGTTTTATCCCTAGACGCCCAGCGCCGGCCGGAGGACTAACTAATCCTGGCAGAGGAAAATATAGTCCTGGCTCACCTCTTGAGAAATTTCCCCGAAAGGCAGACAGAGGCCCCCACAAATATTGGCGGTGATTTTAGATGAAATGACAAACGTAGTATGAAAATAGGTTTAGCAAAATTGAGGTCCGCTTACTAGATAGCAGGAAGACAGAAAGGGCACTTTCATGGTCAGCTGAAAACCCTATCAAAATACCATCCTGAAATTACTTTAAGACTCTAGTATTAACTCATAACATCAGAGTGGCAATTTCAGATCACAAGAGCTTTCCAGACACAGAAACGAAACTACAGCTGTGAACTGGAACAAAATGCAAAAACAAACAAGGACTAAGTCCAACTTAGCTGGGAGTTGTCTAGCAGCAGGAACATGCACAGAAAGGCTTCTGATTACAATGTTGACCGGCATGGAAGTGACAGAGGAGCAAGGCTAAATAGCGACTCCCACATCCTGATGGAAACAGGTGAACAGAGAGGATGATGCACACCAGTTCAATTCCACCAGTGGCCACCGGGGGAGCCCAAAATCCAATTTCACAACAGTACCCCCCCCTCAAGGAGGGGGCACCGAACCCTCACCAGAACCACCAGGGCGATCAGGATGAGCCCTATGAAAGGCACGGACCAAATCGGAGGCATGAACATCAGAGGCAGTCACCCAAGAATTATCCTCCTGACCGTATCCCTTCCATTTGACCAGATACTGGAGTTTCCGTCTGGAAACACGGGAGTCCAAGATTTTTTCCACAACGTACTCCAACTCGCCCTCAACCAACACCGGAGCAGGAGGCTCAACGGAAGGCACAACCGGTACCTCATACCTGCGCAATAATGACCGATGAAAAACATTATGAATAGAAAAAGATGCAGGGAGGTCCAAACGGAAGGACACAGGGTTAAGAATCTCCAATATCTTGTACGGGCCGATGAACCGAGGCTTAAACTTGGGGGAAGAAACCCTCATAGGGACAAAACGAGAAGACAACCACACCAAGTCCCCAACACAAAGCCGAGGACCAACCCGACGCCGGCGGTTGGCAAAAAGCTGAGTCTTCTCCTGGGACAACTTCAAATTGTCCACTACCTGCCCCCAAATCTGATGCAACCTCTCCACCACAGCATCCACTCCAGGACAATCCGAAGATTCCACCTGACCAGAAGAAAATCGAGGATGAAACCCCGAATTACAGAAAAAGGGAGACACCAAGGTGGCAGAACTGGCCCGATTATTGAGGGCAAACTCCGCTAAAGGCAAAAAAGCAACCCAATCATCCTGATCTGCAGACACAAAACACCTCAAATATGTCTCCAAGGTCTGATTCGTCCGCTCGGTCTGGCCATTAGTCTGAGGATGGAAAGCAGACGAGAAAGACAAATCTATGCCCATCCTAGCACAGAATGCTCGCCAAAATCTAGACACGAATTGGGTACCTCTGTCAGAAACGATATTCTCCGGAATACCATGCAAACGGACCACATTTTGAAAAAACAGAGGAACCAACTCGGAAGAAGAAGGCAACTTAGGCAGGGGAACCAAATGGACCATCTTAGAGAAACGATCACACACCACCCAGATGACAGACATCTTCTGAGAAACAGGAAGATCCGAAATAAAATCCATCGAGATGTGCGTCCAGGGCCTCTTCGGGATAGGCAAGGGCAACAACAATCCACTAGCCCGAGAACAACAAGGCTTGGCCCGAGCACAAACGTCACAAGACTGCACGAAGCCTCGCACATCTCGAGACAGGGAAGGCCACCAGAAGGACCTTGCCACCAAATCCCTGGTACCAAAGATTCCAGGATGACCTGCCAACGCAGAAGAATGAACCTCAGAAATGACTTTACTGGTCCAATCATCAGGAACAAACAGTCTACCAGGTGGGCAACGATCAGATCTATCTGCCTGAAACTCCTGCAAGGCCCGCCGCAGGTCTGGAGAAACGGCAGACAATATCACTCCATCCTTAAGGATACCTGTAGGTTCAGAATTACCAGGGGAGTCAGGCTCAAAACTCCTAGAAAGGGCATCCGCCTTAACATTCTTAGAACCCGGCAGGTAGGACACCACAAAATTAAACCGAGGGAAAAACAACGACCAGCGCGCCTGTCTAGGATTCAGGCGTCTGGCGGACTCAAGATAAATTAGATTTTTGTGGTCAGTCAATACCACCACCTGATGTCTAGCCCCCTCAAGCCAATGACGCCACTCCTCAAAAGCCCACTTCATGGCCAAAAGCTCCCGATTCCCAACATCATAATTCCGCTCGGCGGGCGAAAATTTACGCGAGAAAAAAGCACAAGGTCTCATCACGGAGCAATCGGAACTTCTCTGCGACAAAACCGCCCCAGCTCCGATTTCAGAAGCGTCGACCTCAACCTGAAAAGGAAGAGCAACATCAGGCTGACGCAACACAGGGGCGGAAGAAAAGCGGCGCTTAAGCTCCCGAAAGGCCTCCACAGCAGCAGGGGACCAATCAGCAACATCAGCACCCTTCTTAGTCAAATCAGTCAATGGTTTAACAACATCAGAAAAACCAGCAATAAATCGACGATAAAAGTTAGCAAAGCCCAAAAATTTCTGAAGACTCTTAAGAGAAGAGGGTTGCGTCCAATCACAAATAGCCTGAACCTTGACAGGATCCATCTCGATGGAAGAGGGGGAAAAAATATATCCCAAAAAGGAAATCTTTTGAACCCCAAAAACGCACTTAGAACCCTTCACACACAAGGAATTAGACCGCAAAACCTGAAAAACCCTCCTGACCTGCTGGACATGAGAGTCCCAGTCATCCGAAAAAATCAAAATATCATTCAGATACACAATCATAAATTTATCCAAATAATCACGGAAAATGTCATGCATAAAGGACTGAAAGACTGAAGGGGCATTTGAAAGACCAAAAGGCATCACCAAATACTCAAAGTGGCCCTCGGGCGTATTAAATGCGGTTTTCCACTCATCCCCCTGCTTAATTCGCACCAAATTATACGCCCCACGAAGATCTATCTTAGAGAACCACTTGGCCCCCTTTATGCGAGCAAACAAATCAGTCAGCAGTGGCAAAGGATATTGATATTTAACCGTGATTTTATTCAAGAGCCGATAATCAATGCACGGCCTCAAAGAGCCATCTTTCTTAGCCACAAAGAAAAAACCGGCTCCTAAGGGAGATGACGAAGGACGAATATGTCCCTTTTCCAAGGACTCCTTTATATATTCTCGCATAGCAGCATGTTCAGGCACAGACAGATTAAATAAACGACCCTTAGGGTATTTACTACCCGGAATCAAATCTATGGCACAATCGCACTCCCGGTGCGGAGGTAATGAACCAAGCTTAGGTTCTTCAAAAACGTCACGATATTCAGTCAAGAATTCAGGAATCTCAGAGGGAATAGATGATGAAATGGAAACCACAGGTACGTCCCCATGCGTCCCCTTACATCCCCAGCTTAACACAGACATAGCTTTCCAGTCAAGGACTGGGTTATGAGATTGCAGCCATGGCAATCCAAGCACCAACACATCATGTAGGTTATACAGCACAAGAAAGCGAATAATCTCCTGGTGATCCGGATTAATCCGCATAGTTACTTGTGTCCAGTATTGTGGTTTATTGCTAGCCAATGGGGTGGAGTCAATCCCCTTCAGGGGTATAGGAGTTTCAAGAGGCTCCAAATCATACCCACAGCGTTTGGCAAAGGACCAATCCATAAGACTCAAAGCGGCGCCAGAGTCGACATAGGCATCCGCGGTAATAGATGATAAAGAACAAATCAGGGTCACAGATAGAATAAACTTAGACTGTAAAGTGCCAATTGAAACAGACTTATCAAGCTTCTTAGTACGCTTAGAGCATGCTGATATAACATGAGTTGAATCACCGCAATAGAAGCACAACCCATTTTTTCGTCTAAAATTCTGCCGTTCACTTCTGGACAGAATTCTATCACATTGCATATTCTCTGGCGTCTTCTCAGTAGACACCGCCAAATGGTGCACAGGTTTGCGCTCCCGCAGACGCCTATCGATCTGGATAGCCATTGTCATGGACTCATTCAGACCCGCAGGCACAGGGAACCCCACCATAACATCCTTAATGGCATCAGAGAGACCCTCTCTGAAATTCGCCGCCAGGGCGCACTCATTCCACTGAGTAAGCACAGCCCATTTACGGAATTTCTGGCAGTATATTTCAGCTTCGTCTTGCCCCTGAGATAGGGACATCAAGGCCTTTTCCGCCTGAAGTTCTAACTGAGGTTCCTCATAAAGCAACCCCAAGGCCAGAAAAAACGCATCCACATTGAGCAACGCAGGATCCCCTGGAGCCAATGCAAAAGCCCAATCCTGAGGGTCGCCCCGGAGCAGAGAAATCACAATCCTGACCTGCTGAGCAGGATCTCCAGCAGAGCGAGATTTCAGGGACAAAAACAACTTGCAATTATTTTTGAAATTTTGAAAGCAAGATCTATTCCCCGAGAAAAATTCAGGCAAAGGAATTCTAGGTTCAGATATAGGAACATGAACAACAAAATCTTGTAAGTTTTGAACTTTCGTGGTGAGATTATTCAAACCTGCAGCTAAACTCTGAATATCCATTTTAAACAGGTGAACACAGAGCCATTCCAGGATTAGAAGGAGAGAGAGAGAGAAAGGCTGCAATATAGGCAGACTTGCAAGAGATTCAATTACAAGCACACTCAGAACTGAGAAAAAAAAAAAAAAATCTTCAGCAGACTTCTCTTTTCTCTCCTTTCTCTGTCAATTAATTTAACCCTTTTGGGCCGGTCAAACTGTTATGGTTCTCAATGGCAAGAGAACATAGCCCAGCAAACATACGAACTAGCTCTTGGAAGGATGGAAACTAAACTGACCATGAACTAAACCTGCCGCACAACTAACAGTAGCCGGGTAGCGTAGCCTGCGTTTTATCCCTAGACGCCCAGCGCCGGCCGGAGGACTAACTAATCCTGGCAGAGGAAAATATAGTCCTGGCTCACCTCTAGAGAAATTTCCCCGAAAGGCAGACAGAGGCCCCCACAAATATTGGCGGTGATTTTAGATGAAATGACAAACGTAGTATGAAAATAGGTTTAGCAAAATTGAGGTCCGCTTACTAGATAGCAGGAAGACAGAAAGGGCACTTTCATGGTCAGCTGAAAACCCTATCAAAATACCATCCTGAAATTACTTTAAGACTCTAGTATTAACTCATAACATCAGAGTGGCAATTTCAGATCACAAGAGCTTTCCAGACACAGAAACGAAACTACAGCTGTGAACTGGAACAAAATGCAAAAACAAACAAGGACTAAGTCCAACTTAGCTGGGAGTTGTCTAGCAGCAGGAACATGCACAGAAAGGCTTCTGATTACAATGTTGACCGGCATGGAAGTGACAGAGGAGCAAGGCTAAATAGCGACTCCCACATCCTGATGGAAACAGGTGAACAGAGAGGATGATGCACACCAGTTCAATTCCACCAGTGGCCACCGGGGGAGCCCAAAATCCAATTTCACAACACATATGTTAGCGTTTTTTTCGCGTTTTTATCACGTTTTTATAGCGAAAAAAAGGCGAAAAATACTGAACGTGTGCACATGGCCTCAATTAACTCACCCTTAATGTGATGTCTGGAGTTGCTTTTCTTTGGTGCAGCTGTGATGTTTGGTGGTATGGTTGATGTTTAAGGTTTGTAAAGAACTTGCAGCAGTAACCGAATACAGATGTATATTACACTGCGTGTCCATCACTGCTCACATTACATTTGAAGAACTCAATCAGCGGGAGGTCTGCTGTATATAGAATCATAGAAAAGCTAGAGTTGGAAGGGACTTCCAGGGTCATCGTGTCCAATCCCCTGCTCAATGCAGAATTCACTAAGCCATCTCAGACAGATTTTTGTCCAGCCTCTGTTTGAAAACTTCCATTGACTCACCACTTTTCGTGGCAGCCTGATCCACTCATTGATCACCCTCACTGTAAAAAAGTTTTTTAGAATATCTAATCTGTATCTTCTCCCTTTCAGTTTCATTCCATTGCTTCTCGTGTTTCCATTTGCAAATGAGAATAATGATCCCTCTACACTGTGATATCCCTTAAGATGTTTGTAGACCGCTATTAAGTCTCCTTTTAGCTTTCTTTTTTTGCAAGCTGAATATTCCCAGATCCTTTAACCATTCCTCATGTGCAGTCCGCTCACAATCTCGTTGGCTCTTTTCTGAATTTGCTCCAGTTTTTCAATGTCTTCATTAAAATGTGGTGCCCAGAACTGGTCACAGTATTCCAGATGAGGCCTGACCAAGGAGGAGTAGAGGGGGATAATTACTTCACGTGATCTAGACTCTATGTTTCTCCTAATACATCCTAGAACTGTGTTTGACTTTTTTGCTGCTGCATCACACTGTTGACTCATGTGCAGTCTGTGATCTATTAGTATACCCAAGTCTTTTTCATGTGTTGTTGCTCAGTTCTATTCCTCCCATTCTATAGATGTAATTTTCATTTTTCTTGCCCAGATGTAGAATCTTGCATTTCTCCCTGTTAAATACCATTCTATAGTCGCTGCTAGTGTTGAGCATTCCGATACCGCAAGTATCGGGTATCGGCCGATACTTGCGGTATCGGAATTCCGATACCGGGATTCCGATACTTGGCGCGTATCGGATACCGGAATCGGAAGTTCCATGATTCAAAATTCAGAAATTCAGCCAATGAGAAAGATTCCAAGTGTGGGCACATCCTGTTTAGCATGGAGGGCATGAAACTACTGGCAAGGCTGTGATTGGCTGCTTAAATGATGTCATGATGCAGTTTAAAAGTCGCTGGCGCCATTTTGCGATCACTCTGCTGTGAATTCAGTTAGTGACAGGACGCTGTTTGCTGACTGAGGGACAGTTTAGAGATAGCGATTTGCTTCTTTGTGCTTTCCAAAGGCTAATTTAGCAACCGCTGTGTTCACCTACTAATCACCTTCCTTTTGCCTTGTAGCGCTGTTTTCACAGCGATCTGCAAGGTCTCTCTGTGTGTGTGTGTGAGTGCAGCCCACTCTCTAGTCTGAGTGCAGCCACATAGGCCATCCATAGCTGGTTGTATTCAGTTCAGGGAGGGTGGTTCATTGCCTCATACTGTCCTTTTTTTTTTTTTTTTTGAAGTAGTGCAGGCTGCTGCACATTTTTTCCAAAAATTCCTATTAGTGTCTTTCCACCCGTCTCCAGCTAATTTGTGGAAAAACACTACATAGGATAAAGTAGAGGAGGGTTTTTTGGCCTTGCAGCGCCGTTTACGGCTGTCTGCACGGTCTCCGTGTGACTGCAGCTCGCCCTGTAGTCTGTGAGCAGCCGTAGCTTGGTTGTCTCCAGCTCAGGGTTGTTCACTGCGTCATACCGCCAAATCAATTTTCATTTTGTTTTCAAGTAGTGTAGTCTGCTGCTAATTAATTTAAAAAAATCCTATTAGTGTCTTTCCACCCGTCTCCAGCTAATTTGTGGAAAAACACTACATAGGATAAAGTAGAGGAGGGTTTTTTGGCCTTGCAGCGCCGTTTACGGCTGTCTGCACGGTCTCCGTGTGACTGCAGCTCGCCCTGTAGTCTGTGAGCAGCCGTAGCTTGGTTGTCTCCAGCTCAGGGTTGTTCACTGCGTCATACCGCCAAATCAATTTTCATTTTGTTTTCAAGTAGTGTAGTCTGCTGCTAATTAATTTAAAAAAATCCTATTAGTGTCTTTCCACCCGTCTCCAGCTAATTTGTGGAAAAACACTACATAGGATAAAGTAGAGGAGGGTTTTTGGGCCTTGCAGCGCCGTTTACGGCTGTCTGCATGGTCTCCGTGTGACTGCAGCTCGCCCTGTAGTCTGTGAGCAGCCGTAGCTTGGTTGTCTCCAGCTCAGGGTTGTTCACTGCGTCATACCGCCAAATCAATTTTCATTTTGTTTTCAAGTAGTGTAGTCTGCTGCTAATTAATTTAAAAAAATCCTATTAGTGTCTTTCCACCTGTCTCCAGCTAATTTGTGGAAAAACACTACATAGGATAAAGTAGAGGAGGGTTTTTGGGCCTTGCAGCGCCGTTTACGTCTGTCTGCACGGTCTCCGTGTGACTGCAGCTCTATCCGTTGTCAGTTCAGCCCCAAAAAAATAAATAAATAATAAAGTTCACCAAACACACCAGTTACACCACTTTACATTTGTGTAGGCCACATTAGCTCATATTCAAGTCTAGTCCACACTTTAGAAAATTAGTGTGTCTTATACCTGTTAGGAGGAGTTGCTCAGGAATAAGCACACAAAGCCGTTAGTACTTTTCTGCTTATCTTTATCAGTCAACCAAGATGAAGAAGGCAGTGAGTAAGGCACGTGGGCGTGGGCGTGGGCGCGGAGCAGGGAGGGGACGTGGGGATTCTGTGCCTGCTGCGGGCACCGGTGAGTCATCAGCACCCACTTTCACAAGGGAACAGTCGTTCATGCGCAGCTTTGTCGCCGAGCGCCGTACACCGCTGCTGCGTCAAGACCAAATTGAAGCCGTTGTGGGATGGATGGCAGCTAATGCATCAACTTCCATTAGTGCCACATCCTCTCAGACACAGAGCACTGGAGAGCAGCCATCTGTCTCTTCACCACCTGCAAAATTGCCCAGGCAGACAGAGATCCCAGGACAGGAGCAGTCTCTACTTCTGTTCTCTGAATCATCTCTTGGCTTGGAAACAGGGGGCCAGCCAAGCAGCATTGGAGAAATGGAAGAAGAGGCAGGGTGCAGTGATGCCCAACCGCTTTTTCTGTCTTCCTCTGAAGAGGCGGGTGGGCCAGTGGCTCCGGTCACCACCTCGCAGGCCGCATCAGCTGATGATGACACTCAGGTGCCACTTACTGGTGCGTGCTCTGCTGCTGAGACTACCCAGGAGGAGCAGTTGGGGGCAGAGGGTAGTGTAGATGATGAGGTCCTTGACCCATCTTGGCGTCAGGGACAGGAAGGTGGTGGGAGCAGCTCTGAGGAAGAGATTCCCCGTACGGCCCAAAGAGGGAGGGGGAAGACTGCGGATCCTGCAGCCTCCGCTTTGGCACCCGTAAGGAGCATGTCTCTTCCAAAAGTCAAAAGGGGGGCTCCCAAGACTTGCAGTGCCTGGTCCTTTTTTGACACAGTTGCAGATGACATTTGCTATGTCAGATGCAAGGTGTGTCATCAAAAAATCAAAAGAGGTCAAAAAGTCGTCAACCTCAATACCTCCAACATGTGGAAACATGTGCGCAACAGGCACACGGCGGAGTTAGACAAACACACTGAAGAGCTAGGCCAACCAACAGCGGCAGCTACCACCTCTTCAGCTCGTGTTGCCTCTTCCTCTAGCTCACACGCAGCTGGTTCGGCTTCCTCCCAGGATCGCCGTGGAAGAACCTCTGGCCCTGTTGTCCAGAGACCCGCTGTCATTCCACCCGCAGCACCACTTTCCCAGTCAACCACACACTCCCAGCCCAGTCTACAGCCATCGGTAGTACAGGCATGGGAGAAAAGGCGGCCTTTCTCGTCAAACCACCCACGAGCACAGGCTCTGACTGCAGGCATTGCCAAACTTCTGTCACTGGAAATGCTGTCATTCAGGCTGGTGGAGACTGACAGCTTCCGTGACTTGATGTCATTGGCAGTCCCACAGTACAGTGTGCCCAGCCGCTTTTACTTCAGCAGGCAAGCCATCCCTGCCCTGCACAAGCATGTTGAGGGACACATAAAACACGCGCTACTGAACGCCGTCAGTAGCAAGGTCCACCTCACCACCGATGCGTGGACCAGTCAACATGGACAGGGGCGATACCTTTCCCTCACTGCCCATTGGGTTAATGTAGTTGAGCCGGGTACAGACCGTGCGAGTGGCGCAGGACGTGTCCTGCCCACTCCAAGGATTGCAGGAATCCATTCTGTACGCATTGACTCCTCCTCTTACACCAGTTCCTCAGAATCATCGCTGCAGGAGCCGTCACAGTCCACCTCCACATGGACCCGTGATGAACGTGTACCTGTTACGACCGACATGAGCACAGCCGTGGCCAAACGTCAACAGGCCGTCTTGAAATTAATTTTTTTGGGGAATCGTAGCCACACAGCGCAGGAGCTCTGGAATGCCATCAAGCAGGAGAGCGATGTGTGGTTTGAGCCAGCGAATCTCCAGCCAGGCATGGTAGTGTGTGATAATGGCCGAAATCTGGTGGCAGCCCTGGGCCTCGGCAACCTCACTCACATCCCATGTCTGGCACATGTGCTCAATTTGGTCGTGCAGAGTTTTTTGAGGGACTATCCGGATCTTGATGCACTGCTGCACAAGGTCCGCCTAGAGTGTGCTCACTTGCGGCGTTCCAGCACGGCAAAAGCGCGCATTGCGGCTCTGCAGCGCCGACACCGCCTGCCGGAACATCGCATCATATGTGACCTACCTACCAGGTGGAATTCCACGTTACATATGTTGGAGCGGTTGTGTGAGCAGCAGCAAGCTGTAATGGAGTACCAGCTGTATCAGGCGCAAAAAAGTCGCAGTCAGCGCCGTACAGACTTCACAACCACAGAGTGGGCCACTATGAAGGATGTCTGCCAGGTTTTGCATCCCTTTGATTATTCCACGCGGATGGCGAGTGCAGATGATGCACTAGTCAGCATGACTGTCCCCCTTATCTGCCTGCTTGAAAAATCACTGCAAGCGCTAAGGGATGATGTTGTGGAAGAGGTGGAGGATGAGGATTCACCACTTCCATCATCTTCTGGACAGTCAGCGCCACGTGGTTCCTCATAAACGCGTAGGCAGGGGACAGTTTGTGAGGAGGATGAGGAGGAGTCAATGGAGGAGGAAGACATCCGTCCAGAGGAGGGAGTTCCCGAATTGTCCAGTACTCAGTGTGTACAGCGAGGGTGGGGTGATGACGAGCGGGCAGAGATCACGCCTCCAGCTGGGGACAGCGTTTCTTGGGCAGTTGGCAGTCTGCAGCACATGGTGGATTACATGCTGCAGTGCCTGAGAAACGACCGCCGCATCGACCACATTCTCAACATGTCTGATTATTGGGTGTTCACCCTCCTCGATCCTCGCTACCGGGACAACGTAGAAAGCCTCATCACACCGTTGAACCGGGAGCGAAAAATGCGGGAGTACCAAGACACACTGGTCAGTTCCATCATCTTCTCCATTCCAACTGAGAGAAGTGCTGCTACTGCATTCCAAAGCAGCTCAGTGCGTCCAGGCAGTGGTGGAGGCTCTGCACAAAGAGGGAGCAGAAGCAGTGCCTCTGCCCAAGGCAAGACCAGTATGGCCCAACTGTGGCACAGTTTTGTGTGCCCCCCACAAAAGTCTACACCATCACAGACGGCTCCAGTCAGCAGGAGGCAACGGTTCCGTCAGATGGTGACAGACTACATGTCTTGCCCTCTTGCTGTACTCCCAGACGGCTCTTCCCCTTTCAAGTTTTGGGTCTCAAAGCTGGATACATGGCCAGAGCTAAGCCAGTATGCATTGGAGGTGCTGTCTTGCCCTGCGGCCAGTGTATTATCGGAACGTGTCTTTAGTGCTGCAGGTGGTGTACTAACTGACCGTCGCATGCGACTATCCTCCGATAACGTTGACCGGCTTACTTTCCTGAAAATGAACAAGGCCTGGATCTCGCAGGAATTTGCCACTCCTCCTCCTGATTAAATAATTAGGTCACTGTATACGTTATCCAGGTCTCCTGTTGTGTTCATCTTTCTACCACCTGAACTTAAATTCCTGGGCTCCAACACCGCCAGTTGAGGCTCAGACGTGCCGTCTGCACAGTCAAAACATACGACCCAGTGTTATTGGGTTTCAGTAACGTCAGCTGATCCCCAGCTGTGTAGCCGGCAATGTGTCATGCGACCGCCACGCTGACACAACAACTGAAATGTAAGGGAATCTGTCCCCCCCCCCCCCAAGGCGTTTGTTACTGAAAGAGCCACCTTGTGCAGCAGTAATGCTGCACAAGGAAAAAGGTAGCTATTTTGGTTTTGCTCCTTGCACACGCAAAACTTAACACTTATAAAATGTGTCCACTGATACCGTAAAACCGTCCCGGAGGTGGGACTTTCCTTCGTAATAT
Organism: Ranitomeya variabilis; assembly: GCF_051348905.1. Taxonomy (NCBI): domain Eukaryota; kingdom Metazoa; phylum Chordata; class Amphibia; order Anura; family Dendrobatidae; genus Ranitomeya; species Ranitomeya variabilis. Next base: position 74,248,655 of record NC_135233.1, read on the forward strand.
GACGCAGCACAGCCGTCATTCCTACCCCCCCGGCGCCGCGCCCCGGCTCCTCAGCGTTGTTTGATTCCGTCCCGGAGCCTGCGCTGTTATGTTATCCCGTGGCCAGGCACACTTAGCGCTGCCCGTCTTCTGGCATCATTTGGTGTCAGGCTGGCTGCGCCTGTGCGGCCACGCTGGCCGAGAGCCCGCCTCGCAGTGTCTTCTGATTTAATCCCACTGGGGGCCTGGGATCTATGGCCATGCGCAGTGCATATCTGAACCTCCACCTCTCACTCATCTCCCTATGGCTTCTTCAGACTGCTCGGTGTCAGCTGGTCCCTAATAGCATGCCACGGCCGTGACACCGCACAGTCTGGAAAAGAAGCCGTAGGGAGGGGAGTGAGAGGCGAGGATATGCACTGCGCATGGCCATGGATCCCAGGCCCCCAGTGGGATTACATCAGAAGACACTGCGAGGCGGGCTCTCGGCCAGCGCGGCCGCACAGGCACAGCCAGCCTGACACCAAATGATGTCAGAAGATGGGCAGCGCTAAGTGTGCCTGGCCACGGGATAACATAACAGCGCAGGCTCCGGGACGGAATCAAACAACGCTGAGGAGCCGGGGCACGGCGGCGTGGGGGTAGTAATGATGGCTGTGCTGTGTCATATTACGAAGGAAAGTCCCACCTCCGGGACGGTTTCACGGCTTCAGGGGACACATTTTATAAGTGTTTAGTTCTGTGTTTGCAAGGAGCATGATGAAAAGAGCCACCTTTTCCTTTTGCATCTTTTGTGCTGCACAAGCTGGCTCTTTCAGCTACAAACGCCTTGGGGGGGGGGGGTTAAAGGTTCCCTTTCGACTTTCTCAGGCTTCGGCCTACATTGTGTTCCTCTGCTTTTCCACCTGCCCCTGGGCTCCAACACCGCTAGTTGCCGTCCAGAAGTGCTGTACGCACAGTCAACAGTCGCTCCTCTGTTATTGGGGTTCAGTAACGTCAGCTGTTCCCCTGCTGTGTGTGTGGCAATCCCTCCTACCTCCTCCAACCTCCTCCAACCTCCTCCTCCTCCACCTGTCCCTGGGCTCCAACACCGCCAGTTGCCGTCCAGAAGTGCTGTACGCACAGTCAACAGTCCCTCCTCTGTTATTGGGGTTCAGTAACGTCAGCTGTTCCCCTGCTGTGTGTGTGGCAATCCCTCCTACCTCCTCCAACCTCCTCCAACCTCCTCCTCCTCCACCTGTCCCTGGGCTCCAACACCGCTAGTTGCCGTCCAGAAGTGCTGTATGCACAGAGCCAAACACCACGCCAATGTGTTAGTGGGGTTCAGCACCGCCAGCTGTTCCCCTGCTGTGTATACGGCAACGTGTACTGCGACCGCCACGCAGACACAACAAGTTAAATGTAAGGGAACCTGACCCCCCCCCCCCCAGGCGTTTGTTACTGAAGGAGCCACCTTGTGCAGCAGTAATGATGCAAAGGGAAAAAGTGCCTCTTTTCGTGATGCTCCTTGCACATGCTGAACCTAACACTTATGAAATGTGTCCCCACACAGCGTTAAACCGTCCGGTAGGTGGAACTTTCCTTTGTCGTGTGACGCAGCACAGCCATCATTTTTACCCCCTTGGCGCCGTGCGCCCCCTCCTCAGCGTTGTTTGAATCTGTCCCGGAGCCTGCGCTGTTAGGTTAGCCCTTGGCCATGCACACATGTTGCGCTGCCCGTCTTCTGACCTCATTTGGTGTCAGGCTGGCTGCGCCTGTGCGGGTGCGCTGGCCGAGATCCCGCCTCGCAGTGTCGTCTAATGTAATCCCACCGCGGGCCTGTGATCCGTGCCCGTGCGCAGTGCATATCCTCTCCTCTCACTCCCCTCCCTACGGCTTCTTCAGACTGTGCGATGTCAGCTGGTCCCTAATAGCATGCCACGGCCGTGACACCGCACAGTCTGAAAAAGCCGTAGGGAGGGGAGTGAGAGGAGAGGATATGCACTGCGCACGGGCACGGATCACAGGCCCGCGGTGGGATTACATTAGACGACACTGCGAGGCGGGATCTCGGCCAGCGCACCCGCACAGGCGCAGCCAGCCTGACACCAAATGAGGTCAGAAGACGGGCAGCGCAACATGTGTGCATGGCCAAGGGCTAACCTAACAGCGCAGGCTCCGGGACAGATTCAAACAACGCTGAGGAGGGGGCGCACGGCGCCAAGGGGGTAAAAATGATGGCTGTGCTGCGTCACACGACAAAGGAAAGTTCCACCTACCGGACGGTTTAACGCTGTGAGGAGACACATTTCATAAATGTTTGGTTCCGCATGTACAAGGACCATAATTAAAAGAGCTAAGTTTACCTTTTCCAGCATTAGTGCTGTACACAATGGCTCTTTCAGCTACAAACGCCTGGGGGGGGGGGGTTTAAAGGTTTCCTTTCAACTTGCTCGAGTGCAGGCTTCGGCCTACACTCCGCTCCCCCTGCTCCTCCTGCTGACCCTGGGCTCTAACACCGCCAGTTTTTGCCCAGATGTGCTAGCTGCACAGAGAAAAACACCAGCCAATGTGTCAGTGGGGTCCAGCACCGCCAGCTGTTCCCCTGCTGTGTAGCCGGCAACGTGTCCTGCAAAAGCCACGCAGACACAACAGACCCAAAGCTGCCGCCAGTGCAGGCTTCGGCCTACACTCCCCTCCCCCTGCTCCTCCTCCTCCTGCTCCTCCTCCTGCTGTCCCTGGGCTCTAACACACCGCCAGTTGGGGCCCAGATGTGCTAGCTGCACAGACAAAAACACCAGCCAATGTGTCAGTGGGGTCCAGCACCGCCAGCTGTTCCCCTGCTGTGCAGCCGGCAACGTGTCCTGCAAAAGCCACGCAGACACAAGAACTGAAATTGAAGGGAACCTGTCCCCCCTCCCCCAGGCGTTTTTACGTTATCCAGCCACCTTGTACAGCGGTAATGCTGCATGTGTGCAAGGTGGCTCAGAAACGTATTCTCCTCGCACATGTGGAACTGAAAACACGTCTGAAAGGTGTCCTCTGTGTGACCATTTAACCGTCCCGGTGGTGTGACTTTCCTTTGTAATGACACGCTGCAACCCCCTTGGTAGCGCGGCCCGTCTTCTGGCATCATTGTTTGGCTGCCTGCGCCTCTGCGGCCGCCCTGACCCACACAACGCCCCTCGGTGTCTTATTTATTGGGACTGCGAGGGTGTGATTGATGGGCAGGATCAGTGCATCAGTTCGCCTGTCCCTCCTCTCCTTCCGCCTTCTTCGGACTGTGCGGCTTCATGGCCGTGGCATGCGATAAGGGATCAGATGACGCCGCACAGTCTGAAGCGGGTGTAAGGACCCGAGTGTGAGAGGCCAACATATGTGCTGCGCCAGGCCCTGAATCCCAGCCCCGCAGTGTTTTAACAATGTTAAGACACTGCGGGGCTGGGATTCATGGGCATCGTGAACCGCACCGGCCGACATTACATGATGCCAGAAGATGGGCAGCGCTAACGGCGCTAGGCCAGGGGATAACACGACAGCGCAGACTCCTGTACAGCAAATAACAACGCTCGGGAGGCTGCACCCAGCACCAAGGTGGGATTCTTGACACCTGTGCTGCGTCTCATTACAAAGGGAACTCTCGCCTCCATTACACAGTTTGACTGTATAAAGGGCTGAATGTTATACGTGTTCCATTCAGCGTGTGCAAGGAGAAAAATTACAAGAGCAACCTTTGACTTGCGCAGCACTGCTGCTGCATAAGCTGTGGCTCTTCTACTTTGTAACCCCTGAGGGGGGGTTAAAGGTGACTTTTGAAATCGGTTCAATTAGGCTTCGGCCTACACTCTGCTCCACCTGCAGAGCCCGGGCTCCAACACCGCTAGTTGCTGTCCGGAAGTGCTGGCTGCACAGAGCCAAACACCTCGCCAATGTGTCAGTGGGGTCCAGCACCGCCAGCTGTTCCCCTGCTGTGTAGCCGGCAACGTGTCCTGCAAAAGCCACGCAGACACAACAGACCCAAAGCTGCCGCCAGTGCAGGCTTCGGCCTACACTCCCCTCCCCCTGCTCCTCCTCCTCCTGCTCCTCCTCCTGCTGTCCCTGGGCTCTAACACACCGCCAGTTGGGGCCCAGATGTGCTAGCTGCACAGACAAAAACACCAGCCAATGTGTCAGTGGGGTCCAGCACCGCCAGCTGTTCCCCTGCTGTGCAGCCGGCAACGTGTCCTGCAAAAGCCACGCAGACACAAGAACTGAAATTGAAGGGAACCTGTCCCCCCTCCCCCAGGCGTTTTTACGTTATCCAGCCACCTTGTACAGCGGTAATGCTGCATGTGTGCAAGGTGGCTCAGAAACGTATTCTCCTCGCACATGTGGAACTGAAAACACGTCTGAAAGGTGTCCTCTGTGTGACCATTTAACCGTCCCGGTGGTGTGACTTTCCTTTGTAATGACACGCTGCAACCCCCTTGGTAGCGCGGCCCGTCTTCTGGCATCATTGTTTGGCTGCCTGCGCCTCTGCGGCCGCCCTGACCCACACAACGCCCCTCGGTGTCTTATTTATTGGGACTGCGAGGGTGTGATTGATGGGCAGGATCAGTGCATCAGTTCGCCTGTCCCTCCTCTCCTTCCGCCTTCTTCGGACTGTGCGGCTTCATGGCCGTGGCATGCGATAAGGGATCAGATGACGCCGCACAGTCTGAAGCGGGTGTAAGGACCCGAGTGTGAGAGGCCAACATATGTGCTGCGCCAGGCCCTGAATCCCAGCCCCGCAGTGTTTTAACAATGTTAAGACACTGCGGGGCTGGGATTCATGGGCATCGCGAACCGCACCGGCCGACATTACATGATGCCAGAAGATGGGCAGCGCTAACGGCGCTAGGCCAGGGGATAACACGACAGCGCAGACTCCTGTACAGCAAATAACAACGCTCGGGAGGCTGCACCCAGCACCAAGGTGGGATTCTTGACACCTGTGCTGCGTCTCATTACAAAGGGAACTCTCGCCTCCATTACACAGTTTGACTGTATAAAGGGCTGAATGTTATACGTGTTCCATTCAGCGTGTGCAAGGAGAAAAATTACAAGAGCAACCCTTGACTTGCGCAGCACTGCTGCTGCATAAGCTGTGGCTCTTCTACTTTGTAACCCCTGAGGGGGGGTTAAAGGTGACTTTTGAAATCGGTTCAATTAGGCTTCGGCCTACACTCTGCTCCACCTGCAGAGCCCGGGCTCCAACACCGCTAGTTGCTGTCCGGAAGTGCTGGCTGCACAGAGCCAAACACCTCGCCAATGTGTCAGTGGGGTCCAGCACCGCCAGCTGTTCCCCTGCTGTGTAGCCGGCAACGTGTCCTGCAAAAGCCACGCAGACACAACAGACCCAAAGCTGCCGCCAGTGCAGGCTTCGGCCTACACTCCCCTCCCCCTGCTCCTCCTGCTCCTCCTCCTGCTCCTCCTCCTGCTGTCCCTGGGCTCTAACACACCGCCAGTTGGGGCCCAGATGTGCTAGCTGCACAGAGAAAAACACCTCGCCAATGTGTCAGTGGGGTCCAGCACCGCCAGCTGTTCCCCTGCTGTGCAGCCGGCATCGTGTCCTGCAAAAGCCACGCAGACACTTGCTCTTGTACCTTCTGCTCCCCATCCTGGTTCCAGTACCGTCAGCTGGTTCCGGGCAGAGCCTTTGGCTTAGGTGCCTCCCTTTGGTATCCGAGTTCCACCAACGTCAGGTGGTCCTTGGTAGTGCTTTCAGGCACGGGTACCTCCTGCTTAGTAACCGGGTTCCAGTAACGTCAGCTGGTCCTCGGTAGTTCCATTGGCTCTTGGACCTTCGGCTACCCATCCGGGTTCCAGCACCGTCAGCTGGTTCTCGGCAGTGTCTTTTGCTCTTGTACCTTCTGCTCCCCATCCTGGTTCCAGTACCGTCAGCTGGTTCCGGGCAGAGCCTTTGGCTTAGGTGCCTCCCTCTGGGTATCCGAGTTCCACCAACGTCAGGTGGTCCTTGGTAGTGCTTTCAGCACAGATACCTCCTGCTTAGTAACCGGGTTCCAGTAACGTCAGCTGGTCCTCGGTAGTTCCATTGGCTCTTGGACCTTCGGGTAGCCATCCGAGTTCCAGTTCCATCAGCTGGTTCTCGGCATTTTCTCAGCCTTCTTGTACCTTCTGCTACATTTCCAAGTTCAAGAGACTAAACACAATGACCCAGAAGACCACCCCTAAGATGACGACGACACCAGAGACGACAACCACCGTGATGACGACGACCCTGGAGACGATGACCCCGAAGACCACCCCGATGACGACGACCCCGGAGACGACGACCCTGAAGACCACCCCGATGACGACGACCCCGGAGACGACGACCCTGGAGACGACGACGACCTGGAAGACCGAGAAGCAGAAGAACAAGAGGCTGCAGAACAAAGAGCAGAAGGACATTAAGCATAACACAAAATATCAGAGCAAAAAATATTATGTAAATTATAAGCAGAAGAAGACTAAGCAGTGTATGGGGGTGAGTCCGTTCCTCCTCGTGGTGCCCCTGGATAAAGCCTGATGCTGCAGGCCAAACTGAACGCGGACAAATGTAACTGTTTTGTGACAGGCAGAACGGAAGGTGTAATCTTCAAACTTTTATAGATAACAACTACGGGAATGCCTGTCACAAATAAGAATATGATGAAGAAGTTGAATATGATGAAGATAATAGTAAAATAAAAAGAATATGAACAATGTAACCCAAAAAATAATAGGTAGAAGATGAAGAAGAAGATGAATAAGGTGAAGAAGTTGATGTCAAAGAAGCTGATGATGAGGATAATTAAGAAGAAAGCGTGGGAGAAGTAAAAAAGAAGGTGAAGGGCGTGGAAGTAGTGAAACATCAATATCTGACATAAAAAAAACAACAAAAACATAGTCAAATTCTTTCTAACGCCGAACTTCATAAAAAAAAAAAAAAAATCCTGCTATTGTATTAAATTGGGCTAAACCTCTGTCCCTTTAATATCTCCGCCACGTCCCCCAATACATCCTACAATATTCTTAGTTGTTTTCCTTCATGTAGAATGAACCTACAAGTGTATAAAGGGTTTATTTTAATTCCGATATTTTCGTCCCATTGACTTGCATTGGGATCGGGTATCGGTATCGGATTGGATTCCGATACTGTGACGGTATCGGCCGATACTTTCCGATACCGATACTTTCCGATATCGGAAAGTATCGCTCAACACTAGTCGCTGCCCATTGTTCAATCTTATCTAGATCATTTTGAATCATTTCTCTTTCTTCTCTAGTGTTAGCTATCCCTCATAGCTTTGCATCATCTGTAAATGTGATTAGTTTACCTTCAGTTACCTTATCTAGGTCATTAATAAAATTGTTCAAAACTGGGGCCAGGACAGAGCCTTGTAGTTCCCCACTTGAAACAATTTTCCAATTGGATGTGCAACCATTTTTTACCACTCTTTGAGTACAATCACTGAGCCAGTTATGAATCCACCTAACCGTAGCCTTGTCAATCCCATACTTGGTCATTTTTTCAATAAGGATAGTATGCAATACTTTATCAAATGCTTTGCTGAAATCGAAATATACTATATGTACAGAATTTTCCTGATCCACCCAGTCAGTAATTCCATCATAGAGGAAATTAGATTGGTCTGGCATGACTTGTTTGCTACAAACCCATGCTGGCTCTGGTTAATTACTCTATTCCTAACCAAGTAATTCATCTGGACCAGGAGATTTAAATTCATTTACATTAGCTAATTAAGTTTTAAATTAAGTAAGATATACATCACATAGACACTAAAAATGCTATATATACATCACAGGAGACAGTGTGGCTGGGGCATATCCATCAATGGAAACATGAGGTGCATGGGTCATAGACATCACAATATACCTGGAGCAGTTGGGGCATAGTCATCCCAGGAGACATGGGTTAGCTATGACATAGACATAACAGGAGACATGGGGCAGCTCTGACATCGACATAACAGGAGACATGGGGCAGCTATGACATAGACATAACAGGAGACATGGGGCAGCTCTGACATCGACATAACAGGAGACATGGGGCAGCTGGGGCATAGTCATCACAGGAGACAAGGGGCAGCTGGGACAAAGACATTCCAGGACATGTGGGGGCAGCTTGGGCATAGACATCACAGGAAACATTGGGCAGCTATCCCATAGTTATCACAGGATAACTATCACAGGAGACGTAGCATTCACTAGTGATCACTGTGTGAGTGTTTGCATCCCTGCAGAATCAGAAGTTAAAGGGCTGGTGCCTGTCAAAACACAGCTGCTGACCCGAGCACTCTGGTGCCTGACAATCTGGTTTCCCCACCCCTGCCTTAAATTTAAGGGCTCATTCACAATACAATATTTGGTCCGAGTGCTGTCTTTAAAAAAACAAACAAGCAAAAAAAAGGACAGTATGGGGCCAATGTTATTTAACGGGGCAGTGCAGATGAGGTTTTTTTTTCAATGACCGAATCTGCATGTGAAAAAAATTGCAGTATGCGCTAGTTTCTTCCGTACATCCGTTCAAGACTCTGGGTGCGTGAAAAAAATTGAATGCTATAGAGAACCACAGTAAAGCATCCAGTTTTTTATAGATGCATAGCAATTCTGTATCAGGAAACTATAAATGGTCCTGTAAGTGATTAATAGTGGCACGTTTAAAAACAAAAATGGAGTGCATGCGGATCGCATTCATTCAAGCTTTCTGGATGAGGTTTCTATATATTTTTTTTTTTTTAATCTAATAATTTTTATTGAAAAACTCCAAATACAGTTTTACCATCTTTCAAATAACATGAATGACATAATAATTCCCTAACCCACCCTAAACCCAAATCCCAACATTCCATAAAGGGCCATTTTAATTTTCATTTCGCAGTTCGAGAATAACAGATTATAAAATTCGTAGAAGGCAAAAAGAAGTGGACTAACAATTCAGGGATAGGATTGAAAATATTCCATCTTTAATTAGTAGATTTGTTGGCAGCCCTGCAGTATCCAATCAGTGACACCATATCTTTTCAATTTTCCGAATAGTTATGTTTATGATAGACTCCTGTTTCCAACCAGATTATTTCATTTATCTTCCGTTGTAGTACTTCCATAGATGGAGGTCTGGATGACGTTTGTGACTTTTTTTAAACACTTGTGTAAACCTGCCCTAAAGGTGATGTTTATACTTTTTATGCTCTATGCTGAATATTTCTATTCTTTTTTTGTGAAAAACATCTTGCAGTAAAGGGGAAACAGAAGAATATCAATTAAATATAAAGTAACCTTCACTGTCAGTTTGTAAAATATCTTGGTATAAATTCGACCTTGTAAGCTAACAGCATCACAGCCTTCATTATTGCCTATATATGTCCAAGGAGAAATATGGAGTTTTCGGTTAAAAAAGGGAAGATTGTGCTTAATAGGAGATTTCCACTATTGCTAGCATTGCAGGACATAGTATTAGCATTTAGGTGATTGCAGGTTTCAGCCCCCTAAGCGGACTAAAACAGAAAATTAAAAAAGATATTTTTTTATATTTTCCACCAATACAAAAAATGTATATATTTAGGATTTGCGCAGCTATAAAAGTCTGATTTATCAAAATATAAAGTTAACTACCATTCTCAATGCAATGAAGAGGAAATTGTGCCCTGAAAAATGCAATAAAAAAATCAAAATGTTGCATATATATATCCCAAAATGTATCAATAAAACCTTCACCCTAGGACACAAAAGGTGATGATTTAAGCTATGTGCACACAATCATTTTTTTTCGGTTTTTTTTCCGCTATAAAAACATGAAAAAAAACGCTCACATTAAGCATCCTATTTTTAGAATGCATTCCGCATTTTTTGTGCACATGCTGCACTTTTTCCGTGGCAGAATCGCATTCCGGAGAAAGACACAGCATGTTCATTCTTTGTGCGGAATCGCGGGGATTCTGCACACATAAGAATGCATTGATCCGCTTACTTCCCGCATGGGGCTATGCCCACCATGCAGGAAGTAAGCGGATCATGTGCGGTTGGTACCCAGGGTGGAGGAGAGGAGACTCTCCCCCAGGCCCTGGGTACCATATAATTGTTAAAAAAAAAAAAAAGAATTAAAATAAAAAATCATGATATTCTCACCTTCTGGCATCCCCCGCAGCTTTCCCGCTCCTCGTGATGCTCCAGTCCCCGTAATGCATTGCGAAAATGACCTGTGATGACGTAGTGGTCTCGCGAGACCGTACGTCATCTGGGGTCATGCCGCGAAGCATTACTGGACCGGAGCATCGCAAGGAGCGGGAAAGCTGCGCGGGATGCCGGAGGGTGAGAATATCATGATTATCATGATTTTTTAATTTTTTTAATTATTTTTAACACTCTATCTTTTACTATTGATGCTGCATAGGCAGCATCAATAGTAATAAGTTGGTCACGCTTGTCAAACACTATGTTTGACAAGTGCGACCAACCTGTAAATCAGTTTTCCAAGCGATGCTATAGATTTCTTGGAAAATGCTAGCATTCTGCAAGCTAATTACACTTGCAAAACACTAGGGTTTAGCGGGAAAACGCATGCCAATTCCGCATGCGATATATCAGGGCAGGAGTTGCAGAATTGCTGCGGAAATTTCCGCGGCAATTCTGCAACGTGTGCACTTAGCCTTAAAATGTAGATCTATTTTTCCTTAGACTCCATACCCACGATGAGTTTTAGACTCTTTGTATTTTCGCTGCCCCACTTACCGTTCCAGCAGAATAGATAGGGGTTATTGGGCCCACTGATTTTTCTTTTTTTTTTACTCTGTGTAAAATGAGCTGCAATGTGTTTTTTAAAGTCCATAACATGTCAATTTCTCATGCTGGTACGAGTTTTATGTGTGGATTCTCCCTAGAGATTTGTTTTAGATGCGGAAAATCCAAAGGTAAATGCCGCATGTAATCCACACTTGACTGTATCAATAAAGATCGGTCAAAGCTAAATACCAGGAAGTATCAAAAACAAAGCAGCTTTATTTAAAACAAGAAAGAAAATTTTAATTCCCAGATAAGTGATGTACGATGCAGCTAATGATTTACCGCCTAAAGACATAGTTGAGTAAAGTTTAATTCCTCTCAGTTTTAGTGAAAGTATTTTGCATTTTTTTACATTAATTTTAAAGCCCGGAGTAAGAACCAAAATTTTCAAGTAATTCAAGCACTATGGGCAAATGATGAGTAGGGTTGGACATAAATAAAATGACATCATCCGCAAAAAAAAGGTGTCTGAGTTGATTTCTTATTCATTTGGATCCCTTAAAAAGTGTTTAGATCCGATAAAATGTGGACCAAGGGCTCCAAAGCTAAGTTGAAGAGGAGGGGGGAGGAAAACAGACATCCCGGTCTCATTCCTTTTTTGAGGGGGAAAGGAGTTCACAAAAAACCCGGAGTGTATACCTGAGCCTTTGGAGAAGAGTATAAATTACGTATGTAATTAAAGAAGGGTCCTGTTTAAAGACATTTTTGTTAAAACCTTGTATAACCAATCCCACTTAATATTATCAAAGGCCTTTTCCGCATCATAAATCACATTTTATTTTATTTTTTTGACAGACTTCCAAATGTTGTTATTACCGCTTAATAAATAAGTTAAAAAATAAAAATACTACACAAATTTGGTATTGCCTTAATCAGTATGACCTTGAGAATCACGTTTCCAGGTTGTCTTTTTACCATACAACGAGTGCTGTAGAAACCAAACCCAAAATACTATAGCTGAATTTCTTTTCTTTTTTCACCATTTCATCCCAACCTGAGTACATTTTGATGGTAAAATGAATGGTGTCAAAACTACATCTCGTCCTGCAAACAGACAAGTCCTCAAATGAATGTTTCAATTGAGAAATAAAAAAGTTATGGCTCTCGGAAGAATTAAAATTGGCTGCGGAGGCAAGAGGTTAACGGATGTGCAACCATCAAAATAGTAATTGCATGGCTGTAATAATCTTGTTATTTTGTATGAGCTTTTTTTTTATTAAAAAAAATTTAACGTGGAGGAAAGAACAAGACAAAAACTACTTGTAAATTGTATCAAATATATCCAAACGCATCAAAGAGTTTTAATTATCCTCCCATGTAAATGTTATGTACTTCGCTTATCTGTCACTTTTTGTACAGTGGGTAATTATTTTTTTAAGTGTATGCAAATTGGTTGTTTACATTTTAATACAGGCATCACTGTGGTAGTCATTCTATTAATAATTGCTTTGCCTGACTTTTCACATTATTATCTTTGGGGAGATTAATTATATCTGGTAAATGAGGTTCCAACAAAACATTGCACTATATTCATCTACAATTATCTAGTTTATGGATTTATTTAATTCTGTTCTCTGTATAGCGCAGCTATATTCCGCAGCGCTGTACGGGGATTTGTCTTTTCACACATCACTATGTTTCCAACTGGGATCACAGTGGCAATCTTTCTCAGCCAGGCATACTAGGGTCAGTTTAATTCAGAGCTAATTAAACTTGCTATGCAAGTTTGCCTGTTTTTTTTTTTCTCACCTTGCATCCATTTGCTATGAGTATGACATGCGTATACTATCCGTATGATATGCATTTTTAACATAATCTTTTACATACCATAATAATATTCAATGTAAATTAAATCTAATTGTTGTAAATAATAAAACATTCTTATATAAACATATAGGTAGATAGATAATAGAAAAATATTAGATTTATAATAGATATACAGTAATGGCCAAACATGCTGGCACCCTAGAATTTGTTTGTGAAACTGTATTTCTCCCAGAAAATTATTACATTTACACATGTTTTGTTATACATATTTTTATTTCCTTTGTGTGTATTGGAACAACATAAAAAAACTGAGGAATAAGAAGGCAGATTGGACATAATTTCACACAAAACTGCAAAAATGAGTCGGACAAAATTGTTGGCACCTTTCCAAAATTGTGGGTAAACAAATTTGTTTTAACCCCTTAACGACCGCCGATACGCCTTTTATCGGCGGCAGTTAAGGGTACTTAAACCACAGCGCCATTAATTAACGGCGCTGTGGAAAAAGTGAATAGCGCCCCCCAGAGTCGGATTTTCTCTGGGGTCTCGGTTGCTGGGGGTAGCCGAGACCCCAGAGAACATGATTCGGGGGGGTTTTACCGACCCCCGAGTTGCAATCGCCGGTAGTTAACCGTTTACCGGAGGTCGCAACAAAAAAAAGCGATTTGCCATTTAATTTCTCTGTCCTCCGATGTGATCACACATCGGAGGACAGAGAAATGGGGTCCCAGATCGCCACCCGATACTTACCTATCTCCCCCGGTGCTCCTCATGGCTCCCGATGGGCGCTGCCATCTTTTTCTGGGAAAAAAAATGGCGGGCACATGCGCAGTGCGCCCGGCACCCAGAAGATCTTTGGGGTCTCGGCTGCCGGGGATAGCCAAGACCCCAAAGAACATGATCGGGGTCGGTTTTATACTTACCGGTGTCCTTGGGTCCTCCTGCTCCTTTTGCTGGCCGCCGGCTTCTTGCTCCGTTAAGAAAATGGCGGGCGCATGCGCAGTACGCCCGCCATGATCTGCCAGCCGGCAGAGGAAAATTCTTCCTCTTGTTTTATTTTGGTCACTGTGAGATCCTATCACAGTGATCAAAATAAAAAAAATAGTAAATAACCCCCCCCCTTTATCACCCCCTTAGTAAGGAAAAAATAATAAAATAAAAAAAAGTATGTATTTCTATTTTCCAATTAGGGTTAGGGGTAGGGTTAGGGGAAGGGTTAGGATATGTGCACACACAGAATGGTTCTCTGCAGATTTTCCCGCAGCGAATTTGATAAATCCACAGGGCCAAAACGCTGCGTTTTTCCTGCGGCTTTATCGCGGATGTACCGCGGTTTTTGTGCGGATTCCCCTGCGGTTTTACACCTGCGGTTTTCTATTATGGAGCAGGTGTAAAACTGCTGCGGAATCCGCAGAAAGAAGTGACATGCTGCGGAATGTAAACCGCTGCATTTCCGCGTGGATTTTTCCGCAGCATGGGCACAGCGTTTTATGTTTCCCATAGGTTTACATTGTACTGTAAACTCATGAGAAACTGCTGCGGACCCGCAGCTTTGGAAACGCTGTGGATCCGCAGCAAAATCCGCAACGTGTGCACATAGCCTTAGGGTTAGGGCTTGGGTTAGGGTTAGAGCTAGGGTTTGGGCTAAAGTTAGGGTTAGGGTTGGGGCTAGGTTTAGGGCTAAAGTTAGGGTTTGGGCTAAAGTTAGGGTTAGAGTTGGGATTAGGGTTGGCATTAGGGTTACATTTGGGATTAGGGTTAGGTTTGGGATTAGGGTTAAGGTTAGGGTTGGGATTAGGGTTAGGGGTGTATTGGGGTTAGGGTTAGGTTTTGAGGTTAGGGTTGAGATTAGGATTAGGGGTGTGTTGAGTTTAGGGTTTTGATTAGGGTTATGGTTAGCTTTGGGATTAGGGTTAGGGGTGTTTTGGGGGTTAGGGTTGTGATTAGGATTATGGATCAGGTTGGGATTAGGGTTAGGGGTGTGTTGGGGTTAGGGTTGGAGTTAGAATTGGGGGGTTTCCACTGTTTAGGTACATCAGGGGGTCTCTAAACACCACAGCCAATTTTGCGCTCAAAAAGTCAAATGGTGCTCCCTCCCTTCCGAGCTCTGCTGTGTGCCCAAACAGTGGTGTACCCCCTACATATGGTGCATCAGCGTACTCAGGACAAATTGGACAACAACTGTTGGGTTCCAATTTCTCTTGTTACCCTTGTGAAAATAAAAATTTGAGGGCTAAAAAATTCTTTTTTGTGGAAAAAAAAATGTATTTTTATTTTCACGACTCTGCATTATAAACTTCTGTGAAGTAATTGGGCATTCAAAGTTCTCACCACACATCTAGATAAGTTCCTTGGGGGGTCTAGTTTCCAAAACGGGGTAACTTGTGGGGGGTTTCTACTGTTTAGGTACATTGGGGGGCTCTGCAAACGCAACATAATGCCCGCAGACCATTCTATCAAAGTCTGCATTCCAAAACGGCGCTCCTTCCTTTCCGAGCTCTGCCATGCGCCAAACAGTGGTTTACCCCCCATATATGGGGTATTAGCCTACTCAGCATAAATTGCACAATACATTTTGGGGTCCAATTTCTCCTGTTACCCTTGTGAAAGTAAAAATTTGGGGGTGAAAAGATCATTTTTGTGGAAAAAATGTGATTTTTTTTTTATTTTCATGGCTCTACATTATAAACTTCTGTGAAGCAGTTGGGGGTTCATAGTGCTCACCACACATCTAGATAAGCTCTTTGGGGGTCTAGTTTCCAAAATGGGGTCACTTGTGGGGGGTTTCTACTGTTTAGGTACATCAGGAGCTCTGCAAATGCAACGTGACGCCCGCAGACCATCCCAACAAAGTCTGCATTCCAAGCGACGCTCCTTCCCTTCCGAGCCCTGATGGGTGCCCAAACAGTGCCCCCCCACATATGGGGTATCAGAGTAGTCAGGACAAACTGGTCAACAAATTTTGGGGTCCAATTTCTCCTGTTACTCTTGAGAAAATAAAAAATTGCAGGCTAAAAAATCATTTTTGAGGAAAAAAAAAGGATTTTTTATTTTCACGGCTCTACGTTATAAATTTCTGTTAAGCACTCGGGGGTTTAAAGTGCTCACCACACATCTAAATAAGGTCCTTTAGTTCTTGCTCCGTTTTTTGGTATTAATTTCTGTTTGTAGCTATCCTGTTTTGCTAGTGCCCGTTGGGCGTGTAGGGAGAGCTAATGTGTTTTGCTCTCCATTACTATCTACCGTGGTGCTTCATGATTTTGCAATTAAGTTCCTTTAGGGGTCTAGTTTCCAAAATGGGGTCACTTGTTGGGGGTTTCTACTGTTTAGGCACATCAGGGGCTCTCCATACGCGACATGGTGTCCGATCTCAATTCCAGCCAATTCTACATTGAAAAAGTAAGACGGCACTCCTTCTCTTCCAAGCTCTGCGGTGCGCCCAAACAGTGGTTTACCCCCACATATGGGGTATCGACGTACTCAGGATAAATTGCACAACAACGTTTGTGGGCTAATTTCTCCTGTTACCCTTGTCAAAATAAAAATTTGGGGGCAAAAAGATCATTTTTGTAGAAAAAATTCGATTTTTTTAATTTTCACTGCTCTACGTTATAAACTTCCATGAAGCACCTGGGGGTTTAAAGTGCTCACCACACATCTAGATAAGTTCCTTAAGGGGTCTAGTTTCCAAAATGGTTTCATTTGTGGGGGGTTTCCACTGTTTAGGCACATCAGGGGCTCTCCAAACGCGACATGGTGTCCGATCTCAATTCCAGCCAATTCTATATTGAAAAAGTAAAACGGCACTCCTTCTCTTCCAAGCTCTGCAGTGTGCCCAAACAGTGGTTTACCCCCACATATGGGGTATCGACGTACTCAGGAGAAATTGCTCAACAACTTTTGTGGTCTAATTTCTCCTTTTACCCTTGTCAAAATAAGAATTTGTGGGCGAAAAGATCATTTTTGTGTTAACAAATGCGATTTTTTATTTTCACGGCTCTACGTTATATACTTCTGTGAAGCACTTGGGGGCTCAAAGTGCTCACCACACATCTAGTTAAGTTCCATAAGGGGTCTAGTTTCCAAAATGGTGTCACTTGTGGAGCGTTTCCACTGTTTAGGCACATCAGGAGCTCTCTAAACATGACATGGCATCCGATCTCAATTCCAAACAATTCTGCATTCAAAAAGTCAAACAGCGCTCCTTCTCTTCCAAGCTCTGCGGTGCGCCCGAACAGTGGTTTACCCCCACATATGGGGTATCGGCGTGTTCAGGAGAAATTGCACAACAAAATTTATGGTTAAATTTCTGTTTTTACACTTGTGAAAATAAAAAAAATGTTTCTGAATTAAAATGTTTGCAAAATAAAGTTAAATGTTCATTTTTTCCTTCCACATTGTTTCAGTTCCTGTGAAGCACGTAAAGGGTTAATAAACTTCTTGAATGTGGTTTTGAGCACCTTGAGGGGTGCAGTTTTTAGAATGGTGTCACACTTGGCTATTTTCGATCATATAGACCCCTCAAAATGACTTCAAATGTGATGTGGTCCCTAAAAAAAATGGTGTTGTAAAAATTAGAAATTGCTGGTCAACGTTTAACCCTTATAACTCCCTAACAAAAACAATTTTGTTTCCAAAATTGTGCTAATGTAAAGTAGACATGTGGGAAATGTTATTTATTAACTATTTTGTGTGACATATCTCTCTGATTTAAGGGAATAAAAATACAAAGTTTGAAAATTGCAAAATTTTTAAAATTTTAGCCATATTTCCATTTTTTTCATAAATAATCGCAAGTAATATCGAAGAAATGTTACCACTAACATGAAGTACAATATGTCACAAAAAAATATTCTCAGAATCAGTGGGATCCGTTGAAGCGTTCCAGAGTTATAACCTCATAAAGTGACAGTGGTCAGAATTGTAAAAATTGGCTCGGTCATTAAGTACCAAATTGGCTCTGTCAGTAAGGGGTTAAACGTGATGCTCGTTCAAACTCAAACTGTGGCAAATAACAGGTGTGGAGATTGTGAAAAACACACCTGAAACCAGATAAAAACGGAAGACTCAATCTTTGCATTGTGTGTCTGTGTGTGCCAGAGTAAGCATGGAGAGCAAAGAGGAGGAGAAGAGAACTGTCTGAGGACTTGAGAATCAAAATTGTTGAACAATATCAACAATCTCAAGGTTACAAGTTCATCCCCAGAGATCTTGATATTATTTTGTCCATTGGATTCAACATAATCGAGTCGTTGACAACCCATGGACGTGGATGGCAGAGAAAAATTGATGGAAGGTTGCAATGCAGGATAGTCCAGATGGTAGATAAGCAGCCCCAATAAAGTTCCAAAGAAATGCTCAGGGTGCATCAGTGTCGGCACAAACCATGCGCTATGGCAGGAGATTTAGGAAGACCCCACTGCCAACACAGAGACATAAAAAAAGCTCAACTGCAGTTTGCCAAAATGTATGTGAGTAATCCAAAATCCTTCTGGGAAAGAAGATGAGTCCAAGAGCTTTTTGGTAAAGAACATAATTCTACTGTTTGCCAAAAATGGAATGAGTTTTACAAAGAAGAGAACACAGTACCTAAAGTCAAATATGGTGGATGTTCAAAGCTGTTTTTGGGTTGTTTTGTTGCCTGCACTGGCTGCCTGAACTGTATGCAAGGCATCATGAAATCTGAAGATTACCAAAGGATTTCATGTTGCAAAGTAGTGCCCAGTGTCAGAAAGCTGGGTTTGCATCCTAGGTCGTGGGTCTTCTAGCAGGACAATGACCCCAAACATACTTTAAGAAGCTCTCAGAAATGGATGGAAACAAAATGCTGGAGAGTTCTGAATTAGCCAGCAATGAGTACAGATCTAAATCCCATTGAACACCTGTGGAGAGATCTTAAAATTGTTTTTGGGAGAAGGCACTCTTCAAGTATGAGAGACCTGGATCAGTTTGCAAAAGAAAAGTGATCCAAAATTCTAGTTGAGAGCTGTAAGAAGCTTGTTGATGGTTATCGGAAGTGATTCATTACAGGTATTTATTCCAAATGGTTTTCAACCAAATATTAAATTGAGGGTGCAAAAAATCTTGTCCAACCATTTTTGGGGGTTTGGGTGAAATTATGTCCAATATCCTTTTCTTTCTGTCTTTTGTGTTGTTCCAATACACACAATGCAAATAAAGGTTTATAGCAAAACATGTTTAATTGAAATAATTTTCTTGGAGAAATATTTTATTTTGCAGAACAATTTAAAGGGTGCCAACACTGTCAACCATGGCTGTGTAACGGTGCCCAGGGTGGCAGCCTAAGTGAGTGTCCTGAGTCCAACACCCTGGTATGTTACAGAAAACAGGGGCCTGTTTTGGGTGTGTGTGTTGCTGTTGTGACTGTGGAAACTTCCTGAGCCCTCTGGTCCGTTGCGCTTAGTGCTTCCCCTCATGCCCACAAAAGGGAGACCACCACAGTGTATAAAAACAAGTTAAACTTTACTGTCCATTTTAGTCATCAGCAAAGCACAACAGGAAATGCAGACATCTTTTGTTGGGTGACAGAGTAATGACATGTCTTCAGCAAACATTTTCAACAACACAGTTGAAGAAACTTCTCACTAGCAGTGTTATGGATTTGCAAGCTTCCTAGACCAATATGACACTTTAGTTACTCTTTTCCTTTGCTCAATATCTTTAGCCCACTTTTCATGAATCATGTAAATGAAGCACCTGTGACTAGCATCTTTACTGTATGTGCACCCAGCCTCGCTAAATTGTCTCTTCTCGGACCTACAGCTCTCAGGACTTGGCTGACACTTTCCATTCTCAGAGGCTCATAGGGACTCTCACAAAGTCATTTTCCTTCTCTGCCGGCCAAGTGTCCTCTTACACACACACACACATACACACACACACCAGGGAAGATCATTTGGACCAGAGGGGTGTCCTTTCTTCTCTCCTTGTTTGAACATAAGAACTGAAATTCCTTTTCCTGTCACTAACCCACAATCCCCAGTCCTCCTCCCCAACCTGGGCCAGCCTAGAGTTAACCCTGTCAAAACTGTTCCACTATCTGTTGTTGGGAAGACCTCACCTTTCACCCACTTCTGTACGAAAGCAAAGGGGGAGACAGTGACATCTCGTGGCCATTGGCTAGTACTGCAGCCCCAGGGAGAGAACTATTAACTACAATGCAGGACATTTACAAGCGTTTTCGGTTTTCTTTAGTTGGCCATTTTAGAACCAGTATTAAAAACTGTGTAATATAGAAATGTGTTCTTAATAGATTTGAGCAAAAAGATTTGCGCTGCCTTGGTCATGCATCCAGTCCGGTCCCCTGTGGCAACTAGACCAGAGCAGTCTTCACTCCTACAGCCAACATCCTCCGTGTGACACCCTGAGCACTTACTATGTCCCATGATGTCTCTGGGCCTAAGCACAAAAGGCACCCAGGAGGTTGGGACGAGGATGCCGACTACCAATGTGAACATTGGCTTGTTCCTTCTGACTGAACTCCGGATGAGAACTGAGCGAATAATTTTTGCTCAGCTCTCGTACTTACTAATATATAGGACTCTTGTCTTTAAGGTAATTGCAGATGTTGGGGCATATGATCAGATATGTAACTCCACTGAAGCATACTCTGTCTGTGCTAGATGCTGACAGCACAAGTATTAGTAAGAATATACATACAGTATTTCCATATTATGCAATTTTTAGTACTGGTCCTAAAGTCACTGACCCATTTAATGCAGATCTAAATCCTGGACAACAGTGCTGACCGCTGAGCTGTTTGTCTGATATCAGTCTATCTATCCATACAAACACACCAGCCATAATACTAATGCAAAATGCCATGTCTAAAGGTCTAAGCATCAGACATTTTCTTCTTCCCTTGGATTAATGTGTTTGACATTTACACAAAGTAGAATTGACTCACCTGAATCTTTGAAGTCAGGTTTGGTTGGCCAAATTATCAGTCAAACATTAGATCACTTGGTATTTGAAGAAAAAACTTTCCCAAATCAGCATGAATCCAGGCTAATGATGATTCCTTTAAACTGTGCCTGTTCTCTGGTGTTCTTCTCTTAATTTGTGATTTTCCGTACACACCGGTAGACCACTGAGTAGAGACCGTTTATAAATATTATATATCGGCTGTTCATTATGTACCCTTTATTTCACTAGAATAGTTCTGATCTTTCTTGAGTTTTATAGAGCTGAAAGTTATATAAATAGAAATTGATTCGTAGATTAACATTAGATTTCTTCCATTGTGACTGTATGTCAAAAGCTTTCCGATATTATTTTTTAAATGTATATTATTTAGGTGCCTGTAATTTGTCGTAGACTCTTTCGTAGGTTGTGTTCACATTTGCATCATAGCCAGTGATAATAGCAGATGACCTGCGGAAACTCTCATATGACAACCCTTTCAGTTGCTTCCATCAGCCCTCATAGAGAATGGTGTAGTAATCATTATTAACGCTAGTAATATAATAATGCGCGGGTTGCACATTTGCAACCATTTATATTTTTCTCTGTAACGCTGCAGCATTTCGGATAAAACTTCATTTGAAGAACAAGGACAATAAAGAGAGATGAGACTAGTCCTGTATCACGATCAGCCGGTTTCTTCGCACTCTGAGCTAACTGATTGACAGGTCTCTCCCGACATATACACAAGGGAGAGACATTAGAGCCGTGAGAGGAGAAGACAGACAGACTGACTATTATGTTGGTCAAGAAGAATGCAACACTATTCCTCTCACAAATGGGATCAGAGATTTGGTCCATAATTTTGAAAATAACATAAAAAATTAAACATTACCCATTTTGCTCAGGTGACAAAAATGAAGATACTTTTAGGCGTCAAACTACTTTGTGATGACATTGAAGACGTCATCCAAATCAGCCAAGGGAAGAGTGGTCTACAGGCTCAGAGTAGGTGCCGAGTTTGATGAACCATTTTCCCAGACTTGAATCCCATACTAGGTAAGAAAAACAAAAACATATTCCCTGTAGCAAGTAACTAGTTTTAGTGCATACAAATAACAAAGGGTACTTAGTTAACATTATTTTGATCAAATAAGTATAAAAAGCCATCTCGCCACGACAAGGTGTACCCAACCGGGCGATCCTATCCTATCTCTAGTTTTAAAACCTTATCATGAGAGTGATGTGAGTGAGAATAAGGGCAGAGCAGCACAGAGCCAGACTGAGACCCCCATCCATGGGAAGCTGTAGAAGGCAAGTGCTCCAAAATTTATATATTTTCTTAGAGATGTGTTTAGTGATATATAATTCCCCCACATGTGCTCAGTAGCCCCCTCCTCAAGCTGGTATATCAGGTTTCATTTAGGACTTAGGCCAGTGGACAATAGACTTGTGACCTCATCCCCACACACCTGGGGCTGGACACACCTCTTCTAGCTGGACATAAAAGGCACAAGACACATGTGCTCTGCCTCTTTTGCTGTGCCTGCATGCTGGAATGATGATGGACCCACATGGCTTAAGTATACTCTGTGTCCCCTTTTCTTAATAGGCCCAGTACTATTCATTAGTACTATTCATTAGGGTTAGCTAGCCATAGGTGGGGAGGGCTGATATTGTATGTGTGACTTGAGTAATCGGGCAGTTAATTGATTGTTGTGATATTACTGGTTATTGTGGGTTATTACTGTGTGATATTGTTGGGATATCACTGTATACTGTAGTGATATTGCTGTAATAGAGTTGTAATATCCATATATTGTGTGTGTGTGTATATATATATATATATATATATATATATATATATATATATATATTTATTTATATTTATAGTCACCAGCTTGGGTATAAATATATATATACATTGTAGACTGCAGACTTGTGTGTATGTGTAATAAATACCCTTTATTGATACACGGTTTTGTCTCAGTATATAGTATAAGGAATAGATAACAGTTAGTGTATAGTATAAGGTAAAGATAACGTTGTGGTATTAAGTGGATATTAATTATTAGTAGTCAATTTTGGCGTTAATAGTTATCGGACCTCAATAGAGGTGTAGGGAGAGTTCCTCTTTGGTAACTATAAGTTTAGTAAATTGTGGAGGAAAACCCTGTCCTTTTACAGAAGCTACACAGATGGAATACATGTGAGATGGCTTTTATTCTTTTTGATCAAAATAGCATTAAATAAGGACTCTATATTATTAGCATGTACTATTACCTATTTACTGATTTACTTGCTGTATAGTATTTGCTCATTTTTTTTTTATTTTGTCATGAAATGGCCACAGTGTGGACTTGCTCTTACACTTTGCATGTGTACCAGCTTATAGTCCAGCTCAGTTTTTTGTTTTGCCATTATTGCCTGTATTTTGTACAAACAGGAGTGTGGCCCCTTTCTGTGCTAAGCATTTAATCTGTATTGCTTCCCATGGATGGGTATCTCAGTTTGGCCCTGTCCTGCTTTGCCATTTTTTACATTGACATTATGTGACACATAGTAAGATTTCAATACTAGAGACAGGTTAGGACTCCCCCGATGGGTACACCTTGTCGTGGTGAGATGGCTTTTATGCTTTTTTTTAAATCGAAATAGTTATAACCAAGTATACCCATGTTATTTACATATACTATTACTATTTACTTGCTGTAGGGTTTATGCTCATTTTTTATTTCTTGGGTTTTGTCTAGGAAATGGCCACAGTGTGAACGTTTTCTTACACTTTGGACTTATACCAGCTTATAGTCCAGCTCAGTGTATTTGATTCTTACATCTATGCCTAATGGTGTCATTTTTTTCTATGGTAATAATAATATATATACTAACTACGCGCAGCTTACTGGTATGAGTGAGATAAGGGTAATTTTCTTGGCAATTCAGTGGATACTAAAAGAATAAATAATGGTTAGCTTCCTTGATTACTTATAGCAAGCAATTATAATGCAGCTTTTATTATTGTGCTCTGGAAAAATAAAAGCTGTGCTGTGATTGGTTGATGTGGGAAACAAAAACAGTTTTTCTTTTAGGCAGTTTTCATAAATCTGCTCTTTCATGTAAAGTAGACTAATTTTCATGTATTTTTTTTTTATCAGGGTTTATTTTTTTTAATAACTAGTGAATCCATAGAAAGCAAACAGGGAAACCTGAGGTCTCGGGCAAAAACTATTTTCTGCACGATAATAAGAGTTGTTAAGACAAATTCTATGTCTTGTAAAATATGATAATTCTTCCATGAAACCGAGATAATTGTGTGTTTCCTGGAGCGCTATGTGATCTCCACGGGGGTCACAAGGATAACTTCCACAACATTTGACCATTTGCATATGTCATAGCATATCTGTGGGTTTTGCTTTTATTGCAGAGGAAACCTACTTGGAGCACATTAACAGGACAGTGTTTTAGCTTCACAATGTATTTTTTAAGTTTTTTTTTCTCCATTCATTGACATCAACGTTGATGTGTCATTGTATATAATAGACTAGATGTTGCTGGGCCCATAGTGCAAAAGTAGCAAAACATGCAAGGTTCTACCAAAATATCTTGCATTCCTGCTATAATGTAAGTTTTGAGAATGTCAAGAATGTAGTCTTCCTTATCCGTAATTGCAAGATCACGGTGAAGAAGAGTTTGTATCAATGAGCATGCATCAGTGCGCATTCTTGACTGCTTTTAATACCCACTGGTTTAAATCTTCACTTTTACCACAAATTTTGCATAAATCAATAGTACAGGAAAATATTTAAAAAAAAAGTTTGTAATATATCTTATCAGAGAAATTAACTTCTTCATCCACTTAAGAGCCACTTTCTCTCCTGCTTTCTGAGCTGATCATTCACTTTTAAATACAATGGAGAGGGGGAAGGAAAATGGAGGTGTGAGAAACCAGACATACACAGGAAGATCAGGCGGCAGCATCTATCTAATTTATTTTATGTCAGTGCTGGATTCACAGCCACACAGCCTAGTACTACTGTATTAATGTCCTCCATGCTGCTGTTTCTTTTTGTGTGTTATGGAGAGATAAAGCCCACAGAGGGTAAAACTTTTTTAGGTTACAGAATACAATTTGTATATTGGTTACAAATAGTGTTATTCCTCTTGGCAGCTTATTCTGAATCATTAGTAGAAAAAAACAGAAATACTTTAATATTCGTGGTAAGTATGGTAGCTAACTGAAAAACCCCTCTAAGAGTCATTTAAGGGGGCAAAGCAAATGGTGAAAAAGGGTAAAAAAAAAAAATAATAATCACAGGATCCATATTAAATGAATTATTGTCATGCATCGTTCTGTTGTTTTGTCCACTTTTTTAAATTAGAATTTATCTCTTGGTAAAAATATAAATGAAACCTATCTAGTGATGAGGGAGTGTACTCGTTGCTCGGGTGACCTCCGAGTATTTGTTAGTGTTCGGAGATTAAGTTTTCATCACGGCAGCTGAATGATTTACAGCTATTAGCCAGGCTGAGTACATGTGGGGGTTGCCTGTTTGCTAGGGAATCCTCACATGTAATCAAGCTGGCTAATAGCTGTAAATCATTCAGCTGCCAATGAAAACCTAATGTCCGAACACTAACAAATACTCGGAGGTCACCCGAGCAACGAGTACACTCGCTCATCACTACTATTAACCCTTTCATAGCTGTTCACCACTAATGGATCGACGTGTAAATTGCTAAGACTTATATCTTATTTTTAAGTTGCACAGATCAGTTATGATGATTTCTTTTTCAGAATAAGGAATTTAAATTTTTTTTTACATAACCTCTTTTTCCATTAATGAAATAAATTGTCTCAACTTCTCTATAGTATTGTTTTCTATCTTATTTAAGGAAAGATTATGTTACTGATGTGACCATGGCAGTTCTATTCTCGACTCTTCCAGTCTCTTTGGCTTCCTTAATATTTGCCAACTTGGTCTCTTAAGAGTTACGGAAGCTTACTGTAAATGTCACATTAAACCGTCTGCTAATTTCAGACCTTGGGGCTGTGATGAAAGGCTAAAAGGCAAAGGCAATGCAACAGAAAACAGCCCATCTGTTGGTATGATGAGGCCAGAGGTATGTATCACAACTGGCATTTTTGGAAATCTGCCCCTTGTGTCTCTAGGTACCGTAAACCTTTTTTGTTTAATATATATTATGAGACGCGCTCTCCAGTTTTTACCTCATTATGATAACTAATAATTTTCTCTGTGTGCATTAGGTAAAGCTTTGGTCACATTTTTGTTCACCTCTGCATCATGATTCCCATTTTTACTGCAACTACAGCGTACTGCCAATTCTGTGATATCAGATGCCACCAGTACCATATCAATTGTTTTGATGATGGTCTGTCGTTTTGATGACCCTATAGAAATGGCCAAACCAAAACCAGCTTATACTGCTATCAGACAGAGGAGACCACCTGTTTGAGAGTAACTAGAAAGGGGGCACAGAGGCAAGAAAAGAGCCTTATTCCTGAACAGTTCATCCACACAAAGATTATCCATCTGAAGGGCAAGGATTTGTCATAGCATTTTCGCCTCCTGACATGATTGTAGATGATCCTTACAGGTGCATGTATATGGAGTAGGCCCTGGAGATAGAGTGAAGCAGATCATTTTTATCTCTTTTTGCTCTATAGAGTAAACCATATGGGTTAAATCATTCTATATTTTGATAGCTCTTTTGCAGACCTGACAATCCACATGTTTATTTTTTTAATTCCTTTATTTGAAAAAAGGTCACTAATTTTAAAAAGTCATTAATTAAAAACCATGCATATTTTTTATTTTTTAATATTTTTTTTAAAGATTGTAAAGTTAATTATTTTTTTATATATTGTGAAATTTAGGGTCACCTGCAAAACATAGAATGTGCTTCATGGGAGTACAAAAATGACAGCAACAGGACCTTTAGTCCACCTATAATGGCAACTCATCAGCACTGCAATTGGTTCACAGAAATTGCGGTGGTGGGATGTGGGGAAGAATTGACCCCAATGCTTCTGTCAGAGATCGTCTGTGGCATTTAAGTAGTTAACCCCTTCATGACAATTGCCGTACATGTATGTACTGCGGGAGGTGCTTTCCCACAAAACTACCATGCATGTATGACGTGATGATCGCTTGAACTCATTCCCAGAGTCGGCACAATCATCATCAGGCGTTGGTTATATATTTTAACTGACACCCTGTAGAAACGCCGACGATTGGTGCTAGTGCTAGTACCCCTTTAATGCCGCTATCAATAGTGACAGCAACATCGATCGGCATAGCAGAGGGATCAAAGATGGCTGTGGGGTCACCCAGGTACGGTGGCCTGTAAGTTCCTGCTCAGAGCAGGAGTGACAAGCCTGCTTTCTGTGTGCAAGACACTGATCTAATGAATTTTGATGCAAAAGCATTGCAGAGTATTAGATCAGGGCAGTGAAAGCGGATGTGCCACGGAACGACCAGGAAATAAAGTAAAAATAAAGTAAAAAAAAAAAAAACTTATTTTTTTTTTAAACCCACAAAATAAAGAACAAAAGTTGAAAAAAATATCATCCCAATAAATACAATAATTTAATGTAAAAACAAAAATACACAAAGTACATCCGGAACAACCCAATCCATAAATTTGTCCCTCTAGTTAACTCCTTCAGTGAACATAGTAAAAAAAAAAAAAAAAATGTGCAAAAATAAAAAAAACTATGTTTTTTTTCATCATTCCGCCAATCAAAAAGTGGAATAATACGCGATCATAAAGTCGAATATAAATAAAAATGGTATAGCTTAAAATGTCATCTTGTCCTGCAAAAAACAAGCCACAATAGAGCTCCTTCAGTGGAGAAATAAAAAAGCTATAGCTCTCGAAGTATAGCGATGGAAAAACAATTCTCTTTTTGTAACAAAAAAAAATTCCCCATCCCTCTTCCATCAATTCATTTTTTCCTTCCAAGTTGTTTTAATTTCTGTGAAGCACCTGAAGGGTTAATAAGCTTCTTGAATGTGAAGTTTTAGCACTTTGAGAGGCGCAGTTTTAAAATGGTGTCTCTTTTGAGTATTTTCTGTCTTATAGGCCCCCAAAGTCACTTCAAATGGAATGTGGTCCCTAAAAAATATTGATTTTGTACATTTTGGAAAACTTAGAAATTGCTAATAAACTTTAACTGCTCTGACTTCCTTAAAAAACAAAAACAAATTATGTTTCAAAAATAAAACATAACATAAAGTAGACATGTGGGAAATGTTATTTATTAACTATTTTGTGTGATAGAACCCTCTGGTTTAAGGGCATAAAAACTAAAATTGTGACATTTTCAAAATTTTTGCACCATAAAGATTATCTAAGAACTGGCCCAACATTTATGGACATAACTGTTTATCACTCATGGTAATTCTGCTTCATGCCACCTGTCTTATCCATGTTTTTTTTTTTTCTGTGCTATGTTTTGCTTAAATATGTGATTCTTCAGAATTTGTATTAGTCTATGCCTGATGAAGAGACCTGTGTAGTCTCGAAAGCTTGCAATTTACAATCTTTTTAGTTAGCCATTAAAAGGTATCAACCACTGAGGACTCTCAATTCTAAACATTTTTCAAGATTTTTGCTAAATTTCACAATTAAATGCAAAAAAATATTGATCCAATTTTACCCCCACCATAAAGTACAATGTGTCACAAAAAAAAAAACAATCTCAAAATCACTGGGATACGTTGAAATGTTCCAGAGTTATTATCTCATAAAGTGACACTGGTTAGAATTACAAAATTTGGCCTGGTCATGAAACTGAAAACAGTCTTTGAGGCCAAGGGGTTAAACACCAGTGATTGGAGATAGATTCCATTGCTGCTGTTAGAGGCAAATGCTGGCTCTATAACACAGCCGACACCTGCCTTGTATGTATCACTGATGTCGGAAGAGGGTAACTATAAGGTCAATCTGCTTGTGTAAGATTGTACCTCCTTTTTGATTTTTTTTTTATTTTTATTTTAGTTTAATGATATTTGTATATAATTTACTACTGTCGAAGCGTAATGCAGGCACCCTAGTCCATGCTCAGAGAGGCCAGAAACTGTTTATTTTGTCATGATAGTACCAGATTTTCTACCAAGCTTCCTGGAAATTTTCCTGCTTCTCTCCTACCTTTGACTTCCTTCCTTCATATCTTCTACGCTTTAGAAGCTCAAAAAATGAACTTAAGGAACCAAAAGTTAGAGTTAATCAAACAGTATAACTAAGAAACAGAGCAGGATGATGAGAGAACAATTTATGAGATCTGTTACTACAGAGATTTCTCTTCCTTCACCTTCCTGTTGATTAGGAACGTGCTGGTAGACTGTATGTAAAGGGAATCAATAAATAATTTAATGTACCCTCCAGCTCACGACTACTTCTTAGACTTATGGCAGCTGAGGATTATGGTTCTAAAGCAGAGTAAAAGGAAAAATGAGATATGCATGATTGCAAATGCAGCGATGCTTTCTTTGTGCGTGCCTTATTTAGAACTATAAGTGATTACAAATGGAATGCAAATAAATGAACATGAGAAAACGAAATATTCTCCACTTTCCTGGCGGTTGTCAATGACACGTGGATATCTTGAGAGCATAATTCTGTTGAACACAACTTAAATGTCGCTCTTCGTTCATAATATACCAATATTAGTACAAGTATTAATGGTGAAAGTTCAGTTCAGCTGTTATTTTTTGGCTCTTTTATTTGGAATGAATGCTTAAATAATCACTTTATTATAAGAAATTAAATGCTTGCCACATTTCATACCAGTTATACAAAATTAAAAAGTTCCACCTCAAAAATTCACTATACATACCTGAATTTACAACTACACTTTTTCAATCAGTTATGACAGTCATTTTTGGAAACTAGACGGCATGACATATGGTGGTATTGTTTGTCATTAGAAATTGATTATAAATGTTGCCATACTGTTGGATCACTAACAACGTGTGATGCACTGGATTTTGCTTACAGCCAATTGATGATGCCTATTAGATCAGACAGACTGCCCAGCACTATATAAATGCGCCCCACAAGACAGAAGCCCCAATTCACCCCAACACTAAAGGGCCTGGTTGCATCCTACATAAAAACATAGGGCTCGCAAGTATGAGGACCCTTGATGTGGGTTGTAAGCTTGCATATTTTGGCCAAAATATTGACTAACACTAACTCATGCCATGTATTTATTTTATACATTATTTTTCATCTTTTTATTGCACATTTTCCCATTTTTATACAGGATGCCGCCAAGCCATTTATTGTTGGTTGGTACAGCATGGTGTTTGCAGTGCCAAGCAGGGGGTGGGTGCATCCGTGAGGAACATATCATTGGAGCAACCTGTGCAACTGCACAGAGACCCAAGAGGCAAAGGGGCTAATTTCCATCTTCAAATCTTGTGAAATTGTACTACTGGATTGCAAAGGGCCCATATATTGGAGTAGCACTGAGACTCTTTTCTCTCTATGTCCTTCAATAGATGAGTAGATATGGAAGTCGTCACATCCAAACTCACTCCACCGTGTCGTATGTCGTGCACACAGCAGTCTAGCGCAGGGCAGCTCCTGCTACACTTATTTTGTGTATTCAAAATAGCGGATAATACAGTTAGGTCCATATATATTTGGACAGAGACATTTTTCTAATTTTGGTTATAGACATTTCCACAATGAATTTTAAACAAAACAATTCAGATGCAGTTGAAGTTCAGACTTTTGGCTTTCATTTGAGGGTATCCACATTAAAATTGGATGAAGGGTTTAGGAGTTTCAGCTCCTTAAAATGTCCCACTCTGTTTTTAAAGGGACCAAAAGTAATTGGACAATTGACTCCAAGGCTATTTCATGGACAGGTGTGGGCAATCCCTTCGCTATGTCATTCTCAATTAAGCAGATAAAAGGCCTGGAGTTGATTTGAGGTGTGGTGTTTGCATTTGGAAGGTTTTGCTGTGAAGTAAACATGAGGTCAAAGGAGCTCTCCATGCAAGTGAAACAAGCCATCCTTAAGCTGCGAAAACAGAAAAAACCCATCCAAGAAATTGCTACAATATTAGGAGTGGCAATATCTACAGTTTGGTACATCCTGAGAAAGAAAGAAAGCACTGGTGAACTCATCAATGCAAAAAGACCTGGGTACCCACGGAAGACAACAACAGTGGTGTACGATCGCAGAATAATGTCCATGGTGAAGAGAAACCCCTTCACAACAGCCAACCAAGTGAACAACACTCTCCAGGAGGTCGGCGTATCAATATCCAAATCTACCTTAAAGAGAAGACTGCATGAAAGTAAATACAGAGGGTTCACTGCACGGTGCAAGCCACTCATAAGCATCAAGAATAAAAAGTCTAGACTGGACTTTGCTAAAAACATCTAAAAAAGCCAGCACAGTTCTGGAAGAACATTCTTTGGACAGATGAAACCAAGATCAACCTCTACCAGAATGATGGAAAGAGAAAAGTATGCTGAAGGCGTGGTACAGCTCATGATCCAAAGCATACCACATCATCTGTAAAACACGGCGGAGGCAGTGTGATGGCTTGGGCATGCATGGCTGCAAGTGGCACTGGGTCACTAGTGTTTATTGCTGATGTGACACAGGACAGAAGCAGCCGAATGAATTCTGAGGTATTCAGAGCCATACTGTGTGCTCAGATCCAGCCAAATGCAGCAAAACTGATTGGTCGTCGTTTCATACTACAGATGGACAATGACCCAAAACATAAAGCCAAAGCAACCCAGGAGTTTATTAAAGCAAAGAAGTGGAATATTCTTGAATGGCCAAGTCAGGCACCTGATCTCAACCCAATTGAGCATGCATTTCACTTGTTAAAGACTAAACTTCAGACAGAAAGGCCCACAAACAAACAGCAGCTGAAAACCACCGGAGTGAAGGCCTGGCAGAGCATCAAAAAGGAGGAAACAGCGTCTGGTGATGTCCTTGAGTTCAAGACTTCAGGCAGTCATTGCCAGCAAAGGGTTTTCAACCAAGTACTAAAAATGAACATTTTATTTAAAATTATTGAATCTGTCCAATTACTTTTGGTCCCTTTAAAAACAGGGTGGCACATGTTAAGGAGCTGAAACTCCTAAACCCTTCATCCAATTTTAATGTGGATACCCTCAAATGAAAGCTGAAAGTCTGAACTTCAACTGTATTTTGAATTGTTTTGTTTAAAATTCATTGTGGTACTGTCTACAACCAAAATTAGAAAAATGTTGTCTGTGTCCAAATATATATGGACCTAACTGTATATCTATATATATAATTGTCTAAGGGTTTTTCTGTCTGTCCTGGAAATCCCGCGTCTGATTGGTCGAGGCCGTCTGGGCCTCAACCAATCAGCGACGGGCACAGTATCGACGTAGATGTCATAATGGTTGCCATGGCGACGATTATGTCATAAAGGTTGCCTCGACCAATCAGCGATGGGCACAGTCTGCAGTGAATTCTGGAATCATCATTGCCCATATACTACGGGGACATGCATATTCTAGAATACCCGATGCGTTAGAATCGGGCCACAATCTAGTATATATATAATTGTCTAAGGGGTACTTCCGTCTTTCTGTTCTCAACTTCCGTAACGGAAATCCCGCGTCGCTGATTGGTCTCACCAGCTGCCTGTCATGCTTGCCGCGACCAATCGGCGATGGGCACAATCCGATTAGTCCCTCCCTACTCCCCTGCAGTCAGTGCCCTGCACCCGCTCCATACTCCCCTCCAGTCAGCGCTCACACAGGGTTAATGCCAGCGGTAATGGACTGCGTTATGCCATGGGTAACGCACTCCGTTATTGCTGCTATTAACCCTGTGTGTTTCCAACTTTTACTATTGATGCTGCCTATGCAGCATCAATAGTAAAAAGATGTAATGTTAAAAATAACACTGGTCAACAGCATTTTTGGTGCCAAAGATATTTCATCGAATTTAGGGTATTTTTGGGGTGCTGATTCTGAATATGTCATCAGTTTTGCCAGATTGGCTCAAGTTTTTGAGATTTTTGGTATCTTATTTATAGCACTTGTTGGTAAATGCGACGCATCATCTCATTAATTTCTTTGGATTAGTACTTGAACTGAGCAGTTCTCAATATAGTTTTGTGTTAATTAGTGTTCTAAAAGTTTGTTCATAGCTTGATTTTTGCACTAACTTTATGTTGTTGTCTGTTTTCCAGTGAAAAGCATGAACTCATCAAGAAGAAGTTGTCTTAACGATCCAGACTCATTCTGTTACATTTGTGGTGAATACACACTGCCAAAACATAGAAGAAACATAACAGACTTCGTAAAAAAAGTGTATTTTGCCTATTTTGGGGTTATGCTTGGGGACCAAGACAAGTTTTGGGCACCACACATAGTGTGCAAAGCATGTATCGAATTATTACGAAAATGGAGCAAAGGACAAAGAAAAAGCTTCAAATTTGGTGTTCCAATGGTGTGGAGAGAGCCAAAAAATCATCATGATGACTGTTATTTATGGTAAACACAGGTACAGGCACATCTTCACAATGAGGGACAGGCCTTCTTGCAGATTCCATGTTACTCCCATTTTCGTTTCTTATGCTTATTGAATCCTTGCACTTGCACTGCACAGAAATAACAGTCATCATGATGATTTTTTTGGCTCTCTCCACACCATTGGAACACCAAATTTGAAGCTTTTTCTTTGTCCTTTGCTCCATTTTCGTAATAATCTCTCCTCGCTACTCCCCTGTTTTTCCCCTCTGCAAATCCCTCCACTGGCTCCCAATTCCCCAACGAATCCAGTTCAAACTACTAACACTGATCTACAAAGCCATCCACAACCTGTCCCCTCCCTATATCTCTGAACTAATCTCCCACTATCTTCCCTCGCATAATCTTCGATCCTCCCAAGACCTCCTACTCTCCTCCACACGTATTCATTCCTCAGACAACCGCCTCCAAGATTTCTCCCGAATATCCCCCATCCTCTGGAATTCCACACCTCAACACGTCCGATTATCCACCACCCTCAGATCCTTCAGATGGCACCTGAAAACCCATCTCTTCCGGAAAACCTACAGCCTGCAATAACCATTCTGCCGCCTCACCAACCACCTGAGCTACCGCCTCACCAACCACCTGAGCTGCCGCCTCATCAACCACCCAAGCTGCCACCTCACCACCACCAGAGCTGCCGCCTCACCACCTTCAGAGCTACAGCACCCCCCCCCCCCCCCCCCGACTTTCTGTCTCTTCCCAATTATCCCTTAGAATGTAAGTCCGCAAGGACAGGGTCCTCTCCCCTCTGTACCAGTCTGTCATTGTAAATTTGTTTACTGTAAATGATATCTATAACTCTGTGCGTAACCCCTCTTCTCATGTACAGCACCATGGAATTAATAGTGCTATGTAAATAAATAATAATTATATATATATATATATATATATAAATATATACAGTGGGGGGAATAAGTATTTGATCCCTTTGCTGATTTTGTAAGTTTGCCCACTGACAAAGACATGAACAGTCTATAATTTAAGGGTAGGTTAATTTTAACATTACGAGACAGAATATCAAAATTAAAATCCAGAAAATCACATTGTATAAAGTATATAAATTTATTTGCATTTTGCAGTGAGAAATAAGTATGTGATCCCTCTGGCAAACAAGACAATGCTTGGTGGCATAACCTGTGTTCACAAGCACAGCAGTCAGACTTTTTTGTAGTTCATGAGGTTTTGCGCACATGTCAGGAGGAATGCCACTCCTCTTTGCAGATCATCACTAAATCATTAAGATTTTGAGGCTGTCGCTTGGCAACTCGGAGCTTCACCTCCCTCCATAAGTTTGCTATGGGATTAAGGTCTGGAGACTGACTAGGCCACTCCATGACCTTAATATGCTTCTTTTTGAGCTCGCCTTTGTTACCTTGGCTATATGTTTTGGGTCATTGTCCTGTTGGAAGACTCAGCCATGACCCATTTTTAATGTCTTGACTGAGGGAAGGAGGTTGTCACTCAGGATTTTACGGTACATGGCTCCATCCATTCTCCCATTGATGCGGTGAAGTAGTCCTGTGCCCTTAGCAGAGAAACACCCCCAAAACATAATGTTTCCACCTCCATGCTTGACAGTGGGGACAGTGTTCTTTGGGTCATAGGCAGCATTTCTCTTCCTCCAAACACGGCAAGTTAAGTTAATGCCAAAGAGCCCAGTTTTTGTCTCATCTGACCACAGCACCTTCTCCCAATCACTCACAGAATCATCCAGGTGTTCATTGTCAAACTTCAGACGGGCCTGCACATGTGCCTTCTTGAGCAGGGGGACCTTGCGGGCACTGCAGGATTTTAAACCTTTACAGTGTAATGTGTTACCAATGGTTTTCTTCGTGACTGTGGCCCCAGCTGCCTTGAGATGATTAACAAGTTCCCCCCGTATAGTTTTATGCTGATCTCTCACCTTCCTCATGATCAGGGGAGGTGATATTTTGCATGATGCCCCAGATCGATGTCGATTGACATTCATTTTGTATTTCTTCCATTTTCTTACTATTGCACCAACAGTTGTCTCCTCCTCACCCAGCATCTTACTTATGGTGTTGTAGCCAATTCCAGCTTTGTGCAGGTCTGTGATCCTGTCCCTGACATCCTTATAAAGCTCTTTGGTCATACCCATATTGTAGATGTTAGAGTTTGACTAATTAATTGAGTCTGTTATAAAGGTGACTATGTAAGACAGCTGTCTTTAATGTAGGTAACAAGTTGATTAGGAGCGTCTAACTGGTATGTAAGAACCGGAAGTCTTAATGGTTGGTAGGGGATCAAATACTTATTTCTCACTGCAAAATGCAAATAAATGTATATAATTTATAAAATTTGATTTTCAGGATTTTATTTTTGATATTCTATCTCTCAATGTTAACATTAACCTACCCTTACAATTATAGACTGTTCATGTCTTTGTCAGTGGGCAAACCTAAAAAATCAGCAAGGGATCAAATAATTATTTCCCCCACTGTATATTATATACAGTATATATTGCTGTCGTTGTCCATTTAGTGGATACATTTTCTGTTAGTCACTATACTGTGATGAGCTATCTGCAAGTGTACATTTATTGTACATGGATCCACCATGTACAATAAATGATATTCAGAGCCAGGGCTGGTTGCCTTCTGGCAATTTTAACAAATGGCAGATGGGTGAAGGTTTAGGATCCATTTTCTGATGGATGCTAATTTTTTATAGCAAAAAAATTGAAAATAACACAAGTACTGTCATTGGCACAGCTATACTCGTGCATCAAAGTTTATAGGAATATCGAAGACTTAACATAAGTTAACAGCAGTAATCAAAACAAAGTTGATATCTTTAATGACACATGATCACTGTGGGATACTGATACCATAGATACACGCTATCGATGTTATCCAATTAAATGGGAGGTTTACTTTGCTGGGATATCCTTAGGATAAGTAATCAATATCTGATTGACGGGAGAGTGACACCCGACACTCCCAATGATCAACTGTTTAATGTGCTGGCGGCAGCTAGAAGTGCTCAATTGCCGAGCTGCACAGCTCCATCAGTAGTGGCCAGATACTGCAATCTGCCCGCTATTCGAATAAACAAATGGAACAAGGATGGAATGTGATCAGATGATCAACGGTGTTGTCGGGTGTCGCACCTCCACCGATCAGATATTGATGAGCTATCCTAAGAATAATAACCATTTTAAGGGTACTGTCACACTATACGATTTACCAACGATCACGACCAGCGATACGACCTGGCCGTGATCGTTGGTAAGTGGTTGTGTGGTCGCTGGGGAGCTGTCACACAGACAGCTCTCTCCAGCGACCAACGATGCCGAAGGCCCCGGGTAACCAGGGTAAACATCGGGTTACTAAGCGCAGGGCCACGCTTAGTAACCCGATGTTTACCCTGGTTACCAGCGTAAAAGTAAAAAAAAACAAACAGTACATACTTACATTCCGGTGTCTGTCCCCCGGCGTTCTGCTTCTCTCCACTGTGTCTGCGCCAGCCGGAAAGCACAGCGGCCGGCGCTCACAGTGGAGAGAAGCAGAACGCCGGGGGACAGACACCGGAATGTAAGTATGTACTGTTTGTTTTTTTTTACTTTTACGCTGGTAACCAGGGTAAACATCGGGTTACTAAGCGCGGCCCTGCGCTTAGTAACCCGATGTTTACCCTGGTTACAAGCGAACACATCGCTGGATCGCTGTCACACACAACGATCCAGCGATGACAGCGGGAGATCCAGCGACGAAAGAAAGTTCCAAACGATCTGCTACGACGTACGATTCTCAGTGGGGTCCCTGATCGCTGCTGCGTGTCAGACACAGCGATATCGTATGGATATCGCTGGAACGTCACGGATCATACCGTCGTAGCGACAAAAGTGCCACTGTGTGACGGTACCCTAAGACTGTTTCTTATCTATGGTCACACTATCTCTGCCCCCTCCGTTACTGAGAACAAAGAACAAAAAGGATGTTTAATAAGTAAATTGCAAAGTTGTTTTTTTGTACAAGAACTTTGTAATTTTACCCATGAGGGAATGTGCACACGTTGAGTAAGATTTCTGCACACTTTCTGCATCTCTTGGCAGGAGAAACGCAACTGTGCGTTTTTGACTGATTTGAGTGAAATCAATGGGGAAAAATGCACAGTGAACTGACATACAGCAGATTATTTTCTGCACCAAATCTGCAAGTCAAAAATAAGCAACGTGTGCATGCCACTTCAGCTTTCTCATTCACTTTACCATCATCAGGATTGCTAGGAAATCTGCAAGGAACAAGGGCACCAAATCTGCAACATGTGCACACAACCTAACAGCGCCATGGAAGAAGATGGCCACTCCATGTATAGAAAATTCTACAAGAGAAATCTACCATCACAGAATAAATACAGGTAAGTGTGTATATATTGTAGCATGGCTAAAAGGTGTCTAATCGACGGGAGATATGTGTCACATAGATGGCTTACCGCTGTGATGTAACCATAGCTGTCAGGACCTGTGGTGAGGTCACAACCACATGTCTGATCATGTGATGGGTTCTGGGTGTGTTTAGACCTATTAAAGAAAGCCTAATGCTAGCCTCCAGAGAGAGTGTGGGAATCTGTCATGGTGGACAGAGATCCCTGTGTCCAGGTGGGACACTACAGACAGGAGTCTGTGTGTGTGGAGGAGAAAGCCTCCACAGGACTGAGCCTGAAGGACTGGACATTTGTATATTTCTTTTCTGTTTTGCTGTATGGTTTATGGTGCAAATAAACCTGTGAACTTTTAAAGAGAATGTGCCTCCTGTTTCCTCCAACGCACCTGAGCGAGTGAATCCCTACAATTGGTAGAGAATGCGGGCAAAGATCCAGGAGCACATGTTGCAGTGCTGGTGGGCTGAGCCAAGAAGAGTGGACGGTCTTGACAACCCTTGCTGTGGCTCGGTGGGGTCACGAAGGTGACAAGCGGCTTGCTGTGGATCGGCGGGTCCACGAAGGGGACAAGCGGCTTGCTGTGGATCGGCGGGTCCACGAAGTCTGCGGTAGAGCCTTGTGGAGTGTGGCCGCGGTTGCAGTGGGAGGTTCCGCAGCGGCTGGAACTACAGTGGCAGCAGCGGCGGCTTGTGTGTGGCGGTACCAGCAGGAGCTGGTGAAGTGACATATTTAAAAAAAAAAAAAAACATTGCTGGTTTAATGTGTGCAGACTCTTAAAGGGCCAGAGTCACATTGGTGTGCTGGGGGAACTGGGGCCTGAGAGTACTGTGGGAAGTCCACGGGGTGTACCCCAGAGTGGGGTGGTGTCCCTAAAAGTGGGATGGAGTCCCAAAACAGAGCGGTGACCCCAAATAATAATGTTTGGCCAAAAAGGGGCTGCATCTCAAAAGGGGGTAGTTGCCCAAAAGGGGGTGGAGTCCCTAAAGGGGGTGGTGGTCCTAAAGGAGAAAATAGCCCACAAGGGGGTGGTGGCCCCAAAAGGGGCAGAGTCCGAAAAGGGGAAAGTGACCCAAAAAGGGGTGGAGCTTTCAAAAGGGGCGGCATTGGTTACCTCAGTAGACATGTCTGGGGAACAGCAATGTTTGTGTTTTGCATATTCTGAGTGCGGCATAGACTTCCCATTTGATGACAGCCCACAGGTGTGTTCTGTTATGTTACACTGTGAAGGAGTATCTGGACTGCTGGACTCAAAGAGTCAGGTGACTCTGACAGGAACTCCTCTCGTTCTCTGTCTAACCGAGAAAAAGGTCAATGTTCGCTGCATTCATGGGGTCACTGTTAGCTATACTGTGGACAGAGTGTTCATTGATATGTCCAAAAATGTAAAGTGCCAAGATGGTGGTATAACACCAGACTTGTTCTACCCATTTGAGAGGGGCCAGGACTTTGTGATCTTTGAAGACATATGGGAAATTGACGCAGTGTGGGGTTGTTCAGAGGAGAGACGCAATGGTCATATTGAAGCCCCACTACAGCAGCAGGCTGTGGGGATTCCTGGTAATGGGATGTGTGGAGAGGAGGTGGCACCACCTAGTGTCAATGGTCCAGAGTTACGGGTGACTGGAAGAAAGTGTGGGTCTGACTCCTGTTTAAGTGGGGACTTGCGGTTCACGGATGACAGGGTGAGAGGGGGTGACTCCTATTCAGACTGTGACTCAAGCGCAAAGGGAAAAGAGTGCAGTAAGGAGGAGCCAAGTGAAAATCACAAATCTTCATCTCGTCGTCGGGGCCGCAGAAAGGCGGGACAGGTTACACCCTCTGAGAAGAGAGGTGATGAGGAAGAGACAGGGTCAGGTACAGATCAGGTTACTGTCCTTGATGAGGAGGTCAATTTATCTCTGACAAACCCTAGCACTGAGATAGTTAGTGACGGGCTGGGGTTAGAACAGACCTGTAGTAGACCCACATCTGCAATGCCTGGTAAAAGTGAAGTGGCTCAGTATGATGAAGTACCTGATGCGGAAGAAATGGAGAACTCGGAGGTTACCAAGAGTCCAGAGGTACCAAAGAGTAAACAGACAGAGAGCCCAGGAGAGAACATAGAGCTGGATGCAGAAACAGCTGGAACTCTGAAGAGGCAGAGTCTGGGTGGACAAGAGAACCCTTCTGAAAATCTACATGTGCTGGCCAAAAAAGAGCAGGACCATAACATAGAGCTGCTTAGAGAAACAGTTGAACGAGAAAGGGTCCTGAGGCAAGCAATTGAGCACAAAGTGGGTAACCTAGAGAAGGAGGTCGTTGAACTCAGAGGTCACCTATCAGTGTGTCAGGCCATGAATAGGGCCATATTGAAAGATATGGATGTGTTCAGAATGGCTCAAGAAAAGCAACAGCAGGAGCTTCTCCAGAGAGAGGAGGAACGTCGCTGCCTGGCAGAGGAGTTGCCAATGCCCATCTTGCCGAAGGCTCAAGCGGAAGAAAAGACTGAGGAGGAGTTCATGCTAAAAGCGGAACAAGAGAGTCACCCGGTCATGACAGACGTCTTGATGGAAAGGTCAGAGGCAAAAAGGGAGCCATCTGTCTTTGAAGAGAGTGAGACCCTGCTCTTCAAGACCGTGATTGATGTACCTGAGGAGGTGCAAGAAGCCTGTACCGGTGAAGGTGTGCATGAGGCATTTAGAAAGGCAGTAGAGGCATGTAGTGTGCACTGGGCGCCTGAAACTCATCAACTGGTCATACTTTCATCTAGAGAAGTCACAGTGAAGCGGGTGGCTGTCCTGAGAGAGATGCATCTACAATGCCTCCGCACAAAACAAATGACCACGTTGAAGAATGAGGAAGCCGCTCTACGTCTGGAGCTAGCGAGAGAAGCTCAAAATCGGCTTGGCTTGGTGGAAGACATCATTCTTGTACCTAGAAATTTGGTGGGAAAAGTCATCGGGAGGCTTGGCCGAGTGATGCAGGAGATTGTGAATAGGTCCGGTGTGAAGAGACTGAGGGTTCTGGGTGATGACGAGGCCCAGGTCGTGGGTGAAGATAAGATGGTTCCGTTCCTTGTTGTCGGATCCATGGAGAGTCTTGAAAATATCCGGATGCTCCTGGGGTATCGCATGAGTTACCTAATAGAAGTTGAGCAGCTAAGACATGAGAGGGAGCAGGTCAATATAGAGCTGCGGGAATTGGCAAACAGATTGCCACCACCTTCAACCTGCGGTGTAGAGAGACGAAGAGGTTCTCTAAAGATTCGAAGTCCCCAAGCTAACAGAGGATATAGAGATACAGGGAAGAACTACTCTTCAGGCAATAAAGACCATGGGAGAAGGTGGCCTGATGAAACAGGTAGAAGCAGTGGTGCCTCAGTTAGCTCAGGGTTAAGTGACCTCAGCAGGAGATCCTGTAGCAGACGAGGTGACAAGGGTTCAATAACAGGCCCTGACTTAGACGGTTTGACTGTCAGGGACCACTGAGAGGGGTCTCTAGTCGGTTAAGGACAAGTGCCAAGCCCCACGGCTTTAGGCAGAGGGGGGAAGTATGTAGCATGGCTAAAGGGTGTCTAATCGACAGGAGATATGTGTCACATAGATGGCTTACCGCTGTGGTGTAACCATAGCTGTCAGGACCTGTGGTGAGGTCACAACCACATGTCTGATCATGTGATGGGTTCTGGGTGTGGTTAGACCTATTAAAGAAAGCCTAATGCTAGCCTCCAGAGAGAGTGTGGGAATCTGTCATGGTGGACAGAGATCCCTGTGTCCAGGCGGGACACTACAGACAGGAGTCTGTGTGTGTGGAGGAGAAAGCCTCCACAGGACTGAGCCTGAAGGACTGGACATTTGTATATTTCTTTTCTGTTTTGCTGTATGGTTTATGGTGCAAATAAACCTGTGAACTTTTAAAGAGAATGTGCCTCCTGTTTCCTCCAACGCACCTGAGCGAGTGAATCCCTACAATATATATCTATATATATCTATATATATATGTATATATATATATTTATATATAAAGCCATCCACAACCTGTCTCCTCCATACATCTGTGACCTCGTCTCCCGGTACTTACCTACACGCAACCTCCGATCCTCACAAGATCTCCTTCTCTACTCCCCTCTTATCTCCTCTTCCCACAATCGTATACAAGATTTCTCCCGCGTATCACCCCTACTCTGGAACCCTCTACCACAACACATCAGACTCTCGCCTACCATCGAAATCTTCAAAAAGAGCCTGAAGAGTAACCACAGATCAACCAAACCGCTGCATGACCAGCTCTATCCTCACTTACTGTATTCTCACCCATCCCTTGTAGATTGTGAGCCTTCGCAGGGAGGGTCCTCTCTCCTCCTGTACCAGTTATGACTTGTATTGTTTAAGATTATTGTACTTGTTTTTATTATGTATACCCCTCCTCAAATGAAAAGCGCCATGGAATAAATGGCGCTATAACAATAAATAATAATAATAATAATACCCACTGGTATATACACACCTGTTTTTATTCTCTAATTATGTATATGTTATTTCTGATACAGGAAAGATATATATTTAGAATTGAGAGTCCTCAGTGGTTGATACCTTTTAATGGCTAACTGAAAAGATGGTAACAAATTGCAAGTTTTTGAGACTACTCAGGTCCCTTCATCAGGCATAGACTAATAGAAATTCTAAAGAATCACATATTTATGCACAACACAGCACAGAAATAATGCATTATTTCTGGCAATTTTACATGTCCATTTCAATGTATAGAATATATACTGTATGTAAAGATGTCATTTTGCACTTGAGTCCT
The DNA here is from genome assembly GCF_051348905.1 of Ranitomeya variabilis. Taxonomy (NCBI): domain Eukaryota; kingdom Metazoa; phylum Chordata; class Amphibia; order Anura; family Dendrobatidae; genus Ranitomeya; species Ranitomeya variabilis. Next base: position 74,290,871 of record NC_135233.1, read on the forward strand.
GTTCATATATTTTGCAGATATTCTTCCTTCCCGCACAGTCCTCTTTTCCTTATCGGTCTTTCACCAGCCTAGCTACACAATCTCCTCATTATCGTCATCTATTTCACTCTCATGGTGAAGTCAGAAGCGCAGAAGAAGCACAAACAATTTAGAGTAAATCCGGCGTTCTGTTCCCCGCACTCTAAAGAGCTCATTTTTTTAAAGTGATATTGCCATCCCTGCAATTTTCAGGACAAAACAGTCACATGGCATTATGGAATAGGAAACCAGAATATAAAGCAATAAATAGACTTTACAGGAAGAGCCAGCCTTGATGAAGTTTGCATTAATGATCTTATCATCTGACTGGCAAGTTTTCCCCCCTTTTTAATTATAGGAGCCACAATAAAGTGATCCACTTATTCCTCGCATCATTAGGCTCTATTTGTTTCTGCAGCATCAGGTTATTGGTTGCACTGGATTTTATTGTCTGGTGTAACTGTGCCGTAACTTCATCTCATGTAGCAAATTGCGCTTTTCGATGTGCTTGTCTGACTGTCAGGCATTGATGTTGATCGGAATTGTGTTCTCGCCTGATGACATTACAGGATCATTACCAGGTTCAGTGATGGTAGAATTATCTTCTCAAGTTCTTACCTAGCTTCACAGCTAGCTTATACAAAAAAACTTTTTGTTTGATTTTTTTTATTCATCATAAAAGCAATTTGAGGTCAAAAGTATTCCTAAAAGAAATGTTTTATTTTCTGTAAAGCAAAATCGCAGTCGGAACATTATATTGTAAAGAGGACTATGGGGAGTGCATTATACTGTATGGACTATGGTCTGCATTATACTGTATGGAGGACTATGGGGTGCATTATACTTTATGCAAGTAATTACACACTGAAGGTTTGTGTGGGGTCCATCATACCATCATACTGCATGGAGAGCTGTATGAGGGCCATAATACAGTGTGGAGAGGCATGGGGCTAATATACTGCATTGAGGGCTGTGTGGGGGTCATGGTTGGGGGATCATACTGTGTTGGGGTTACTATACTTTTCCGGGGAAGTTGAGGGGCGGGGTACAGCAGGTTCATCATACTGTGTGTGGAAGGTACTGTGGAGGAATTCACTGTTGGGGTAGCTTACAGTGTTTGTGGGCGCTTTTGTTGACCTCATACTTTACGAGTGCAGGGCTCCAGTAGAATAAAAATTAGAGGGCACACAGTGGGTTCAGTAACAGAGATACATACACCAGCATTGGGGTATCAGCAGGATAAGAGAGTTTGTGCAGGTTGTGGATAGATGGGGACGGTGTTATGACCTGGTGGGTACGGAGCGGTACTGAGATTACCTGGTGGGCAAAACCAATCATGAACTCACTAAGGAGCAGCACTGAAATGACCTGGTGGGTAAAACAAAAATAGGACTAGCTCTGAGGAGGTGGTAACTTTACTGACCGCAATCCCTACTCCTAACACCAACACTAGAAATAGCCGTGGAGCGTTCCTATCTCTGCCTAGACGCCTCTGCACAGCCTAAGAACTAGCTACCCCTGAAGATGTAAACGGAAAGCTATCTCGCCTCAGAGAAACCCCCAAAGGAAGATAGCCCCCCCACAAATATTGACGGTGAGTGGAGAGGGAAAATGACAAACTCAGAAATGAAACTAGATTTTTTAGCAAAGGAGGCCAATACTACCTAAATAGACAGAGATAGAAAAGGCTACTGTGCAGTCAGTATAAAAACTAAAAGTCCACGCAGAGTTTACAAAAATAACCACCACACAGACTCAACGGTGTGGAGGGGCAAATCTGCGACCCCAGAGCTTCCAACTAGCCGGAATATTTCATAATGACAAGCTGGACAAAAGAGACATAAATTGAACTGAACAGAAGGTCATAAGCAGGGAAACACCCAAAAAGTAGCAGACTTATCTTAAGCTGAAAATGGACTGGCCAACGGAGAACTTCCAGGAAAGGACTGAATCCACAGGAAATACATTGACAGCTGGCATCCACTAAAGCCAAAAGCCCAGTTAAATAACAAGGCCAGGAAACCGATTAGTGAACGCAGCTGCTAAGTTCCACTTGAAACCACCAGAGGGAGCCCAAGAGCAGAACTCCCAAAAATACCATTCGCAACCACAGGATGGAGCCCAAGAACGGAATTCACAACAGTACCCTCCCTTGAGGAGGGGTCACCGAACACTCACCAGAGCCCCCAGGCTGATCGGGACGAGCCAAATGAAAAGCACGTACCAAATTGGCAGCATGGACATTGGAGGCAAAAACCCAAGAGTTGTCCTCCTGGCCATAACCCTTCCACTTGACCAGATACTGAAGTTTCCGCCTTGAATGACGAGAATCCAAAATCTTCACCACATATTCCAGCTCCCCCTCAACCAACACCGGAGCAGGAGGGTCAACGGAGGGAACCATGGGCACCACATATCTCCGCAACAAAGATCTATGGAACACATTATGAATGGAAAACGAAGCTGGAAGAGCCAAACGAAAAGACACCGGATTGATAATTTCCGAAATCCTATAAGGACCAATAAAACGAGGTTTGAACTTAGGGGAAGAGACCTTCATAGGAACATGACGAGAAGACAACCAGACCAAATCCCCAACCCGAAGTCGGGGACCAACGCACCGACGGCGGTTAGCAAAACGTTGAGCCTTTTCCTGAGACAATGTTAAATTGTCCACCACATGAGTCCAAATCCGCTGCAACCTGTCCACCACAGAATCCACCCCAGGACAGTCCGAAGGCTCAACCTGCCCTGAAGAAAAACGAGGATGAAAACCGAAATTGCAAAAAAAAGGCGAAACCAAAGTAGCTGAACTAGCCTGATTATTAAGGGCAAACTCGGCCAATGGCAAGAAGGTAACCCAATCATCCTGATCAGCAGACACAAAGCATCTCAAGTAGGTTTCCAAGGTCTGATTGGTTCGCTCCGTCTGTCCATTTGTCTGAGGGTGAAACGCCGAAGAAAAAGACAAATTAATGCCCATTCTACCACAAAAGGACCGCCAAAACCTAGAAACAAACTGGGTACCTCTGTCAGACACAATATTCTCCGGAATACCATGCAAACGAACCACATGCTGGAAAAGCAAAGGAACCAAATCAGAGGAGGAAGGCAACTTAGGCAAAGGTACCAAATGGACCATTTTAGAAAACCGGTCACAAACCACCCAGATGACAGACATCTTCTGAGACACAGGAAGATCGGAAATAAAATCCATGGAAATATGCGTCCAGGGCCTCTCCTCGAATGCCCACTTCATAGCCAACAACTCCCGATTGCCGACATCATAATTACGCTCAGCAGGCGAAAACTTTCTGGAGAAGAAAGCACACGGCTTCAACACAGAGCCATCAGAGCTTCTCTGAGACAGAACAGCTCCTGCCCCAATCTCAGAAGCGTCAACCTCAACCTGAAAAGGGAGAGAAACATCTGGCTGACGCAACACAGGGGCAGAAGTAAAACGACGCTTAAGCGTCTGAAAGGCCTCCACAGCCGCAGAGGACCAATTCACCACATCTGCACCTTTCTTGGTCAAATCGGTCAGAGGTTTAACCACAGTAGAAAAATTAGCAATGAAGCGGCGATAAAAATTAGCAAAGCCCAAAAATTTCTGAAGGCTCTTCACAGATGTGGGCTGAGTCCAATCATAAATAGCCTGGACCTTAACAGGGTCCATTTCAATAGCCGAGGGAGAAAAAATGAACCCCAGAAAAGAAACCTTCTGAACTCCAAAAAGGCACTTAGACCCCTTCACAAACAGTGTATTAGCACGAAGAATCTGAAATACCATCCTGACCTGCTTCACATGAGTCTCCAATCATCGGAAAAAAACAAAATATCATCCAAATATACAATCATAAATTTATCCAAATACTCCCGGAAAATATCATGCATAAAGGACTGAAACACAGATAGAGCATTAGAGAGCCTGAAAGGCATCACAAGATATTCAAAATGGCCTTCGGGCGTATTAAATGCTATTTTCCATTCATCACCCTGTTTGATGCGGACCAGATTATACGCCCCTCGAAGGTCAATCTTGGTAAACCAGCTAGCCCCTTTGATCCGAGCAAACAAATCAGAAAGCAAAGGCAAAGGGTACTGGAATTTGACCGTGATCTTATTGAGAAGGCGATAATCTATACAGGGCCTCAAGGAGCCATCCTTCTTGGCAACAAAAAAGAACCCCGCTCCCAACGGTGACGAAGACGGGCGAATATGCCCCTTCTCCAAGGACTCTTTTACATAAGTCCGCATAGCAGTATGCTCAGGCACAGACAGATTGAAAAGTCGACCCTTAGGGAACTTACAGCCAGGAATCAAATTAATAGCGCAATCACAGTCCCTATGAGGAGGCAGAGGACTGGATTTAGGCTCCTCAAATATATCCTGGAAATCCGACAAAAACTCAGGAACTTCAGAAGAAGGGGACGAGGAAATTGACATCAGAGGAATGTCACTATGTATCCCCTGACAACCCCAACTAGTCACGGACATAGATTTCCAATCCAGCACTGGATTATGTACCTGTAACCATGGAAACCCCAGCACAACCACATCATGCAAATTATGCAACACCAAAAAGGGAATATTTTCCTGATGTGCTGGAGCCATGTTCATGGCTAACTGTGTCCAGTACTGAGGTTTATTCTTGGCCAATAGCATCAATCCCCCTCAAGGGAATAGGACTCTGCAATGGCTCCAAGACAAACCACAGCGCTTGGCAAATTCCAGGTCCATTAAGTTCAGGGCAGCGCCAGAATCCACAAATGCCATTACAGAAAAGGACGACAATGAGCAAATCAGGGTAATAGACAAGAGAAATTTAGGCTGTAAAGTACTGATGGTAACCGACTCAGCAACCCTCTTAGTTCGCTTCGGGCAGTCAGAGATAGCATGAGTAGCGTCACCACAGTAAAAACACAGCCCATTCTGACGTCTGAACTCCTGCCGTTCTGCTCTCGTCAAAACTCTATTGCATTGCATAGGCTCAGAACTCTGCCCAGAGGACACCGCCATATGGTGCACCACCTTATGTTCACGTAAGCGCCGATCAATCTGAATGGCCAGAGACATTGATTCATTCAAACCAGCAGGCGTGGGAAACCCCACCATAACATCTTTAAGAGCTTCAGAAAGACCCTTTCTGAAAATAGCCGCCAGGGCATCCTCATTCCATTTTGTAAGCACAGACCACTTTCTAAATTTCTGACAATATATCTCTACTGCTTCCTGACCCTGACACAGAGCCAGCAAAAATTTTTCTGCCTGATCCACAGAATTGGGTTCATCATAAAGTAGTCCAAGTGCTTGAAAAAACGAATCTATATTGAGCAATGCAGGATTCCCTGGCTCAAGGGAGAATGCCCAGTCCTGCGGGTCGCCACGCAACAGAGAAATAACAATCTTCACCTGCTGAATGGGGTCACCAGAGGAACGGGGTCTCAGAGCAAAAAATAATCTGCAATTATTTTTAAAATTCAAAAACCTTGATCTATCCCCAGAAAACAAATCAGGAATAGGAATTCTAGGCTCAGAAACAGGAGTTTGAACAACATAGTCTTGGATACTCTGTACCCTTGCAGCGAGATGATCAAGACGCGCAGACAAACCCTGAACCTCCATATCAGCACCAAGCTCCTGCACCATCCAAAAATCAAGGGGAAAAAAAAGGACAAAACAAGCAACACAAAAAAAAAAATGACTCAGAACTTTCTCTTCCCTCTTTTGAGATGCATTTAACACATTGTGGGCCAGCTGTACTGTTATGACGTGGTGGGTACGGAGCGGTACTGAGATGACCTGGTGGGCAAAACCAATCATGAACTCGCTAAGGAGCAGCACTGAAATGACCTGGTGGGTAAAACAAAAATAGGACTAGCTCTGAGGAGGTGGTAACTTTACTGACCGCAATCCCTACTCCTAACACCAACACTAGAAATAGCCGTGGAGCGTTCCTATCTCTGCCTATATGCCTCTGCACAGCCTAAGAACTAGCTACCCCTGAAGATGGAAACGGAAAGCTATCTGGCCTCAGAGAAACCCCCAAAGGAAGATAGCCCCCCCACAAATATTAACGGTGAGTGGAGAGGGAAAATGACAAACTCAGAAATGAAACTAGACTTTTTAGCAAAGGAGGCCAATACTACCTAAATAGACAGAGATAGAAAAGGCTACTGTGCGGTCAGTATAAAAACTAAAAGTCCACGCAGAGTTTACAAAAATAACCACCACACCGACTCAACGGTGTGGAGGGGCAAATCTGCGACCCCAGAGCTTCCAACTAGCCGGAATATTTCATAATAACAAGCTGGACAAAAGACATAAATTGAACTGAACAGAAGGTCATAAGCAGGGAAACACCCAAAAAGTAGCAGACTTATCTTAAGCTGAAAATGGACTGGCCAACGGAGAACTTCCAGGAAAGGACTGAATCCACAGGAAATACATTGACAGCTGGCATCCACTAAAGCCAAAATCCCAGTTAAATAACAAGGCCAGGAAACCGATTAGTGAACGCAGCTGCTAAGTTCCACTTGAAACCACCAGAGGGAGCCCAAGAGCAGAACTCCCAAAAATACCATTCGCAACCACAGGATGGAGCCCAAGAACGGAATTCACAACAGGACGGTGTCTGAAATGTGAGAAGTCATATATGTCTTTGATGTAATCTCTGCAGCCGAGTCCTGGCTGGAGAAGTTGTCATAAAGGATACGATGGCTAGCACTTAAAGAGTAGAATGATGGTGCTAGTGAAAGGGGCCAGTGGTCCTATAAACAATAGTTCAAAAAAATCACTGCACACGTACGAGTTGAAAATTATGCTTCAAGTGAGAATTTATTAATAGTGATTGCTGAAGCGACATGCAAAATGACGTTTCAGCCAGTTAATAGCCTAGATCACAGAGTCGCCCATTTAATGACGCATCTTAGGCCAAAGATAGTTATTATCCCTGTGGTGCAGTATTTCATACAATACGATATGGTGTATCAGGGATCTTTTCACAGGTGCTGACAAAAGAAGGTTCCACACAGTAGGTTCTGGTGTGGAGCTGTCGCTATCCGTTGCTGGCACAGTGATAGAAGCTGACACTTCCGTGTCTACATCACACTTAGACACACAAGTGTCAGCTTCTACCACTGTGCCACCAACGGAGAAGTTGTCATGACGTCCTGGGCCAGATAGAACAGACGGGAAAAGTGAATGACTCTGCCAGAAAGAACGTCATCTGTAAGTCACCATCAAGAACTGTGCTGTAATCTCATATGTTCTGCAGCACTGATATCTACCAGTATATCTGACCATATAGCAGTAATATCAGCGTTGGTCTTTGTAGTCAGATTTTTTATTTAATAACAGCTCGTTCTTGTGCTGAGGTTCTCCTACATCCACTATTAGGGAGCGCTACCATATTTATAATCAGGGTCACTTGGTAAGGGACCCACTCAGACTTTTTGCCCCCCCTATCCCCCCGATCCAAATCCCTAGCTATGCCTCTGAGGCAAAGATAAAGCCAAATAAGTAGGACAAACAATAACTACATGGTATGTCTCCTAAAATCACAAGCAAAATAATAAAATAGCATCTTTTAATTGTCCAGCATCAGTTAAATTTTTAGCGCTAAAGCGTTCTCACTTGTAGGTTGGTATAAGTACTGTATAGGTGAGATAATAGTGTAATAACTGATAACAAAGAAGTGTACAAAAAAACAACAATTTTAGCAACACACTCACTGCACAAGGCAGGCAGCTGTGTTTAAATTTCTAGAATGTAAAAATTTTAGTTTTGTATTAAAATTAGGACATAGCGGTACTAGACTGCCTACGTTTCCAGTGTATGAATAATAATGAAAGCAAAAATGGCAATTTAGATGCTGTTATTTATTATTGGTGATAGTAGGAATAATCACCTATAAAGTGATGGAGCTCTATGTATTTGCTCTTACCTTTTCCTATTTGAAGCTGCTAGATTTCCGGGTGTATTAGTGCATGAAAAAGGAGAATTTGAATGCGCTCAGCCAGTGTGTGTGAATGCTGCCAGGCACAGGCACGGTGCATGCTCATACAGTACAGACCAAAAGTTTGGACACACCTTCTCATTTAAAGATTTTCTGTGTTTTCATGACTATGAAAATTGTACATTCACACTGAAGGCGTCAAAACAATGAACTAACACATGTGGAATAATATACTTAACAAAAAAGTGGGAAACAACTGAAATTATGTCTTATATTTTAGGTTCTATAAAGTAGCCACCTTTTGCTTTGATGACTACTTTGCACACTCTTGGCATTCTCTTGATGAGCTTCAAAAGGTAGTCACCGGGAATGGTCTTCCAACAATCTTGAAGGAGTTCCCAGAGATGCTTAGCACTTGTTGGCCTTTTTGCCTTCACTCTGCGGTCCAGCTCACCCCAAACCATCTTGATTGGTTTCAGGTCTGGTGACTGTGGAGGCCAAGTCATCTGGTGTAGCACCCCATCACTCTCCTTCTTGGTCAAATAGCCCTTACACAGCCTGGAGGTGTGTTTGGGGTCATTGTCCTGTTGAAAAAGAAATGATGGTCCAACTAAACGCAAACTGGATGGAATAGCATGCTGCTGCAAGATGCTGTGGTAGCCTGTTATGGACTGGTAATTTAGGAGCGACATGCGACTAGTTCTGAGCAGGTGGTAACTATACAGACCGCAGTTCCTGATCTTAACACAACACTAGCAGTAGCCGTGGGATGTTCCTGTCACTCCCTGGACACCTCGTCACAGCCGGAGAACTAGCTACCCCTAAAGGTAGAAATAGGAAAGCTATCTTGCCTCAGAGAAGATCCCCAAAGGATAGGACAGCCCCCCACAAATATTGACTGTGAGAGGAGAAGGAAATGACATACGTAGTATGAAACAAGATTTAGCAAAGGAGGCCACTTCTAGCTAGATAGATAGTACAGGAAAGAACACTGTGCGGTCAGTAATAAAAACTAGAAAAAGTCCACCGCAGAGATATGTAAAAATCTCCACACCTGACTAAAGGTGTGGAGGGCAAAATCTGCAGCCCAGAGCTTCCAGCTTAGCTGAATAGATCCATACTGGTAAGCTGGACAAATGAGCAAAACATAGAATGTGCTGAACAAATAAGTCCGCAACAAGTTGACTGCAAAAGGACAAGCAAGGACTTAGCTTTGCTGAACGGATCAGAGAGTCAGGGAAATCCAAGAGCCGTGCCTCCAGGCAGGAACAATTGACAACTGGCATTGATTGAAAGAGAAGGCCAGACTAAAATAGCCGAGCCAGAAAGACGATCAGTGGAAGCAGCTGCTGATGCTAAATCCAAGAAGCAGCTATACCACTCAAAACCACAGGAGGGAGCCCAAGAGCAGAATTCACAAAAGTGCTACTTACAACCACCGGAGGGAGCCCAAAAGCGGAATTCACAACAGTACCCCCCCATTGAGGAGGGGTCACCGAACCCTCACCAGAGCCCCCAGGCCGATCAGGACGAGCCAAGTGAAAAGCATGAACCAAATCGGCAGCATGGACATCGGAGGCAACCACCCAAGAATTATCCTCCTGGCCATAACCCTTCCACTTAACAAGATACTGAAGCCTCCGCCTCGAAAGACGAGAATCCAAAATTTTCTCAACCACATATTCCAACTCCCCCTCAACCAACACCGGGGCAGGAGGATCAACAGAGGGAACAACGGGTACCACATATCTCCGCAACAAAGATCTATGGAAAACATTGTGGATGGCAAAAGAGGCTGGAAGGGCCTAACGAAAAGACACTGGATTGATAATCTCAGAAATCTTATAACGACCAATAAACCGAGGCTTGAACTTAGGGGAAGAAACCTTCATAGGAACATGACGAGAAGATCCCCCACACGAAGCCGAGGACCAACACACCGACGGCGGTTAGCAAAACGCTGAGCCTTTTCCTGAGACAACGTCAAATTGTCTACCACATGAGTCCAAATCTACTGTAACCTGTCCATCACAGAATCTACACCAGGACAATCAGAAGGCTCAACCTGCCCTGAAGAAAAATGAGGATGGAAACCAAAATTACAAAAAAAAGGCGAAACCAAAGTAGCCGAACTGGCCCGATTATTAAGGGCAAACTCGGCCAACGGCAAGAAAGCCACCCAATCATCCTGATCAGCAGACACAAAGCATCTCAAATAGGTTTCCAAGGTTTGATTAGTTCGCTCAGTTTGGCCATTTGTCTGAGGATGGAACGCCGAAGAAAAATACAAGTTAATGCCCATCCTAGCACAAAAGGCCCGCCAAAACCTGGAAACAAACTGGGAACCTCTGTCAGACACAATATTTTCCGGAATGCCATGCAAACGAACCACATGCTGAAAAAACAATGGAACCAAATCAGAGGAGGAAGGCAATTTAGGCAAAGGTACCAAATGGACCATTTTAGAGAACCGGTCACAAACCACCCAGATAACAGACATCCTCTGGGACACAGGAAGATCTGAAATAAAATCCATGGAAATATGCGTCCAGGGCCTCTCAGGGACAGGCAAAGGCAAAAGCAACCCACTAGCGCGGGAACAGCAAGGCTTAGCCCGGGCACAAGTCCCACAGGACTGCACAAAAGAACGCACATCCCGCGACAAGGAAGGCCACCAAAAGGACCTAGCCACCAAATCTCTGGTACCAAAAATCCCAGGATGACCGGCCAACACAGAACAATGGACCTCAGAAATTACCTTACTTGTCCATCTATCAGGAACAAACAGCTTCCCCACAGGACAGCGGTCAGGTTTATCAGCCTGAAATTCCTGAAGCACCCGCCGTAAATCAGGGGAGATGGCAGAAAGAACCACCCCTTCCCTAAGAATGCCAACCGGCTCAAGAACTCCAGGAGAATCAGGCAAAAAACTCCTAGAGAGGGCATCCGCTTTAACATTCTTAGATCCCGGAAGATATGAAACCACAAAATCGAAACGGGAGAAAAACAGGGACCATCGAGCCTGTCTAGGGTTCAGCCGCTTGGCCGACTCGAGGTAAATCAAATTCTTATGATCGGTCAAGACCACAACGCGGTGCTTGGCTCCCTCAAGCCAATGTCGCCACTCCTCAAATGCCCACTTCATAGCCAACAACTCCCGATTGCCAACATCATAATTGCGTTCCGCAGGCGAAAACTTTCGGGAAAAGAAGGCACATGGTTTCATCAAGGAACCATCAGAATTCCTCTGTGACAAAACGGCCCCTGCCCCAATCTCAGAAGCGTCAACCTCAACCTGAAAAGGAAGAGACACATCCGGCTGATGCAAGACAGGGGCAGAAGTAAATCGGCGCTTAAGCTCCTGAAAGGCCTCAACAGCCTCAGAGGATAAATTTGTCACATCAGCGCCTTTCTTCGTCAAATCGGTCAGGGGCTTAACCACACTAGAGAAATTGGCAATGAAACGGCGATAAAAGTTAGCAAAGCCCAAACATTTCTGAAGGCTCTTCACAGATGTGGGTTGAATCCAGTCATGAATGGCTTGGACCTTAACAGGATCCATTTCTATAGACGAAGGAGAAAAAATAACCCCCCAAAAAGAGACCTTCTGAACTCCAAATAGGCACTTAGACCCCTTCACAAATAGAGCATTATCACGAAGGATCTGGAATACCATCCTGACCTGCTTCACATGAGACTCCCAATCATTGGAAAAAATCAAAATATAATCCAAATACACAATCAAGAATTTATCAAGATAATTGCGAAAAATGTCATGCATGAAGGACTGAAATACAGAAGGAGCATTAGAAAGCCCGAAAGGCATCACAAGGTATTCAAAATGGCCTTCGGGCGTATTAAATGCAGTTTTCCATTCGTCACCCTGTTTAATACGAACAAGATTATATGCCCCTCGAAGGTCAATCTTGGTAAACCAACTAGCCCCCTTAATCCGAGCAAACAAATCAGAGAGCAAAGGTAAAGGGTATTGGAATTTGACCGTGATCTTATTAAGAAGGCGATAATCAATACAGGGTCTCAAGGAGCCATCCTTCTTGGCAACAAAAAAGAATCCCGCTCCCAATGGTGATGAAGACGGCCGAATATGCCCCTTCTCCAAGGACTCCTTAACATAGCTCCGCATAGCGGTATGTTCTGGCAGAGACAGGTTGAAAAGTCGGCCCTTAGGGAACTTAGAGCCTGGAATCAAGTCAATAGCACAATCACAGTCCCTATGTGGAGGAAGGGAACTGGACTTGGGCTCATCGAATACATCCTGGAAATCTGACAAAAATTCAGGAACATCAGAAGAGGGGGAAGAGGAAATTGACATTAAAGGAACGTCACTATGTACCCCTTGACAACCCCAACTAGTCACAGACATCGATTTCCAATCCAACACTGGATTGTGTTCTTGTAACCATGGAAAACCCAGTACAACAACATCATGTAAATTATGCAACACCAGAAAACGACAATCTTCCTGATGTGCTGGAGCCATGCACATAGTCAGCTGAGTCTAATACTGAGGTTTATTCTTGGCCAACGGTGTAGCATCAATACCCCTCAAAGGAATTGGGCTCTGCAAAGGCTGCAAAGAAAAACCACAGCGCCTGGTGAATCCTAAGTCCATTAAGTTCAGGGCAGTGCCTGAATCCACAAATGCCATGACAGAGAAAGATGACAATGAGCATATCAGGGTCACAGACAGGAGAAACTTAGGCTGTACAGTACTAATGGTAACAGATCTAGCGACCCTCTTAATACGCTTAGGGCAATCAGAGATAGTATGAGCTGAATCACCACAGTAAAAACACAGCCCATTCTGACGTCTGTATCCCCTCTGTTCTGCTCTAGTCAAAATCATATCACATTGCATAGGCTCAGGACTCCGTTCAGAGGATGCTGCCATATGGTGCACCACTTTGCGCTCGCGCAGGCGCCGATCAATCTGAATGGCTAGAGACATGGATTCGCTCAGACCAACAGGCGTGGGGAACCCCACCATAACATTTAAGGGCTTCAGAAAGACCCTTTCTGAAAATTGCTGCCAGAGCGTCCTCATTCCATTTAGTGAGCACAGACCATTTTCTACATTTCTGGCAGTATAATTCTGCCGCTTCCTGACCCTGGCACAGGGCCAACAAGGTTTTTTCCGCATGATCCACAGAGTTAGGTTCGTCATACAATAATCCGAGTGATTGAAAAAATGCATCTACATTAAGCAATGCCGGATCCCCTGACTCAAGGGAGAATGCCCAGTCCTGAGGGTCACCACGCAGCAGAGAAATAACTATTTTAACTTGCTGAGTGGGGTCACCAGAGGAACGGGGTTTCAGAGCAAAAAACAATTTGCAGTTATTTTTAAAGTTCAAAAACTTAGATCTATCCCCGTAAAACAAATCTGGAGTAGGAATTCTAGGCTCTAAGGCTGGAGTCTGAACAACATAATCTTGGATACTCTGAACTCTTGCAGCAAGCTGATCCACATGAGAAAACAAACCCTGAACATCCATGTCCGCGCCCAAATTCACCCAGAGATTAAGAGGAAGGAAAAAGACAAAACAGGCTAAAGAAAAAAAAAATGGCTCAGAACTCTTTTTCTTTTCCTTCTTTTGAGATGCATTCAACTCATTTTTGGCCAGTTGTACTGTTATGGACTGGTAATTTAGGAGCGACATGCAACTAGCTCTGAGCAGGTGGTAACTATACAGACCGCAGTTCCTGATCTTAACACAACACTAGCAGTAGCCGTGGGATGTTCCTGTCACTCCCTGGACACCTCGTCACAGCCGGAGAACTAGCTACCCCTAAAGGTAGAAATAGGAAAGCTATCTTGCCTCAGAGAAGATCCCCAAAGGATAGGACAGCCCCCCAAATATTGACTGTGAGAGGAGAAGGAAATGACATACGTAGTATGAAACAAGATTTAGCAAAGGAGGCCACTTCTAGCTAGATAGATAGTACAGGAAAGAACACTGTGTGATCAGTAATAAAAACTAGAAAAAGTCCACCGCAGAGATATGCAAAAATCTCCACACCTGACTAAAGGTGTGGAGGGCAAAATCTGCAGCCCAGAGCTTCCAGCTTAGCTGAATAGATCCATACTGATAAGCTGGACAAATGAGCAAAACATAGAATGTGCTGAACAAATAAGTCCACAACAAGTGGACTGCAAAAGGACAAGCTAGGACTTATCTTTGCTGAACTGGACCGAGTGTCAGGGAAATCCAAAAGAGCAGTGGCTCCAAGCAGGAACAATTGACAACTGGCATTGATTGAGAGATAAGGCCAGACTAAAATAGCCGAGCCAGAAAGACGATCAGTGGAAGCAGCTGCTGATGCTAAATCCAAGAAGCAGCTATACCACTCAAAACCACAGGAGGGAGCCCAAGAGCAGAATTCACAAAAGTGCTACTTACAACCACCGGAGGGAGCCCAAAAGCGGAATTCACAACAGTAGCCATGCTGGTTCAGTATGCCTTCAATTTTGAATAAATCCCCAACAGTGTCACCAGCAAAGCACCCCCAAACCATCACACCTCCTCCTCCATACTTCACGATGGGAACCAGGCATGTAGAGTCCATCCGTTCACGCATACGCATACTGTGGAAGCGCCACACAACGGGGCAGCGGATGCTGTTTTTCAACGCATCCGCTGCCCCATTGTGAGGTGCAGGGAGGAGGGGGCAGAGTTCCGTCCGCACATGCGCGGTCGGAAATGCTGGACATGACGCACCAAAAAATGTTACATGCAACGTTTTTTGGTGGCGACGGTCCGACGCAACACGACGCAACCGTCGCACGACGGTTGCGATGTGTGGCAATGCATCGCTAATGCAAGTCAATGGAGAAAAAATGCATCCTGCAAGCCCTTTTGCAGGATGCGTTTTTTTCTACAAAATGACGCATAGCGACGTGCAGTGCACGACGCATAGCGACGTGCAGTGCACGACGCTAGTGTGAAAGTAGCCTTCGATCCTTTCAAGATCTCCTTCTCTACTCCCCTCTTATCTCTTCCCACAACCACATAACAAGACTTCTCCCGTGCTTCCCCCATACTCTGGAACTCTCTACTCCAACACATCAGACTTTCGCCTACCACAGAAACATTCAAAAGGAACCTGAAGACCCACCTCTTCCGACAAGCCTACAACCTGCAGTGATCCTCAGTCTACTGAACCGCTGCATGACCTGTTCTACCCTCTCCATCCCCTGTAGACTGTGAGCCCTCACGGGCAGGGTCCTCTCTCCTTCTGTACTTGTGTGTGCCTTATATTGCTCATGTTTATTGTACTTGTCTATGTATGCCCCTTTTCACATGTAAAGTGCCATGGAATAAATGGTGCTATAAAAATGAAAAATAATAATTACACAGATAAGCAGACAGTATCACACAGAATAGGATTTGATACACAGGTCAGCAGACAGTACTACACAGGATAGAATTAGATACACAGGTCATCAGACGGTATTGCACAGGATAGGATTATAGACAAGGCTCAACAGACCGTATCACACAGAATAGGATTAGATATGCGGCTCAGCAGACCGTATCACACAGGATAGGATTAGATACGCGGCTCAGCAGACAGTATCATACAGAAGATTATTAGATACATGGCTCAACAGTCTCAGTATCAAACAGGAGAGGATTAGATACTCAGCACAGCAGACTATCACACAGATGAAGATTAGATACACAGCTCAGCAGACAGTATCACACAGGAGAGGATTAGATACACGGCTCAGCAGACAGTATCACACAGGAGAGGATTAGATACACGGCTCAGCAGTCTCAGTATCACACGAGAGGATTAGATACACAGCTCAGCAGCATCAATATCACACAGGAGAGAATTAGATACACAGCTCAGCAGACAGTATCACACACGAGAGGATTAGATACACAGCTCAGCAGCATCAATATCACACAGGAGAGAATTAGATACACAGCTCAGCAAACAGTATCACACAGTATAGGATTAGATGCACAGTTCAGCAGACAGTATCACACAGGAGAGGATTACTGTAGATACACAGCTCAGCAGCATCAATATCACACATGATAGGATTAGATGCACAGCTCAGCAGAGAGTAACACACATAATAGGATTAGGTACACAGCTCAGCAGACAGTATTACACAGGATAGGATTAGATACACAGCTCAGCAGACAGTATTACACAGGATAGGATTAGATACACAGCTCAGCAGACTGTATCACACAGATGAAGATTAGATACACGGCTCAGCAAACAGTATCACAAAGGATATAATTAGATACACAGCTCAGCAATCATTGTCACACATTATAGGATTAGATACACAGCTCAGCAGACTGTATGACACAGGATAGGATGAGATACACAGCGCAGCAGACTATCAAACAGGATAGGATTAGATACACAGCTCAGTAGACTATCACACAGGATAGGATTAGATGCACAGCTCAGAAGACAGTATCGCACAGGGTGGGAATAGATACATGACTCAGCAGACAGTATCACACAAGCTAGGATTAGATACAAGGCTCACAAGACAGTATCACACAGGATAGGATTAGATACACAACTCAGCAGACTGTATCACACAGGAGAGGATTAGATACACGGCTCAGCAGAAAGCATCACACAGGAGATGATTAGATATATGGTTCAGCAGTCTCAGTTAAACACAGGAGAGGATAAGATACACGGGTCATCAGTCAGTAACACAGGATAGGATTAGATACACAGCTCAGAAGTCAGAACACAGTATCACACAGGATAGGATTGGATACATGGCTCAAAAGACAGTAACACATACGAGAGGATTGAATACATGGCTCAGTAGACAGTATCACACAGGATAGGACTAGATACACAGCTCAGCAGACAGAAACACACATGAGAGGATTAGATACATGGCTCAGCAGAATGCAACACACAGGATAGGATTAGGGTTGAGCGAAACGGATCGGTCATTTTCATAAGTCGCCGACTTTTGGCAAAGTCGGCGTCTCATGAAACCCGACCCGATCCCTGTGTGGGGTCAGCCATGCGGTACGCGACTTTCGCGCCAAAGTCGCGTTTCAATGACGCTAAAAGCGCCATTTCTCAGCCAAAGAAGGTGGACGCAGAGTGTGGGCAGCGTGATGACATAGATCTCAGTCCCCACCATCTTAGAGAAGGGCATTGCAGTGATTGGCTTGCTTTCTGCTGCGTCACAGGGGCTATAAAGGGGCGTTCCCGCCGACCGCCATCTCACTGCTGCTGATCTGAGCGTAGGGAGAGGTTGCTGCCGCTTCGTCAGAAGCAGGGATATAGTTAGGCAGGGTACATTAAGCCCCAAACCGCTTGTGCTGTAGCGATTTCCACTGTCCAACACCACCTTTTGTTTGCAGGGACAGTGGAAGCTACATTTTTTTTCCTCAGCGCTGTAGCTCATTGGGCTGCACTAGAAGGCTCCCTGATAGCTGCGTTGCTTTGTGTGTACGCCGCTGTGCAAACCAACTGCTTTTTTCAAAGCACAAATCCTGTTGTTCCTTCCTTTCTGCACAGCTATCTTGTTTGTTTGTCCACACTTTTGTTTTTTTTGTGCAGCTGTCCACTCCTTGTTATTGCTGCATGCCATACCTTGCTGAGATTACTACAGGGAGATAGTAATTGTAGGACAGTCCCTTTTTTTTTTTTTTTTTTTAATTTTCCCTGACAAAAAAAACATAGTGGGAGATTAAGATTGGCATTTGTGCTTGAGTGCCGGTCTTGTGTGTGCCATCTGTCTCAAATTATTGGGGCACATAAAACCTAGTGTGTCATACTGGGAATTTTTTTATTTTTTTTTAAATTCTCCCTGAAAAAAAAAAACATAGTGGGAGATTAAGATTGGCATTTGTGCTTGAGTGCCGTTCTTGTGTGTGCCATCTGTCTCAAATTATTGGGGCACATAAAACCTAGTGTGTCATACTGGGAATTTTTTTTTTTTTTTTAATTCTCCCTGAAAAAAAAAAAACATAGTGGGAGATTAAGATTGGCATTTGTGCTTGAGTGCCGGTCTTGTGTGTGCCATCTGTCTCAAATTATTGGGGCACATAAAACCTAGTGTGTAACATTGGGCCTGATTTTCCTTTAATTGTCAGCCACCTATAAAGGTATACACTCACTGGCCACTTTATTAGGTACACCATGCTAGTAACGGGTTGGACCCCTTTTGCCTTCAGAACTGCCTCAATTCTTCGTGGCATAGATTCAACAAGGTGCTGGAAGCATTCCTCAGAGATTTTGGTCCATATTGACATGATGGCATCACACAGTTGCCGCAGATTTGTCGGCTGCACATCCCTGATGCGAATCTCCCGTTCCACCACATCCCAAAGATTTCATGTTGTTTACGCCAAATTCTGACCCTACCATCCGAATGTCGCAGCAGAAATCGAGACTCATCAGACCAAGCAACGTTTTTCCAATCTTCTACTGTCCAATTTCGATGAGCTTGTGCAAATTGTAGCCTCAGTTTCCTGTTCTTAGCTGAAAGGAGTGGTACCCGGTGTGGTCTTCTGCTGCTGTAGCCCATCTGCCTCAAAGTTCGACGCACTGTGCGTTCAGAGATGCTCTTAGGCCTACCTTGGTTGTAACGGGTGGCGATTTGAGTCACTGTTGCCTTTCTATCAGCTCGAACCAGTCTGCCCATTCTCCTCTGACCTCTGGTATCAACAAGGCATTTCCGCCCACAGAACTGCCGCTCACTGGATTTTTTTTCTTTTTCGGACCATTCTCTGTAAACCCTAGAGATGGTTGTGCGTGAAAATCCCAGTAGATCAGCAGTTTCTGAAATACTCAGACCAGCCCTTCTGGCACCAACAACCATGCCACGTTCAAAGGCACTCAAATCACCTTTCTTCCCCCATACTGATGCTCGGTTTGAACTGCAGGAGATTGTCTTGACCATGTCTACATGCCTAAATGCACTGAGTTGCCGCCATGTGATTGGCTGATTAGAAATTAAGTGTTAACAAGAAGTTGGACAGGTGTACCTAATAAAGTGGCCAGTGAGTGTATATAAATCCTACAGAAGTTTGAGTTCACCTTATAAGTTGTTTTACAGTAACAGATACCGTTAATTTGGTTACGTTTTGCAAACAATGAGGAAGTCTGGTGGAAGAGGTCGTGGCCGTGGGCGGTCATTGTCAGCTGGTAATAATGGTAGTGGTGGTGGAGCATCAGGTGGTCGTGGTAAAAGCAATACAGCACCTAAGTCTCGAGTTGTTGAGCCAGGTTCGTCGTTTGTCTACACAAGGCCTCGAACACTCCCTTTTCTGGGAGTAGGAAAACTGCTTTTAAAGCCGGAGCAGCAAGAACAAGTTTTGGCTTTCCTTGCGGACTCAGCCTCTAGCTCTTTTGCCTCCTCTTCTGAAAGTGCTAAATGTAAAAGCAGCGAGTCGTTAGTGGATGTTCACGGTCAGAGACAAGTCGCTTCCTTGTCTTCTTCACCCAGAACAAGAGAGAAGGATGCGTCAGGCGACACAAAGGGTTACTCCATGGAGCTCTTTACACATACCGTTCCTGGGTTAGACAGTGAAACAGTTAACATGCCATGCCCATTAGAAGTTGAATCGGACATGGAGTGCACTGATGCACAGCCACAGCCAGATTACTATGCTGTTCCTTTGACTCAGACCAGAACATTGCCCTCGCAGTGTACTGAGCCAGAATCAAACCCAGCTGAGACTATGGTGCTCCGTCACGAACGCTATACCACCGGCTTACACGGTGACACAGACGAAGTTGCACACGAGATAGAAGAGGTCATAGATGACCCAGTTGTTGACCCCGATTGGCAGCCATTGGGGGAACAGGGTGCAGGCGGCAGTAGTTCTGAAGCGGAGGAGGAGGAGCCGCAGCAGGCATCAACATCACAACAGGTTCCATTTGCCGGGCCCGTATCTGGCCAAAAACGCATGGCAAAACCAAAACCAGTTGGAGGACAGCGTGGCCATCGGTTAAAGAAGCTCAGTCTGCAATGCCTGAAAAGGTATCCGATAGTAGAAAGAGTGCAGTCTGGCATTTTTTTAAACAATATCCAAATGATCAGCGCAAAGTCATCTGTCAAAAATATTCAACTACCTTAAGCAGAGGTCAGAATCTTAAAAGTCGGCACAGGGGTATATACAGCACAGCCAGCACAGGGGTATATACAGCACAGCCCGCACAGGGATATATACAGCACAGCTGGCACAGGGGTATATACAGCACAGCCCGCACAGTGGTATATACAGCACAGCCCGCACAGGGATATATACAGCACAGCCCGCACAGTGGTATATAGAGCACAGCCCGCACAGGGATATATACGGCACAGGGGTATATAGAGCACAGCCCTCACAGTGGTATATCCAGCACAGCCCGCACAGTGGTATATCCAGCACAGCCCGCACAGTGGTATATCCAGCACAGCCCGCACAGGGATATATACAGCACAGCCGGCACAGTGGTATATACAGCACAGCCCGCACAGGGATATATACAGCACAGCCGGCACAGTGGTATATACAGCACAGCCCGCACAGTGGTATATCCAGCACAGCCCGCACAGTGGTATATACAGCACAGCCCGCACAGTGGTATATACAGCACAGCCCGCACAGGGATATATACAGCACAGCCGGCACAGGGGTATATACAGCACAGCCAGCACAGGGGTATATACAGCACAGCCCACACAGGGATATATGCAGCACAGCCGGCACAGGGGTATATACAGCACAGCCCGCACAGTGGTATATAGAGCACAGGGGTATACACAGCACAGCCCGCACAGGGATATATACAGCACAGCCCGCACAGGGATATATACAGCACAGCCCGCACTGGGGTATATAGAGCACAGCCAGCACAGGGGTATATACAGCACAGCCAGCACAGGGGTATATACAGCACAGCCCACACTGGGGTATATAGAGCACAGCCAGCACAGGGGTATATACAGCACAGCCCGCACAGGGGTATATACAGCACAGCCCGCACAGGGATTTATACAGCACAGCCGGCACAGGTGTATATACAGCACAGCCAGCACAGGGGTATATACAGCACAGCCCGCACAGGGATATATACAGCACAGCTGGCACAGGGGTATATACAGCACAGCCCGCACAGGGATATATACAGCACAGCCCACATCTCATCTCCCCCCCGATAATGGCCTCACAGTCCTGTTAAAAAGAAGAAAAAAAAACTCTCCTCACCTTTCATTTTGCCTGCGCTGCTCCTGGCAGCTGAAGTCTGCCCAGGACACTGCAGGTGCGCGATGATATGACGTCATTGCGCACCCGCAGTGTACTGTCAGAGGCAGAGCAGGGAATGATGGGAGAGGGAGCGTCAGGTGACGCTCTCTCCATCATTGCATTGAACTATACCGGTGTCATAGACGCCGGTATAGTTAAATGCGGCGGCGGCGGCACTGGGGGGGATTCCGGGGGAGGAACAGTTCAGCGGCCCACTACTGGCATCGGCTCTTCTGCCATTTGCCAGAAGTGCCCGATGGCCAGCCCGGCCCTGCTCTGACCTGCCGGCCCGGGGCCCCTGACCTGCGGGGCCCGGTCGCAATGGCGACCGCTGCGACCGCGGTCGTTACACCCCTGCTAGTCAGCAACGCTACATCCCTTCCCTCACTGTAAGCCCACCATTTCCCGCACCACCTGCAGTATCTGTGCAGCTTTCGTCTCCAGGCCAAAGCAGTCAGGGAATCACCAGGTTCGTAGTAGGAAACACTGCATGTAGGGCACTGGCAAGAATACCATCTCCAACCCTCTCTCAGTCTGCTATGTCCACCGGCACCACCGCTAGTTCCACGATCTCCAGCTCTCCAGTCCAGCTCACCCTACATGAGACTCTTGTTAGGAAAAGGAAGTCCTCATCCTCGCATCCGCGTACACAGGGTTTAAACGCCCACATTGCTAGACTAATCTCATTAGAGATGATGCCCTACCGGTTAGTTGAAAGCAAAGCTTTCAAAGCGCTGATGGACTACGCTGTACCACGCTACGAGCTACCCAGTCGACACTTCTTTTCTAGAAAATCCATCCCAGCCCTCCAACAGCATGTTAAAGACCGCATCGTCCATGCACTCAGGCAATCTGTGACTACAAAGGTGCACCTGACAACAGATGCATGGACCAGTAGGCATGGCCAGGGACGTTACGTGTCCATCACGGCACACTGGGTGAATGTGGTGGATGCAGGGTCCACAGGGGACAGCAATATTGGGACAGTTCTGCCTAGCCCATGGTCTAGGAAACAGTTGGCTGTAGGCGTTCGCCCCCCCTCCTCCTCTTCCTCGTCCTCCTGCAGAAGCGAGAGCTCGTCCACAGACCGCAGTCGCACAACCACTCCATCCGCAGCTGCCACTGTTGCACACCAGGTGTTCCATTATGGGACAGCTAGTGGCAAGCGTCAGCAGGCTGTATTGGCAATGAAGTGTTTGGGCGACAACAGACACACCGCGGAAGTTCTGTCCGAGTTCTTGCAGAAAGAAACTCAGTCATGGCTGGGCACTGTACATCTTGAGGCAGGCAAGGTAGTGAGTGATAACGGAAGGAATTTCATGGCTGCCATAGCCCTTTCCCAACTGAAACACATTCCTTGCCTGGCTCACACCTTAAACCTGGTGGTGCAGTGCTTCCTGAAAAGTTATCCGGGGTTACCCGACCTGCTCCTCAAAGTGCGCAGACTTTGCTCGCATATCCGCCATTCGCCCGTACACTCCAGCCGTATGCAGAACTATCAGCGGTCTTTGAACCTTCCCCAGCATCGCCTAATCATCGACGTTGCAACAAGGTGGAACTCCACACTGCACATGCTTCAGAGACTGTGCGAACAGAGGCGTGCTGTTATGTATTTGTGGGAGGATACACGGGCAGGCAGTTGGATGGCAGACATGGAGTTGTCAGGTGTGCAGTGGTCGAAGCTACAAGACCTGTGTCAAGTCCTTCAGTGTTTTGAGGAATGCACACGGCTGGTTAGTGCAGACAACGCCATAATAAGCATGAGCATCCCCCTAATGCGTCTGCTGATGCAAAGTTTGACGCACATAAAGGAGCAGGCGTCTGCAGCCGAGGAAGAGGAAAGCCTTGATGACAGTTAGCCATTGTCTGGTCAGGGCCATGTAGAGGACACGGTAGCGGGCGAAGAGGAGGAGGAGGACGAGGAGGATGATGGGGATGAGTACTTTTTTAATGAGGAAGCTTCTCCTGGGCCAACAGAAATTAGTGGCGTTGCAAGGCCGGGTTCTGGTTTTTTAAGGGAGACAAGTGACGTAGATTTGCCTGTAACTGCCCCTCAAACCAGCACAACCGCAGATTTGACAACTGGAACTTTGGCCCACATGGCGGATTATGCCTTACGTATCCTCAAAAGGGACCCACGCATTATTAAAATGATGACCGATGACGATTACTGGTTGGCCTGCATCCTTGACCCTCGCTATAAAGGCAAATTGCAAAATATTATGCCACATGAGAACCTCGAACAAATATTAGCAACCAAACAAGCTACTCTTGTAGACCGTTTGATTCAGGCATTCCCAGCACACAGCGCCGGTGATGGTTCTCACACGAGCTGCAGGGGGCTACAGGGCAGAGGTGTTAGAGGTGCACAAATCAGAAGTGGCGTTGGACAGAGGGGTTTTCTGACCAGGTTGTGGAGTGATTTCGCAATGACCGCAGACAGGACAGGTACTGCAGCATCTATTCAAAGTGACAGGAGAAAACATTTGTCCAGTATGGTTACTAACTATTTTTCATCCCTTATCGATGTTCTCCCTCAACCGTCATTCCCATTTGATTACTGGGCATCCAAATTAGACACCTGGCCTGAATTGGCAGAATATGCATTGCAGGAGCTTGCTTGCCCAGCAGCTAGTGTGCTATCAGAAAGAGTATTCAGTGCTGCTGGTTCAATATTAACCGAAAAAAGGACTCGCCTGGCTACCCAAAATGTGGATGATCTAACCTTCATTA
Source organism: Ranitomeya variabilis (assembly GCF_051348905.1). Lineage (NCBI taxonomy): Eukaryota > Metazoa > Chordata > Amphibia > Anura > Dendrobatidae > Ranitomeya > Ranitomeya variabilis. The sequence continues at coordinate 74,314,844 of NC_135233.1, forward strand.
AAATGAACCACTCCTGGATTTCAAATTATTTTGCCCCACCTTTCCCGGCTGACACCTAGCTTTCCTGTAAAATGGTCTTGCTTGTGGACTGGTCTTACTGAGTGTTCCAATCTCTTAATTTGCAGCAGCTGTTTGTCCAGCATACGACATGTTTACACCTCCCTCAATGGGAAAACTCCCCCCACGGAGCCGTGGTCTCGCCACTTGGCGCAAGCACTCATTAGAGTGCCGTTTGTCTGAAGAGGTGGGTGTGCCCGCTTTTGGTCGACGGCACTGCCACTGGGTCCCTCATAGTACAATAAAGTGTCTCTGCCGGTGGTGGCGCGCACCCAACGTCAGACACACCGTTGTAACATGAGGGGCCCTGGGACGGTACCGCCGGCCACAAGAGAGTTCACCCCCCCCAGCTCAAACTGTGCTCTACCACGTGCAAAATTATCTCTCACAGCTCCACCAATGTTTAGTCTATGCGCTGACATCATTCAATGCCTGGCACTGACAATACCAATTTGTTGACATCTATGATGCTAGTTAAAATAGTCTGGGTCAGTGTCCTATATTGACACCAGTAAATACTTAGTGCCAAATTACTATGTCTGAAACTCAGCAGAGGAGCCCACCCCTGTACCTAAGTATGCCACACTTTTGTTTTTTTGTTTTGTTGTTTTGCGAGACATTAACATCTATTTATTTTTTGGGAGTACTAACTGTGTCAGACACTCCTTGCAATCCTCCTCCGCTGACCACACCAATGCTGCCTGTGTACCCATGTAACCTATTTTAAAGTGCATATAGCCACTTTTTTTAATTGTAGGCGTATTAAGTCTGTCTGCGGTCCCTCCTTCCAATAGTCCTCCACTGACCACACCAATGCTGCCCGTGTACCCCTGGAACCTATTTAAAAGTTCATAGAGCCTATTTATATATTTTATTTAATATTAATAAAGCCATGATGGACTACGCTGTACCACGCTACAAGCTAACCAGTCGACACTTCTTTTGCGAGAAAAGCCATCCCAACCCTCCACCAGCATATAAAAGACCGCATTGTCCATGCACTCTGGCAATCTGTGAGTACAAAGGTGCACCTGACAACAGACGCATGGACCTTACGGCGCAATGGGTTAATGTGGTAGATGCATGGTCCACAGGGGACACCCTGCTAAGTCTGTCTGCAGTCCCTAATTCAAATTGTCCTCAATTCAGGTTTTCGGGCTTTTTAAAAAAAATAGGAAACTGCATTTGGGCTACTAGTTTGGTTGGGGCCTACTAGTGATGTTTGCCGCTCCTGGGTGTTCTCCTCCTCCTTGGTGTTCTCCTCCTCCTTGGTGTTCTCCTCCAGGTTTCCTTGTCTGAGCTTCAACCTTCAGGCTCTCATTAAGTATTTTTAAATGTAACACTACAGTTGCCATACTACTTGGGTTGGGGCCTAGTAATGGTGTTCTCCTCCTCCTTGGTGTTCTCCTCCTCCTTGTTGTTCTCCTCCAGGTTTCCTTGTCTGAGCTTCAACCTTCAGGCTCTCATTAAGTATTTTTAAATGTAACACTACAGTTGCCATACTACTTGGGTTGGGGCCTAGTAACGGTGTTCTCCTCCTCCTTGGTGTTCTCCTCCTCCTTGGTGTTCTCCTCCAGGTTTCCTTGTCTGAGCTTCAACCTTCAGGCTCTCATTAAGTATTTTTAAATGTAACACTACAGTTGCCATACTACTTGGGTTGGGGCCTAGTAACGGTGTTCTCTTCCTCCTTGGTGTTCTCCTCCAGGTTTCCTTGTCTGAGCTTCAACCTTCAGGCTCTCATTAAGTATTTTTAAATGTAACACTACAGTTGCCATACTACTTGGGTTGGGGCCTAGTAACGGTGTTCTCCTCCTCCTTGGTGTTCTCCTCCAGGTTTCCTTGTCTGAGCTTCAACCTTCAGGCTCTCATTAAGTATTTTTAAATGTAACACTACAGTTGCCATACTACTTGGATTGGGGACTAGTAACGGTGTTCTCCTCCTCCTTGGTGTTCTCCTCCAGGTTTCCTTGTCTGAGCTTCAACCTTCAGGCTCTCATTAAGTATTTTTAAATGTAACACTACAGTTGCCATACTACTTGGGTTGGGGCCTAGTAACGGTGTTCTCCTCCTCCTTGGTGTTCTCCTCCAGGTTTCCTTGTCTGAGCTTCAACCTTCAGGCTCTCATTAAGTATTTTTAAATGTAACACTACAGTTGCCATACTACTTGGATTGGGGACTAGTAACGGTGTTCTCCTCCTCCTTGGTGTTCTCCTCCAGGTTTCCTTGTCTGAGCTTCAACCTTCAGGCTCTCATTAAGTATTTTTAAATGTAACACTACAGTTGCCATACTACTTGGGTTGGGGCCTAGTAACGGTGTTCTCCTCCTCCTTGGTGTTCTCCTCCTCCTTGGTGTTCTCCTCCAGGTTTCCTTGTCTGAGCTTCAACCTTCAGGCTCTCATTAAGTATTTTTAAATGTAACACTACAGTTGCCATACTACTTGGGTTGGGGCCTAGTAACGGTGTTCTCCTCCTCCTTGGTGTTCTCCAGGTTTCCTTGTCTGAGCTTCAACCTTCAGGCTCTCATTAAATATTTTTTAAAGTAACACTACAGTTGCCATACTACTTGGGTTGGGGCCTAGTAACGGTGTTCTCCTCCTCCTTGGTGTTCTCCTCCAGGTTTCCTTGTCTGAGCTTCAACCTTCAGGCTCTCATTAAGTATTTTTAAATGTAACACTACAGTTGCCATACTACTTGGGTTGGGGCCTGTTGTGGATTCTGTTTGTCGGCTCCCTCTGGTGGTTACTGCTGGTACTGGGTGACTTTGGTGGGTTGCGGCCTTTGGTTTCCACCTGTCCATCAGAGGCTGGGTGTTTCCTATTTTACCTGGCCTTTCTGTCATTCCCTTGCCGGCTATCAATGTATTCAGATGTGCTCTGTTTGGTTCCTGCCTACCTGCTCCCAGATCTTTCAGGATAAGCTAAGTGCTGATTTTCAGTTGTTTGGTTTTTTGTCCAGCTTGATTATTATGTCTCTATGCTAGCTGGCAGCTCTAGTGGACTGAGGTTCTCCCCATGTGCCATGAGTTGGCACATGGGTTCTTGTAATCTCAGGATGGTTTTTTTGATTAGGGTTTTTTGCTGACCGCTCAGTCCCCTTTTGTATCGTTCTGCTTTCTAGTTTTCATCGGGCCTCTATTTGCTAAAACTATATATATCATCTCTATGTGTGTGCCTTCCTCTCATTTCACCGTCAATACATGTGAGGGGGCAACTATATCTTTTGGGGTTCATTCCTCTGGAGGCAAGTGAGGTCTTTATTTTCTCTGCAGTACTAGTTAGCTCTTAGGCTGGTGCGTGGCGTCTAGAACCAACGTAGGCACGCTCCCTGGCTATCTCTAGTTGCGTTTGTCAGGCGTAGGGCAGCGGTCAGCCCAGGTTCCATCACCCTAGAGCTCGTCCGTTATCTATTTGTACTTTGCTTGTCCTGTGCTATCCCTAGCCATTGGGGATTCATTACAGTATAGCCGGCCCACAAAGTGTTAATTGTTTGGGCTGAAGCAGGAGAAAAAGAAGTGTTTAAGGGAAATTTTTTTTTTTTTTTTTTTCCCTTCAGAGTTTTGCTGCCTAGCCCTTAATTGCTGTCTAGCTGCTTCTTACCTCCTCTTAACCCTTGAATGGCTCTGATCTTGGCTGTTTAACATGGATGTCCAGAGTTTGGCTTCCAGCCTGAGTAATCTCGCGGCAAAAGTTCAAAACATACAGGATTTTGTTGTTCACACTCCCATGTCTGAACCTAGAATTCCTATTCCAGAGTTCTTTTCTGGAGATAGATCTACCTTCCTGAATTTCAGGAACAATTGTAAATTGTTTCTTTCTTTAAAATCTCGCTCCTCTGGAGACCCTGCTCAACAGGTCAAGATTGTAATATCTTTCCTGCGGGGCGACCCTCAGAATTGGGCATTTGCATTGGCACCAGGGGATCCTGCATTGCTCAGTGTGGATGCGTTTTTTCTGGCATTGGGATTGCTCTATGAGGAACCTAATCTAGAGATTCAGGCTGAAAAGGCTTTATTAGCCCTCTCTCAGGGGCATGATGAAGCGGAAATATATTGTCAAAAATTTCGGAAATGGTCGGTGCTTACTCAGTGGAATGAGTGCGCCCTGGCTGCAAACTTCAGAAATGGTCTTTCTGAGGCCATTAAGGATATTATGGTGGGGTTCCCTACGCCTACAGGTCTGAATGAGTCTATGGCTATGGCCATTCAGATTGATCGGCGTTTACGGGAGCGCAAACCCGTGCACCAGTTGGCGGTGTCTTCTGAACAGGCACCTGAGACTATGCAATGTGATAGAATTCAGTCCAGAAGTGAACGGCAAAATTATAGGCGGAAAAATGGATTGTGTTTTTATTGTGGTGACTCAGCTCATGTTATATCAGCATGCTCTAAACGCACAAAAAGGGTTGATAAATCTTTTGCCATTGGTACTCTGCAGCCTAAGTTCATTTTGTCTGTGACTCTGATTTTTTCACTGTCTTCCATTTCCGTCGATGCCTATGTGGATTCGGGCGCTGCCCTGAGTCTTATGGATTGGTCATTTGCTAAACGCTGCGGTTTTAGTCTGGAGCCTCTGGAAGTTCCTATTCCTCTGAAGGGAATTGACTCTACACCATTGGCTATGAATAAACCGCAGTATTGGACACAAGTGACCATGCGCATGACTCCCGTTCATCAGGAGGTGATTCGCTTCCTTGTACTGTATAATTTACATGATGTACTAGTGCTTGGTCTGCCATGGTTACAAACTCATAATCCTGTCCTGGACTGGAAAACAATGTCTGTGTTAAGCTGGGGATGTCAGGGGGTTCATGATGATGCACCTCCGATTTCAATCGCTTCATCTACTCCTTCTGAGATCCCTGCGTTTTTGTCTGACTATAGGGATGTTTTTGAGGAGCCTAAGCTCAATTCGCTCCCTCCTCATAGAGAGTGTGACTGTGCTATAGAATTGATTCCTGGCAGTAAGTTCCCTAAGGGTCGTTTATTTAATCTGTCACTGCCAGAGCATACTGCTATGCGGAATTATATTAAGGAGTCCTTGGAAAAGGGACATATTCGTCCATCTTCGTCCCCTCTGGGAGCAGGTTTCTTTTTCGTGGCAAAAAAAGATGGTTCCCTGAGGCCTTGTATAGATTATCGCCTTCTGAATAAGATTACAGTCAAATACCAGTATCCATTGCCATTATTAACTGATTTGTTTGCTCGCATTAAGGGGGCTAGGTGGTTCACTAAGATAGATCTTCGCGGTGCGTATAATCTGGTGCGGATAAAACAGGGTGATGAGTGGAAAACCGCATTTAATACGCCTGAGGGCCATTTTGAGTATTTGGTAATGCCTTTTGGACTCTCCAATGCTCCGTCAGTCTTTCAGTCCTTTATGCACAATATTTTCTGTGAATATCTGGATAAGTTTATGATTGTGTATTTGGATGATATTTTGGTGTTTTCTGATGACTGGGAGTCTCATGTTCTATAGGTCAGGAAGGTGTTTCAGGTTCTGCGGGCCAATTCTCTGTTTGTGAAGGGTTCAAAGTGTCTCTTCGGAGTCCAGAAGATTTCTTTTTTGGGGTACATTTTTTCTCCTTCTACTATTGAGATGGATCCCGTCAAGGTTCAGGCTATTTGTGACTGGACACAACCGACATCTGTTAAGAGCCTTCAGAAGTTCTTGGGGTTTGCTAATTTTTATCGTCGGTTCATTGCTAATTTTTCCAGTATTGTCAAACCTTTGACTGATTTGACTAAAAAGGGTGCTGATGTTGCTGATTGGTCTCCTGCGGCCGTGGAGGCCTTTCAGGAACTTAAGCGCCGGTTTTCTTCTGCTCCTGTGTTGTGTCAACCAGATGTTTCACTTCCTTTTCAGGTTGAGGTTGATGCTTCCGAGATTGGAGCGGGGGCGGTTTTGTCACAGAGAAGTTCTAATGGCTCGGTGATGAAGCCATGTGCATTCTTCTCTAGAAAATTCTCGCCCGCCGAGCGCAATTATGATGTGGGTAATCGGGAGCTTTTGGCCATGAAGTGGGCATTTGAGGAGTGGCGTCATTGGCTTGAGGGTGCTAAGCATCGTGTGGTGGTCTTGACTGATCACAAGAATCTCATTTATCTTGAGTCTGCCAGGCGTTTGAATCCTAGACAGGCTCGTTGGTCGTTGTTTTTTTTCTCGTTTCAATTTCGTGGTTTCATACCTGCCAGGTTCAAAGAATGTGAAGGCAGATGCTCTTTCCAGGAGTTTTGTGCCTGACTCTCCTGGAGACTCTGGGCCTACTGGTATCCTTAGGGATGGGGTAATATTGTCCGCCGTATCCCCAGACTTGCGACGTGCATTGCAGGAGTTTCAGGTGGATAAACCGGATCGTTGTCCACCAGAAAGACTGTTTGTTCCGGATGATTGGACCAGTAGAGTCATCTCCGAGGTCCATTCTTCTGTGTTGGCTGGTCATCCTGGAATATTTGGTACTAGAGACTTGGTGGCCAGGTCTTTTTGGTGGCCTTCCTTGTCTAGGGATGTGCGTACCTTTGTGCAGTCTTGTGAAGTGTGTGCTCGAGCTAAGCCTTGCTGTTCTCGGGCCAGTGGGTTGTTGTTATCCTTGCCCATTCCGAAGAGGCCTTGGACGCACATTTCCATGGATTTTATTTCTGATCTTCCGGTTTCACAGAAAATGTCCGTTATCTGGGTTGTGTGTGACCGCTTTTCTAAGATGGTTCATTTGGTGCCCTTGCCTAAGTTGCCCTCCTCCTCTGAGTTGGTCCCTTTATTTTTTCAGAACGTGGTCCGTTTGCATGGGATTCCGGAGAATATCGTTTCTGACAGGGGATCCCAGTTTGTGTCTAGATTTTGGCGGACGTTTTGTGCCAAGATGGGCATTGATTTGTCTTTCTCGTCTGCATTCCATCCTCAGACGAATGGCCAGACGGAGCGAACTAATCAGACCTTGGAAACTTATTTGAGGTGTTTTGTTTCTGCTGATCAAGATGACTGGGTTGCTTTTTTGCCACTGGCCGAATTTGCTCTTAATAATCGGGCTAGTTCTGCCACGTTGGTCTCTCCTTTTTTTTGTAATTCAGGGTTTCATCCTCGTTTTTCCTCTGGTCAGGTGGAGTCTTCGGATTGTCCTGGAGTGGACATGGTGGTGGACAGGCTACATCAGATTTGGAATCAGGTGGTGGACAATTTGAAGTTATCTCAGGAGAAGACTCAGCAGTTTGCTAATCGCCGTCGCCGCGTGGGTCCCCGACTTCTTGTTGGGGATTTGGTGTGGTTGTCTTCTCGTTTTGTCCCTATGAAGGTCTCTTCTCCTAAGTTCAAGCCTCGGTTCATCAGTCCTTATAGGATCTCGGAGATTCTTAACCCTGTATCTTTTCGTTTGGATCTCCCAGCATCGTTTGCTATTCATAATGTGTTCCATCGGTCATTGTTGCGGAGGTATGAGGTGCCCGTTGTTCCTTCGGTTGAGCCTCCTGCTCCGGTGCTGGTGGAGGGAGAATTGGAGTATGTTGTTGAGAAGATCTTGGATTCTCGTGTTTCCAGACGCAAACTCCAGTATTTGGTTAAGTGGAAGGGTTATGGTCAGGAGGATAATTCCTGGGTGGTCGCCTCCGATGTTCATGCGACTGATTTGGTCCGCGCCTTCCATAGAGCTCACCCTGATCGCCCTGGGGGTTCTCGTGAGGGTTCGGTGACCCCTCCTCAAGGGGGGGGTACTGTTGTGGATTCTGTTTGTGGGCTCCCTCTGGTGGTTACTGCTGGTACTGGGTGACTTTGGTGGGTTGCGACCTTTGGTTTCCACCTGTCCATCAGAGGCTGGGTGTTTCCTATTTTACCTGGCCTTTCTGTCATTCCCTTGCCGGCTATCAATGTATTCAGATGTGCTCTGTTTGGTTCCTGCCTACCTGCTCCCAGATCTTTCAGGATAAGCTAAGTGCTGATTTTCAGTTGTTTGGTTTTTTGTCCAGCTTGCTTATTTCTCTATGCTAGCTGGTAGCTCTAGTGGACTGAGGTTCTCCCCATGTGCCATGAGTTGGCACATGGGTTCTTGTAATCTCAGGATGGTTTTTTTGATTACGGTTTTTTGCTGACCGCTCAGTCCCCTTTTGTATCGTTCTGCTTTCTAGTTTTCATCGGGCCTCTATTTGCTAAAACTATATATATCATCTCTATGTGTGTGCCTTCCTCTCATTTCACCGTCAATACATGTGAGGGGGCAACTATATCTTTTGGGGTTCATTCCTCTGGAGGCAAGTGAGGTCTTTATTTTCTCTGCAGTACTAGTTAGCTCTTAGGCTGGTGCGTGGCGTCTAGAACCAACGTAGGCACGCTCCCTGGCTATCTCTAGTTGCGTTTGTCAGGCGTAGGGCAGCGGTCAGCCCAGGTTCCATCACCCTAGAGCTCGTCCGTTATCTATTTGTACTTTGCTTGTCCTGTGCTATCCCTAGCCATTGGGGATTCATTATAGGGGCCTAGTAATGGTGTTCTCCTCCTCATTGGTGTTCTCCTCCTCCTTTTTGTTCTCCTCCAGGTTTCCTTGTCTGAGCTTCAACCTTCAGGCTCTCATTAAGTATTTTTAAATGTAACACTACAGTTGCCATACTACTTGGGTTGGGGCCTAGTAACGGTGTTCTCCTCCTCCTTGGTGTTCTCCTCCTCCTTGGTGTTCTCCTCCAGGTTTCCTTGTCTGAGCTTCAACCTTCAGGCTCTCATTAAGTATTTTTTAAAGTAACACTACAGTTGCCATTCTACTTGGGTTGGGGCCTAGTAACGGTGTTCTCCTCCTCCTTGGTGTTCTCCTCCAGGTTTCCTTGTCTGAGCTTCAACCTTCAGGCTCTCATTAAGTATTTTTAAATGTAACACTACAGTTGCCATACTACTTGGGTTGGGGCCTAGTAATGGTGTTCTCCTCCTCATTGATGTTCTCCTCCTCCTTTTTGTTCTCCTCCAGGTTTCCTTGTCTGAGCTTCAACCTTCAGGCTCTCATTAAGTATTTTTAAATGTAACACTACAGTTGCCATACTACTTGGGTTGGGGCCTAGTAACGGTGTTCTCCTCCTCCTTGGTGTTCTCCTCCTCCTTGGTGTTCTCCTCCAGGTTTCCTTGTCTGAGCTTCAACCTTCAGGCTCTCATTAAGTATTTTTAAATGTAACACTACAGTTGCCATACTACTTGGGTTGGGGCCTAGTAACGGTGTTCTCCTCCTCCTTGGTGTTCTCCTCCAGGTTTCCTTGTCTGAGCTTCAACCTTCAGGCTCTCATTAAGTATTTTTAAATGTAACACTACAGTTGCCATACTACTTGGGTTGGGGCCTAGTAACGGTGTTCTCCTCCTCCTTGGTGTTCTCCTCCAGGTTTCCTTGTCTGAGCTTCAACCTTCAGGCTCTCATTAAGTATTTTTAAATGTAACACTACAGTTGCCATACTACTTGGGTTGGGGCCTAGTAACGGTGTTCTCCTCCTCCTTGGTGTTCTCCTCCAGGTTTCCTTGTCTGAGCTTCAACCTTCAGGCTTTCATTAAGTATTTTTAAATGTAACACTACAGTTGCCATAATACTTGGGTTGGGGCCTAGTAACGGTGTTCCCCTCCTCCTTGGTGTTCTCCTCCAGGTTTCCTTGTCTGAGCTTCAACCTTCAGGCTCTCATTAAGTATTTTTAAATGTAACACTACAGTTGCCATACTACTTGGGTTGGGGCCTAGTAACGGTGTTCTCCTCCTGCTTGGTGTTCTCCTCCAGGTTTCCTTGTCTGAGCTTCAACCTTCAGGCTCTCATTAAGTATTTTTAAATGTAACACTACAGTTGCCATACTACTTGGGTTGGGGCCTAGTAACGGTGTTCTCCTCCTCCTTGGTGTTCTCCTCCAGGTTTCCTTGTCTGAGCTTCAACCTTCAGGCTCTCATTAAGTATTTTTAAATGTAACACTACAGTTGTCATACTACTTGGGTTGGGGCCTAGTAACGGTGTTCTCCTCCTCCTTGGTGTTCTCCTCCTCCTTGGTGTTCTCCTCCAGGTTTCCTTGTCTGAGCTTCAACCTTCAGGCACTCATTATGTATTTTTAAATGTAACACTACAGTTGCCATACTACTTGGGTTGGGGCCTAGTAACGGTGTTCTCCTCCTCCTTGGTGTTCTCCTCCAGGTTTCCTTGTCTGAGCTTCAACCTTAGGGCTCTCATTAAGTATTTTTAAATGTAACACTACAGTTGCCATACTACTTGGGTTGGGGCCTAGTAACGGTGTTCTACTCCTCCTTGGTGTTCTCCTCCAGGTTTCCTTGTCTGAGCTTCAACCTTCAGGCTGTCATTAAGTATTTTTAAATGTAACACTACAGTTGCCATACTACTTGGGTTGGGGCCTAGTAACAGTGTTCTCCTCCTCCTTGGTGTTCTCCTCCAGGTTTCCTTGTCTGAGCTTCAACCTTCAGGCTCTCATTAAGTATTTTTAAATGTAACACTACAGTTGCCATACTACTTGGGTTGGGGCCTAGTAACGGTGTTCTCCTCCAGGTTTCCTTGTCTGAACTTCAACCTTCAGGCTCTCATTAAGTATTTTTAAATGTAACTCTACAGTTGCCATACTACTTGGGTTGGGGCCTAGTAACGGTGTTCTCCTCCTCCTTGGTGTTCTCCTCCTCCTTGGTGTTCTCCTCCTCCTTGGTGTTCTCCTCCAGGTTTCCTTGTCTGAGCTTCAACCTTCAGGCTCTCATTAAGTATTTTTAAATGTAACACTACAGTTGCCATACTACTTGGGTTGGGGCCTAGTAACGGTGTTCTACTCCTCCTTGGTGTTCTCCTCCAGGTTTCCTTTTCTGAGCTTCAACCTTCAGGCTCTCATTAAGTATTTTTAAATGTAACACTACAGTTGCCATACTACTTGGGTTGGGGCCTAGTAACGGTGTTCTCCTCCAGGTTTCCTTGTCTGAGCTTCAACCTTCAGGCTCTCATTAAGTATTTTTAAATGTAACACTACAGTTGCCATACTACTTGGGTTGGGGCCTAGTAACGGTGTTCTCCTCCAGGTTTCCTTGTCTGAACTTCAACCTTCAGGCTCTCATTAAGTATTTTTAAATGTAACACTACAGTTGCCATACTACTTGGGTTGGGGCCTAGTAACGGTGTTCTCCTCCTCCTTGGTGTTCTCCTCCTCCTTGGTGTTCTCCTCCTCCTTGGTGTTCTCCTCCAGGCTTCCTTGTCTGAGCTTCAACCTTCAGGCTCTCATTAAGTATTTTTAAATGTAACACTACAGTTGCCATACTACTTGGGTTGGGGCCTAGTAACGGTGTTCTCCTCCTCCTTGGTGTTCTCCTCCTCCTTGGTGTTCTCCTCCAGGTTTCCTTGTCTGAGCTTCAACCTTCAGGCTCTCATTATGTATTTTTAAATGTAACACTACAGTTGCCATACTACTTGGGTTGGGGCCTAGTAACGGTGTTCTCCTCCTCCTTGGTGTTCTCCTCCAGGTTTCCTTGTCTGAGCTTCAACCTTCAGGCTCTCATTAAGTATTTTTAAATGTAACACTACAGTTGCCATACTACTTGGGTTGGGGCCTAGTAACGGTGTTCTTGGTGTTCTCCTCCAGGTTTCCTTGTCTGAGCTTCAACCTTCAGGCTCTCATTAAGTATTTTTAAATGTAACACTACAGTTGCCATACTACTTGGGTTGGGCCTAGTAACGGTGTTCTCCTCCTTGGTGTTCTCCTCCTCCTTGGTGTTCTCCTCCAGGTTTCCTTGTCTGAGCTTCAACCTTCAGGCTCTCATTAAGTATTTTTAAATGTAACACTACAGTTGCCATACTACTTGGGTTGGGGCCTAGTAACGGTGTTCTCCTCCTCCTTGGTGTTCTCCTCCTCCTTGGTGTTCTCCTCCAGGTTTCCTTGTCTGAGCTTCAACCTTCAGGCTCTCATTAAGTATTTTTAAATGTAACACTACAGTTGCCATACTACTTGGGTTGGGGCCTAGTAATGGTGTTCTCCTCCTCCTTGGTGTTCTCCTCCAGGTTTCCTTGTCTGAGCTTCAACCTTCAGGCTCTCATTAAGTATTTTTAAATGTAACACTACAGTTGCCATACTACTTGGGTTGGGGCCTAGTAGCGGTGTTCTCCTCCTCCTTGGTGTTCTCCTCCTCCTTGGTGTTCTCCTCCAGGTTTCCTTGTCTGAGCTTCAACCTTCAGGCTCTCATTAAGTATTTTTAAATGTAACACTACAGTTGCCATACTACTTGGGTTGGGGCCTAGTAACGGTGTTCTCCTCCTCCTTGGTGTTCTCCTCCAGGTTTCCTTGTCTGAGCTTCAACCTTCAGGCTCTCATTAAGTATTTGTTGGTAAAAATTGGTGGTTGGGGCCTACTAACGGTGTCTGCCGCTCCCTGGTGTTGTCCTCCACTGTATAAAGCTGAGCTTCAACCTTTTGGCTTTCGGCCTATAGTAGCAGATATTAAACTGCATTTGGCCTTCAACTTTGGTTGGGCCCTACTAACGGTGTGTGCCGCTCCCTGGTGTTGTCCTCCACTGTATAAAGCTGAGCTTCAACCTTCTGGCTCTCATTAAGTATTTGTTGGTAAAAACTGGTGGTTGGGGCCTACTAACGGTGTGTGCCGCTCTCTGGTGTTGTCCTCCACTGTATAAATCTGAGCTTCAACCTTCAGGCTCTCATTAAGTATTTGTTGGTAAAAATTGGTGGTTGGGGCCTACTAACGGTGTCTGATGCTCCTGGGTGTTCTCCTCCTCCTGGGTGTTCTCCTCCTCCTGGGTGTTCTCCTCCAGGTTTCCTTGTCTGAGCTGCAACCTTCTGGCTCTCATTAAGTATTTGTTGGTAAAAATTGGTGGTTGGGGCCTACTAACGGTATCTGCCGCTCCCTGGTGTTGTCCTCCACTGTATAAATCTGAGCTTCAACCTTCAGGCTCTCATTAAGTATTTGTTGGTAAAAATTGGTGGTTGGGGCCTACTAACGGTGTGTGCCGCTCCATGGTGTTGTCCTCCACTGTATAAAGCTGAGCTTCAATCTTAAAGCTCTCGTTAAGTAGTTGTTTTTAAAATGTGTGGTTGGGCCCTTAAAACGGTGTCTGACACTACTGGGTTTTCTCCTGTTTTGTTGTCCCGACCTTCAATGTTCAGGCTTTCGGCTTACATTTTAAATAATTAAACTGCAGTTGGCCTACTACTATGGTTGGGCCTAGTAACGGTGTGTGCCGCACCTTGGTGTTGTCCTGTGTTATTTTCCTGACCTTTAATCTTCAGGCTTTCGGCCTTCATTTGTAATATTAAACTGCATAGGGCCTACTAGTGACGTTCGGCCCTACTAATGGTGTCTGTCTGCCGCTCCTGGGTTTTCTACTCCACTGAACTAAGCAATGCCACCTGGTTAGTCCTGTTACCAATTTTGACCTGCATTTTACCCACTTTATTATTTGGGCCTATATCAGTGTTTCCGCCTCACCTGCCCATTGCCCAGCCGGTGCTAGATGAGTCTTGTGGTACTTTGACCCAGACAACTACATTCCCCTTGCACGCTACACAGCCACAATCTAACCCTGCTGAAAGTCAGGTTCCCCTTCCCGCATACTATACCACCTTACACAGGGACAAAGAGGAAGGTGCAGATGAAAGTGCAGGTTTCTTCAACAGGTAGGGGGGCATACTCGTTGGCGATGTCACAGGCACAGGGCCCCTCAGAGTACGCAAAAGTGTCGCTGCCGGTGGGAGGCGCCCCCGCCGTGCAAACACACCACCGTACTTTGAGGGGCCTTGTGCCAGTGCCAATGCGAACGAGTGGGCCTCCCTGCTTGCTCAGGATCACAGCACTTGCAAAGTTGAAATACTTACCTCTCACTGCTCCACCGCCGTGACGTAGTCCACGTTTGCTGGGCCCACTAAAACCTTGAACCAGCCCTACCCCCCACAACTTTTGCCAAATGACCCCCAATTTCCAATGCCCAACTATTATTATAAAGTTAATTAAGATTGACAAGTTTCAGAAACAAGAATGGATGTTTTTGGCATTAAAATGGGCACTGTAGGTGTTTTCCTGGCCTCCACTCACTGCCGACTATGCTTCCCCATTGACTTGCATTGGGTTTCATGCTTCGGTCGATCCCCGACTTTTCGCGATAATCGGCCGACTTCACTCGACTCGACTTTGGACAAAGTCGGGTTTCGCAAAACCCGACTCGATCTTAAAAAAATGAAAGTCGCTCAGCCCTAGATAGGATTAGATACACAGCTCAGCAGACTGTATCAAACAGGAAAGGATTAGATACATGGCTCAGCAGACAGTATCATACAGGATAGGATTAGATGCACAGGTCAGCAGACAGTAACTCACAGGATATAATTAGATACACAGCTCAGCAGAATGTATCACACAGGATACGATTAGATAAACAGCTTATCAGACAGTAACCCAGAGGATTAGATACACATCTCAGCAGACAGTTTCACACAGAATAGGATTAGATGCATAGCTCAGCAGACAGTATCACACAGGTTAGGATTAGATACATGGCTCAGAACACAGTATCACACAAGATAGGATTAGATATACAGCTCAGCAGACAATAGCACACAGGATAGGATTAGATACATGGCTCAGCAGACAGTAACCCATAAGATTAGATACACAGCTCAGCACAATGTATCACACAGGATAGGATTAGATACACAGCTCAGTAGACAGTTTCACACAGAATAGGATTAGATACATAGCTCAGTAGACAGTTTCACACTGGATAGGATTAGATACACGGGTCAGCAAACAGTAACACACAGGATAGGATTAAATACACAGTTCAGAGGACAGATCACACTGGATAGGATTAGATACACAGCTCACAGGATAGGATTAGATACATGGCTCAGCAAACAGTAACACACAGGATAGGATTAAATACACAGTTCAGAAGACAAATCACACTGGATAGGATTAGATGCACAGCTAAGCAGTTTCCGTATCACACAGGATAGAGTTAGATGCACGGCTCAGCAGACTGTATCACACAGGATAGGATTAGATACACAGCTCAGCAGACTGTATCACACAGGATAGGATTAGATACACAGCTCAGCAGTCACTATCACACAGGATAGGATTAGATGCACAGCTCAACAGACAGTAAGGCCGGCCTCACACTAGCGTGTTTTACGGATGTATGAGAGGTGCAGAAAATATGGATTGCATACGGTACAATGATTCTCTATGGCTCAGCTCCTATCTGCTGTATTTTACTGATCCGTATTATACGGTCTTGTACGACCGTAGAAAATCGCATGCTGCGTTTGTCACCGTATTGCGCAAAAAAAATATACAATGAAAGTCTATGGGGGTGAGAAAATTACGGATTACACACGGACCATGCGTGTGACTTGTGAGAAATACGCAGCGGTGTTCTCTCGAAAAGCCGGCAATTCAGTGCGGTGTACAGTAAAATCACACTGACAGAATAGAATAGGTAGAATAAATGTGTACACATAGAATAGGTATATATATATATATATATATATATATATATATATATGTCAGTGAGACACATATACAGTATATATATATATATATATATTTATTTATATTTAACTAGATGGCAGCCCGATTCTAAAGAATCGGGAGTCTAGAATCCATATATACTTTATTTATTCAAATGTAAGAATAATACAATTAATAAATAATAGTAAGAAAGAACAAAAAATGGCTGCACTCACCAGCTCTTGACAATTCTTGTTATTTAAGGTACAGTTACACAGGATCCATGAACATGCTTATGAGGGGAGTGATGAAAGACATCAGACAACAACTTTGCGTGTTGTGGCAAATGCCACAACAACGGTTCTTTGCTTAAGAACAATAATGTAAATAATAAATAATATGTATCAATAACTATGTATATTGGTATGTTCTATGACATTTTAAAATATTTCATTATTATGTGGAAAAGCTCTTAGTACCCATACTGGCGCATACTTGTGTGCCCATCAGGTATTTTCACAGTAATTTTACATCTGATGGGTTGGTATGAAACGTTTTTAATCATCTCTTGAGCTTAGCTAAGCCTTTATTTTAAATAATTCTAATAAGTACAACAGAAATAAAAGCCTTTTTGTGTATCCAAATTTTTTGTGTTTATTTTTACAGAAGTGTAACATTTAAGAAATCAACGTTCATAGTACACCGATGGGCTAATATAAGCATGCCCATCAACCACGTCACGGTAGCCTTTGAACTGATGGGTCCTAACTAACTGATTCCTATTTCTTAATACTCAAACCTCTTTCACATCTGCATGTTTCTGATATTTGCAGAAGTAATGTTAAAAACAATACAACTTCCACACTTGGCACCAAAGAACTGACCTACAACACACTTTCAGCAAGTGCCATGCAATGTAGATGAAGCTTGGAGTTAACATGCAGTAAATGCGGCAAACGCGGCTTCGACAATTGCATTAAATGCAGCCACAACAAAAACACTGGTAAGTGGAGATTTTGTGGCGAAAACTGCAGAAACCACATGTGCCGCACCTGCCGCAAGTGAAGTACAAATTCCGTATACATTGCATGCAACTTACAGCAAGAGTGGCGTGGGTCAGCCCTTAGGCAGGAAGTGCAGAAATAGCCGTTTTTCCACCATAAATTCTCCAAATAGCAGAAAAATGTTGATGTGAAAGCAAAATCTCTATTCTTTCCCTATCTATCTAAATATGTACCTATCTATATATCTATTTATATGTACAGAACACACCTGGAGATAGAGATGTGTGTGAACAGTCATCCCACCCGTCTCTTACCTGTTCACAAAAACCTCACCCTTTATAAAAACAAAATGAAATCTCTCAGCAGCTATACTGCTGGAGCTTCAAATACAGGTTCCTATCACCAAATACAGGCATTTGGATGATACACATCTTACATCTTGTACTTAATGTGTGTTCTACTTACCTATAAAAATATGTATTGATATATCATATTTCTAAATTTATGTAGATATGATATAGAGTTATTAACCCTATATGCTAATGAGTACGTATGTTATATACGTATTTCCTACATAAGTACTTAAAATCTATATGTCTATGGCTACAGTAATTTTTTTTTGTTTTTGTTTTTTTTCCTTATCTCTATACATAGAATTTGCCTATTGCTGTCTATGTTATTAGAAAAACTGAATAATGAAAAAAAAGAAAAGTAACTTTAAACTAAAATATTTTTGTAGATAATATTACGTGTGAAGACTTTAGTACTATCAGCCAATAATTGTCCTTGAAGTGGTGTATTAACCACTTTAACCCTCACATTGCAACATTGCTTCACCCTGGAAAAAGCAACATACAATTGACCATGGGCAAAAGCAGGTTCTGGTAGATAAATGCCAACTCGATGGAGGGTCTGGCCTTGAGATTTATTTATGGTCATTGCAAATGCGGGCTTGATAGGAAATTGTCTCCATCTTAATTTAAAAGGTAATCCAGTCTCTGATGGACACAAATCAATTCGTGGAATGAATACCACATTTCCTGCTGCTGACCCACTAATTACTTTAGCCAGTATGATATTGGCATGTAAGGCAGTGACAATGAGCCGCGTACCATTGCAGAGACCTTTGTTCGTGTTCAGATTACGTAATAACATGACAATGGTGCCAATTTTAAGTTTCAGCCGATGTGAAGGCATTCCAGTTGGTGTTAGTGAATTCAAAAACTCAAGTGGGTATTGATCGAGGTCATCAGCTTCATCAGGATCGATGGAATCATCACTGATATATTCAGTATAGTCACCTATCAATAAATCCATGACTTGGGAATTGACTTTCTCAACGTCCTCATTTTTTGGACATAAAATTGCATGAGATGCAGCTGTATTTATGCTTTCGGTGTCATTCACATCAATACAAAGATTATCTCCAAAAATTTCAATTATTAAAGAGCCAGTGCATACCATGTCTGGAGGAATTTCAATTACATCATCTCCAAGGTTATGTTCATTAGATAGTTCACCATTTCCCAGTTGAAGCAACCAACTGCTGTAGTGAGGATCAATGGAGCGCATGTTGTTAATAAGTGGCAGGCGAGTAAAATGTTGCCAGTGTTGTGAATATTTTATACAGCTCTCTACAACATCAGTTCTTGTCCCATGAGGGATGACAGGAAGACATTGTCTAAAGTCGCCTCCAAAAACAATCACTTTACCTCCAAACGGTGTTTTTTCTTTGTGAGCTACATTTGTTGTCATGACATCACGTAAAACTCTATCAATGACATGCAATGCATATTTGGATAGCATTGTGCACTCATCAATAATAAAAAGTTTAGTGCTGTGCAAATCTTTTGCTGCATCGGTATCATTCTTAATCCTGGAAACAGATGTTTCATTCACAGGAATTGGAATCCCATAAAGAGAATGAATGGTTCGTCCACCTTGTAGCAAGTTGGCGGCAATTCCAGTAGTGGCAGCAGGTGACACAATGTCTCCTTGTCCTCTTAGCTGATGTAGGAGTAGATGATATAGGTACGTTTTTCCGCTGCCACCAGGACCATCAAGGAAAAAACACTTTGCTGTAGAATTAGTGTCTTCTAAAGCTTGAGTGATAGCATCAAAAGCAAAAAGTTGGTCCTCATTTAGAGTAGCTTTCATTTCAGCAGCTGCTGATAACTCATAATCTTTATCACACTGTGGGAGGAGGTGTTGTTTCTTGACTGGACGTGGCAAATTAAAATCAGTATAAGTTTTGCCATGAGCTTTAAGAACATGTTGGACATCTGTCATAGCATAGCCTTCACAATTGACACACTCCAGAGTGTCGGAGTGGTATGCATAGCAGTAGTCTTCTACAAAGTGTTCCTTAAATTCATCCCATAAGTCCCGAGGTTTAGCTGGAGGACCAAAAATACAAATGTAGGCAAACATGTCACGTAGCTGTGCTGGCATGTTGAGAATACTGGCATCAAGTAATGTATTTCTCCACAGACTATCATCAAATAGTAAGCCAAGAGCTAATGCCGCATCTTTGAAGGTTTCATGTGTGACTCCGTGTACAGTTTTTATGCTGTCAAAACTGGTTGCACCTTTGACATGTAACAATAACAATCTTAAATAGTAGCGTTCTTGGTCTGTCACACTGACAGTATACATTCGTCCAATCACAGAACCACCTGCTCGCTTTCTAACTTCCCAAGAACCTTCTTTCCAAACATAGTTTTCGGGAATTTCACGGTATAAATAAATATGAGCATGATGGTCGTTCTGATTAAGCTTGAAGTAGGCCATAAGTGTAGAATTTTGATGGAGCTTTTGTTTGATGTTTCCAATAGAGTCATCCTCATGAAAATAGAGTGGCTGAGAATGCGGTAGATGTACAGCAAGGCGAATGATGCTATGAGATTGTTTATGCATTGGATATGAGAATATTCGCCAAGCTGCCTCTGGTGCACTGACATATCTTGAATCCATGAATTGGTGTGTTTCATCATGTTGGATGTTAGTCTGGCAGATTTCAAGATTGGCTTTATCATGTCCTTTGTAGACGTATTTAAATAAATATTTCACAGCCTGAATGGAACCACAAACTTCGACATTTATATGGCACTTGTATTTTAATAGCAGGAACGGATTATATGGAACCACCCACGAATTGTCAATCATGTTAGAATGGTGTTGAAAAGATGGGCCAAAGTGTCTGCGATAAGTAGGATAGGCGTCCTTAGCTATGATGGTTCTTGGTTGCAAATCTTTAGGGAAACCTTTTGTACACTTCCCCAGATCCATACAGGGAGAATTTGGGTTGTGTTCTCCACACGGACCATGAATCATATGTTGGAGAACAATTTTATGGAGCTGAGGGTAGTGGG
Organism: Ranitomeya variabilis; assembly: GCF_051348905.1. Lineage (NCBI taxonomy): Eukaryota > Metazoa > Chordata > Amphibia > Anura > Dendrobatidae > Ranitomeya > Ranitomeya variabilis. Next base: position 74,334,706 of record NC_135233.1, read on the forward strand.
TAGGATTGGGAATTTCAGCCCACACTGTATTGTCTATGTCCTCCTCAGTCCTTAATTTGGAGTTGCTGTCCAGAATAATCAAAATGTGAGCGTGTGGAAGGCCACGTTTTTGAAATTCAATTACATGAACCATAGCGCAAACTTTCCCAAATAATCCGTTGTTAATGTCTTTTAAGAGTGCTTCCAGTTTTATTTTGAAAACACGTGCCACCAAATCAGGTCTATGTTCCACACGCTGCCAAGGTTCCAAATTCTCAGTAATCTCATTCCATTTCGGATTACAGGTCATGGTGATGAATAGATCAGGACGACCATATTTAGTCACAATAGCCATGGCATCCTGGTACCGCTGCTGCATATTCCTGGGACTGCCTTCAAACGAAGATGGTAAAATGACCGTTTTTCCAATGGGGATGCCCTTCTCAATGGATTTTTTCTGGAGATGTTCCTGGAGTACACAATAATCCTCTACTTTCAAATCCTTTTGGTGTTGACGGATATAATTTAGGCGATTTGCCTCGATTTTCACATAAGCATCCACTAAGTACTGCTGAGTGAGTTTGCCACCATTCAGGAGTGGATTAAACTGATTACGGACAGACAGCACATAGCAGTAATATTGCAGTTGTGTAACTCTGCGTGGACTTTGCCCTTGTTGCTTGAGGCCATCATGCCAGCCCTGGTCTCCGTAAGGGAGCAATAAAGGATAGAGTAAAGCATCTAAATTACTGTGTAGAATGCTGACCTGTTGTGTTCTTGGCGCCAAAGGATTTTTGGGGTCCGGTTGTAAATGTATTAAAATATCACGATTAAATGGTGGCTCTCCATTGTCATTTTCAAATACGACAGCAACTTCATTGACAGTTGGATTATTATATCGGCGAGGGTCTTGATTCCGATCTTGTTTAAGGGCCATGATGATATTTGGCATGAGAGTGCCATTAGCTTCAGCTTTAAGATGTTCTTCATGTTCCACATCTCGTAACATTTTGTAAGCAGCAACAAAGGGATTCACATTGTCTAACTGAAGAGCAATTATACTCATCAAAGTGGGATGACATTTTTGATTTTGTTCACAGTTTAAACGTTGTTCATTCGCGGTAGCGGTATCCAAAATATACAGTTGGGCATAAGCTGGAACTTGATCATCACTGGGATGTAGGGTTCCAGTACGATGATATATTTGTCCATGTAAACGGAAACAGTAAGGGCCATGTCCAGGTGGAGGGGATATATTGGCACCCATGGAGGCGAAAGCAAATGAGCTGTTAATACTACGAATATTTTCCATGAGATTCTTACTGAACTCACTCTCCCCTGTCAGCAATCGTTTAAAGACCTCGGGATATTGGGGTATAGGTATATGCACTTTACTCTTGTGACAACACAGAGTAAAATTTTTATCTGCTGGTATCTCAGCATTAAAATGTAATGCTTGACAATGTTCACATAAATAGCTCATAGCACCACAGGAGTGTTCTACTATGGTACGGTCATCATTAGTAAAACCTGTAGGATGTTGAGGTACAGGTTGTGGTAACGGAGCATTGGAATGTTTCTTTAAGCCAACATATATAAAGCGTGGACCTGGTAGAGGATCTTCACTGTCCACAGATTCAATCACTGAGGAGTTGGAAGGTGTATCGTGGTCAGGGTTTATTAATATGGAGGTGCAAGCGGTTTTTTTGCGCCGTTCACGGCGTGCACCAGCTGCATTTGGTAATGGTTTGTTTGTTGCCTTAGAAGAGTCAGGTGTGAAGCATGTCTTATAAGCAGACTTTACGGTGTACAGGCAACGGCGTTTATCATTTGGAGTGTAAGTAGGACAGTGTTTGCGCTTACGTGCAGATTTACCAACGGTTAAAGGAGCTTCAGGCTGCACACATTCTATGAATGGAGACAAAGAAGCTGTATTGTGGGCAGAATCTATGACTGAGGACGTGGAAATATTATGTTTGCAACGTTGAGAGCGTGCAGCAGCAGCTTTATTACTTAATCGATTAGTTTTGTCCTCAAAAGACTCATTAGTAATGCGTTTATTGCAAGCAGCATTAACAGTGTCCAGGCGCTTCTGTCTGTCCTCTGTAGTCTCGTTAGCACGCTGTTTGCGCTTATGTGCGGCATCGGCGGCTTTTCGCTCTGCGTCATTGGTATACTTATTATCAGACCTGATGTTACGTGCGCCATCAGCAGCTTTGGGCTCCGTGTCATTAGTATACTTAACAGTGTCCAGCCGCTTGCATCTCTCCTCTGTACTCTTGTTAGCACGCTGTTTGCGCTTACGTGCAGCATCGGCGGCTTTTCGCTCTGCATCATTACCATACTTTATATCACACCTGATCTTACGTGCGCCATCAGCAGCTTTGGGCTCTGTGTCATTAGTATACTTAACAGTATCCAGGCACTTGCATCTATCCTCTGTACTCTTGTTAACACGCTGTTTACGCTTACGTGCGGCATCGGCGGCTTTTCGCTCTGCATCATTACCATACTTTATATCAGACCTGATCTTACGTGCGCCATCAGCAGCTTTGGACTCTGTGTCATTACTATACTTAACAGTGTCCAGGCGCTTGCATCTATCCTCTGTACTCTTGTTAGCACGCTGTTTACGCTTACGTGCGGCATCGGCGTCTTTTTGCTCTGCATTATTAGTATACTTTATATCAGACCTAATCTTACGTGCGCCATCAGCAGCTTTGGGCTCTGTGTCATTAGTATCCTTACTATTAGAGCTCATGTTGGCTAAGCTAAACAGCTTTAAGCGTGGTGGTGGCAAACAACAGGTTAATAAGAGGCAGTGTCAGGTAGTAGGAAAATAGCCAGTTAATAATAGGCAATAGTTCTTTGCAGGAATACAGATATTAATAAATAGGCAGTTTATATTGCAGAGAAATTGCTGGGCAATAATGGACAATGTCCTTATGTGGCAAATAATAGAGCAATATACCCAGTGTGGCAAAGAAGAGGTTAATAAACGGCAGTCTCTCAGTATAACAGTCAGTGAATAACAGGCAGTATATGGAGAAAACATCAAACAAAAGTTCAAAATTGGTGTGAAAATGTCACTGAACCACTTCACAACTAAATATATATAGTTTTGGTAAATGGTATTATCATTTTTTTGACGAAATTCGGCAGGAGCTTGAAGAGCGACGTCACTGGGACCGCCTCCACACAGTAGAAACTTGCTGTGAGGTAAAAAATCAAAAATCACACCAAAATGGCGGGCGGAGTGTGTCACAGTACGGCACATTTCTAATTGGTCGCTCGCGGCAGGCGGCAACCAATCAGAAAAGTGCCGCGCACCACGAAGGCATATATCTTTGTCCACCCTGAGCGGGTGTAGGACGCTGGTGACGTCACTTATCTCCGGACATAGCCACGGAAGTTGGCACAAATTGCCGGAAGTAGTATTCTAGGCAATTATATATTAGATTTTAATGTTATCAGTGTTTACCTTTGAACGTTTATATTGTATTGTCCTGTCACCAGTCATGTGTACGATTATCGGCCGAAAGCCTCTCTGGAACCAATAATCACCCCATGTAAAGGTATCTTTATAAATTAAAGATTCAGAATACTATGACTTTTATCATATCCTGAACAGTCAAGTTTTTTATGAACCGTTAAGGTTTTCTGGTTGAAGTAAAAAAAACTCTGAGTGTTTACAGTTTGAAACCATAAAATGTTGAAGAATTATGTCATTCTTGAGTATATCACTCAACGGTGCTCATAAACGTGTCAAATTTGATCTATAATATACTTTAATATACGTTACTTTAATCTTTAATATACTTAAGAACAGGGCCCCAGACATCACACAGGGGGTCTGAAACACCGCACAGTGGTCCAAAATATCGCTGTGCTCTGCCTGGGGCCCCTGTGCTCTGCCTGGGGCCCCATATGCTGCCTGGGGCCCCTGTGCTCTGCCTGGGGCCCCTGTGCTCTGCCTGGGGCCCCATGTTCTGCCTGGGGCCCCTGTGCTCTGCCTGGGGCCACTGTGCTCTGCCTGGGGCCCCATATGCTGCCTGGGGCCCCTGTGCTCTGCCTGGGGCCCCATATGCTGCCTGGGGCCCCTGTGCTCTGCCTGGGGCCCCATAGGCTGCCTGGGGCCACTGTGCTCTACCTGGGACCACTGTGCTCTGCCTGGGGCCCCATATGCTCCCTGGGGCCCCTGTGCTCTGCCTGGGGCCCCTGTGCTCTGCCTGGGGCCCCATGTTCTGCCTGGGGCCACTGTGCTCTGCCTGGGGCCCCATAGGCTGCCTGGGGCCCCTGTGCTCTGCCTGGGACCACTGTGCTCTGCCTGGGGTCCCATATGCTGCCTGGGGCCCCTGTGCTCTGCCTGGGGCCACTGTGCTCTGCCTGGGGCCCCATATGCTGCCTGGGGCCCCTGTGCTCTGCCTGGGGCCCCATATGCTGCATGGGGCCCCTGTGCTCTGCCTGGGGCCCCATAGGCTGCCTGGGGCCCCTGTGCTCTACCTGGGACCACTGTGCTCTGCCTGGGGCCCCATATGCTGCCTGGGGCACCTGTGCTCTGCCTGGGGCCACTGTGCTCTGCCTGGGGCCCCATATGCTGCCTGGGGCCCCTGTGCTCTGCCTGGGGCCCCATATGCTGCCTGGGGCCCCTTTGCTCTGCCTGGGGCCCCATGTTCTGCCTGGGGCCCCTGTGCTCTGCCTGGGGCCACTGTGCTCTGCCTGGGGCCCCATGTTCTGCCTGGGGCCACTGTGCTCTGCCTGGGGCCCCATAGGCTGCCTGGGGCCCCTGTGCTCTGCCTGGGACCACTGTGCTCTGCCTGGGGCCCCATATGCTGCCTGGGGCCCCTGTGCTCTGCCTGGGGCCACTGTGCTCTGCCTGGGACCACTGTGCTCTGCCTGGGGCCCCATATGCTGCCTGGGGCCCCTGTGCTCTGCCTGGGGCCACTGTGCTCTGCCTGGGGCCCCATATGCTGCCTGGGGCCCCTGTGCTCTGCCTGGGGCCCCATATGCTGCCTGGGGCCCCTGTGCTCTGCCTGGGGCCCCTGTGCTCTGCCTGGGGCCCCATGTTCTGCCTGGGGCCCCTGTGCTCTGCCTGGGGCCACTGTGCTCTGCCTGGGGCCCCATATGCTGCCTGGGGCCCCTGTGCTCTGCCTGGGGCCCCATATGCTGCCTGGGGCCCCTGTGCGCTGCCTGGGGCCCCTGTGCTCTGCCTGGGGCCCCATGTTCTGCCTGGGCCCACTGTGCCCTGCCTGGGGCCCCATAGGCTGCTGGGGCCCCTGTGCTCTGCCTGGGACCACTGTGCTCTGCCTGGGGCCCCATATGCTGCCTGGGGCCCCTGTGCTCTGCCTGGGGCCCCTGTGCTCTGCCTGGGGCCCCATGTTCTGCCTGGGGCCCCTGTGCTCTGCCTGGGGCCCCATAGGCTGCCTGGGGCCCCTGTGCTCTGCCTGGGGCCACTGTGCTCTGCCTGGGGCCCCATATGCTGCCTGGGGCCCCTGTGCTCTGCCTGGGGCCCCATATGCTGCCTGGGGCCCCTGTGCTCTGCCTGGGGCCCCATAGGCTGCCTGGGGCCCCTGTGCTCTACCTGGGACCACTGTGCTCTGCCTGGGGCCCCATATGCTGCCTGGGGCCCCTGTGCTCTGCCTGGGGCCACTGTGCTCTGCCTGGGGCCCCATATGCTGCCTGCGGCCCCTGTGCTCTGCCTGGGTGTAGGACACTGGTGACGTCACTTATCTCCGGACATTAGCTCCGGACATTAGCTCCAGACATTAGTTCCGGACATTATCTCCGGACATTAGCTCCGGACAAAGCCACGGAAGTTGGCACAAATTGCAGGAAGTAGTATTCTAGGCAATTAATCTCCGGACATTAGCTCCGGACATTAGCTCCGGACATTAGCTCCGAACATTATCTCCGGACATTAGCTCCGGACAAAGCCACGGAAGTTGGCACAAATTGCAGGAAGTAGTATTCTAGGCAATTATATATTAGATTCAGAGCTAGATAGCATAAAAGCCGGTAATTCAATTGCCGGCTTTTGCTATCTCCTTCCCAAACCCGACATGATATGATACATGGTTTACATACATTTTAAAATGCGCGCGTCTCCTGCCTCCCGTGACGTCACGGCTTGTGATTGGTCGCGTCGCCCATGTGACCGCGACGCAACCAATCACAACGCCGGAACGTAATTTTAAAATCCTGAAGGACCTAAAATTACGTCACGGCTTGCTGTGATTGGTCACGTCGCGGTCACATGGGCGGCGCGCGACCAATCACAAGCCGGGACTTCAAGTAAGGAAGTTAAAGCGCGAATTTTAAGCAAAGAACGCTGCCGGTTCCCTCGGTAAGGTGCAGGCTGCGTCGGAGAGGTGAGTATAGCAATATTTTTTATTTTAATTCTTTCTTTTACACATTAATATGGTTCGCAGGGCCTGAAGGAGAGTTTCCTCTCCTTCAGACCCTGGGAACCATCAGGAATACCGTCCGATACATGAGTCCCATTGACTTGTATTGGTATCGGGTATCGGTATCGGATTAGATCCGATACTTTGCCGGTATCGGCCGATACTTTCCGATACCGATACTTTCAAGTATCGGACGGTATCGCTCAACACTACTTTTGATTAATTTCTATACAAATTGTATTTCAGAGTTAGATAAAAAAATAGATCCCATACAGGTTGAGGTGAGGGCTGGCTGTCCTAGTGATAAATTACAGCAATTTGAAGTGGATTTGGAAAAAGCAATGGACACATTGGCTAAAAAGATTCAAGATTCCCAAGTATTAAAATTCAGTAGAGACACTAAGGACTATCAAATTGAGAGAGTATATTTGTGGAAAAGTAAAGTTTATCCACGGCGGGAGAGAACATCATGTAATATGTCTCTATCATCTTTGAGTGGACGATCACATTTGTCTTCAGTATCCACATCCACAACTGGCGGTGGTGATATCAGATTACGTGATCACTCATATCATCCCTATAGGAGGGGTAATACATCTGGAACCGTATCCAAGAGGGATAATAAGGTGATTAATCTAAGTAAATATAATCTGTCTGATACTGATTTTCAACTCTTAAGGTACCGTCACACTAAACGACTTTATAACGATATCGCTAGCGATCCGTGACGTTGCAGCGTCCTCGCTAGCGATATCGTTTAGTTTGACACGCAGCAGCGATCAGGATCCTGCTGTGATGTCGCTGGTCGCTGAATAAAGTCCAGAACTTTATTTGGTCGTTTGATCGCTGTGTATCGTTGTGTTTGACACCAAATGCAACGATACCAGCGATATTTTACACTGGTAACCAGGGTAAACATCGGGTAACTAAGCGCGGGGCCGCGCTCAGTAACCCGATGTTTACCCTGGTTACCAGCGTAAAATGTAAAAAAAACAAACAGCACATACTCACATTGCGTCCCCTGCAGTCTGCTTCCTCCTCTGACTCAGCGCCGCAAAGTGAAAGTGAAAGCAGCACAGCGGTGACGTCACCGCTCTGCTCTCACTGTACGGCGCTCAGTCAGTCAGGAAGTGGACGCAGGGGGACGTGAATGTAAGTATGTGCTGTTTGTTTTTTTTACATTTTACGCTGGTAACCAGGGTAAACATCGGGTTACTAAGCGCGGCCCTGCGCTTAGTTACCCGATGTTTACCCTGGTTACCAGGGGACCTCGGCATCGTTGATCGCTGGAGAGCGGTCTGTGTGACAGCTCTCCAGCGATCAAACAGCGACGCTGCAGCGATCGGCATCGTTGTCGTTATCGCTGCAGCGTCGCTTAATGTGACGGTACCTTTAGAGAAGGGTCTCTCATTTTCTCCTACATCCAGTTTCAATTTATTTTCTACTATCAAGGATCTTCATCTTTTCGCCAGATCATTGCTGTTCAGGAGGTATCATTTTAATAATGAAGTACATATGTTATTTCCCACAGAGGAAGAACAGAGTACACTAAGAATTCTGGAAGAATTGGCGGTGGAACATTGTCATGATGGAGGTAAGGTTCCTCCATCTATCCGCCCTCATTCCAGTAGGTTCCCACCATTATCCTCTTGTACCAACATAGATTTGTTTGTTCAGGTGGTGACGGAGGACCTTAATCACATCCGTAATTCTTCTGCACATGATAATCTTTCTAAGGTTGAAAGGGAAAGATTGCAGTTTCTAAAAAATCTACCGGATGTGGTTATAAAACCAGCGGATAAAGGTGGTAACGTCGTCCTGTGGCCTGTGGAAATGTACGAGAGAGAGGCATACAGACAATTGGACAATAATGTCTGTTATACAAAACTTACATATAATCCCCTCTCGGCATTCACTGGACAATTGGAGTCCATTATCCAGAGGGCACTACGGGACGATGTTATCACCAAGGATCTTGCTATGGCATTGATGGTTAATGAACCTACAATACCAACGCTATATTTGTTACCAAAAATTCATAAGGGTCTTCCGTCTCCACCCGGCAGACCTATAACCTCGGGTAGGGGGAACCTGCTGGAAAATGTTAATAGGTGGATAGATTTTCATCTTCAGCCACTTGTTACTAGCCTCCCATCCTTCCTGAAAGATACTGGGGATCTGCTACGCAGGGTCAACGGATTGTGTTTAGAGGGTGGTACTCTGCTGGTTTCAGCGGATGTGGAATCTCTATACACCAATATTAGACACAAACACGGCATTCATGCGGTACGGTATTTTTTGGATAATTCCACACTATCCATGGTTATGAGAGCACTTCTGCTGGAACTTTTAGAGTTCACCCTCACTCACAATTTTTTTGTATTCAAGGAGTCCTTCTACCTGCAGCTCCAGGGCACCGCCATGGGCGTGGCCTTTGCGCCCGCCTATGCCGGATTTTCCTGGGGCTGTGGGAGAAGGACCTCCTCCTGTCAGATGAACAGGGATCAATAGACCGTGTGTTAGGGGTCGAGATCCCGCCTCTGCACAGGGGGAATCTCGAGCCATCTCTGCTGCGGTCTCCCATCCTTCTCCAGCCGCAGTGGAGCCTGCTCAGTGGAGACGTCGGTCCCAGCGTCTTGCTTAGTCTGACTCTGTCCAAAGGGTTACTGCTGCTTTTCCAGCTTCTGCCATTAAAGCCAGTACTGGGCAGCGGCGAGCAGACGCTTCTGGGACTGTCCTGCTTTTCTCATTCTGAGCATGCCCAGAGTAAGATCTCTCAGTGGAGATCGAGGGTCACATGTTCAGATACTGCAGCCAAATCTATTGGTCCTTCTAGGAAGGTCCTGTAGGTGCGCAGGCTCTGTAGCAGCCTCTCATTGGTCCTTCTAGGAAGGTCCTGTACGTGCTGCAGCTATTTAAGGTTCGCATGGCCGCACGGCCACGGGCTAGTATTGAATCAGTTTTGTGCATGCGCCAGTGTGGTCACATTTATGTGTGTGTTCAGGGACTCGGCTGAAATAAGCCCCTAGAATGCCGGCACCTCCGGCAAGGAGATTGTGTGCGTGGATCTTGGGCCCCGGCTGAAATAAGCCCCTAGAATACCGGCTTCTCCGGTGAGATTGTATGTGTGTGTGACCACAGACTGCCTTCAGCTTGGCAGTTAGCTGTGAACTCCTGTGGGGTTAACATGGCACAGCATCTTGTTTCCGTGCGACTCTGTGAAGTAACAGAGGTCGCATAAACCGCCATATAGTGCCGTCATTTGCTAGCAGCAGGTTTCTCCTGCACGGTGGACCCCGGGCTGCGAACGCACCAATAATAACATCTATATTTACTCGGTGCGTTCCACTAGCCCTAACACCGTGTCCCCTTATGGACACGGTATATTGATGACATCTTCTTTGTCTGGCAGGGCACATCCGTCGACCTTGCAAAGTATATGATGCTCCTGAACAGCATTGCTATGAACATCCATCTTTCTTTTGTATTTGATGGTGAGCCAATTGATTTTTTGGATGTCACTATCAAGAAAGATCATATGGGGATATTAAATACTGACATCTACCGTAAAAAAACGTCGACTAACACGTTATTACATGCCTCTTCAGGGCACCCAATACATATGATTAAATCTATTCCTGTGGGGCAATTTCTCCGTCTTAAACGGATTTGCTCCACCGAGGTGGACTTCGAGAGACGGGCTACTGAACTCAAGATGCGGTTCAGAGCTCGTGGGTACAGTGGATGATCAATTAAAAAGGCTTATCTGAGAGCCAAACACACCCCACGTAAGAAGCTACTATATGGGGCCCCAGAGGGTGCGAAGGGACGGAATGATAGTAAAGTAAGATTTATTATCACCTACAGTTCAAAGGCAGATGAGATACGTAGGGTAATGGAAAAAGCCTGGCCAATCTTGATGGTGGACCCTATTATGAAAAGATTTCTCCCAATTCGACCATCATTGACATTTAAGAGTGCTAGGAATCTGAGGGACCATCTAGTTAGGAGTCACTATGTAAGCCAACGTCCTACAACATTTTTGGACAGAATTAGGCCGGGGCCTGGATGCATTCCGTGTGGTCACTGTGTCGCCTGCCCCAATGTTGAAAGGAGTAATTCCTTTTTCAACTCCAAAGGTACTAGATCTTATGCAATTAGACAACATATTACGTGCACCACACGGTATGTAGTCTATTATGCTACGTGTCCCTGCGGGTTGATCTATGTTGGCCTTACCACCCGCCAACTAAAGGTACGTATCAGGGAACATGTACTTGGGATACATGCGGCCTCTGGCCACACGGATGTGTCTATGCTTAAAACCCTGCCGAGACACTTTTGGAAGTTTCATAACTGCAATTCGTCATTATTAAGAATTGGGGGCATTGATGCTTTAAAAATTAATATCAGAGGAGGCCAGCTATCCAAACGATTGGGAAAACTGGAGACACAGTGGATATGGCACCTCCAGACTGTCCAACCGGATGGCCTTAATGAAAATTTATCCTTTGCCCCATACCTATAGTCCGCTGGTTGCTGTGTTTTCCCCCACGGTGTTTTTCTCTCGCATGTTTTTAATATTTGTTTTAAATGGATTTTTATTCTCTTAAGTAATTCTGTTGTGGTTTTGCACACCTGGTGGTCTCTTACTGAATACTATAAGAAGACATTGACATCGTTGGATCATGAACTTGAAATTTCCAGTGGATAAGAAAATAGGAGGACATGCACATAGATGGATATATACAAACATTATTCTGATTATATTTGGTTGGATAGTTACTGTATACCACTTTAATGTTAGTATGTATATTGAGTGGGGCCTATTTTATGTTTGTATTGCATTGACACTAGTTAGTATATGATATATGTTTATTTGCAATGCATGTGTATAGATACCCCCTGCATCTGTTTCTTAATACTATGTGCATTGTGTATTTGCACATACTATTTTCAGGGTATGATCTGTATAACATCTATTTATTATGTGTAGAGAGGGAGATATGTATATATATATATATATATATATATATATATATATATATATATATATATATATATATATATATATATATATATATATATATATACACTCACTGGCCACTTTATTAGGTACACCTGTCCAACTTCTTGTTAACACTTAATTTCTAATCAGCCAATCACATGGCGGCAACTCAGTGCATTTAGGCATGTAGACATGGTCAAGACAATCTCCTGCAGTTCAAACCGAGCATCAGTATGGGGAAGAAAGGTGATTTGAGTGCCTTTGAACGTGGCATGGTTGTTGGTGCCAGAAGGGCTGGTCTGAGTATTTCAGAAACTGCTGATCTACTGGGATTTTCACGCACAACCATCTCTAGGGTTTACAGAGAATGGTCCGAAAAAGAAAAAAAATCCAGTGAGCGGCAGTTCTGTGGGCGGAAATGCCTTGTTGATGCCAGAGGTCAGAGGAGAATGGGCAGACTGGTTCGAGCTGATAGAAAGGCAACAGTGACTCAAATCGCCACCCGTTACAACCAAGGTAGGCCTAAGAGCATCTCTGAACGCACAGTGCATCGAACTTTGAGGCAGATGGGCTACAGCAGCAGAAGACCACACCGGGTACCACTCCTTTCAGCTAAGAACAGGAAACTGAGGCTACAATTTGCACAAGCTCATCGAAATTGGACAGTAGAAGATTGGAAAAACGTTGCTTGGTCTGATGAGTCTTGATTTCTGCTGCGACATTCGGATGGTAGGGTCAGAATTTGGCGTAAACAACATGAAAGCATGGATCCATCCTGCCTTGTATCAACGGTTCAGGCTGGTCGTGGTGGTGTCATGGTGTGGGGAATATTTTCTTGGCACTCTTTGGGCCCCTTGGTACCAATTGAGCATCGTTGCAACGCCACAGCCTACCTGAGTATTGTTGCTGACCATGTCCATCCCTTTATGACCACAATGTACCCAACATCTGATGGCTACTTTCAGCAGGATAATGCGCCATGTCATAAAGCTAAAATCATCTCAGATTGGTTTCTTGAACATGACAATGAGTTCACTGTACTCAAATGGCCTCCTCAGTCACCAGATCTCAATCCAGTGGAGCATCTTTGGGATGTGGTGGAACGGGAGATTCGCATCAGGGATGTGCAGCCGACAAATCTGCGGCAACTGTGTGATGCCATCATGTCAATATGGACCAAAATCTCTGAGGAATGCTTCTAGCACCTTGTTGAATCTATGCCACGAAGAATTGAGGCAGTTCTGAAGGCAAAAGGGGGTCCAACCCGTTACTAGCATGGTGTACCTAATAAAGTGGCCAGTGAGTGTATATATACTTTGTGCTCCCTATGTAATATTTATGCTTCTATTTATTCTATTATGTTTGTCCTTCTTTGTGTTATCATATTCTATGTGCATAGATATATGTATTCTCCTTTGTATGTGTGTCTTTTATAATGTTATTTACTTTTTTATGTACTTTATTTGTGTTCCACAATGTATGATTCGGTCTAGCTATATGTTTGTGATGTGCTACGAGTATGTGGTATTTTGCTGTCTATAGTATAGTTGAACCGCTGTTGGGTAGTGGGATGGTCTGGTCCCTTATTTACACATTTGCGGGATAGGTGTCATTATCGGCAATGTATGATTGCTTGTATCATATGATATACTGATATTATATTGCCACTGATGTGCTGTCCTGTTTACCCTTATAAGCAGCGGTGTTCTTTCCTCCCTGTACTAATATGGCCGTGCGATACAATGCTCTGTACCAATATGGCGCTGGTTCATCTTAAAGCACATGTCTGTAGATGTCACTTACGGTCTCGGACGCTGTGGGGCTGATGACCCCGGATCACATGGGCCCATGTGTTTCCGGTGTCGTCTAACTGGATGCGCTGATGACCGGTTCTGATGACGCTATGGAAGGGGGTTTAGGTGTGAATATTTCTGGCCCGGTAGCTATAAATACTGAATCCGTGAGTATATCTAGTTACCCCTTGAGAAAGGCATCAGCCGAAACGCGCGTCGGGGTGGGCACGAAGTGGGTGCGCATTGATCCATATATCCAACTTACGGGTATGTACTTTTTGTCCATATGTGTATTCCTGTACACTCCTTGTCTGCAATATATGTCAGCCAGGGTTGTATTATACATGATATGCTATTTCTGTATATACCGTGAATAATGGACATTTGTATGTGAACCCATTTTTGCCCTGTTTTTGCGTGTTGAGGATGCCATGCGGGATCCTCTCTCTGCTGTTCGTTCACCTGTTACTTCCAATAAAGATATGTTTTTAATTGCATATAACTGGACTTAAGACTGTTTTTGTTCTCTTTGGTGGTTTTGGCTATGTTCATTTGCAGTTTGTCCATTACAGTCTGACCCAGTCCCATTAATACTCTTTTTTTCTTTATAGTATTAATATTTGTGATTACTGTTTACATTTGACTGGTATGTTTTCCACTAAATATTTCTGGCCACGTCCCACGATGTAAATCCATCTGAAGGGGTTAAATCATTTTACACCCAGGAGCTCTGCTAATGCAGTGCTCGTGGCTGTAAAACCCCGGGGAATGAATGGAAAGCAGGGGAATGTCCTGTAGTTACCTTGAGTCACTGTGATGTGCCCTCTGCTGGATGTCCTCATATGAACTCGAGCCAGGGATAGGATAGATACACAGCACAGCAATCTTTGTCACACAGGATAAGATGACATACACAGCTCAGCAGACTGTATCACACAGGAGAGGATTAGATACATGGCTCAGCAATCAGTATCACACAGTAGAGGATTAGATACATGGCTCAGCAGACTGTATCACAGGAGAGGACTAGATACATGGCTCAGCAGTCAGTATCACACAGGACAGGATTAGATACACGTCTCAGCAGACAGTAACACACAGGACAGGATTAGATATGCTGCTCCGCAGACAGAAACACAAAGGATAGGATTAGATACACATCTCAGCAGACAGTATCATGCAGGAGAGGATTAGATACACTGCTCAACAGTCAGTATCACACAGGATAGGATTAGATACACAGCTCAGCACACAGTATTCCACAAGATAGGATTAGATACAAGGCTCAGAAGACTATCACACAGGACAGGATTAGATACACAGCTCAGCAGACAGGAACACACAGGATGGGATTAGATACACAGCTCAGCAGATGGTATCATACAGCATAGGATTAGATACATGGCTCAGCAGTTGGTATCACACAGGATAGGATTAGATACCCCGCTCAGCAGACAGTATCACACAGGCTGGGATTAGTAACAAGGCTCACGAGACAGTATCACACAGGAGAGGATTAGATACAAGGCTCAGCAGACTATCACACAGGATAGGATTAGATGCACAGTTCAGTAGACAGTATCACACAGGATATGATTCAATGCACAGCTCAGCAGAATGTATCACACAGGATAGGATTAGATACACAGCTCAGCAGACAGTAACCCATAGGATTAGACACACAGCTCAGCAATCATTGTTACACAGGATAAGATTAGATACACAGCTTAGGAGTCTGTATCATACAGGATAGGATGAGATACACAGCTCAGCAATCATAATCACACAGGATAGGATTAGATACACGGCTCAGCAGACTATCATAGGAGAGGATTAGATACACGGCTCAGCAGACAGTATCACACAGGAAAGGATTAGATACACGGCTCAGCAGACTATCACACATGATAGGATTAGATACACAGTTTAGCAGATGGTATCACACAGGAGAGGATTAGATATGCATCTCAGCAGACAGTATCACACAGGATAGGATTAGAAACACAGCTCAAAAGACAGTAACATACAGGATATGATTAGATACATGGCTCAGCAGTCTCAGTATCACATAGGATAGGATTAGATACATGGCTCAGCAGACAGTATCACGCAGAAGAGGATTAGATAAACAGGTCAGCAGGCAGTATCACACAGGCTAGGTATAGATACACAGCCCAGCAGACTGTATCACACAGATGAAGATTAGATACACGGCTCAGCAGACAGTATCACACAGGAGATGATTAGTTACACAGGTCAGCAAATAATATCACACAGGATAGGATTAGATACACAGCACAGAATACAGTAACAGACAGGATTGGATTAGATACACAGCTCAGCAGACTGTATCACACAGGATAGGATTAGATACATAGCTCAGCAGACCGTATCACACAGGATAGGATTAGATACACGGCTCAGCAAACAGCAACACACGAGAGGATTATATACACTGCTTAGCAAGCAGTATCACACAGGACAAGATTAGATACACAGCTCATTAGACTAACAAATATGATAGCATTATGTACACAGCTCAGTAAATAGTATCACACAGGATAGGATTAGATACACAGCACAGAAGACACATACAGGATATGATTAGATACACGGCTCAGCAGTCTCAGTATGACATAGGATAGGATTAGATACATGGCTCAGCAGACAGTAACACACAGGATAGGAATAGATACACAACGCAGCAGACTATCACAGGACAGGATTAGATACACGGCTCAGCAGACTATCACAGGAGAGGATTAGATACACAGCTCAGCAGACTGTAATACACAGGAGAGGATTAGGTACACAGCTCAGCAGACAGTATCACACAGAAAAGGATAAGATACACAGGTTTACAGACAGTATCACACAGGATGGGATTAGATACACAGCTCAGCACACTGTATCACACAGGATAGGATTAGATAAAGAATGAGAGTCAGTGATGAGGGGTCATATAGGAAGCAGCCAAGGGGTGGACAGGATGTCAAGTCTGCACCACAGCTTCAGCTGAGAACCTCCAATGGAGAATGGGAGCAATGAGACAATGATAAACGGTCTGAGGAGCGCAGGGAAGAGACACAGATATATAATAATATATATGTGTGTATATGTATAAATGCATATGTGTGTATATATATATATATATATATATATATATATATATATATATATATACAATCAAGGGCAAAAGAGTTGGCGTCCTTGAAATTGTTCCAGAAAATGAAGTATTTTTCTCAGAAAATTAATGCAATTATATGTTTTGTTATACATATGATTATTTCCTTTGTGTGTAATGGAACGGCACAAAAAAAATGGAGAAAAAAGGCAAATTGGACATCATTTCACACATAATCTCAAAAATGCGCTGGACAAAATTATTGGCACCTTTCCAAAATTGTGGGTAAACAACTTTGTTTCAAGCAAGTGATGCTTGCTTATCTATTCTACAGCATATGGAACTATTATGATTTTCTGTGCACCCTTTCTATATAGTTATCTAGGGAGAGTCTACGTTGAGCGGGGGCACCATTGCTCAGGTCTAGGGTGCCAACCTCAGCTGGTAGGAAGGGTCAATATAGTAACCAATTAGGGTGAACCCTTCCTTTCTTCTTTTTTTAGTACTGAATAGCAGACCCATGTCATTTTATGGGGTGTTGACCAAAAAAATTGTATAGGATTCTGTATTAAGGTTTTTATAATAATCTATTAAAGGTTATGTTTTATTTTATGATTTGAGCAAGTAACAGAACAGTAACAGTAACAGAGAACAGTAACAGTGAGCAATATGAAAATCACACCTGAAACCAGATAAAATGCAGAGAAGTTGACTCAATCTTTGCACTGTGTGTCTGTGTGTGCCAGGGTAAGCATGGAGAACAGAAAGAGGTGAAGATATCTGTCTGAGGTCTTATATACACTGCTCAAAAAATAAGGGAACACTAAAATCCCACATCCTAGATATCACTGAATGAAATATTTCAGTTGCAAATCTTTATTCATTACATAGTGGAATGTGTTGAGAACAATAAAACGTAAAAATGACAATGTAAATCAAAATTAATATCCCATGGAGGTCTGGATTTGGAATGATACTCAAAATCAAAGTGGAAAATCAAATTACAGGCTGGTCCAACTTCAGTGGAAATGATTCAAGACAAGGAAATGATTTTCTGTTATGTGTGTGTGTGTCCTCCACGTGCCTGTATGACCTCCCTACAATGCCTGGGCATGCTAGTGATGAGGCGGCGGAAGGTCTCCTGAGGGATCTTCTCCCAGACCTGGACTAAAGCATCCACCAACTCCTGGACAGTCTGCGATGCAACGTGATGTTGGTGGATGGCGAGAGACCTGATGTCCCAGATGTGTTCAATCAGATTCAGGTCTGGGGACCAGGTGGGCCAGTCAATAGCTTCAATGCCTTCATCTTGGAGGAACTGCTAACATACTCCAGCTCCTCCTGTTCCTCCTTGCACAAAGGCTGAGGTAGTGGTCCTGCTGCTGGGTTGTTGCCCTCCTACAGCCCCCTCCATGTCTCCTGGTGTACTGGCCTGTCTCCTGGTAGCACCTCCAGCCTCTGGACACTACGCTGACAGACACAGCAAACCTTGGCACAGCTCGCATAGATGTGCCATCCTGGATGAGCTGCACTACCTGAGCCACTTGTTTGGGGTGTTGAGTCCGTCTCATGCTACCACGAGTGTGAAAGAACGACCAACATTCAAAAGTGACCAAAACATTAGCCAGAAAGCATTGGTACTAAGATGTGGTCTGTGGTTCCCACCTGCAGAACCACTCCTTTATTGAGTGTGTCTTGATAATTGCCAATAATTTCCATCTGTTGTCTATTCCATTTGCACAACAGCATGTGAAATTGATTGTCAAACAGTGTTGCTTCCTAAGTGGACAGTTTGATTTCTCAGAAGATTGATTTACTTGGAGTTATATTCCGTTGTTTAAGCGTTCCTTTATTTTTTTGAGCAGTGTATCTCGTACATATCGTTTCAGATCAATGATCAATGAAGATGCATCCACGACATCGGAAGATAATAGGAGAATTCAATGGGCAAATCAACAATGAAGTCACTGCACAAGATGTTTCACTGATGACAAAGATATAGCCTGGCTTTTTCTGTAGTTAACATATGGATGCAAAACCTGGATGATAAAGAAACAGGACAGAAGAAGAATTGACGCCTTTGAAATGTAGTGCTGGAGAAGGATGTTATCAATATCATTGATGGCAAAAAGAACAAATAAATCAATTTTGGAACAAATCAAGCCAGACATGTCACTTGAAGCAAGGATGTAATTGCTAATTGTGTATTACGATGTAGACGTACCTGATGAAGGGTCTAGTCTGCAGCCATAAATTGGGTTGTAATCTGTCATTTTATTCTTGCCAATAAGAAGAATGTTATTGCTTTAGTAAATATGCTGGAGTATTATTTATATTCTTCTTGATAATAGAGCATTTGTTGGTTCCTGCCCATATATATCTTCAATATATGACCCAGTTACATAATAACTGGGGCAGGAAAGGATTGCAGCATTAATTGACTTAATGACTTACACCACCAAGACTCTTCTATATTAACCAGAGGTGAGTGCTTGTTATAACTACACCTATTACAGTCCTTCCCACGAAAGTATTGTCTTCCTATGTCTTCAAAATTAATTTGAAACACAATCGAAATAATAGTTTGATAGAGCAAAAAACTACCTCTAGACATATGTCATATCAAAGTACTTCCCCCACATAGATAAATATTGGGAAAAAAGAGGATCCATTGCAAAAGAATGAAATTAAAATTAAATAACTTTATTAAATCAATTTTAAAATTATTCTTAAAAATTCAAGCAGATAGAACAAAAAGTGGCTTGCTGAACAAAGGAATTAATACAATAAGTGTATCCTGTATGGAGCCTTCATAGTAGGGCATAGTATTCAAAATTGCACTTATCCTGGCTTGCACCACCCCAAAATACTATACCATGAAGTGATTTTACCATAGACATGTAGTATTTCCAAACCTGATATAAAGGGCAAGTGCTTAATTCAAGAGGCTATATGAAGTTATAAAGTGCTTAAAAGTAATGGTATAAGGAGCACGCCCCTTTTTGAAAAAACATTAGGCGAAATGGCGGTCGGGGTGGTGACTTGCTACTCCAATACTTAAAGGCACTGGGCACTTTGTAAGTATCTTTGCTTTATGTGGCTTAATTTACTTAACTTACAAGTAATGGTATAAGGTGCAAAGTTAAGTAAATTAAGCCACCTTTCGCCTAATGTTTTTTCAAAAAGGGGCGCGCCCCTTATACCATTACTTTTAAGCACTTTATAACTTAATTTTAAGGGAGAGTGTAAAAAGCAAAATGTATTGTACTTATAATACTAAACGTAATAAACCCAGAGAAATGTATATGTACATGTATCTCTTTATATCCGGCACAACACGTGGGTTACCTCTATAACTTGTTGATCTCTTTGTTTCTACATGGAGAGACATGACAGAACAGCACTGAAGAAATAGTACAAAAATGAAATGTATTCTTTTATTGTCCATGTTGTAAATCGAGATATGGCCTCGAGCGTCTTCTGCATAATACATACTAGGACAGGATGAATGATATGCACATCATACTGTCATATGTCTTTATTGTTCAACTTGAATGGTCAAAATCTAGCACTCCAGCTGCTATCGCCATACATTTGCTAGAATAATAGAGAAATCGTGTTAATGTTATTTGGATTATTAATTTATAGGTCAGTGCTAAGCAGGGGAAATATACAGATATTGTTATTGCGTTTCCAGTAATAGAAATTAGTAAAAGAGACCTGACGCTCATTTACTAGTAAAGCATATTTAGCAATATACATTGTACCAATGTGTTTTGGGGCTTACGCCTTTGAGCAAGCCTCTGACGTCATTGTATTTTATTATAGGACGTTTGCCGCTTGAGGTCTAGTCAGCACCTTGAGGGATGCAGGTGGTGATGGAGGTCAAGTCGGCTACTGAAGCGGCAACCCAGAGTGAAGTAGGGCAAAGATGTGTGAGACTGGAAAAGGCAGAGGTACAGAGAAGCAGACGGCGAGCTGCTGGGACAGCAGGGCAGGCGAGCGTTTTCTTTTCCTCGGCCCCCTACACTTTAACAAAATGGTGTCTCCCTGATATTTTGCTGGTTTCGGGGAGGTATGTATTAAAACAAAATTAGTATTTTGGAGAATACAAATTTTTGCAAAATTGTAAGAATTCAATTCCACTTGAATAAGGGATCCTTACATCACCTCTAGTCTGTAGTGTTGCTGCCACAGCTGACCGATGCATGAGATAGATGGGGATGAAGTTGATTACCACATCTTTAGAGAGCTGCAAACCAAACCCCGTCACTAGCGTGCAGGCCTCAAGGAGGTGCTGCTGGATCTGTACAGAGCTACCCCTGCACTGAAAATAGGATAAAACATTTATGTCTGGCTTGAGCCTAAAAGTGAATAAACATGTCTCCTATAAAGAGTTACCTTCAGGGCATCCAGAGGTGTGTGATTGGCCCTCTTTTTAGTGTATAAATGTGAAGAGATTTTCCTTTTCTTTCACTTTGTGTGAAATGTTGCTGTTACATTGATACCATGACTGTCTGGGATTCCTAGGCCGAGGCTACCCTTTCTGATTACTTTTTGCCCATTAAGACAACTCTTATCAGTTTGCTCGATTAGGCCTACAGTGAACCTCTCCTAAAGACAAGCTCCCCATTTTAGATCTTTTAGTAGCAGAATGAAGGGTCATTCGAGTTGGAAACTTTGATGAGAAGACTCCTATAAAGGGAATTGGTCATGTGAAGAATGCTATTAACCTGCACATATGGAGCTAATCTGCAGGTTAGAAGGGTTCTGATCCTGCCCCTGCACTTAGACTCTTGCTGCCGGGAGGAAGTTAACTTTATTCCTCCCTGTACTGCTCAGATTTCAGTCATGGAGTCGGTGCCAGCACGGTTTTAGTAACCGCTCAGTGTATAGAGAGCGGCGGCGCCTGTAACCGCTCCCCCTGCACTGATGGACAGTATCTCAGCATTGGAACCGACTATCAGTCCGTGCAGTTACCGCCACCACTCTCTATGTACTGAACGGTGACTGAACCCCTCATCGGTGCTACCCAAACGCTGCAGGGGGGGGGTAAAGTTAGTCTCCTTCTGGCAGAAGGGGTCTAAATGCCAGTGCCGGGCAGGTTCAGAATGTTATTAACCTGCAGATAAACATCATATCTCCAGCATTTTCTCACATTGTAGGTTCACTTTAAGGGATGTGGAGATTTCCCAATACTGGGTGCAGGAGACATTAACCGCTTCAGCACTGAGACTCTTTTGGGGTCTTTGTGTGGTATGAACAGGTTCCCTTTAAGCAAGGGACACAAGGCACTGCAGCTACGTCCAAATATGATTCACTTTTACTCTGAGGTCTATTATTTTTTGGACATTTTGCAGTAAACACTATAGTAATTTCTTATTCCTTTAATATCACAGTAGATTCAAATTAATATTTCTGATTGTTCTAAGTAGAGGCAAAAAAAAACCAAAAGCATCTTCTTAAAATAGACTAACCATTCAACAGCTATTTGGTTGAAATTTAGCTTCTGACTTTTTATGATGCTCTTCACTTTTCTAGACAAATAGACTTTTGATTGATTGCTCCCTCTATTATCAAGGGCTGTTCATAAATTGTACTCATTTCCGATATGTGCCCTGAATTTTTCTTAGCATATTACTCTTGGAAATATTACCAGAGTGCAGAGATGTTGAATATTGTTTCTTTGTGTTTTGTAGTGTTTCTTAAAAATTGTAGCAGTTTAAAAAAAAACAAACCAAAATTAGTTTTCAACAACAAATTCATGAAGATGCAGCAATGTATTCCTTATAGGTCATTTAGGAAATGTTTGAAACTAGGTTGTCTCTTTCTGAATACTAAATTTGTTATGACTAGCTTCTGTTGTAGGAGGACCTTACACACCTTAGGCCTTAGGTCTCCTTTGTTTTGTTGGCGAGAGTAGTTGCTGTGCCTCTGTCATAGCAGCAAACTGCAGCTGTCACTAATGGGGGTTAGTTAGAGGGACAGTTCTGTGTGTGTGGCGATGACTTTTAACTTGGCGCCCAACTTATGGATAGCACAGAGACTCATACAGACTTACTGTTCAACTGGAACAACTATTCAGGCCTGAAGCAGCTAGTTACAGCCTCTCAACGAGGGCACATTCTTTACAGGAACACATAGTATTAAGGTGTAAAGCTGGACGACTACAAAACAGAATTTGGGCACAAATCTTGTTGGTTACATCCAAGTTGATGCGAAGATCTTGGTAGTTACACCCCAGAATAAAGGTGTAGAGCTTGTGGGTTACACTTTAGAATTGAGACACAGAGATTTATCTCAACCAGCAGCCACATAAACAGTTTCTTGTCCCTCACATTAGACAGTTGGAGGGATTTGCAGGCTGTCTTTCACTGTCTCAGATCACTCTCATATACCACGGTGCTTTGGCTTGTATAATAAAGGCTAGAAGTGTTCCAAAACCACTTTTAATATCAAAGGTTGCATCTGTCCATGGAGCATTAACTTCCAGTAGGTTTGGTTCCCACTGTAGGCATCATCATAAACTACCCTGTTAAATCTTGGGGTAAACGCTTCCCTCCGTGTGCCCAACTCTAGGCACAGTTCCTCATATACTAACTGAAGCCAGGTGTATCTTGGCTGTGTGACACTTAGAGTCTGAACATGTAGTGTGCTAAGTGCCTCCTAATAAGCTGACCCCACGTAGAACATAGCCTGTGCTGTGCAGTGGTCCACCATCCGCATGTGTGTCCTTTGACCCAGCTAAATTGTGTGCTCTCATTAAAGACACCACCAAAAAGGCATCATGCATACAATGACCACGGATACATATTAAAGGTGTAGTGACTGCAATAAACAGCAACAATTCACATAGGCAATAAGCTAAAGGCAGCTGGCTGCCCTCAATTCACAGATATCTTATGTAAGAAGAAAGGTCAAAAATATAGCAAAATAATAAAAAAAATACAAAATACTGTATAAAATCATGTGCTATTTCACTAAGTTTTTTTTATTTTTTTCTTTGAATAACTTTATTCACCACTTTATTAAGCCACTTTGGAATCATATTTTAATATTACCATTGTCCACACGTATTCAATTTGTAAACAACAAGAGTTAAGTAATTAAAACTTTTAAAAGAAAACACATTACTAATTGAAAATGGAATCCCGAGTCACCAAGTTGATTCATAGTATTAATTTCAGCCTTGGCATAAAAAAAAAAAAAAAAAAGTTAAATGTTTCTAGTAGACAAACTGCTATGACCGGAGCATCTTGATGTTTTTTTTTACTTTTTCAAACAGCGTATATAGACACCTGGAGAATAATGGACAATAGAAAACATTATTGCAGTCAAATAAAGGGTATACTTTCAAGTATTTTTTCAGAATAAGGTGTCCTGTGTGTATACATGAGGACTGACGCTATAAATTGCCATGATATGACTAGTATTCTGCTTTTTCACCAGTTTGCACTATTTAAACCATCTATAATTTTCACTTGAGTCTGACCTAATGGGTAGAGACTAGCTGCTCTCATGAGCAGAAATAAATATTTCTGGTCTCCATTATATAGTTAGCTCATAAACAGAAGTAGCAGAGGTATAGAGGACATTATACAGCAATACTGATCAGTGTGAATGTGAATCCAACTCTGGGATGAGGTAATAGACTTCTTAGAAAGCTCAGCTCTAAAACTTTCTGTCTTCATTTGTCTGTTTTTTCACTCTTCTTCTCACTTGTCCCTCCCCTTTACACTCAAAATTGCGCAAAAATGTTGCGACTTTTGAGTTTTTCATACCAGATTTGGCCAGTTAAGCCAATTTGGCAGAGCTTGATCATGACTGAGATGGAATGGAGACGTGATGCTCATCTAATTCATGTCGAGCTATGGTATATCTTACGCCAGAGATTTTACTCCAGTCCCTGAATAGAGAAAAATTTGTAGTGAGGCACACAACACTTTTAAGAAGCACCTGAGGAGGTGTCTGATCATATCGGTCTGATGAATTGGGGGACTATCTACCACTGCCTGCCTCACTTATTCTGACCGACCAGACAGGTAGAGTGATTAAGATCACCTCTGTGCTTAATGTGTCTTGGGAATAATAGGCGTGCTGATAGCTTTGGAGTGTGAGGGTGCTGTCAGTGTGTGACGATCTACAGGCAGTACACCAGCACCAACTTTGCTAACGCTGACAGCTAAGGGTTGCAGACCCCAACTGTCAGTTTTGCCTGGCTGCTTATCAAAAATACAGGGAAACCCACGTTTTTTTTTTAAAATAAATATATATATATATATATATATATCCCTCCGTCACATGCAATATTCGGACTAACGAGTTCACATACAATGTGCCTGTCAGGCGCCTGCTGGAAAAATACCTATAATATCTAATGTTTGCAATTTCAGTGCTCTAAAAGTGATCAGTGACCTTCATAGGGATGTAATAAAAGAGACTACACATAATCAGTTGCAAAAAAAAACATTTACTTAACATAAAACTAATAACTATGAAATACAAACTTTTCAAAACTCCCGCCAAGTAGTCCCCAGTTCGACTCTCTCAAAAAAATGTACAAAGAAAATTTTTGAACACAAACTTAATTTTAAGGTACCTTAAGTACTATTAAAAACATATTCAATCAGAAGTAGATGCTGAGGTTTCCCCAGAAAAGTCACACTTGCAGAGCAAATAGCAAGAATTACACACCATTTTTGCATGTGTCAGGCAAATTGCTTTATGACATTTGAGACATTCATAATTTGAAAGCCTTCTGGTTCCGCTTTCTTTTATAAAATCTCCCTTATTTCTATGAAATATCCTCAGATTTTGTGCTATACATTCATAAAACAAGCTAAATAAACTATTGTGATGAATAAAAACATAAAATACCAACCTTACTGAATGTGACGTATTCACATACAATGAGCCTGAGAGATCTGTGCAGCTATATCCTCTCCCCTGAAGCTCTGAAATCCAACTGTGATATCAGGTTTCACAGACCTTCAAGAGACAGGAGACTACCTGGAGGGAGGGGCTTTCCTCACAATCTGGTGAGGAAGGGGAAATGAAAGTAAAAGAGAAGCGCCTGTCAGATCAGTTGTATGTGACGGAGGGATATATATATATTTATTTAGAGCGCAGGTGCTGGATGATGAATATTCCCATCAGCCACTCTTGCTTTCACTGTTATTAGCGGCAGTAGGCATAGGCTGATGGAAGCAGTAGTCCTGTGAGCCCATGCCTGTGACTGGAGGTATACATTATACCTCCGATCACAGCTGCGGGCTCACGCTGTCATTTGACAGTGTGGGAACCATGGCTGTCTGACTGGCGGTAATGATTTTACCGCTAATCAGAAGCAATGTTTGCTTCACTGTCATGCACATTAGAGTGCAACAAACACCCGGTGTTCAGGGGGTCGAACCCAAACAGTAATGTTCTGGTGAAGTCCATGTGCGATGCCCATGCCCAAACATTAGGTGACCGGGATGGACGCTGAACTTTACTGTTCAGGTTCGCCCATCTCACATGTAATTCACATGTAAAAACAGAAAATAATAAACACCAAAAATACTTCCCTTACACCTAATCCACCGATGCCCATGTCTCCTGTAAAAAAAAGAAAAATAATAACCATATTTCTCACCTGTCCGAAGTGCAGCTGTAGCACCCCTGAGGGTCCAGTCACCACAGAGGTACTGCACCTCAACTCTCTGGAGGGGACACTATACAGAACCATGACACTAGCACCCATCATTAGACCTCTCCAGGCCAGGAAGGTGTTAGGTAGAAGGTGTGGGTGGAAAAAGTGAAGAGGTGGAGGAGTTAAGATGAAGTCTGACTGAAGAGATGAGACAGGAGAAGTGGAAGAGAACCTGAGGAGTGGAGCTGTGACCAAGCTCACCCCAGAGTACAGCGCTAGAAGCCGGACGCCAGAGTCCGTGGCTGATGGGTACAATAGTCCCAGCAGCTAAATCCGGAGGGCAGGTGATTGCAGGTCTCCTGGCCCAGCAGATGCCCAAAGACACAGCAGCCGACCAGAGCCCAGAGCCGCCATAAAGGAGAAACACCTGCAATTTGTTCAAGCTGCCTGCCACATGGGCAAGTACTTCAGTGCAATAAGGAACAGAGGACTGAGCATAGCTTTAGGCAGCAATGACCTCAGAGGACAGCGCAGTAAGGAAGCCTCAAAACTCATCTGGCTTAGTGGATCCTAAGTTGCTTCCAGGCTCGCCAGACCTCCATTGTCATCTGTAACTAGTGCCCCGGCCTGCACTTCAAACTGTGAGTAAACTGTGGAAACTGCACCCTGCTGTGTCCTCTGAATTATTGCTGCGCCACTTGCCCTGCACTACGACCACCACCATCACCATAACTGCCCTGGGGCCTAGCTCTACCCGTGAAGAGCTGTACCAACTCTGCTGCATCACCATCGGTCCCAGCGGTCCCTTTAAGCAGCGTCGGCCATCTCCTTATTGCTGAACACCACAGGTGGCATCACAAACTAATTCCCCTATAGACTTTATTTCCCCTTTGATTGACTTTTATTGGACCCCCAGGGCCATGGACCGGGTCACTGCTGCCATGACCACCCCTTTAAGAACTGTCAAACCTGGCCCGAGTACCCCACGGCCCTAGCGGGCACTCCACAGCTAATTCGTAATGATCCACAACGATTCTGATGATGATTTGGAGAGCAGTCATATTAGTGACCGCTCTTGCCGCCAGCCGACACACATTGACAGGAGCATAATCGTTCCTGTCAGTGTCTAGTGCTGAGCTTTCGTGAGATAGTTCACAGCTTGAACCCTGATGAACTTACCACAGCTCTCTGACCTCTGGTAATAACCTTACTGCCGATCAGAGGCAGAGTTTGCAGCACTGGCATGTAGATGAGAGCATGACAAGCAACAGATGTTGGAGCCCCCAGTTCATCTGAATGGGGTCTGGGTTCGGGTACTGTTTTTGTACCCAAACCAAACTTTTTTTAAATGATCAGTCAAACTCGCTGGACCCGAACCTCCAGGGGTTCGCCCATCACTACAAAAGACACAAATAATAGTTATGTCACAGTACATGTATAACGCACACAGTGATGTCATGGTACAGGGTAAATAACAGTTATGTCACTGTACAAGGAAAATAGATTAGACACAGGGATTATGCACACAGTGATGTCACAATTCAGGAAAAATAAATTTCAGATTACAAGAAATTATAATATATATATATTAAGATGCCAAGTTATAATATACATAATGATGTCAAATTACAGGGAAAATAAACAGTGATGTCACAGTGCAAGGATAATAAACTCAGTAATGTCACACGGAAGAGAAAATAATTACAGTGGTGCTATTCACAGACTCCTCGGTAGGCCAGTCCCAATAAATACAATACTCTGCGGGCACTACTGAGTGCACAGGGTTGCCACTACTGAGTGCACAGGGTTGCCACTACTGAGTGCACAGGGTTGCCATTACTGAGTGCACAGGGTTGCCATTACTGAGTGCACAGGGTTGCCCCCTTGATCTTCACTTGTGAAACAATTGATAGCCAGTCTCTAAAGGCCTCCATACACATTAGCTAAAAAGATCAGTGGCCCATCTAAGGACTCATCAACAGGAGATGTTGACGGGATCAGAAATGGGCAGTCTGAATTTAATAAACCAATTATCTTGTTTTGGCAGCAACATATGAACGCTCGTCTGAGCCACAATTCCTGTGTATGGGGGATTCAGGGGAGATAGCTGTGGGGCACCTTAGAAAGGATTCCCAAACAATATTTCTGAATAACATCACATTCAGTGTCCTGCCAGAGTGCTGTGCCTCCTTCACTATCCTCTCATAAGTGCTTCTCTCCTGATGGAAAATTCCTTTAAAATAGCATTTTACCTGAGGTCTAGTGATACAGTATCAATTCATCACCGTTACTCTATTATGGAAGAGTAATGGAAAGAACGTATACAACAAAATAAATCTCATATTAAACTGCAGATAACATAACAATTGTTACTTTCATTATGCAAAGTTATGTACAGTACGAGTAAGTCTATCCTAGGGCAGGGAAGCAATTACCGATGAGAAGTCATTTCCTGTTGACTACATCTAGACTCCGGGGCGATTTTATTTTGAACTCTTCAGACTCTCGAGTAGAGGACACTAAATCAAAGTGAAGCCTGGGTGACTAATTTCTCATCCATTTTTTTTATCTACTAGCACAATCACCAGCCTCTTGAATTGCTTTCCAGTACTGGAGCTTACCACAGCAGATTTTCCATTAACTATTTTAATGCTGCAAGACATGTAATATATGAGCTCCCAATCTTTATAGATTCACATTTATGTGGAAAAGCGCTGACAGTATCACTTAGAAAGGCTTTTTGTTCCCAGTCCCCTTCCCACTCATGGCTGTACATGCATAGAATTACCTTGGTATCCTGCTCGTTAGTTAGTAATTAACTTGCTTTATGACTTATTAAAATGTAATTCTACTGTCTTAGCACTGACATATATGTATCGTAAGACCTTATTATTATTTATAGCCATGTACTAATGAAAATATACAAATAATCTAGTCCAATTATTAAACTTAAGATAGTGGGCACTTTTACACCCACTAAATGCCGACCCTCAATCTCTATCTCAATACTCCTTTCTTTTTATGTGCTGTTCACATAAGTATTGTGATTTCCATTTTGAACAAAACCTAGCAGATACATTGACTTTTAATGGGGTCAACCGGGAGCCACCAGAGTTGACCAAAATCTACAACTGAAGAACTTATCCCAACCCCGCCTGTGCAGCTACTTCCAATATTAGTGCACATCAAAAAGACGGTCCATCAGCTATACAGAACATCATTATCAGTGCACAAACAGGATATACAATCAATAAGGTCCAATAAGTTATTTCTGAAAATACCCATAATAAAAATCCCTAGTGGCTCCAAAGTAATCTTTAATGTTACTCTCATCATTATGGTTAAATTGGCAAAGTACTTGTTGCAATTTATTTCTGCTCAAAGATCTTCTCCATTCATGACAACAGAAGGATTTATTATTCTACAGTTTACAGTTTGTTGCTGTAGTTTGTCAGAGGTGGCTGGTTTCTTTGGCAAAAAGTGCAGTGCTTTCAGGCTCTGTGTAATAGAGCTTGTAAGTGCTGCTCTAAAGCTGGTGGGGTTACTAGACATGGTCAGCTTTTGTGCCACTGCACATCTCTTATGCTGCTATGGCAAAATGTCTTCAGCTTGAAGCATTGGAGAGTACACCGTTCGGGTCCGAACTGTCTGTCGATCAAGAGCAGTAACACTGGGGCCCATTATTGTCAGACCCTGAGCTCACTAGAGGATCCTCTCATGCTGTGGCAGACCAGTATAATTGTTTCATCATGGTAGACTGGCACCAGCACATTTGCTTGGTACATCCCTTAATAAGTTCAACCATGTGAAACTTACATCTGATCTAAATACTGGTTGGATATAATTGTACTTTCAGTTGATATTTCAGTAAGATCTGTGGAGGTTCAACCACTGAGATCTCCACTGACTGCGAAACTAGAGTCCCTCTATATAAGACTATCCTAGATAGCTAAGTGCTGGGTGTGGCTATTTCTGCCAGATCCTGCGAGAATGAATGGATCACAGGAACAACAACAAACAAGGAAGTACGAAAAATCTAATCTTATCATGAAAAAGTGAGACAATCCTGAAAAAGAGTGAAATCTTTGGGACTGAAGAACCCAGCATGTAAGAGGCAGATCTTCATTGGCGTCTAAACCAAGTAAAGAAGAATCTCTCCATGAGGTTCTTTCACTCAGATTTACATTATTCTCTTTCTGAGATCCTAGTAGCCCCGTTCCTTCACTGAGGGGCATAGTTACATCCATGGGGCGATGAACACCAGCATCTTCATCACAAAGATCTTCTTCCGATCCAGGGGATACACAGTACAGACCAAAAGTTTAGTTGGACCATCATTTATTTTTCAACAGGACAATAACCCCAAACACACCTCCAGACTGTGTAAGGGCTATTTGACCAAGAAGGAAAGTGATGGGGTGCTACTCCAGATGACCTGGCCTCCACAGTCACCAGACCTGAAACCAATCGAGATGGTTTGGGGTGAGCTGGACCGCAGAGTGAAGGCAAAAGGGCCAACAAGTGCTAAGCATCTCTGGGAACTCCTTCAAGATTGTTGGAAGACCATTCCCGGTGACTACCTCTTGAAGCTCATCAAGAGAATGCCAAGAGTGTGCAAAGCAGTCATCAAAGCAAAAGGTGGCTACTTTGAAGAACCTAGAATATAAGACATAATTTCAGTTGTTTCACACTTTTTTGTTAAGTATATAATTCCTCATGTGTTAATTCATAGTTTTGATGCCTTCAGTGTGAATATACAATTTTCATAGTCATGAAAATACAGAAAAATCTTTAAATGAGAAGGTGTGTCCAAACTTTTGGTCTGTACTGTATATGATAACAATTTTATTGCAATGCCGGAGTAAATTATTGCAGAAATTTTCAATAAAAAGTAAAAATGGTAAATCTCCTTTTCCTTTTTTTTTTATAACACTTCTACAATCTTATAATTGCTCACTCATATAATAGTTTTGAATTGCTTAGATAAATAATAAATACGATTTGAACATTAAGTTGCCATCTGACAATTATTACAACTTGCGACAGTCACATCTGGGATGACGTCAGGCACTTTTATTCCTTATGGGATTTATCTTCTATCTTGTGTTAATAATTGCCACCATGACATCTGCCACCCAGATCACAAACAATTCAATGTATTTCCCACTTTTTCGTGCTATACAAATAGGCACATTTACAGCCATTTCATTCCTTTAGTGTTTTAAATGCTATTTACGCTATTATATTTACTTGGGAGCTTATTCAGCGGTTTATGTTTTACTACTCTATGATTTGTTTTTCTTTCTTAGAATATAATTGGGCTTCTTTATTACCAGTGAGAAAAGTGCAGAATCTAAAGGAAACAAGAGAGAAATTACAATTTGGGAGAAAGTTATCACTAATGCTGTATAAAGAGATTGTAGAGAGCAATAATGAGTAATTCGGCATAATGTTTTGCTAGAAAATAATGATGACATAGAAGTTTATTGTAGAGGCGGCAAATAAACACAAGTTTGCCATTGGCTCTGCCTGGTGAGAATAGATGATAAAACAATATTTTTCTGGTATTTTCAGAGATGCCTGCTGACGAGTGTTTAACTAGTTAAATTGGTGCAAAAAAAAATGTAATGCAACGGGGTAGGAAATGCTGAACCTGTTTACATAAAAGAGAGGTTGATAGGTAATACACATCAAATATTGTAAAGAGGCAATGATGATAAGATAACTAGTGATTAAAGGCAACTGCATTACATCTTTTCACCACTTTGTCTGGACACTGAGTACATCCAAAACTATCAGCAACTTCAATGTCAATTTTGTGTATAAAACTGCAGGTACAAAAAAAAAATCAGGAATTTTGTAAAATGAACATTTATAATTGAGCAATATTTTTTTTTTTCCTTGTCTGCACTGAATCAATACGGTCAAAGCTCCAGCAGTTCCTGATACAGGCTTTAAAATGAACAGGCAAGCATAAAGTAGAAAGATACAATCTTGACTGCTTGCAGCTGCCACTAGGGGAGCTGTGGAGCTGGCTGCATACAGATTTATTACAGAGTTCTATGGGAGCTGTTTAACCCCTTCATGATCTTGTGACCTTTCTCCCCTTCTTCCAAGAGCCATAACTTTTTTTATTTTTGCATCAATATAACTGGGCTTGTTTTTTTGCTTGATTTTTTGCGAGACGAGTTTCACTTTTAATTTAACCATATGGCATACTGGAAAATGTGAAAAAAAATTCCAAGTGCTGTGTAATTGCAAAAAAAAGTAATTTTCATTAACTATGCTCACTGCACAGTAAAACTGACCTGGAAACAGGGCCGGACTGGGACTAAAATTCAGCCCTGGCATTTGAAGTCACACAGGCCCACTTGTCGCATGGTGACTGTATAATATCTTTGTACACTTGTAGGCTACAAGAAGTGAGGGGAGTGTAACACGACTATATAACATATAATTACAGCTGTATCCAGCATTACAGCTCAGTCCCCATAGAATGTAATACAGCACAGCCCCCATAGACTATAATACAGCACAGCCCCCATAGACTATAATACAGCACAGCCCCCATAGACTATAATACAGCACAGCCCCCATAGAATGTAATACAGCACAGCCCCCATAGAATGTAATACAGCACAGCCCCCATAGAATGTAATGCTGCACAGCCCCCATAGAATGTAATGCAGCACAGCCCCATAGAATGTAATACAGCCAGCCCCCATAGAATGTAATGCAGCCAGCCACCATAGAATGTAATGCAGCACAGCCCCATAGAATGTAATACAGCCAGCCCCCATAGAATGTAATGCAGCCAGCCACCATAGAATGTAATGCAGCCAGCCACCATACAATATAATGCAGCACAGCCCCATAGAATGTAATGCAGCACAGCCCCATAGAATGTAATGCAGCACAGCCCCATAGAATGTAATGCAGCACAGCCCCCATACAATATAATGCAGCAGAGGCCCATAGAATGGAATGCAGCACAGCCCCATAGAATATAATGCAGCACAGGCCCATAGAATATAATGCAGCACAGGCCCATAGAATATAATGCAGCACAGGCCCATAGAATGGAATGCAGCACAGCCCCATAGAATATAATGCAGCACAGCCCCATAGAATATAATGCAACACAGGCCCATAGAATATAATGCAGCACAGGCCCATAGAATATAATGCAGCACAGGCCCATTGAATGGAATGCAGCACAGCCCCATAGAATATAATGCAGCAGAGGCCCAAAGAATGGAATGCAGCCAGCCCCATAGAATATAATGCAGCAGAGGCCCATAGAATGGAATGCAGCCAGCCCCATAGAATATAATGCAGCAGAGGCCCATAGAATGGAATGCAGCCAGCCCCATAGAATATAATGCAGCAGAGGCCCATAGAATGGAATGCAGCACAGGCCCATAGAATATAATGCAGCGCAGGCCCATAGAATATAATGCAGCACAGGCCCATAGAATATAATGCAGCACAGGCCCATAGAATATAATGCAGCACAGGCCCATAGAATATAATGCAGCACAGGCCCATAGAATATAATGCAGCACAGGCCCATAGAATAAAATGCAGCACAGGCCCATAGAATATAATGCAGCACAGGCCCATAGAATATAATGCAGCACAGGCCCATAGAATATAATGCAGCACAGGCCCATATAATATAATGCAGCACAAGCCCATAGAATATAATGCAGCACAGGCCCATAGAATGGAATGCAGCACAGTCCCATAGAATATAATGCAGCAGAGGCCCATAGAATGGAATGCAGCCAGCCCCATAGAATATAATGCAGCAGAGGCCCATAGAATGGAATGCAGCCAGCACCACAGAATATAATGCAGCACAGGCCCATAGAATGGAATGCAGCACAGCCCCATAGAATATAATGCAGCAGAGGCCCATAGAATGGAATGCAGCACAGCCCCTTAGAATATAATGCAGCACAGCCCCATAGAATATAATGCAGCACAGGCCTATAGAATATAATGCAGCACAGGCCCATAGAATATAATGCAGCACAGGCCCATAGAATATAATGCAGCACAGGCCCATAGAATGGAATGCAGCACAGCCCCATAGAATATAATGCAGCAGAGGCCCATAGAATGGAATGCAGCCAGCCCCATAGAATATAATGCAGCAGAGGCCCATAGAATGGAATGCAGCCAGCCCCATAGAATATAATGCAGCACAGGCCCATAGAATGGAATGCAGCACAGCACCATAGAATATAATGCAGCAGAGGCCCATAGAATGGAATGCAGCCAGCCCCATAGAATATAATGCAGCAGAGGCCCATAGAATGGAATGCAGCCAGCCCCATAGACTATAATGCAGCAGAGGCCCATAGAATTGAATGCAGCCAGCCCCATAGACTATAATGCAGCAGAGGCCCATAGAATGGAATGCAGCCAGCCCCATAGACTATAATGCAGCAGAGGCCCATAGAATGGAATGCAGCCAGCCCCATAGACTATAATGCAGCAGAGGCCCATAGAATGGAATGCAGCCAGCCCCATAGACTATAATGCAGCAGAGGCCCATAGAATGGAATGCAGCCAGCCCCATAGAATATAATGCAGCAGAGGCCCATAGAATGGAATGCAGCCAGCCCCATAGACTATAATGCAGCAGAGGCCCATAGAATGGAATGCAGCCAGCCCCATAGACTATAATGCAGCAGAGGCCCATAGAATGGAATGCAGCCAGCCCCATAGACTATAATGCAGCAGAGTCCCATAGAATGGAATGCAGCCAGCCCCATAGACTATAATGCAGCAGAGGCCCATAGAATGGAATGCAGCCAGCCCCATAGACTATAATGCAGCAGAGGCCCATAGAATGGAATGCAGACAGCCCCATAGACTATAATGCAGCAGAGGCCCATAGAATGGAATGCAGCCAGCCCCATAGACTATAATGCAGCAGAAGCCCATAGAATGGAATGCAGCCAGCCCCATAGAATATAATGCAGCAGAGGCCCATAGAATGGAATGCAGCCAGCCCCATAGTATGGAATGCAGCAGAGGCCCATAGAATGGAATGCAGCCAGCCCCATAGTATGGAATGCAGCAGAGGCCCATAGAATGGAATGCAGCCAGCCCCATAGTATGGAATGCAGCAGAGGCCCCCCCATAGCTCCACAATCCAGTCAGACTCATCACTCATTGATAAAAAAAACAAAAAACAAAACACTACTCACCTTTCCTCCTGCCCCGCGCTGCTCTGGCTCTGGTCTCAGCAGTCGCAGTCTGCCCGCCCGGTCACACAGCAGGTGCGCGATGATATGACGTCATCGCGCACCCGCAGTGTCAGCGGCAGGCAGAGCGGGGAATGATGGGAGAGGAAGCCTCAGCAGACGCTCTCTCCTCCATCATTGCATTCAACTGTACCGGTGTCTATGACGCCGGTATAGTTGAATGCGGGGCCGGGAGTATGCCGCGACAGCGTGGGGAGTGTGCCGACAGCGGCACACTCGAGCGGCCCACTACTGCCATCGGCCCTTCTGGCATTTGCCAGAACTGCCCGATGGCCAGTCCGGCCCTGCCTGGAAATATGATTCTGAAGGTCAGTACAAGTACACAGATACCAAACATGTATAGTTTTTTTATTTAAGTGGGATCTCTGGCTGGATGAGGGTTTGTGCTGATATTTTTATTCATACCATTTTGATTGCCTCTGTCACCTGACTGTAGCTTTCCCTGGATTTCCTGGATTACTTCTAATGGTGACGATGAAGGGACCAAGTACCTTGCCGAGCTCCTGGATCAGCCATTATCTGACCCCTCTCCCACCCAGGGAAGTGGGGAGCAGTTGTATATAAGAGTGCACAAACCATACAAACAGGGGAAGACGCATGGCCACCATCAGGGCATTACTGCCCTTCTGGCATTTGGGGCCCAGTGAGGAGGGAGGCCCGGTCCTAGCCCCCTCCTCACTGAGCCTCAAGGGCAGGATTTGGCAGTTCGCTCAGTAACTGAACATGAGGGGCAGAATGGAGACATGTGGGGTGCAGGTTGGAGACATAAGGGGCAGGATGGAGATAAAAGGGGGCAAAAGGAAGACATATGGGGGCAGGATGGAGAAATGAGGGGCAGGATTAAGGTATATAGGGAGGGGGCAGGATGGGAAGAAATATATGAGGCCAGGATGGGAGGACACATGGGAGCAGGTTGGAGACACATGGGGCAAAGAATGAGACACATGGGGGATGGGGAAGATATTACAGGAAGGTGCCAAGATGTGGGACATTATTATCGAGAAGAGGCTAATTAAGGGGTATTATTACTGCTGTGATGTATGTTATTTTTGAGGATACTGTTTCAGTGCGAGGGGTCCAGTTAATGTGCAGGGTAGCACTGTCTCTTTTTTTCTTCATCTGGAGCAGTGTAGACGTTGGGGGAAAATTTGGGAATGTGCTCTAGATAACTGTATTATTTTTTTTGCAGAAACGAGTCCTGGCTAGAAGAAGTGATGGCGTCTGCACTGGATGAAGAAGCAAAGCAAAGATGAATGACTTCAACTAGAGATGTCACCAGTGAGTCACTGTGTTACCTGTACAATGACGCTATACACTATATACAGAGCTACTGTGTGTAATGTCACTGGTGATCACTGTATTACTTGTACAGTGACACTATACACTTTATACAGGGCTCCTGTGTATAACGGTATTTATGGTAATATTATATTGTGTCTTTTTTATTAAAGTCTAGCATTGTAGTATTCAGTCACTATGTGGTTGTAATATGTGGTCTAGTCATGGTGTGGGGGTATTTTAACCTTGTATGTAGTATTATTTGGTCACTATGTGGTGGTAATATGTGTTCTGGTCATGGTGTGGCGATATTTGTCCCTTTTATGTGGTATTATTCTGTCACTATGTGGTGGCAATATGTGGTCCAGCCATTGTGTGATGGTATTTGTCCCTTGTATTTTGTATTAAAAAAGTCAAATGAACCTCCTTCCCTTCCGGGCCCTGCCATGCACCCAAACAGTAGTTTTCCCCCACATATAGAGTATCGGAGTACTCAGGGTCTATTTTTTCCTTTAACCCTTGTGAAAATAAGAAGTTTGGGTGTAAAGTTAAATTTTTGTGAAAAGTAAAATGTTCATTTTCTCCTTCCACATTCTAAAAATTCCTGTAATGGACCTGAAGGGTTAAAAAACTCATTGAATGTGGTTTTGAGCACCTGTAGGGGTGCAGTTTTTAGAATGGTGTCACTTTTCGGTATATTCTGTCATATAGGCCCCTCAAAGTCACTTCAAATATACTGTGGTCCCTATATAAAATGGTGTTGTAAATTTTGTAGAAAAAATTAGAAATCGCCGTCAACTTTTAACCTTTATAACGTCTTAACAAGAAAAGTATGGTTCACAAATTGTACTGATGTAAAATAGACATGTGGGAAATGCTGTTTTTAACTATTGTGTGTGACATCACTCTGATTTAAGGGCAAAAAAACCTAAAAGTTTGAAATTTGCAAAATGTTAAAAATTTTCTCCAAATTTCCATTTTTTCCACAAATAAATGCAAGTCAAATAAATGTTACCACTTTCATGAAGTATAATATGTCACAAGAAAACATTCTCAGAATCAGTGGGATCCATTAAAGCGTTCCAGAGGTATTACCGCACAATGTCAAAAATCACACAATAGAGAGGTTTCCTACAAATGAGAGAAAGTAGTGATATTTTTTTCTTATTGAATCCACTTGTATTTAGAATCTGAGACTTTGTGTTCCAATAATTTATAGAACAGCTTGGAATGCCATTGCCATGGTGACCACTATTACCAGGCATTGTTTACATATGAATAATTACAAGTATACAGAATAGACTGGTTTTATGCTTACGATAAATTGTGCCCATGTGTTTTACTGCTGGTACCACAATCATAAAACTATCAAGACAAGTGATCAATGGAAGCTCGTAGATGGTCCCATAAGGCCACCAGATGTGTTGCACATTGACAAGATGCATACAAAACCCTTGTATTTTGTCTGTACTTAATGACACCCAGACTTTCCACTATTTCTATATACTAGAAGTTTTTATTTCAGTTCGTGCTATAAATCTAGAGCATTCGATTCTGCAATTGTTTGCTGTTTACAGTATGGCGTCGTGTCATTTTACTCTTGCTGCAAGATTACTGATTCCATTTTCCCCACTTATTGCCAGTTGTAATTACCTTTTAGGGTCTGCACAATTTGCTCTCCTACATTCACTGTTTTCTATTCTAAAAGCTGCCTAAAAAAAATATGACTCTTAGAGGCTGCACTAAAAAAAATAACTTCTTGTACAAAGCAAGACTACAGGAACATGAGCAAATGTTACTCTGCGTCTATAATGATACTGGACATAAAAATCCTAATCTTAGAAACAGGTAAAAATACAAGTTGAAGGAGTGTCTATACACTATATTTTTTATATTAAT
The DNA here is from genome assembly GCF_051348905.1 of Ranitomeya variabilis. Lineage (NCBI taxonomy): Eukaryota > Metazoa > Chordata > Amphibia > Anura > Dendrobatidae > Ranitomeya > Ranitomeya variabilis. Next base: position 74,373,100 of record NC_135233.1, read on the forward strand.
TATTGAACAACTCTTAAACCAATAAAAAAATCCATAAAACATAATGGGGAGATTGATTAATACCATGTAAAGTACTCTGGTCTTTAAAAGAAGCTGGCGTAAGATGTGCCCGATATATTCAGAGCCGGACACCTCTTCATAGATCAATCCCATTGCAGGCTGCGCGTGCCTCAGATTTGTATTTTAATTTTCTGGTATATATTATTTTACATTTGTCGAACGGCTTAATTATCTAATTGAGATAACTCCTTTTTATTTGCCCTATTAGGGAATTTGGAGGCAATAAAGGGGGCTTCCCTTTTTGAATTTGCTTGTACCCTGTAACCTGCATCAGAAGACAGGAGGTGAATAAAGACCCATCCAACAAAAATTGTGCACTGAAAAGGGGCAGGGGCAGTTTTTAAGCTGATCCTGTGTAGTCTTAGTACTGAGCTAAAGGGGAAAACCAGCTGGACAATGTTCCCAGAGGGCTGTCAGAAATGTATGTAATTCATGAGCATTGGAGCGTTCAGCTCATACTGCCTTACACACAGATTTTTGCACGCTATTAATATTATTATTCATTTTTATAGCGCCATTTATTCCATGGCGCTTTATATGTGAAAAGAGGGGCATACATAGACAAGTACAATAAACATGAGCAATACAAGGCACACAAGTACTGTACAGGAGGAGAGAGGACCCTGCCCGCTAGGGCTCACAGTCTACAGGGGATGGGTGAGGATACATTAGGAGAGGGTAGAGCCGGTCGTGCGGCGGTTATGATGTGGCTATGAGCATCGGTAGACATTATAACAAGTTAATCAGAGATTGTTTATCGGCCCTAATACCCAAGCTCATTCAAACTGGGGACAAACGATCCTAAAACAATTTTTTTAGTCCCCGTACTGTTCTCATTTTGTCAGCAGCTGTTTTAGTGGATAGATGTGTTTCTACTAATAATTTATTTTTAAGTCTGCATTTAATATGCTACCAATTGATGATCAAGTGCCACCAATGTCCGTGTGTCAATGATTAGGATATTTTTATCTAGTTTGTTAGTTGCTGAGATGTTACAATATATATATATATATATATATATATATATATATATATATATATATATATATATATATATATATATATATATATATACAGTACAGACCAAAAGTTTGGACACACCTCATTTAAACATTTAAAGATTTTTCTGTATTTTCATGACTATGAAAATTGTACATTCACACTGAAGGCATCAAAACTATGAATTAACACATGTGGAATTATATACTTAGCAAAAAAGTGTGAAACAACTGAAATTATGTCTTATATTCTAGGTTCTTCAAAGTAGCCACCTTTTGCTTTGATGACTGCTTTGCACACTCTTGGCATTCTCTTGATGAGCTTCAAAAGGTAGTCACCGGGAATGGTCTTTCAACAATCTTGAAGGAGTTCCCAGAGATGCTTAGCACTTGTTGGCCCTTTTGCCTTCATTCTGCGGTCCAGCTCACCCAAAACCATATCAATTGGGTTCAGGTCTGGTGACTGTGGAGGCCAGGTCATCTGGCGTAGCACCCCATCACTCTCCTTCTTGGCCAAATAGCCCCTACACAGCCTGGAGGTGTGTTTGGGGTCATTGTCCTGTTGAAAAATAAATGATGGTCCAACTAAACGCAAACAAAATGGAATAGCATACCGCTGCAAGATGCTGTGGTAGCCATGCTTGTTCAGTATGCCTTCAATTTTGAATAAATCACCAACAGCGCCACCAGTAAAGCACCCCCACACCATCACACCTCCTCCTCCATGCTTCACGGTGTGAACCAGGCATGTAGAGTCCATCCGTTCACCTTTTATGCATCGCACAAAGACACGGTGGTTGGAACCAAAGATCTAAAATTTGGACTCATTAGACCAAAGCACAGAATTCCACTGGTCTAATGTCCATTCCTTGTGTTCTTTAGCCCAAACAAGTCTCTTCTGCTTGTTGCCTGTCCTTAGCAGTGGTTTCCTAGCAGCTATTTTACCATGAAGGCCTGCTGCACAAAGTCTCCTCTTAACAGTTGTTGTAGAGATGTGTCTGCTGCTAGAACTCTGTGTGGCATTGACCTGGTCTCTAATCTGAGCTGCTGTTAACCTGCAATTTCTGAGGCTGGTGACTCGGATAAACTTATCCTCAGAAGCAGAGGTGACTCTTGGTCTTCCTTTCTTTGGGCGGTCCTCATGTGAGCCAGTTTCTTTGTAGTGCTTGATGGTTTTTGCCACTGCACTTGGGACACTTTCAAAGTTTGCCCAATTTTTCGGACTGACTGACCTTCATTTCTTAAAGTAATGATGGCCACTCGTTTTTCTTTACTTAGCTGCTATTTTCTTGCCATAATACAAATTCTAACAGTCTATTTAGTAGGACTATCAGCTGTGTATCCACCAGACTTCTGCACAACACAACTGATGGTCCCAACCCCATTTATAAGGCAAGAAATCCCACTTATTAAACTTGACAGGGCACACCTCTGAATTGAAAACCATTCCCGGTGACTACCTCTTGAAGCTCATCAAGAGAATGCCAAGAGTGTGCAAAGCAGTCATCAAAGCAAAAGGTGGCTTCTTTGAAGAACCTAGAATATAAGACATAATTTCAGTTGTTTCACACTTTTTTGATAAGTATGTAATTCCACATGTGTTAATTGATAGCTTTAATGCCTTCAGTGTGAATGTACAATTTTCATAGTCATGAAAATACAGAAAAATCTTTAAATGTGAAGTTGTGTCCAAACTTTTGGTCTGTGCTGTATATATATATATATATATATATATATATATATAAATATATATATACATACACAAACATTATTTATTTATTTTACTTATATAGCACCATTAATTTCCACTGCACTTTACAGACATTATCATCACTGTCCCCATTGGTGCTCACAATCTAGATTCCTTATCAGTCTGTCTTTGGAGTATGAGAGGAAACCCACGCAAACATGGGGAGAACATACAAACTCCTTGCAGATGTTGTCCCTGCTGGGATTTGATCCCAGGACCCCAGTGCTGCAAAGCTACCATGCTAACCACTGAGCCACCGAGATAAAACAGAATTGTGCATTTACATGAACACAGGATATCCACTGTTGCTTCACATGTAAAAATCATGCGTTAGTTTAGAGTTTTGATCAAATTTGTGTAAGCCCATCAGTCACCATCAACAATATGCCCTCCTTTAGATGGAACCCTGATTTTTACAGACTCCCCTTCATGTGCCTAGGCTTATAATGATCTGAAATATAGAGAAATGTTGTCACTGTACTGTGAGATAACATTATGACTTGCTGGGTTATGATTTGTCATCACTCATCAGTGCTATGCACTGGGATAAATAACATGACTACAATTTTAATAATAATAATAATTTTTTTATTTATATAGCGCCAACATATTCCGCAGCGCTTTACAACTTATAGAGGGGACTTGTACAGACAATAGACATTACAGCATAACAGAAATCACAGTTCAAAAGATACCAGTAGGAATGAGGGCCCTGCTCGCAAGCTTACAAACTATGAGGAAAAGGGGAGACACGAGAGGTGGATGGTAACAATTGCTTCCGTTATTTGGACCAGCCATAGTGTAAGGCTCGGGTGTTCATGTAAAGCTGCATGAACCAGTTAACTGCCTAAGTATGTAGCAGTACAGACACAGAGTGCTATTAACTGCTTAAAGTGTATGAGAACATTATGAGAGGAACCTGATTATGTTTTTTTTTGTTTTTTTTTTGAATGGGCCACACAGGGATAGTTAGGTTAATGCGTTGAGGCGGTAGGCCAGTCTGAACAAATGAGTTTTTAGGGCACACTTAAAACTGTGGGGATTGGGGATTAATCGTATTAACCTAGGTAATGCATTCCAAAGAATCGGCGCAGCACGTGTAAAGTCTTGGAGACGGGAGTGGGAGGTTCTGATTATTCAGGATGCTAACCTGAGGTCATTAGCGGAGCGGAGGGCATGGGTAGGGTGGTAGACTGAGACCAGAGAGGAGATGTAGGGTGGTGCTGAGCCATGGAGTGCTTTGTGGATGAGGGTAGTAGTTTTGTACTGGATTCTGGAGTGGATGGGTAGCCAGTGTAATGACTGGCACAAGGTAGAGGCATCGGTGTAACGGTTGGTGAGGAATATGATTCTGGCAGCAGCATTCAGGACAGATTGGAGCGGGGAGAGTTTGGTAAGAGGGAGGCCGATTAGTAGAGAGTTACAATAGTCCAGACGAGAATGAATATGTGAGACAGTAAGAGTTTTTGCAGAGTCGAAAGTAGGAAAAGGGCGAATTCTAGAAATGTTTTTGAGATGCAGATAAGAAGAGCGAGCCAGTGATCAGATGTGGGGGGTGAATGAAAGCTCGGAATCAAGGATGACCCCAAGGCAGCGGGCATGTTGCTTTGGAGTAATGGTGGAATCACACACGGAGATGGCAATGTCAGGCAAAGGTAGGTTAGTAGAGGGAGAGAACACGAGGAGTTCAGTTTTTGACAGGTTCAGTTTCAGATAGAGGGAAGACATGATGTTAGAGACAGTGGTAAGACAATCACTGGTGTTTTCTAAAAAGGTCGGCATGATAACAGGAGAAGAGGTGTATAATTGGGTGTCGTCAGCATGGAGATGGTACTGGAAACCAAATCTACTGATTGTTTGTCCAATAGGGGCAGTATACAAAGAGAAGAGGAGGGGGCCTAGGACTGATCCTTGAGGAACCCCAACAGTAAGGGGAAGGTGAGAGGAGGAGGAACCAGCAAAACATACAGTGAAGGATCAGTCAGAGAGATAGGAGGAGAACCAAGAGAGAATGGTGTCCTTGAGGCCGATGGAGCTGAGCATAGTGAGGAGGAGCTGATGATCCACAGTGTCGAATGCTGCGGAGAGATCCAAGAGAATTAGCATGGAGTAGTGACCATTAGATTTAGCTGTTAGTAGGTCATTAGAGACTTTAGTGAGGGCAGTTTCAGTAGAGTGTAAAGAGCGGAAGCCAGATTGAAGAGGGTCGAGAAGAGAGTTATCTGAGAGATAGCGGGTAAGACGGGAGTGGACCAGGCGTTCGAGGAGTTTAGAGATGAAGGGAAGATTAGAGACAGGTCTATAATTAGCGGCACAATTTTGGTCGAGGGAGGGTTTTTTAAGTAACGGATGTATGATGGCATGCTTAAATGAGGAGGGAAAAATACCGGAAGTGAGGGAAAGGTTGAATAATTTTGTTAGGTGAGAGGTGACAGCCGGGGAAAGGGACTGGAGGAGATGTGACGGAATGGGGTCACTGGTGCAAGTGGTCGGGAGAGAAGATGCAAGGAGCCTGCTTATTTCTTCTTCTGTAACTGGTTCAAAGTCAGAGAGTAAACTAGATGCAGTGGGGGAGGGAGGACAGTGCATGGTATGAAGAGATTGGGAGATGATTTCCTGTCGAATGTGGTCAATTTTTTCTTTGAAGTAATTGGCCAGATCGTCAGCGCGGAGATCAGTGGTTGGGGCCTGCTCTCTTGTGTTGAGTAGGGACTGGAAAGTGTCAAAGAAGCGATTTTGCTAGAATACCACAAAAATAAATCTCAGTCAAATTAAATGAAGGCAAAAATCCACAAACACTACAAGAAATACAATTGTCTATACTGGGAGCAATCTCTAATGGTTCCCTCTATCAAAAGGATTTTCCAGCAGTTTCCTTTATCTCTATTGATAGTAATTTTTTGTGCGATCAACAAAATGCCTGTGTATCCCTAAAATACAGAATTTCACGCCATGTCTATAACTAGTTTCACTGATACTTCATATATGTCTGTTCTTACCAAATGTAAAGCGGACCATCGGCAATCCATTTATGTAAATGACACCGTCCTGGTAATCAGACACGTCAGGCCTTACTACCATCATATGGGTTCAGAAATGAATGATAAAAATCAATTACATTCTGGACTAAAGTGTCCTACTTTCTTCTGGCTCCGCTGAATTTTTATAATTACTTTCAGCTTCTGTACATTGCTACAACTTTCATGAAAGAAATCAATACAGATTTTGTTGTGGAAATGCTGCCAGCATGTAATAGGATCAGTGGATTTTCATCATGGGAGTTTTCAAATTAGTGGATCTGATAGGCTCAATCTATATCTGAACGGAGCGAAGTACGAGGCTGTTTATCAGGCTAACGAATATACAATGCTTTATATCTCACATTCTAATTTTTCATTGTTCCGTGTCCATAAATGTAATCAGAAGGGTGGCTTAATGCACCTGGGAGAGTTACAAACCAGTTTAAATCAGTCTTAACAGTGACGTTCAACGTAATTGTCAATTAAAATGATCTATATTATGTCTGGCAGGAGAAATGACCATGGATAGGAACATAAACTACAGAAAATATTATGTGCAAGTCTAACCAGCATTTGTAACCAGAAAATAAAATGAGATAATAGGTTTTTATATGAACTGTATGCTATGGATATACTGTAGGTTACAGTTAGATAATTTGTCGCACACTTGAAATTGTGATACGCCTGCGACGGGTGTGCCCGTTAGCTGTTTTTTCTTTACAGCCAAATCGTAGTTCTAAAACTTAGACAAGTCCCCTAAATTGATGCTTGCATATCGGGTCTGGTCTGGACTTTGCAATCTTGTGACTCTTACCCTATCAGAATGTCATGGATAGAATTTTAGCTAGAACATCAGCGAGTAGGGTCAGTCTAAAATAGCAGGTGATGTGCTACTCTGTCTCCCATTAGCTTCCCATATGGATTGTTTGGAAAAGCGCTGAACAAAGCCAACAGAATACAAAGTCTGACACTGTGACCCAACTCTTATTTTAGTAATAGGCCACCAATGCCTTGGATGAGACATCCTCCTAAAGTCTGAGGTCTATGAAAGTTTGCAGAAATATTGAGGAGCCAGAACAAGACTGACTTTGAAGGGAGATGAGTGTAATCAAGAAGTATCTCGGCAGTGGAGTGAAAAGACCGGCATTGCAATAGCACCTGTGGCCTAATTCCAGCTGAATGTAATTGCCCTTGGAACCTCGGGTTCACACCATGGAAAAAACAATTGAAGATACTTTAAAATTCCAATGAAAAACAGATGTTTTTAAGATTAAAGGGGTTGCTCCACCTTTATTTTTCATGAGCACTCTGCTCCTCAGCTTTTCGGCTACCTGCTTGGTTGACTATTCACATCATTGCCCTGCTAACCCAAGCCGTGTGCTCTTCTCTGCTTCTATATGAGGTGGCTTTGCCTCTCTGGCATCTAGAAGTACAGTGACACTGAAGCTGGCAGCGATCAGGAGAAAACATTGTGCTCCAGCGACCTGGTCAGCTTTAGTGCAATTGAATAGAGCTTGTAAGTGCTTAATTTCTGCCAGAGGTCAGTTACTTAAACAAGCTATAAATAAAATCATAACAAAAGAGCTGAACAGCGACAGCGAGGAACAACAAATTAATTGCAAATGTGCTTGATTTCTTCCTGTCTATCATTTGCTTCTTATTTTGAACATGGAAATAACCCTTTAAGGATGGCATTTTCCCATGCCTACTAATCAGAAGTGGCACCGGGATTGCCGGCAGGTAGAAAGAGGTATGCAGGTCTGCTAGCCATGGACTACCAATATGGCTACTGGACCAAGTACCTCTTTTTGCTGAACTGTTTTATCACCATATCTACAAATAGGTGGGAAATATTGTTTGTTGGAAAACTTCAGACATTGCAAATACACAGTACAGCAAATTTACAATGGAGGATGTCAGGAGAAGTTTCCTATTACCTGGGATCACAACCCTAGACTGAGTTAAATAAGAAAGTCCTGCGTGCCAACTCTACATGCAAAACTTACAACAAATTACTTTAATAGAGCTTTAAAGGAGCTGTCTTTTTCTAAGATGTTGATGATCAAAGTCAGATTGGTGGGAAGGGGCCTGACACCCAAATTTCTGGAGCTCCGCTTTCATGGACGTAAATTGGAGCAAAGCTGCGGTACCCAAGAACAGCCACTACACAATCTATGGAGCTCTGGTGTCGCGGCTCCATATAATGCAAATTTTGGTCAGCAGAGCGGTGGTGGTGCCTGGTGCCAAACCATCACCAATTTGATATTGATGACCTATACTTTGCATAGGTCATCAATATCCTAATCCCTGAACTGCCCCTTTAATGGGAGCTCTCTAATTTTCCACAGGGTAATCCCACTAGTGGTGGCTCTAAGTAGAAAGAATTTCATTATTTATCTCTATATGAAAGGAAGCAAGGAATGATGAAAACAATCTAATTCTAACTCCAACAAAGAATTTAGAATAAAAATAATTAAATTATAGGTACATGTTCTTGTCTCACTCCCAAACTATCAAATATATCAGGGTTTCAAACTGTTCAAGATTTTCACCATGTTCATGTAATTGCGTTTGGGGATCTTCCACTAAGATAAATTGTACATGGCAATTAATCTGCACTAACAAGAAATATTACAGGCAGAATTCTTGACATTAATATTGAAAGTCAACAGAGGAGAAGGATTAGTTTTTATAAATAATTATATAAAAACATAAATTAGGATGAATGCAACATTATAAATTATGATGAATAAATATAAATAGTGATGAATACAACTAGTTCAAAATATATTTAATGATGAATATACTCCTTTAAATATTTGGAAATGTAAAAGTTAAGTAAAAAAACTTCTTTGAATTAGATAGGTATGGAAGATTGCTGATGTCACCTCCATGTTGGAATGCTATGATTAGAGTTAGTGGTGCAGGAATATACTCATTTTGTACAAAGACACAGTTCTCTGCACTGCTAGTTATTGTAGATTGCTTGGATTTTTTTTCTTCTTTTATGTTAACTACTTTTGAGCAACTTTTTCAAGCGTTTCAGAAGGATATTTTTTACCGAGCTTTGTGCTCACTCTGCAACAAAAAGGCTGCATTTACCTGCATTTATACAGATGCTTCCCACAAAATTAGAATATCATAGAAAAGTTAATTTATTTCAGTTCTTCAATACAAAAAGTGAAACTCATATATTATATAGAGTCATTACAGAATGATCTATTTCAGGTGTTTGTTTCTGTAAATGTTGATGATTATGGCTTACAGCCAATGAAAACCCAAAAGTCATTATCTCATTAAATAAGAATAGTTAACAAAAAACACCTTCAAAGGCTTCCTAAGTGTTTAAAAAGGTCCCTTAGTCTGTTTCAGTAGGCTCCACATTCATGGGGAAGACTGCTGACTTGACAGATGTACAGAAAGCAGTCATTGACAGGTAAGCCACTTAAGGTAATTGCTAAAGAAGCTGACTGTTCAGAGTGCTGTATCCTGTATCCAAGCATATTAATGGAAAGTTAAGTGGAAGGAAAAAGTGTGGTAGAAAAAGGTGCACAAGCAACTGGGATAACTGCAGCCTTGAAAGGATTGTTAAGAAAAGGCCATTCAAAAATTTTGGGCAGATTTACAAGGAGTGGACTGCTGCTGGTGTCATTGCTTCAAGAGCCACCACACACAGATGTATCCAGAAAATGGGCTACAAGTGCCACATTCCTTGTGTCAAGCCACTCATGACCAATAGACAACGCCAGAAGCATCTTACCTGGGCCAAAGAGAAAAAGAACTGGACTGTTGCTCAATGGTCCAAGGTGTTGTTTTCAGACGGAAATAAATTTTGCATTTCATTTGAAAATCAAGGTCCCAGAGTCTGGAGGAAGAGTGGAGAGGCACACAATCCAAGCTGCTTGAGGTCTAGTGTGAAGTCTCCACAATAAGTGATGGTTTGGGGAGCATGTCATCTGCTGGTGTAGGTCCATTGTGTTTTATCAAGACCAAAGTCAGCGCAGCAGTCTGCCAGGAAATTTTGGAGCACTTCATGCTTCCCTCTGCGAACAAGCTTTTTGGAGATTGAAATTTCATTCTACAGTAGGACTTGGCACCTGTCCACACTGCTAAAAGTACCAACACCTGCTTTAAAAACAACAGTATCACTGTGCTTGATTGGCCAGCAAACTTGCCTGACCTTGACTCCATAGAGAAACTATGGGATTTTGTCAAGAGGAAAATGAGAGACACCAGACCCAACAATGCAGAGTAGCTGAAGGCTGCTATCAAAACAACCTGGGCTTCCAGAACATCTCAGCAGTGCCACAGGCTGATCGTCTACATGCCACGCTGCATTAATGCAGTAATTGATGTGAAAGGAGCCCCGACCAAGTAATGAGTGCATTTACTGAACTTACATTTCAGTAGGCCAACATTTCGGATTTTAAAATAATTTTTCAAGCTGGTGTTATAAAGTATTCTAATTAGCCCACATAATGACTTTTGGGTTTTATTGGCTGTAAGCCATAATCATCAACATTAGCCGAAATAAACACTTGAAATAGATCACTCTGTTTGTAATTACTATATATAATAGAGAAGGGAAGCCACCTTAACCAGCTTCTGAAAATAACTGGTGGAAAATTGCATGTTAGTTCTAAGCACTGTCCAATCAAAAGGTTGCAAAGAACACTCCAGGAAAAAAAATCTTGAAAATGAAAAATTTGTCAAAGACTGACCATAAGAGGAGCATTTCCTGAGTAGGTTTTGACTTGAAAAAAATTTAGTACTTGACAACCCCAAAAAAACATCTCAGCACATTGTCTAACAGTTCTAAGAAGATATTATCAAGAATTGGTATTTTAAAGGGAATACAAGTATTTACTGATACAGCCTTGGTAGAACAGCTGATAGAACTTTACGAGTTAATTAAAAACCCATACTTTAATGCCAACTGCCACTGTGTGTATCCACATACAAATATCAGTCAGGTAGACTTATGAATCTCACAGACTATTGACGATTTTATCACACACCACATGCATTAATGTTCCCATGCCATCCATTTCTATAGGCAGGACACAATTTACAGTCGGAAAAATCCTACCAGTTTATACCTACTTTATAACCTCTAATAAACAAAGTGGCTGTTTTCTCACTACATTCCATTTGTTTTTAGCTTTCCTTCTCTCAGGATCACAAAATGCAGTTCCTAGGGGAAATAAATTTCAGAATATGACCAATAAATCACACATATAGTTCAATCCCAACAGTAAATTTCAGTTATTGGAAAAGAGTGTGGCACATTCCTGAATACAACATCTTTTAGCCAACAAAACCAAGTTCAAGAAAGATGTTCTTTTGGCTTGCATGATTACATCTAATTAGGGATGAAGACTCATCAGGGGGTGTTTTCAGGTGTAACACTTCATAGGCTTTTCAGAGACATAAGGTTGAAGACAGAATGCCCTTAACTACCAAAGAGGTGTTTTAATGACCTAATAAAAATATGCCCTGGTGTGTCATGATGAAGGTTAAAGCAATTAGAGAATTAAGTGACTGTAGCCTTACCGTATGTTCAGGTTATAACAAAGTAGATTGCGGCAAATCAAGTTGAAATCTGGATAGTTATTGCTTTGAAGCAGATTTGTCTTTTTTCACTAGCCCATATTCAATCCTTAAATTTTTTTTTGTAGGATCACATGTATTATCTTTAATAAAAGACTTACAAAGGGGCAGTACGGTGGCTCTGTGGTTAGCACTGATGCTCTGCAGCACTGAGGTCCTGGATTCAAATCGCACCAAGGACTCTATCTGCAAGGAGTTTGCATGTTCTTCCCATATTTGTTTTAATTTTTTTCCACACTTTAAAGTCATACTGATAGGGAATCTAGATTGTGAGCCTCAATGGTGACAGCAATGCTGAAGTCTGCAATAGTGCTGTGCAATTAATGGCTCTGTATAAGTGGTGTGGTAGTTTGACTCACTCGGCTGCTCAAATAGGTAGTCACCGGAACACTTTCCGTCTAAGTTTTGAACTGGTTTATTAATAAAAAAAACATACTGCATAAACCAGTCCAAAATTAGGTAAACAAACATGGCCCTTCTGACATAATGGGAGAAATAAAGTGGCCTACAGTACAGTCTGTGTGGCTGTGGGGTTTGCCTGCTCAGGGTTAAAAAACAAACAAAAAAAAAAAAACAAGGTTCAGCTCTCTTTAACATGAGTACAGCTCTGGATATGTCATCTCCGTACCAGAGACACCGAATGCTGAATGAGTCCAAAGGCTCCACATTTACCTTCTGGAACACATCCTGGGGTGGAGATATTTTGAACAGCCTCCCACCCACTCTTCAGGTGTTCACCAAAAAAAAACAAGCCTATTATGGCCGATTAACCCTTCTTAGCACATAGCATACTGGAGCATACTTCTGGGTTCATATCACTGAGGCTAACATCCTCAGTAACACATATCTCCCCTCCAGTATTTTACCAGTGACCTTCTTACACATCCCCCCATCCAAAGCCAGGTTTTTTGGCACTATCAGTCACTAGCCAGTGAAGTGTTGACAGGGCATGTAGTTTCCCGGGCCTATGCTCCGCATGGAAGTTGAAATCCTGGACCTCTAGAAACCATCTAGTCACCCGGGCATTCTTCCCCTTTCTTCCCCTCATCCATCTCAGAGACGCATGGGCTAATGCTTGCCTGAACTTTCTGCCTAGCAGGTACTACCTCAAAGTGTCAATTGCCATTTGATGGCCAAGCATTCTTTCTCCACAATAGCATAATTCTTTTCATAGGAGCAAAGTTTCCTACTTAGGTATAGGGTTGGATATTCCTCACCATGTATTTACTAGAACAACACTGCTCCCAACTAGACCTCTGCAGCATCTGTCTGGACCACAAATTCCTTATTGAAGTCTTGTACGAACAAGACCGGCTGCTTACACAGTTAGAGCTTCAGCTCATGGAAACCATCTTCACTTCTGAAGATCACTTGGCCATCAATGTCTGCATTCCATTAAAGAGGAATGTGGCTGTCTTGGTGAAATTTAGGATAAACCGCTAATAGTATCCCTCAATTCCCAGAAACGCCCTGACCCGCTTATTCTAGATTGGTTGTGGCATATTTTGGATCGCCCCTCCGGATGATATAGCCTAAAGTGCACTTCTTTGGGTTTATTGTAAACCCCCGCCTTCCTGCTGACATGCAGTTATGCCTGAACCTTCTACAGATAACTTCCCCAATCTTGGCTCAAGATCACAATATCATCCAGGTAAGCCTACTTCTTGTGAGGAGCTAGCATCTGGTCCATGGACCTCTGAAATGTGGCTGGGGTTCCCTGCAGCCCAAAAGGCAGTCTGGTGCATTGGAAGCAGCCGTCAGGTGTAGAGAAGGCCATCTTCTCCTTGGCACTTTGGAACATGAGAGTTCCTGTACTCTTTTGTTAGATCAAGGGTGGTGATGTATCTGACTGATGTCGACACCTCATTCAGCTTCCTATAATCGTTACAAAACTGCCATTCTCCATTGGGCTTTGGCACAAGGACTATGACGCTGGACCAGCTGCTCTTTGACTCCTCCATGACACCCAGGATCAATGTTCTCCTCAACGCCTTGAAAATCATTTTGCGGCATGCTTCAGGGATTTCATATGGCTTCAGGTTTACCTGCACATGCAGTTCCATCAGGATTTTGTGCTCGACTACTTGTGGACATCCTGGAAAACAGGTCTCGGTTCTGTTGATGCCGTTTTCGGCACTGATGTTTCTGGGGTGGTGACATCCTTGACCTTGCCTTTGGGATTGGCCCCCAGGTTCCCTGTTTGCCACAGCTTCAGCAGATTGACATTATACACCTGGTAGGGTTTTCTACTCCCTGGCTGGAGAACCTTGCAGTCCAAATTTTGACAACATCGTAGGGCTTTTGGCTCTTAGACAGAAATTTACTTTTAACAGTGGGAATCATCACTAACACTCGATCTTCAGTGATAAACTGTCTCAGACTTGCCGACCGATTGTAGACTCTTGCCTGAGCCTATTGTGCCTGATGTAGGCTCTCTTTCACAATAAGCATCACATTAGCAATCCTTTCCTACATCTGGGCCACATGCTCGATGATGCTCCTAAGGGGTGTAATCTCTGCATCCCAGGTCTCCTTTGCAATATCCAGAAGTCCCTGAGGGTTCTGACCATGCAACAGCTTGAATGTAGAAAACTCCGTAGAGGCCTGTGGAATGTCCCTAATGGAAAACAGCTTCAGCCAACCTTCTCTATGACCTTGAGCAGGGGTCTGTTGAACTTCTCCACCAGGTCGTCCATCTGTGGATGGTACACTGATGTCTTAAGTCGCATAATTTGGAGGGCCTTACATAAATCCCTCATCACTTTAGATGTGAAAAGAGTTCCTTTGTCCACCAGAATCTCCTTTAGCTGGCCTATCCAGCAGTTTCTCAGTGGTACCGCCTAGTCCATGACCACCAGGATATATTGGTGCCCTCTGGTAGACTTAACCAGGGGTCTGACAGGATACATGACAGTGCAGTCAAAAGAGACCTCTATAATGTGTTATTGCACTAGGGAAGTGATAGACTGGAGCAGTTAGCTGGCAGGTGGAACAAGACCGGCAAGAGTTAATAATCTCTCAGTGACATCCAGGCCAGTAGAAACTCTGAAGTATATGCTCTTGGGTTTTGTCTATGCCTTAATGCCCACCCAGATCATGAGAATGAGCCACGTCTAACACCCTATACCTATCGGGCCCTGGTACTAACAGTTGCTTTATTACTTGCCCCCTCAGTTTAGTAACCCAATATAACAAGTCCTCATTTACCACAAAGTATGGAAACCTGTTGTTGGCCCCCAGCTTTTGAGCAACCTCATTTAGAACAGCAACATTATCAAATGCCTCTTTTAATGTAAGGTCCTTCATTTGAGCAGTCCAAAATTCCCTTCAGCACTCCCTGGCTCAGGAATGTCAGCCTCATGAATCGGGGCTATCACCAGCAAGTACACACGGGGAACTCATGCATTTCTGACTGCGATGGGGACTCTTTATGGTCGACCTGCTCTTATCTGAGTAACTTGGCCCCTCTGCCTTTCCCCATAAGTCCTAGAATAAGCTAAAGTCCCAAGCTTTTATAACTATTATAGTCTTCCTATACAAACTTACTCTCTTCACAAGGAGAAACTTTACCCCTTAGAGCCCCTGTCAGACATCTCTATCTCAGCCACACCAATGCATCTGCTTTGCACTGATCAGAAGCAACCACCCTGTAACACTTGTTTGCAAATTGAATTTCTGGTTTGGCAAAGTCAAGGGTCGATAATGACTTTTAGGATTGCTACCTTCAACAGGTATTCTGGATAGGATATTCAAGATGTCGACAATTCCGCGCCCCTCCAAAATCAGGCAAGGGAATGACAGAGTTCAGAAGAGTTGCATACTTTATTCAGGGCTATAAAACTACGCGACAGGACATCCACGAAACGTGTAGTTTTATAGCCCTGAATAAAGTATGCAACTCTTCTGAACTCTGTGATTCCCTTGCTTGATTTTGGAGGAGCGCGGAATTGTCGGCATCTTGAATATCCTATCGAGAATTTCTTGAAGATCCTTTGCGGGTCCGGTGCCATCTGTAGCCCTCCTATCATACTTACTATACAGTGGGGGAAAAAAGTATTTAGTCAGTCAGCAATAGTGCAAGTTCCACCACTTAAAAAGATGAGAGGCGTCTGTAATTTACATCATAGGTAGACCTCAACTATGGGAGACAAACTGAGTAAAAAAAAATCCAGAAAATCACATTGTCTGTTTTTTTAACATTTAATTTGCATATTATGGTGGAAAATAAGTATTTGGTCAGAAACAAACAATCAAGATTTCTGGCTCTCACAGACCTGTAACTTCTTCTTTAAGAGTCTCCTCTTTCCTCCACTCATTACCTGTAGTAATGGCACCTGTTTAAACTTGTTATCAGTATAAAAAGACACCTGTGCACACCCTCAAACAGTCTGACTCCAAACTCCACTATGGTGAAGACCAAAGAGCTGTCAAAGGACACCAGAAACAAAATTGTAGCCCTGCACCAGGCTGGGAAGACTGAATCTGCAATAGCCAACCAGCTTGGAGTGAAGAAATCAACAGTGGGAGCAATAATTAGAAAATGGAAGACATACAAGACCACTGATAATCTCCCTCGATCTGGGGCTCCACGCAAAATCCCACCCCGTGGGGTCAGAATGATCACAAGAACGGTGAGCAAAAATCCCAGAACCGCGCGGGGGGACCTAGTGAATGAACTGCAGAGAGCTGGGACCAATGTAACAAGGCCTACCATAAGTAACACACTACGCCACCATGGACTCGGATCCTGCAGTGCCAGACGTGTCCCACTGCTTAAGCCAGTACATGTCCGGGCCCGTCTGAAGTTTGCTAGAGAGCATTTGGATGATCCAGAGGAGTTTTGGGTAGAATGTCCTATGGTCTGATGAAACCAAACTGGAACTGTTTGGTAGAAACACAACTTGTCGTGTTTGGAGGAAAAAGAATACTGAGTTGCATCCATCAAACACCATACCTACTGTAAAGCATGGTGGTGGAAACATCATGCTTTGGGGCTGTTTCTCTGCAAAGGGGCCAGGACGACTGATCCGGGTACATGAAAGAATGAATGGGGCCATGTATCGTGAGATTTTGAGTGCAAACCTCCTTCCATCAGCAAGGGCATTGAAGATGAAACGTGGCTGGGTCTTTCAACATGACAATGATCCAAAGCACACCACCAAGGCAACGAAGGAGTGGCTTCGTAAGAAGCATTTCAAGGTCCTGGAGTGGCCTAGCCAGTCTCCAGATCTCAACCCTATAGAAAACCTTTGGAGGGAGTTGAAAGTCCGTGTTGCCAATCGAAAAGCCAAAAACATCACTGCTCTAGAGGAGATCTGCATGGAGGAATGGGCCAACATACCAACAACAGTGTGTGGCAACCTTGTGAAGACTTACAGAAAACGTTTGACCTCTGTCATTGCCAACAAAGGATATTTTACAAAGTATTGAGATGAAATTTTGTTTGTGACCAAATACTTATTTTTCATCATAATATGCAAATTAAATGTTAAAAAAAACAGACAATGTGATTTTCTGGATTTTTTTTTCTCAGTTTGTCTCCCATAGTTGAGGTCTACCTATGATGTAAATTACAGACGCCTCTCATCTTTTTAAGTGGTGGAACTTGCACTATTGCTGACTGACTAAATACTTTTTTGCCCCACTGTATGTGTTGTGCATACTCACAAAGTGTAAAGGTGAGAATTTTACCTTACAGTAAACCAATTGTTATTTTGGCAACTGCGCTATTGCGACCCTCTCTTAACCCTTTCTTCCTCCAATAGATGGCATAAGAGGTCCTCTTCCTCTCTGAAGAGGGTATACACAGGTCAAAGGATTTGCAAAGTTTTTTAAGGTGAAGACTGGTATCAAGGTGATGATTAGTGTTGAGCGATACCGTCCGATATTTGAAAGTATCGGTATCGGAAAGTATTGGCCGATACCGGCAAAGTATCGGATCCAATCCGATACCGATACCCGATACCAATACAAGTCAATGGGACTCAAGTATCGGACGGTATCCCTGATGGTTCCCAGGGTCTGAAGGAGAGGAAACTCTCCTTCAGGACCTGGGAACCATATTAATGTGTAAAATAAAGAATTAAAATAAAAAATATTGCTATACTCACCTCTCCGAGGGAACCGGCAGCGTTGTTTGCTTAAAATGCGCGCTTTTCCTTCCTTCCGTGACGTCACGGCTTCTGATTGGTCGCATGCCGCCCATGTGGCCGTGACGCGACCAATCACAGCAAGCCGTGACATAATTTCAGGTCCTTCTAGGCATTCAGTATTTTAAAATTACGTTCCGGCTTTGTGATTGGTCGCGTCGCGGTCACATGGGCGACGCGACCAATCACAAGCCGTGACGTCACGGGAGGCAGGAGACGCGCGCATTTTAAAATGCGCGCGTGTCCAGCCTCCCGTGACGTCACGGCTTGTGATTGGTTGCGTCGCCATGTTGGCCGCGACGCAACCAATCACAGGAAGCCGTGACGTAATTTCAGGTCCTTCAGTATTTTAAAATTACGTTCCGGCTTTGTGATTGGTTGCGTCGCGGCCAACATGGCGACGCGACCAATCACAAGCCGTGACGTCATGGGAGGCTGGACACGCGCGCATTTTAAAATGCGCGCGTCTCCTGCCTCCCGTGACGTCACGGCTTGTGATTGGTCGCGTCGCCCATGTGACCGCGACGCGACCAATCACAAAGCCGGAACGTAATTTTAAAATACTGAATGCCTAGAAGGACCTGAAATTACGTCACGGCTTGCTGTGATTGGTCGCGTCGCGGCCACATGGGCGGCATGTGACCAATCAGAAGCCGTGACGTCACGGAAGGAAGGAAAAGCGCGCATTTTAAGCAAACAACGCTGCCGGTTCCCTCGGTGAGGTCCAGGCTGCGTCGGAGAGGTGAGTATAGCAATATTTTTTATTTTAATTCTTTATTTTACACATTAATGTTGTTTCGATACCGATTCCCGATACCACAAAAGTATCGGATCTCGGTATCGGAATTCCGATACAGCAAATATCGGCCGATACCCGATACTTGCGGTATCGGAATGCTCAACACTAGTGATGATGATGATTTATGTGTTCCCAGATTTCACAATTACAAATTGCATAGTTGCAGGAAATTGTCTCCCTATGATCTTGGCAGTGGAGTGTATGTCTGACATAGTTGATACATAGTTTCAGTCTGTTGTGGTTATAAAATGAATAAATAATAGTGAAATGTAATATTTTTTGTATTGTAGTTTTCTTTTTTTTTTCAAAAGCCATCATGTATAACGGGTGCTATAGAGACCATATGTCATTTTCTCCAGTTCTGAATGTGGCTCTTTACTGCTTTGAAGAATGCAAATTAAAAGCGTCCGTTGCCTTTAGCCTTTTCAATATCACATCATGGATAACCCCGCACACATTATTCCGCTGTTAGCATAACAGTTTAATTATGTTTTCTAGTGGTCTCACTTGGAAATGAGGTTGAAATGAAGCAAAATCTAAAAATCTAAACTTCTAACACCAACATTACAGATATAATTAGAGCTTTCTAAGCAACTAATTGAAAGTGTCATTAAATTCCGTGGATTATGTGTGCCTCACCGCAGAACTAATACGATTGCCACGAACGTGTAGAAAAGAAAGTTGAACAGTCAAGATTTGTAATGCTAATACATTTTATTTACTGGTCTTGTCACAGAGCCAGGGGATCTTGACATTAACACAACAATCAGAGGTCCATGTGCTCAGCTGAATGATGGACTCATATGTACATTTTTTTGGCGGGGGGCTACAAGTGGTCATCCAAACTTCCGTTACTTTTATGCTCTTCTCCAAAAGGTAAGTTTACACCATTTGATCAGTGAGAAAATGTACTGTAACTTGATTAAATGTAAAAGGATATCCGGCACTCCAGATGTACAATGCAGAAAGTATAGCTTTATAAGAACTGCAATCCAATATGCTAGGTTTCAGTCTAACAATTTAATTTATTAATCTTCTCTAGTGCTTCTCTTGATTAGCTTTAAACTATGAGGAATATGAGTGTTTTTACTACCACTGCTGACACAAGACCTACTTGGGTAGTGAACAAAGGCAAAGAAAAATATCCCATCAGCTCCCAATGTCCAGATGTCATTCAATCAGGGTGTGGTGCAATGACAGAGACCACAGGCCGGCTCCTGGGTGAAAATGATCAGGTAGAATGCAGGAAGACATCCAGAAACCACAATGGAAAGGACTATAAAAACATTATTTATTAGCAACTATTAAAATATCTAAAAGGAAAAAAAACAGTAGGCCAACGCGTTTCGCACACTAAGGTTCGATATGATTTTGAGCCTTAGTGCTCAAAACATGTAGGACTAGTGTGTTTATTTTTTCCCCTTTTGATATTTTAATAGGTACTAATAAATAATGTTTATATAGTCTTTTCTAATGCAGATGCTGGATGTCTTCCTGCCTTCTACCTACTTGGCTAGTGGTTTTGGCTTTTGATTGATGTGGATGGAGGTCAGTGCCTCTGATATAAAGTTTATGAGCAACAGTTGATGTGATCTTGGCTATATAGAGATGGACTGTGAGTCCTATCAGATAGAAAGATCATTGATCATAGCTGGTAAAGTCCAGGCTAAATGAGACACCAGACACAAGCCAGGACAAGCATCAGTCAGAAATACCAAAAATTCTACATAAAATTGATTCACATTGAATTGATTTGCTCATCTCTACCATACACTGGAAGATGATTGAGAATGAGCATTCCTAAGAACTTTTGTTCATGAAAATCATGCAGTCAAAACACATTGTCAAACACCCAGGGAATTAACAAAATGCTTCCTCGTTTGGTGGAACGATCTTTTGGTCTGACAAAAGCTCATAATTCTCGACAGCGCATTGTCTTGTGTAAACAGGACCTGCACTACCAAGAAAAATAGCGGCCTATGCGCACTTAGATCGTTCAGCGTGCATCCTAAGCATGGTTGGCTTTAAAGAACGGCCAACCAGCAAACATTATGTCAGTTGGCGGACATTTAGCGCTAGCATTGCGCAGTGTAAATGCACGTTTATCTCATGTGACTGTCCGCTATTCCTTCCAACCTTCCCATACACATGCTGCTGGGCAGACCGTGAATATGTTTTCAATGGGGTGATAGCAATGGCATACCACATGTCTACCCTGTGAGAACAAAGATCAACCTGTCGCATTTTAAATGCCTTTTTTTTATTCTCCCAAAATTGATAATTTGGGATATCCCCATTCACATGCAATGGGGCGCCAGTCTCACCGAAATCATTGAGTTCAGCCAACATAATTGCAATGTGCTCGGCCCATAAAGCAGCGGCACAATTAGTTGCAGGTTCTTACGTTAGATGTTGTTATTGCACAAACCTATGTTGTCTCTACCAGCAAATAAGGCCTCGTACATAGAAGAATCCATTGTGTCATTTTATAGTTAGAGGAAAAGGACGATTTTTAACTTCCTTTAGGTCTCTGGATAAGAATAAATTCAGAAATGATGAAGGTAATAATGTTTGACAGTAATTTTTTGCAGTAACAGAGTTAGTCTTATTACTTATCTCAGAAAGCAGAATATTTTCGATGACAATTGTTAAATGTAACAAAGCATAAAGTAATCGTAAAAACATTATTTCAATAAAAAGAGTGTCGCTCTTACAATTCCATTTTATTTGGTGTGATTAATACACAACATAACGAAATAAAAAATGGGACAAACATAACGGAGCAATAAGCTGCCTGTAAAGTTTGTAAAAACACATAAAAGCCAAAAGCAGAGAAAAACAACAACAAAAATCTTTCTTATTCTCCAAATTCTTTACATTATAGCTTATTTGGGTTCTTGAAAACACAATTATAGCAGCGGGATTAGTGGGCTGACATATAATTCCCACTGAACTGATTGATCAATTCACGGTATGAATCATACAGAGATTTAGTGTAGGGTAGATCGTTCCAGGTATTGATTCAGATGCCTACAAGTAAAACTATTAATTATATCCTCTAACTTATGAAATCCAGAGGTCTAAAGTGATTCCTAAGTGTGACTATTTACTGTGCAATGCATTTTAAGCATCTTCTAAATCTATTATAAAAATGTATTTCGGAGGTAAGAATTCAAGTGGCTGAGAAGATAATTGTGCTTTGTAAGATGGATAAACTCAATGAATTTACTATTTTTTATTTCAGCAAATAATGAGGAATAACGTATGACTATATTGATATGTTATATGTGATATGTTATATTTTCCGGGGTATTCCAATCTTGGGTATATCTATAGGTGAAACCCACATCTATCTCAAATTCCCTCAATACTAAATAACAGAGATGAACGAACCCAAAGTTTAAAGTTCGGGGTTCGTACCAGAGAGAGAAATTTTCCAGCTCCAAAGTTCGGGACCCCATAAAGTACCTGACTATTCGTGGGGGACTCTGATCTGTTCTATTGCAAATAATCACCAGGTTTTTGCTACCGAATCTGAACGTAGTCAGTAAAGTAAGGGACATTTACCCTGATTCTATTGATGTGTCACTTACAGGGCTATTTGCTGTAATTTTTGTTAAATCACTGTTTTAGCAGCAGGAAATGATCACTACAGGATTAGTAAACCTGCTGCCATGAAATCCAACCCCTACCCCACCACTGATGGGCAACTTTCTGCCTATGCACAGTGTACACAAAAAGCTACCAATCAGTGTGTTGTTACACAGGGCTCAGCATTCGGGGAACTGCTAGATCTACAGTTAAAAACGGTTTTCATTAAAACTGCAGCAACTAGTAAAGAAAGTGATAAGTTGTTGGAATCAGGGTCTCTGCCACTTCACAATGCTGCTCTCAGAAAGAGTAGTATGCAAAAGGGATTCCCCTCATCAATAACAATAGTGGCTAAAACTCAAGCAAATGCTGAATGATAAGGGATGAAAAAAGCAGCCCAACAGAACAGAGTATATTATAGCCAAAAAGTTTATTATTAAAAAATACCAAATAAATAAGTGCATAAAAGTGCTGCTAAGAAGTTCAGGGGAAATATTGATAATAAAACCAACTATCAAGTCTAATGGTCTAATGTGGACCTGACTGTGTACATTCAGTGGACATGCATAAACTAGGCCTGGGAGGGCAGAAAATCCTTCCTTATATATAAACCTGGCTGTCTGACCATGCTATATGGGCCAAAACGACACAGTGGTCAACTTAAGTACAATCTAATAGTATAAGCAGATAAGGGCCATGTCCATTATAACATTGGCTGTCTGGCCAGAAGAGAAAGCATTAGTGATGAGAGAAGGTGCTCGGATTACGTGTCATCTGAGTATTTCGGGCATGCTCGGATAATATGTTCGAGTCCCTGCTGTTGCATATTTTTGCAGCTGTTAGACAGCCGCAACACATGCGGGGATTGCCTAACAAATAGGCAATCCTTGTCTAAAAGACGCAAAACATGCAGCCGCGAGGATTCGAGAATATTATCCAAGCACGCTCGTGATACTCAGATAACACCCGAGCAAATTCGTTCGAGTCCCTGCTTATTTGGCAAGCTTAGGCGCTTACGAATAAGCTACAGCTGGAACCCGGACACGAGTCGCCCAACAAACAGGCTCTCCATGCATGTGTTGTGACTGTCACACAGCCGCGACACATGCAGCTGATCAGCCGGCGCTCCATGTATCCGGGTTCCCTCTGTAGCTTATTCAATAAGCGCTATAGCTTGCCGAATATGCAGGGACCAGAACACATTCGCTCATTTCTAATGCTAACATGTAAAAATATAGATACTTGGCAAAGTAAAGCTTCTTATTTACCAATATAGTCCCCATACTTCTTAGGCATCTTTCACACTAGCGTCGGCACGGGGCCATTGCTATGCGTCGGCCTGACGTGCCGACGCGTGTTGTGAAAGTGAATGCCCGACGTGGGCAGCGGAAGCAGTGTTACGACGCTTCCGCTGCCCCATTGTAAGGTCCGGGGAGGAGGGGGCGGAGTTTCAGCCGCGCATGCGCGGTTGAAATTGGCGGACACGATGCGCAAAAAAAGTTACATGTAACTTTTTTGTGCCGACGGTCCGCCAAAACACGACGCAACCGTCGCACGTGTGGCCATACGTCGCAATGCATCGCTAATGTTAGTCTATGGGGAAAAAACGCATCCTGCAGACAACTTTGCAGGATGCGTTTTTTCTCCTAAACGGCACATTGCGACGTACAACAAACAACGCTAGTGTGAAAGTAGCCTTAGTAGCATCTTGTTTTTATGTACTTGCTATTTATTTATTTGGTATTTTCTAATAATGAACTTTTTATCTATATTATACTCTGTTCTTTTTGGCTGCTCTTTTCATGCCTAAGGATTAAGTGATCTACATCTACATGAAAGAGAAGCAAAATCCTGGTGACAGATTCCCTATTAAAGTCCTCCACACAAAAATGCATACAGAATAAGCAACAAGAAATGTGCTCTCCAAATGAAGTTGTGCAAACTGAAGGCACAACACAACACTGATGTAGGCAGAGGTAAATGTTGTCGATCACTCATGGCTGCCGCTTCACTTGTGATTCAGAACACATCCGGTGAAACATAGCAACACAAATAAGAGTCGAGTATCTGTAAAAAAGATCAGGATTCCACACAGGCGCTTCTGATTTGTCAGATAACCATTGCAATAGATTAAAAAAACTATATGTTATTAAAGTCCAACGCATTTATAAATTTATCAGATTCCATCCTCAGACCCATACACATTACTTAACCCCTTCAGCCCCCAAGCCTGTTTGCACCTTCCTGACCAGGCCAAATTTTACAATTCTGACCAGTGTCACTTTATGTAGTAATAACTCTGGAACGCTTCAACAGATCCTAGTGATTCTAAGACTGTTTTTTTTATGACATATTGCACTTCATGATAGTTGTAAAGAAAATTTGGAAAATTTTGGAATTTTAATTTTTTAATTTTTATGCCTTTAAGAGAATTAAGATACACAATATAGTTAATAAATAACATTTCCAAAATATCTACTTTACATCAGCACAATTTTGGAAACATAACTTTTTTTGTTAGGAAGTTTTAAGTGTCAAATTTTTCCTACAAAATTTACAAAACCATTTTTTGAAGGGACAACATCATACTTGAAATGACTTTGGAGGGCCTATATGAAAGAAAATACCCAAAAGTGACACTATTCTAAAAATTACACTCCCTAACTTCCTCAAAACCACATTCAAGATGTTTATTAACCAATGCAGGTGCTTCACATGAGTTAATTGAATGTGGATGGAAAAAATTAACATTTAACTTTTTTAACAAATTTTGGACCCAATTTTTATATTTTCACAAGGGAAAAAGGAGAAATTGTTGGACAACTTCTCTTGAGTACGCAGATACCACATACAGCTCTGTCAAAAATTAAGAGACCACCACATCAAATCCCTCTCATGGCCAGCCTAATCTCCAGACCTGACCCCATTGAAAATCTCTGGAATGTAATCAAGAGGATGATGGATAGTCACAAGCCATCAAACAAAAAGAACTGCTTATATTTCTGCACCAGAAGCAGTGTGAAAGACTGGTGGAAAGCATGCCAAGACGCGTGAAAGCTGTGATTAAAAATCATGGTTATTCCACAAAATATTCATTTCTGAACTCTTTCTGAGTTAAAACATTAGTATTGTTGTTTCTAAATGATTATGAAGTTGTTTTTTAAGCATTATTTGAGGTCTGAAAGCACTGTTTTGCTTGTTTTTTAATTTTGACCATTTTTCTTTTTCAGAAAAAAAATACAAAATATATTGCTTGGAAATTCGGAGACATGTTTTCAGAAGTTTATAGAAAAAAAGAACAATTTACATTTTACTCAAAAATATACCTATAAAGAGAAAAATCAGACAAACTGAACATTTTGCAGTTGTCTCTTAATTTTTGCCAGAGCTGTATGTGGGGGAAAACCACTGTTTGGGTGCATGGCAGGGCTCTCATGGGAAGGAGCACCGCTTGACTTTTTGAATGCAAAATTGGCTGGAATCGAGAGTGGAACCCATGTCACATTTGAAGAGCCCCTGATGTACACAAACTTATCTAGATGTGGGGTGAGCATCTTGAACCCCAAGGTGCTTCACAGAAGTTTATAACATAGAGCAGTGAAAATAAAAATTCACATTTGTTCTACAAAAAAGGATCTTTCAGCCCCAATTTTTTTTCTTTTTACAAGGGTAATAGGAGAAAAATGACCCTAACAATTATTGTGCAATTTCTCTTGAGTACACAAATACCCATATGTGGGAGGAAAAACACTGTTTGGACGCACTGCAGAGCTTGAAGGGGAAGGAGTACTGTTTGACATTTTGAACTCAAAATTGACTGGAATTGTGAACGGACCTCATTTAGCGTTTGGCAATCCCCTGATGTGCCTAAGCAGTGGTAACCCCCACAAGTGACCCCAATTTGGAAACTAGATCTCTCAAGGAATGTATTTAGATATGTGGTGGGCACTGTGAACCCCCACGGGCCTCGCAAAAAATTATAATGATGAGTCGTGAAAATAAAAAAAATCAAATTTTTCCCACAAAAATAATCTTTAACTTCAACTTTTTTTTTTTCAAGGGTAACAGGAGAAAATGGACCCCAAAATTTGTTGTGCAATTTACCATGAGTACACTGATACCCCATATTTGGGAGAAAACCACTGTTTGGGCGCACATGAGGGCTCAGAAGTGAATGAGTGATGTTCTGGAATGCAGACTTTGATGGAATTGTCTGCAGGCGTCATGTTGTGTTTGGAGAGTCCCTGATGTGTCAAAACAGTGGAAAACCCCCAAAAGTGGCCCTATATCAGAATTGATCTAATGTGTCCTCGTATGTTGTAATTTTATAATGTGGTGGCATTTGTAACTTGTGTAGAGTGCATCAGGTTGGCATACGTGAGTTGTGTAGTGTACGTCAGGTTGGTATATGTGAGTTATTTAAGTCAGAAATTAATTTAGTAGTCCATGGATGTGTGGTACTGTTTGAAGCATTCTTTTATACACAGGGTAGGTTTGTCCGGGCAGGCTTGTTGAGGCAGATGTCGCATTGATAAGTGCTGTCCTTGGGTAGCCTCCCACTTTGGGACCTTCTTTTTTAGTGCTTTGAGGGATTTCCCCCGGGAAATGTTGGCATGGTACGATACGAGCACCTTCAGTTCCGAAAATACTGTGGCCCGCTACAGCACTTGCCGAATAAACTGCAGAGAGATCCCGGATACATGGAGCGTGCCAGCTGTTCGGCGCCACAGCTGTATGTGTTGCAGCTGTGTCACTGTCACAGCACATGCATGGAGAGCCAAGCAAACAGGCGCTCTATGCATGTGTTGTGACTGTGACACAGCCGCAACACATGCAGCTGCAGCGCCGATCAGCTGATCAGCCGGTGCGCTCCATGCAGTTCCCTCCGCAGCTTATTCGGCAAGCACTATAGCTTGCTGAATAAGCGGGGACCTGAAGGAATTCACTCAACTCTAATTACTACCTCTTTGAACTGAAGGTAAGTACCGGTCTGGCCTGCACATGGTGATAGCGCAAAAATGTTGTACATTGCCATCTGTATGATGTGCATGATCAGCTTCTTATTCCACACCTTCATTTTCTCATGGCACTGCATGGCTGGAGGACTTGATCAGAGAGTTCAACTCGCTCCATGTTCTTGTTGTACCGAGTACACAGTCTGGTTTGATGACCTGTGTAGAGGTATCTCATACAGTGCTGGGGATGCTGCCATGACCATGTATGGTGGTCAAGTAAAGGATATCCCTCTTGTACTTGACCACCAGCATGTTGTCATTACATTGGGCTCTGCTCTCACCCTTTCTGAGCAACAGCCCAATTAGCGCTTAAGGGAGCTCTCTCTAATTTTTGTGGACAGTACCACTGGCTGTGGTAGCTCATGCAGAGAGGGACTTAAAGTGTGAGATTCTGGTATAAAAGTTATCTACATAGAGTAGATAACCTTGATCCAGCAGTGGGTGCCCCAAATCCCACACAATTTTCCCACTCACTCTCAGTAAAGGTGGGCATTCAGGGGGTTCAATCCCTTCCTAAACTTGTGGGTGTACCCTGAGGTACTCTCAGACAGTTTGTAAAGCTTAATTCTGTACTTGGACCTCTTACTGGGCAGGTATTGCAGGAATTTGAGCCTCCCCTTGAAATGGATTATGGACACATCCACGCAAAGTTGGCATCCTCTCCCTCAGTGTCAGTGCTGGAGGCAAGGAAAGCGTATGCCTCCTCCACTTAGCACTGCGTTTTATTCAGGTGTGTGTGAGTGCTTGGTGTAAACTTGTTTTTATTTAGAACAAACGTAGGATGCACGTCACGGTGCTGCATTAAAGATATGAATTATCCATATATCAAAGGTACATCTGACCATGATGTATGGATACATCCAAATTCGGGAACAGGTTAAACAAGAAACTTTCTCAATGAGACCTGCAGAAATTTAGCTTTTATCCAACTGTCCACTGCTATTGGAGTTTAGAAAATTTCTTAGCAAATGCGTGTGACAACTTTTGGAACTTCCATAAAAATGTGTAGAGGAAGGCATCTAAACCTTGTCATCTCCTGATTTCCGGCAACGCTAAACAGACCCTTCCTTTCCAGGTATTATGTGCAGGCCCTAATAGTGGGACAGTGTCGGGTATCACATGGTGCTCGAATTCCTGTAAGTGAATTATCTGATCCAGGCACAGAGAGAGGGAGAAAGGAAAATTTCAGTGCTCGATCAACATTACTACTGACCTATTAATTCCTTGGCTCCAGTGGTCTACTCTCTACCTTCCCTGCATGACCATTGCATCCCTACTGCATCCACCATTTGGCTGGTGCAGTCATGACAAAACTGGAAGAGATGGAAAAGGGACTGGTGGGGGACCTGACTAACAAAGTGGAAGAGTGGCATTTGGGTATAGGTGAGCATATGCTATAATTTATAGCAAACTCAGGCTATACAGTGCCTTGCAAAAGTATTCGGCGCCCTGGAACTTTTCAACCTTTTCCCACATATCATGCTTCAAACATAAAGATATCAAATGTACATTTTTGGTGATGAATCAACAACAAGTGGAACACAATTGTGAAGTTGAACAAAATTTATTAGTTATTTTAAATTTTTTTGGAAATTCAAAAACTGAAAAGTGTGGTGTGCAATATTATTCGGCCCCATTACTCTCAGTGTAACAAACTCACTCCAGAAGTTCATTGTGGATCTCAGAATGATCCAATGTTGTCCTAAATGCCTAATGATGATAAATATAATCCACCGGTGTGTCTCTGTATAAATGCACCTGCTCTGTGATAGTCTCAGGGTTCTGTTTGAAGCACAGAGAGCATCTTGAAGACCAAGGAACACAACAGGCAGGTCCGTGATACTATTGTGGAGAAGTTTAAAGCCGGATTTGGATACAAAATGATTTCCAAAACTTTAAACATCCCAAGGAGCACTGTGCAAGTGATCATATTGAAATGGAAGGAGTATCATACCACTGCAAATCTACCAAGACCTGGCTGTCCCTCTAAACTTTCATCTCAAACAAGGAGAACACTGATCAAAGATGCAGCCAAGAGGCCCATGATCACTCTGGATGAACTGCAGAGATCTACAGCTGAGGTGGGACAGTCTGTGCATAGGACAAGAATCGGTTGTACACTGCACAAATCTGGCCTTTATGGAAGAGTGGCAAGAAGAAATCCATTTCTCAAAGATACCCATAAAAAGTGTCATTTAAAGTTTGCAACAAGTCACCTGGGAGACACACCAAACATGTGGAAGTAGGTGCTCTGGTCAGATGAAACCAAAATCAAAGTTTGTGGCAACAATGCCAAATGATATGTTTGGCGTAAAGGCAACACAGCTCATCACCCTGAACACACCACCCCCACTGTCAAACATGGTGGTGGCAGCATCATGGTTTGGGCCTGCTTTTCTTCAGCAAGGACAGGGAAGATGGTTAAAATTGATGGGAAGATGGATGGAACAAATACAGGACCATTCTTGAAGAAAACCTGTTGGAGTCTGCAAAAGACCCGAGACTGGGACAGAGATTTGTCTTCCAACAAGACAATGATCCCAAACATAAAGCAAAATCCACAATGGAATGGTTCACAAATAAACATATCCAGGTGTTAGAATGGCCAAGTCAAAGTCCAGACCTCAATCCAATCGAGAATCTGTGGAAAGAGCTGAAAACTGCTGTTTACAAACGATCTCCATCAAACCTCACTGAGCTCGAGCTGTTTGCCAAGGAAGAATGGGCAAGAATTTCAGTCTCTCGATGTACAAAACTGATAGAGACATACCCCATCGACTTGCAGCTGTAACCGCAGCAAAAGGTGGCGCAACAAAATATTAAGTTAAAGGGGCCAAATAATATTGCACGCCCCATTTTTCAGTTTTTGAATTTCCACAAAAATTTAAAATAACCAATAAATTTCGTTCAACTTCACAATTGTGTTCCACTTGTTGTTGATTCTTCACCAAAAATTTACATTTGGTATCTTTATGTTTGAAGCATGATATGTGGGGAAAGGTTGAAAAGTTCCAGGGGGCCGAATACTTTCGCAAGGCACTGTATGTAAGATCAAGAAAAGGATGGAAAACCCCTTTAAGTAAGTTGGCTATAGTGCACCTAATAGCTGATACACAATGCCCAATCTACAGACAGCATGTATTAGACTGTGGCGGTATACTGTCAGCCAGGTATGTTTTACTCTGAAATGCTGAGGCGTTTCAGAGAAAAACATATGTTAAAAGTCACCGGGATTAACGCATACAGGCAGAGACCTGTCAATCCAAGGCAGCGGACAGGAAGAAGCTGCTCGGGACCTGCCTGTCCAACTAGTCTGCAGCACAGTGTCAGTTGTTCTCTGAAACGTTGCAGCGTTTCAGATTTAAAGATACTTGGCTAAGGTAATACAGCCACCATCTGATAAATGCTGTCTGTGGATTGTGCAGCAATCATCAGCTGTCAAGCTCTCTTTAAGTCCAAAACAAAAGTGTGTAAGGACAATAACTTTCTAACAGTTTGTGCCCAGAATATATGAGCCACCATAGTCTGGCTGTTTGAAAACAAAACATCTAGTAATTCAACTTTTCACTAAGACAAAAACATTTCACAATAATTTCATTACCATGATTAGATATATTTGTACACAACAGCAAATTTCTCTCTATCCCTAGGTGAACACTATGTTATGTACATTGATTAAATACTGTAGAAAATTAATGAGATTCTGTACTCATATAAACAAGAAACAGAACCTAATATTGAGAAAAAGCTCTCCAGGTATTTTTAGTCGGTATAAAGCTGTTGTGATCTCGTGTTTGCAACAACAGATAAAAGGCATCTGTAATTCCTCTAATTAAAAGTACACGTTTCTAATTCTTATTAGACTCCTGTTAAAAAGTAATGAATTTTAATTAAAAAGTATGATCATTGAATCTAATAAAATTCTAATTTGTCAGATTTGGCAAATTTTGAAAAAATAAAATTGCTGTAAATTGTAGGTACTCCAGTTGCCCTGTGTAAAACTCGGAGGTCTCCTAGGACTGTATCCAAGCCCCTTTCAAGGTTTTATTACAAACAGCCTCAGTAATGTCAAAGTGACCTCCATATATATGGCTATAGGTAAGCAGATGGTAACACTGCTATACATATTTTTAAAAGTTGTCAGATTTAGTTAAGAAATGAGCCATTACTTAATTATTTTGACCTCCTGAATTCAAATCTGACAATTAAAATGTTTAGTTGGCTCTTGTTTCTATGATATCAAAGAGTTTTCCCTTTATGGTTACATATAATTAATGCATGATAGTTTCAGTATTTTCAAACATTATTAGTTTTGCAAATTTAAAGATGCAGAATATTTTGTTATGCCCGTTTTATGATTTTTATTTAGAGGAAGCAACAATTCAAATAACTAAAACATGTCCAAAGACTAATGCGAAATATAAACAGTTACAGAAATTGCACTACAAAATTTCGTCCTCATTTAGTGACAACTCTTTTTTCTGGTCTCTTGTACTCTTCATTTGGATCATCTATTACAATTGTCCAACAATAATCTGCAAGCATTGATGGATTCCATTTTTTCCTTGATATCTTTTCTCCACAGCCGCAATATCTTATAGAAATCTCTCACGGTGCTTGTCGCTTACTGTTTCGCAGGATGATGACAGAAAGTCTAGATGCAAATGTAAGAAATTAATCTTTAAGGACATGTTACAGCCTCAAGATCCTTCTAAGTTTTGAGGAAATTTTCCACCAACACTTCATAATTAACTTCTCTTGAGCTTCCCAAAAAAATATTTACCACTAATGTGAATGCTACCCATGCAAACTTTTCCTTGCCCTAGAACAAACAGAGAAACTCCTCATCTTGAAGATTACGAATCTGAGGTCCAACAAAGACTCTTTCCTTTATCTTTGCTTCACTCAACCTTTGAAATTTATCAATGAGATACTTGAATGCTTTTGCATTTTTATCTATTGTCTCTACAAAGTTCTTCATTAGGTCTAAGGGTACTGTCACACAGTGCAATTTTGATCGCTATGACGGTACGATTCGTGACGTTCTAGCGATATCGTTACAATATCGCAGTGTCTGACACGCAGCAGCGATCAGGGACCCTGCTGAGAATCGTACGTCGTAGCAGATCGTTTGGAACTTTCTTTCGTCGCTTGATCACCCGCTGACATCGCTGGATCGTTGTGTGTGACACCGATCCAGCGATGTGTTCGCTTGTAACCAGGGTAAACATCGGGTAACTAAGCGCAGGGCCGCGCTTAGTAACCCGATGTTTACCCTGGTTACCAGCGTAAACGTAAAAAAAACAAACAGTACATACTCACATTCCGGTGTCTGTCCTCCAGCGTCTCAGCTTCTCTGCACTGTGAGCGCCTGCCGGCCGGAAAGCGAGCACAGCGGTGACGCGGTGATGTCACCGCTCTGCTTTCCGGCTATGGTGCTTACACAGTGGAGAGAAGCAGAACGCCGGGGGACAGACACCGGAATGTAAGTATGTACTGTTTGTTTTTTTTACGTTTACGCTGGTAACCAGGGTAAACATCGGGTTACTAAGCACGGCCCTGCGCTTAGTAACCCGATGTTTACCCTGGTTACCCGGGGACTTCGGCATCGCTCCAGCGCCATGATTGCAAAGTGTGACCGCAGTCTACGACGCTGGAGCGATAATCATACGACGCTGCGACGTCACGGATCGTGCCGTCGTAGCGATCAAAATTGCACTGTGTGACAGTACCCTTACTTGATATGCAATGGTGACAACAAAATTTTATGTGGGTCAACAGGTGCTTGATGCAGGACATTTTTACTCCCTGGCTGAAGTGAATGTCGGAGAGGCTAGTCTCTTTTATTGTAGTGATGTTCTCTTACGCAACTATCCCACTCACACAGAGAGAAGCAGTACTTTATATTTCCATCCTGGAGACAAAGTAATAGGGCAACCGCCTTTATGTCACCGGGACCAACACCCGTGGCATCAGTGATGTTCTGGGGCTGTTTTGCTCCCTCCAGCCATGGACCTGCAACATGTAGAGGACAAGATGGCTTCTGTGAGGAAGCTGAAGTTTGCACATCACTAGGCCTTCCGACAGGACAATTATCCCAATCACATTTCAAAGTCCACTAATGCTTGGTTTTGGAAGAAGCCAGAAAGATTGCGGAGTGACTGTCACAGTCACCAACTTAAACCCCATATTTGGTGAGATTTGAAGACAGAGGTTGCAACATGCAAACCCATGAATATTATTCGATTGAAGGCCATTGCATATGAGGAATAAACTGAGATTTCTTAGGAACACTGCCAGATGCTGTTGTCTGGCTAAAGGGTGATCTACTATACTAAAGATCATGTCAATAATTCTGAGACTACACTAGCTGCTTGTAATTTTTTGAATATTTTATTGCAAAAAGTTTGTAAATTTTGCTAAATTGGGGGTTGAATAATTTTGATTGCAACTGTAGCTGTAGCCAGTGTTCACTTGTCAGACAATGGTCAGTGCTATGCCGTGCCACTCTATAGCATTATTGCAGTGTGTTTATGAATACGTTCAATTATGCATTGCATTAATAGTCTATAGCTCCATATTCGATGTTAGCGACTGCTACATATGTGTAGTTTACTTACTTGTATTTTCCATAAAACAATAATTCTGGATTCCTCTGTTATTCCTCCTGTAACAATTGGATATTACCATTTTACTTGTCAGGAATATGTCCTTACACAACACTCATTAGACAGTTGTCAATTTATTCATCAGTTTATAGAAGGAATATCAAACAGATAGGGAAAAAAATCAACTTAGGAATAAAAAAAATTTGAGGCTGAATTTTGTAGTCATTTTTTAAAGTTTATAATTCAGGATAAAGTCATATATGAAATAGGAAAAAAAAATATTTTCTGTTGATTTTTCATAAAATTTTTAAGGCGTTATTTGAGAAGTTGACTTCATAAAGCCACATATTTAAGTTAATAGTACTTAATTTAGTAATATAGTGCATTGTCATATATATGCTCAAAAATATGCTCTTACATTTTGTAATAATGTGTATTTTGTTCCCCTTTAAATTTTTATCTTTTATTCTTCTTCCAGCAATGAAAAATGATTATAGTTTTGCTGCAGAAAAAACTTTCATCTCACACTTAATATTCGAAATTACATTATAATTTTTCCTTTCCCTTTATACTTGCTAATTTTAATGATTAACTGAAGAACAGTTACATTTTACTTTTGAGCATTACTGTCATTGTGGAATTAATGTGTGTGACACATGGGTCCTGAGACGCCCTAATGACAGGTACTTTTAAAACTATGAAAAAATACTACTCAAGCAGAAATTTGTCCAGAATAGACTGGATTGTTATACTGGATGGTAATGTAAAGTTGATATATGCAAATTCATAAAAAATTACCTACAATCAATATAATTAGCAAAACCAATATATATATCTGCTAATACACACCAAATCATCAATTTACCAGCCAATAGTATAATTCAATCACACATCTTTGTATATTTACAAATATTTAAACCCCAAGAACTTAGAGTATCTTTTTTTTTATATTTATAAATCAGTAGTCCACATGAAAATAAGAAACTTTCTAATCTATATTATCAGAGAAATCTGCTTTTTTCTCTACCAGAAATGATAATTGTTTTTCAAAATTCTCAATTCATGGGTAAAATCTGTCTTGAGTAGTGTTGAGCGATACCGTCCGATACTTAAAAGTATCGGATAGTATCGGCCGATACCCGAAAAGTATCGGATATCGCCAATACCGATACCCGATACTAATACAAGTCAATGGGACACCAAGTATCGGAAGGTATCCTGATGGTTCCCAGGGTCTGAAGGAGAGGAAACTCTCCTTCAGGCCCTGGGATCCATATTACTGTGTAAAATAAAGAATTAAAATAAAAAATATTGATATACTCACCTCTCCGGAGGCCCCTGGACATCACCGCTGGTAACCGGCAGCCTTCTTTGCTTAAAATGAGCGCGTTTAGGGCCTTCCATGACGTCACGGCTTCTGATTGGTCGCGTGCCGCTCATGTGACCGCCACGCGACCAATCACAAGCCGCGACGTCATTCTCAGGTCCTAAATTCCTAGAATGAGGAGTTTAGGGCCTGAGAATGACGTCACGGCTTGTGATTGGTCGCGTGGCGGTCACATGAGCGGCACGCGACCAATCAGAAGCCGTGACGTCATGGAAGGCCCTAAACGCGCTCATTTTAAGCAAAGAAGGCTGCCGGTTACCAGCGGTGATGTCCAGGGGCCTCCGGAGAGGTGAGTATATCAATATTTTTTATTTTAATTCTTTATTTTACACAGTAATATGGATCCGATACCGATTCCCGATACCACAAAAGTATTGGATCTCGGTATCGGAATTCTAATACCGCAAGTATCGGCCAATACCCGATACTTGCGGTATCGGAATGCTCAACACTAGTCTTGAGTGTACAAAGATTTTTACCTTGCTGAGATAGGAGATGGCAGTCGCTGCTTATGAAATTCTATGAAAAGGGGAGGGAAAGGTACAGAGCTCCTTCCTCCCCCAACCACCTCATGTCTATATAAATTCATATCTGTAGCAGCTGTCGTCTCCAATCTGAGCAATGTAACAATCTGTCTTCACTGAATACAGATTTTACCCATGAATTTAGGATTTTGAAAATGAATGATTATTTCTGGTGGAGAAAGGAGGAGATTTTTTTGACAAGATGTATGACAAAGATTCTTGTTTTCGTAAGTGTTATTGATTTATGAAATAAAAATTTAAACAACAGTTTCTTTTTAAACATTTTGGATCCACCAATATTCTTTGCCATTTGTATTCTTTTGCATACTGCCATGTTGTCTTGTATCATGCTGCTATGCTGTAGGCTTCCATTTTATTATTATTATACATTTTTATAGCGCAATTTATTCCATGGCGCTTTACACATGAAAGGGGCAAATATAGACAAGCACAATAGACATGAGCAAAACAAGGCACACACAAGTACAGAAGGAGAGAGGACCCTGCCCGCGAGGTCTCACAGTCTACAGGGGATGGGCGAGGATACACTAGGAGAGGGTAGAGCTGGTCGTGCGGCGGTTCAGCAGACTAAGGATCACTGCAGGTTGTAGGCTTGTCGGAAGAGCTGGGTCTTCAGATTCTTTTTGAAGGTTTCCGTGGTAGGCGAGAGTCTGATGTGTTGGGGTAGAAAGTTCCAGAGTATGGGGGAAGCAAAAACCCTTTTGAGAAAGCTTGACCGTGAAACGTGCGTCAGGGGGCTGCTGGGGCAAGTGGGAGAGCCGTCCTTTCACGCTATGGGCAAGCATGCTTAGATTACTAACTGACTAAGGAGCGCTATGTGGGATACTGCCTTTGGCACCCCTTTACTAGATTGATATCTCCCTTGTTATGTGTGCAATATTCAGAATAGTATAGCTGCTATTAGTGTGCTGGCCCTGGATGTACTTTGCTCTTCCCACCTGAACCAGCTTACCTTCAGGTTCTTTTCCGTGTTTCCTACCTGTATGGTGACAATACTTATTATGTATTGATATGTATTTTTGTAAAAGTAAAGTATTTTTTCTGATCATTATTATGATTTTTGGGACTTGTATACTCCGTTTTTTCGCTGTATTTCATGGTTGTTGGAGTTGTCCTGGCAACCCAGTGAGTCTGTGTATTAACCTAGGGAGAGCCCGATTTTTCTGCTCTCGGCCAT
This sequence comes from Ranitomeya variabilis, assembly GCF_051348905.1. NCBI lineage: Eukaryota > Metazoa > Chordata > Amphibia > Anura > Dendrobatidae > Ranitomeya > Ranitomeya variabilis. Next base: position 74,409,809 of record NC_135233.1, read on the forward strand.
ATTAAGATTGCGCTTCATGATTCTTTGTTTAAGTATACTTGTGTAGGAGAGTACTCACCAAGCCCAAATTTTTACATTACCGAACATAACAGTCTGTTTGGAAAAGTTTCCTCCTGCCAGCTCCACTGCTCGACAAGTTCTAGGAGAGATAAAAAAAAAATACATATATGGTTTCCCTGTTATTGGGTCAAAGCTCTAGCATAAGCCCAAAGAGGAGAACCTCTTTGAGAGAAGAAAAACCTGGCTATGTCTGATCTACAAATGTTTCTTACTACCATTAAAACGGTTTTTGAAGAACCTTTCAGACCTCTTTTGCTGCATATTCTGCTTTTTTTATCATCAGGTATCCTTTTCTGTTTGACATTTTGCCATCCACTTCTGAACTTTGCCTTCAGAATTTAACGGGAATAATGAGGCAACCGTGGCAACTTTATGGAAAGCCTCGTGTATTACAGATGAGATGGCAGATAAGTAATACATTTATCTACAAAATTACTTATTACTTTTGGACAAAAGAATTGGCGATGATCTAACTCCCATCTCAGGCTGGTGTGGCAGGTTCCGTGTTGCGGGGGCTTGGCCCACATTTTGTGAAAGCCCAGAGCTCCCACACATCCATTGCTGCAATAAGGTGGCCTTTGGGAAAATGGCCGCAGGAGGTGGCAGATGCCAAGATTGAGATCTCGGTACTGAGATCTCATCTCCCGAGGTCTTGGGGTGAGATTTTGTTGCCGAGATCACAATCTGCACATGAACCACCTCCAGCGGCCATTAGGCCTGAATTAGGCACATCTTGCTTCAGCGCCAGTCTTAATGAATGAGGACAATTGTTCTCTGCAGCACATTGCACTGTGTAAACAGAAGATGTGATTCCGATAACATACGTATGGGGACAGAATGATCTATTAGTGATCATTCTACCCCCATCATTCTTTGACAGCCTGTGTACACAAACGTCGGATGATTTTACTATAAGTCGATGGCACTCATTTAAAGGTCTGAAATCAACTTATGTAAATTAAACCTAAATGTGTCTGTGTTATGGTACAATATGTTAGAAGTTGGGTTCCCACTTTTTTTCCAAGGGCCCACATTATCTGAAATTGCCTCTAGTCTAGTTGAAACATGGTTGGGAATATGCCTGAGGCCTACCAGCTAACCCCAACTCTATCTATATTTTCAATGTTACATATTGTAATGTTAGTGATCATTCTACCCCCATCGTTCTTTGACAGCCTGTGTACACAAGCGCTGGATGATTTTACTATAAGTCGATGGCACTCATTTAAAGGTCCGAAATCAACTTATGTAACTTAAACCTAAATGTGTCTGTGTTATGGTACAATATGTTAGAAGTTGGGTTCCCACTTTTTTTCCAAGGGTCCACATTGTCTGAAATTGCCTCTAGTCTAGTTGAAACATGGTTGAGAATATGCCTGAGGACAACTAGCTAACCCCAACTCTATATTTTCGATGTTACATATTGCAATGTTACTTATCTTCCTATTTAGGTTTTTATCCATATCTAAATTGCGAAATGGTGAACAAAAATGAAAATATCCATAAGGATAGTTTCTGGTACTTTACCAAGAACCACTCTTATTGCAACTGGTAAAATTACTAGTCTTCCTGGAAGTGATCAGGAATATATGACCTTGTTCAGTGATCCCTTGAGCCATTTGCAGTTTTGCATATGACTACTATGACTGCGCAGTTGTAATAAAGTGCCATGTAAGTAAATTATGCTGTGTAAGTACTATCTTGTGTGCAACCATCTCCAGAAATAATGAGAAAAGATATAAATAGATCTCGTCCATAATGTCATTCTGTCTCGTTAATGACACATCGACGGAATTGATATTCTTGTCATGTATTTTTATAGCGTATTAAATATCTCTGTCATATGAGAAACTTTGGTAATTTCTTATTAGAAATAACTTCTTAGTAGTTAAGAATATCAGGCTTTGTTCCTATCTCTACAGTTATAAGTCAGGAAATCCTAACTCAATGTAAAATTTTACCTACCGTATATACTCGGGTATAAGCCGACCCGAGTATAAGCCGACCCCCCTAATTTTGCCACAAAAAACTGGGAAAACTTAATGATTCGAGTATAAGCCTAGGGTGGGAAATGCAGCAGTTACTGGTAAATGTCAAAAGTAAAAATAGATACCAATAAAAGTAAAATTAATTGAGACATCAGTAGGTTAAGTGTTTTTGAATATCCATATTGAATCAGGAGCCCCATATAATGCTCCATAAAGTTTATGATCGGCCCCATAAGATGCTCCATATTAAAATATGCCCCATATAATGCTGCATAAAGGTTAATAAAGGCCCCATAAAATGCTCCATAGACACATTTGCCCAATATAATGCTGCACAAATGCTGATTATGGCCCCATAAGATGCTCTATAAAGATATTTGCCCCATATAGTGCTGCACAAACATTGATTATGGCCCTGTAAGATGCTCCATACAGACACTTGCCCCATATACTGTAGTGCTCTACAAACATTAATTATGGCCAATACAGACACTTGCCCCATATAGTGCTGCACAAACGTTATCGCCCCCATATAGTGCTGCACAAACGTTATGGCCCCCATATAGTGCTGCACAAACATTATGGCCCCATATAGTGCTGCACAAACGTTACGGCCCCATATAGTGCTGCACAAACTTTATGGCCCCATATAGTGCTGCACAAACGTTATGGCCCCATATAGTGCTGCACAAACGTTATGGCCCCATATAGTGCTGCACAAACGTTATGGCCCCATATAGTGCTGCACAAACGTTATGGCACCCATATAGTGCTGCACAAATGTTATGGCCCCATATAGTGCTGCACAAACATTATGGGCCCCATATAGTGCTGCACAAACGTTATGGCCCCATATAGTGCTGCACAAACGTTATGGCCCCATATAGTGCTGCACAAACGTTATGGCCCCATATAGTGCTGCACAAGGGTTATGGCCCCATATAGTGCTGCACAAACATTATGGCCCCATAGATGCCCCATACAGATATTTGCCCCATTTGCTGCGATAAAAAAAAAATCACATACTCACCTCTCCGTCGGTCAGGCCCCCGGCACTTTCAATAGTCACCCGCACCTCGTTCCGGCGCCACTCCATGTTCAGTACCGACGTTCAGCAGAGGGCGCACACTAACTACGTCACCGCGCCCTCTGACCTGAGCGTCACTGCTGAAGACAGATCGGCGCCCGGAACGAGGAAAGGTGACTATGCGCAGCGCTGTGCTTCCCTCCCCGTTATACTCACCTGGTCCTGGCGCTGTGCAGTCCCTGCTTCCCCGGCGCCGCAGCTTCTAACTGTACTGAGCGGTCACTGTTACCGCTCAATACAGTAATGAATATGCGGCTCCACCCCTATGGGAGGTGGAGCCGCATATTCATTTACTGTAATGAACGGTACCATGTGACCGCTCAGTACAGGAAGAAGCTGAAGCTGCTGCTGCCGGCGCCGGGGAAGCCAGGGACCTGCAGGGACCACGCCTGGACTAGGTGAGTATTTTTACACAGCCCCCGCTCCCCCTCCCCTGCCGACCCCTGGGTATGACTCGAGTATAAGCCGAGAGGGGGACTTTCAGCCCAAAAAAGTGGACTGAAAATCTCGGCTTATACTCGAGTATATACGATAACTCAATGAATACCCCAATATTAATCTCTTGATCACCAACAGAGGGCGAGAGAGTGAGATGGGCAATAATTACAGCAATGACTATGATCATAGAGAGCAATTAAAATCCATGCAGACATCTCCACGGAGGGGACATATCCCCCTCACATTGAACGAATGGGAATAATGGGAATAATTATGGCTGAGAGAAACTAATTATAGCTGGGGAAAAGAGAAAACTAATTATAACTACGAAATGAGAGAGCTGACATGTCCATCTCCAATAAAGTAGGAGCCTCCTGCAGTGACCATGTAATTACAGCATGGAGATTTGCTGGTAGAAAGACATCAAGTCTGAGATTTGTTTATGCAGAGGTGGGGAAGTACATTTCCAAACCAAAGAGCTAAGCTCTGAGCCATTTCTGCAACATCCATCAGGTTTATTAATTCTCTTTTGTTATTCTTTTTTATTTCATGTAATTGTATATATCATATTGTTTTGTTTCTATTTTGTATTGTCTTTGTATATTTTTATAAACCCTGCCTGCGTTTCTTGATTAAATATATAAAATTTAATATTCTGTTCCTCATGCTCTGTATGGAATGTCCAGTTGGCCTGTATAAATAATTGGTGGTGGCAGATAGTAGTGGTTCCTATTTTTTTTTATATTGTGGAGCTGGCAGTGACCATACTGGGACATAAATATACACTGCTCAAAAAAATAAAGGGAACACAAACAACAGAATATAATTCCAAGTAAATCAAACTTTTGTGAAATCAAACTGTCCACTTAGGAAGCAACACTGTTTCACAATCAATTTCACATGCTGTTGTGCAAATGGAATAGACAACAGATGGAAATTATTGGCAATTATCAAGACACACTCAATAAAGGAGTGGTTCTGCAGGTGGGGACCACAGACCACATTTCAGTACCAATGCTTTCTGGCTGATGGTTTGGTCACTATTGAATGTTGGTTGTGCTTTCACACTCATGGTAGCATGAGACGGACTCTATAACCCACACAAGTGGCTCAGGTAGTGCAGCTCATCCAGGATGGCACATCAATGCTGTGGTAAGGTTTGCTGTGTCTGTCAGCTTAGTGTCCAGAGGCTGGAGCCGCTACCAGGAGACACGATAGTACACCAGGAGATGTGGAGGGGGCCGTAGGACGGCAACAACCCAGCAGCAGGACCGCTACCTCAGCCTTTGTGCAAGGAGGAACAGGAGGAGCACTGCCAGAGCCCTGAAAAATGACCTCCAGCAGTCCACAAATGTGCATGTGTCTGCACAAATGGTTAGAAACCAACTCCATGGGGATGGTCTGAGTGCCTAACGTCCACAGATGGGGGATGTGCTCACAGCCCAACACCATGCAGGACGCTTGGCATTTGCCACAGAACACCAGGATTGGCAAATTCGCCACTGGCGCCCTGTGCTCTTCACAAATGAAAGCAGGTTCACACTGAGCACATGTGACAGACATGACAGAGTCTGTAGACGCCATGGAGAGCAATCTACTGCCTGCAACATCCTTCACCATGACTGGTTTGGCAGTGGGTCAGTAATGGTGTGGGGTGGCATTTCTTAGGAGTGCCACACAGCCCTCCATGTGCTTGCCAGAGGTAGCATGATTGCCATTAGGTACCGAGATGAGATATTCAGACCCCTTGTGAGACCATATGCTGGTGCGGTTGGCCCTGGGTTCCTCCTAATGCAGGACAATGCCAGACCTCATGTGGCTAGAGTGTGTCAGCAGTTCCTGCAAGATGAAAGCACTGAAGCTATGAACTTTCCCGCCCGTTCCCCAGACCTGAATCCGATTGATCATATCTGAGACATCATGTCTCGCATCATCCACCAACGTCATGTTGCACCACAGACTGTCCAGGAGTGGGTGGATGCTTTAGTCCAGGTCTGGGAGGAGATCCCTCAGGAGGCCATCCACCACATCATCAGGAGTATGCCCAGGCATTGTAGGGGGGTCATACAGGCATGTGGAGGCCACACACTACTGAGCATTATTTCCTTGTCTTGAGACACTTCCACTGATGTTGGATCAGCCTGTAACTGCATTTTCCATTTTGATTATGAGCATCATTCCAACTCCAGACCTCCGTGGGATATTAGTTGTGATTTACATTGATAATGTTTAGGTTTTATTGTTCTTAACACATTCTACTATGTAATGAATAAAGATTTACAACTGGAATATTTAATTCAGTGATATCTAGGATGTGGGATTTTAGTGTTCGCTTTATTTTGTTGAGCAGTGTATATCGTAGGTGTATATACCATATGCTCACAGTGAGTTCCCCAATAACTGTTCTAGTAGTGGAAGCGACCGTGGCCTGGTCCATCACTCTTCAGCCAGTTGCGTAATTGCCCTGACAATTGGAGGCAGCAGAATTGCATTCTCCAGACACTGGGTGAATCTGTGTGATCTCCCCGATGTCATCTATGACAAAGTGGTAACAGCAGTGGGATCTGTGTGGCTCACCCGGCTGTTATTCTTGACAAACTGGTGGTGGTGGTGGGATTTGTGTGACCTCCCCAGTGGCTATCATTGACAACTACCTTGGCTTTGCATTGAAAGAGCACTGACAGTAAAGAGGCTGTGTGTGAAACTAAAGGGTGGCTATATAGTATTAAGAGTTTTCTGTATGACTTTTTTGGACACATTTATGGTCCTCTGAGGCCACTCACAAAGACGGCCACACGCTGGACCTCATCTTCACCCGCCTCTGCTCCCTTACTAATCTCACTAACACACACCTCCCCCCTGTGTCTGACCACAACCTACTGACATTCTCTTCCCTCTCCTCTCCTAGTGTGCAACCCCCACTCCACAAACTCCCTCGCAGAAATCTCAAACAACTTACAATCACTCTCTGAGTCCCTTCTCCCTCTTACCGACATAGCCTCACTTCATGACACAGATGCTGCTGCTGCTTTTTAGAACACCACAATAACAGCAACACAATTCGGCTGCCCCGCTCATGCATAGCAAAACTCGTACAATCAACAGGCAGCCTTGGATGACCAGCCTGACCAAAGAATTGAGACGGGCTTCTAGGATCGCTGAGCAGAGATGGAAGCGATCCCGCTCTGCTGACCACTTCACCGCATACAAGCAGTCCCTCGCCAGCTTCAAGTCCGCGCTCACTGCCGCAAAACAAACTTACTTCTCATCTCTCATATCCTCCCTGTCTCACAACCCTAAACAGCTTTTCAACACTTTCAATTCTCTACTCCGTCCCCCTGCATCCCCTCCCTCCCCTCTTATTTCTGTTGAAGACTTCGCCTTTTTCTTTAAACAGAAGATCGATACGATCAGAGAAATCTTTGGCCCACATCGCCCACTGCCCCTCTTAGCTGCCCCCTGCTCCTCCAAAACCAGCTTCTCCACCATGACAGAAGATCAGCTCTCCACCCTCCTGTCAAGATCACACCTCACCACCTGCACGCTCGACCCGCTCCCATCCCACCTCATCCCTAACCTTTCCACAGTCTTCATCCCAACCCTAACGCACCTCTTCAACCTCTCACTCACAACAGGTGTCTTTCCCTCATCCTTCAAGCATGCCAAGATCACACCCATCCTCAAAAAGCCCTCCCTCGACCCATCCTCTGTGTCTAGCTATCGCCCGATATCTCTTCTCCCTTATGCCTCCAAATTGCTGGAGCAACACGTCCATCTTGAACTGTCCTCCCACCTCTCCTCGTGCTCCCTCTTTGATCGGTTACAATCCGGCTTCCGTTCCCATCACTCAACTGAAACTGCCCTAACTAAAGTCACCAATGACCTACTAACTGCCAGGAGCAAGCAACACTACTCTGTCCTCCTTCTCCTGGACCTGTCTTCTGCCTTTGACACTGTGGACTACTCCCTTCTGCTACAAATCCTCTCATCTCTTGGCATCACAGACTTGGCCCTTTCCTGGATCTCGTCATATCTGACAGACCGGAGATTCAGTGTCTCCCTCCCCCACACCACCTCCTCACCTCGCCCCTTGTCAGTCGGTGTTCCTCAAGGCTCTGTTCTAGGACCCCTACTCTTCTCCATCTACACCTTCGGTCTGGGACAGCTCATAGAATCCCACGGTATGCAGTACCATCTCTATGCCGACGACACGCAGATCTACCTATCCGGACCTGACCTCACCTCCTTACTTACCAAAATCCCGCACTGTCTGTCTGCTATTTCAGCCTTGTTTTCTGCTTGCTTTCTACAACTGAACATGGACAAAACAGAATTCATCATCTTTCCCCCATCTCACTCTACCCCTCCACCAGACCTATCCATCAATGTCAATGGCTGCTCACTTTCCCCAGTCCCACACGCCCGGTGCCTCGGGGTGATCCTTGACTCTGCCCTCTCTTTCAAGCCACATATCCAAGCCCTTGCCTCCTCCTGCCGCCTTAAACTCAAAAACATTTCCCGGATCCGCGCATTCCTTGACCGCGACACCGCAAAAACACTAGTGCATGCCCTTATCATCTCCCGCCTCGACTACTGCAACCTCCTACTCTCTGGACTCCCCTCTAGCTCTCTGGCACCACTCCAATCCATCCTATACTCTGCTGCCCGACTAATCTACCTGTCTCCCCGCTATTCTCCAGCCTCTCCCCTATGCCAAACCCTTCACTGGCTTCCTATCACCCAGAGACTCCAGTTCAAAACCCTCACAATGACCTACAAAGCCATCCACAACCTATCTCCTCCATACATCTGTGACATGATCTCCCGGTACCTACCAACACGCAACCTCCGATCCTCTCAAGACCTCCTTCTCTACTCCCCTCTCATCTCTTCTTCCCACAACCACATCCAAGACTTCTTCTGTGCTTCCCCCATACTCTGGAACTCTCTACCCCAACACATCAGACTCTCGCCTACCATAGAAACCTTCAAAAAAGAACCTGAAGACTCACCTCTTCCGACAAGCCTACAGCCTGCAGTGATCCTGAACCTACTGAATTGCCGCACAACCAGCTCTACCCTCTCCTAGTGTATCATCACCCATCCCCTGCAGACTGTGAGCCCTCGCGGGCAGGGTCCTCCCTCCTTATGAACCCGTGTGCCTTGTTTTTTTGCTCATGTTTAATGTATTTGTCTATATTTGCCCCGTATTTCACATGTAAAGCGCCATGGAATAAATGGCGCTATAAAAATGTATAATAATAATAATAATAATAATATTTATGCCACTGATACTGATATTTAAAGACTCTATGGGGCCAATTTATTAGTATTGTTAATTTGTACACCAGTCTTAATGAAGGTCTTGCTTAAGTAGGATGATCTGAATTCATGAAGAGAAGCACACCACTTCATGAATTCGCTGCATCTTTTCAGTAGCGTGCGCATCCGTACTCCTTGCCAAAAATGCTACTCCAGTCAGAGACTGAAGTAGCATTTGGAACGTAACATGCATACTACTTGTATTGTTTAACAATCTTTACAATAGGACTATCATCTGCTATAGTCTCCCAGCAATTTCTGGAAATCCAATAGATAATAAATACAGCAGATTCCAAGTATGCACCCCTCTGCTCCATTCAAGACAGAGCTCTACAGAGTCCCATTCTTAGGAGTGCTGGGTGGTCCCAGTGATTGGCCCACCAGCCATCAGTGAATTATCCATCTTTCCTTTCTATTTTTTTTGAGTATTAATTTATTTTTCTCCAATCCAGGATCTGGACAACAGCTTTGTGTTACGGCTGTACTCCACTGGTGATCACACCATGGGAGTAGTACCAACATTATTACCTTGTCATAAAAGTACATTATAGTGTCCTTGAACAACTGTAATGTCAAAGTTAAATATGACTTTTTTTTTAAATAAAAATATCTTTTGGGTCCATGTACTGTTTTCCAGAGACATCTGTGAGACAGTGAGGGGGATCATATAAGAGGGTCATTATGTGTCCCCCATGATGTACATATACTAACCCCATAGATAGCATTGTAATTACAGCCACAGCTGTGGTGACAATGCAAAGTAAAAGAGAGTGTGGACTTGGTCATGCTATTTGACCAAGTTAGATTTGAGAAAACCTGACATAGAGTTTTATTTTTGAATAGATACAGCATGTAGGATGGTAGTGGGACGGATCTCTCCCTCCACTTAGGGTCTTGCGAGTGGCCCATGTCCATGATTTCCATTTAAACTTTCAGTTAAGGATTTGGTGTGTCAGTATTTGGTTTTGCAAGCAGCAGGAGGTCTATGTATGTCAGGTCATACTCAGAGAGAGCAAAGCCATTGCCGCACCCATGAGTGACACAGTGGTGTAGTCGCCCACAGCAACAGATTGGTATGAACTGTTATGGACAATCTGACTGCAATCTGGAGGCTAATCTTTCAGTTCATTTTCATAAGTTGCCAAAATAAAGGCATTAGAGTTTAACTATCTTGGGTCACTTCCTCATTACCCCACTATCATGAAAGCCTCTGCCATACACATCATTGCTAAAGCGAATCTGTCAACAGGTTTTTAACCCCCAAACTATTTACAAGTGCAGATAGCTCTTTTAAAGACAAGTCCAATAATACCTTTGCGTGACAACTTACTGAAAAATCAGAGTTGAATTTATATGCAAATGAAGCTGAAGAGCTATGGTTGATCTGAAGCCTCTGTCACTTCAACTCTGTTACTCACCGTCCGCTGCCTCCTTCTACTTACCTGCTTATGCTGTCTAACTTCAGGCAAAGGAGTCAGCAGACAAATAGGAGGGGGAAGTGCTTAGCTTGGAATAGAGCTGGAGTGACAGGTGCTTCAGATTTACAATAGATCTTCATCCTCATTTTCTTATCAATTCAAACACTGATTTCTCAGTAAAGGAGGAATGCACTGGTGAAAGTATTGCTGGACTTGTCTTGTCTTGTCTTACATGAGCATATAAATAGTTTGGGGTTTGAAATCCAGATTCCCTTTAAGATTTGTCGCCTATACTTTAAAATACATTTGGGAGATATTTGAGACACAAAAAGTACAAATGTGCTTTTTTTATTTTAAAAGCAACAAAAAAAAAAACCAACAACATGATTTTATGATACTTTGTCACGAGATGTCTATGCTACATGTGTGTATGTCTGGCCACTCACTGGTTGTAATGTGAGTTGCAGCATGTCTGCTGGCACATCATGATAATGCACGGAATTTGGGTGATGAGAAGTTGGAGTCCTTAACCAAATTCAAGGCAAGAGTGGGCACATCTGTATGAATACAACAGCAAACGACAACCCCCTTTTCAAATATATGTTTCAACACTATGACATTGGGTCTTGAGGATAACATTTGATGAGCTGTAATAATTTATTTCGACATCGGGTCATAAAGAGTGAAGTCTCAATACTTACTATGTTTATTTTTCCTTCCATTGCATTTCATACACAGCACAGATGAGTGGTTCCTGGCTCCTGGACCAAGAATCTCTTGGAAACATATAATAGGACAGATGGAGGTTTCTATCAAAGCTACATATGCTCATATGGAGGAGGGTTTGTGTTCAATAGGACCATTCAGAGGAAACAGATTATTATTGTTATTTCTCATTAATAAAATAAAGCACCACATGGTCTCAATATATCCTCAGTAAATGTTTCTAAAGGCAAAACCAAGACCTTTACTGACGAGTCGACAGAATTAAATTATGGCTCCTTCTCAGAAATGTTTTTGGACAATGCAACTCCAATCAACTGGTTGCACATAAATTGCTAGAAAATACTGCAATAACTGAGAAAACTTCTAGAAGTGTCAGTCGTTTTATCTGAGAAGAAATGTATGACTATTTATGTGACCCCTTACTTCTCTAATATGGCCTTATTACTCAAGGGTAAAACCTTTTTAGTGTATCCATTGATATAATGTAAATTATTGTAATGTTGGAGGCAGTTGCACGATTGATATATTAGTACAGTAAAGAACAGTCAAGTTTGGTGGAGACCATTGGAAAAAAATATTTCAAGGAGTGAGGGGGAACTGATGAGTAGTCACTGACTGTAAGCATGAACAACCACCATATTTCATCTGGTTAACAATGCAGTTACGAGGTACTGGAATTCTGAACTCTTCTAATAGACTTTTGTTTTATCACAGATTGTTGAAAGCTATAACTAGAATCATCAGTCAATTGTGTGATTGTCCTGACAGTTGGTGACCTTGGTGGGATATCTTTGTGATCGCCCTGACAAATTGGTGGCAGCATTGGCTGTTCCTGACAAATTGGTCACAGCAGTGTCTGTTCCTGCCAAATTGGTGGCAATGGTGTCTGTTCCTGACAAATTAGTAGCAGCGTTGTCTGTTCCTGACAAATTGGTCACAGCGGTGTCTGTTCCTGACAAATTGGTCACAGCGGTGTCTGTTCCTGACAAATTAGTGGCAGCGGTGTTTGAACCTGACAAATTGGTGGCAGCGGTGTCTGTTCCTGACAAATTGGTGGCAGTGGTGTCTGTTCCTGACAAATTGGTCACAGCGGTGTCTGCTCCTGACAAATTGGTCACAGCGGTGTCTGTTCCTGACAAATTGGTCACAGCGGTGTCTGTTCCTGACAAATTGATCACAGCGGTGTCTGTTCTTGACAAATTGGTGGCAGTGGTGTCTGTTCCAGACAAATTGGTGGCAGCGTTGGCTGTTCCTGACAAATTGGTCACAGTGGTGTCTGTTCCTGACAAATTGGTCACAGCGGTGTCTGTTCCTGACAAATTGGTCACAGCGGTGTCTGTTCCTGACAAATTAGTGGCAGCGGTGTCTGAACCTGACAAATTGGTGGCAGCGGTGTCTGTTCCTGACAAATTGGTGGCAGCGTTGGCTGTTCCTGACAAATTGGTCACAGCGGTGTCTGCTCCTGACAAATTGGTCACAGCGGTGTCTGCTCCTGACAAATTGGTGACAGCGGTGTGTGGTTCCTGACAAATTGGTGGCAGCGTTGGCTGTTCCTGACAAATTGGTGGCAGCGGTGTCTGTTCCTGACAAATTGGTGGCAGCGTTGGCTGTTCCTGACAAATTGGTGGCAGCGTTGGCTGTTCCTGACATATTGGTGGCAAGCGGACACTTGCCCTGACAGAATACAACAACTGATTCTAGTTACTAAGATTCATTGTGCATTGTAGCACTTGACTTGACCTTTGACAATGCTGCTTCTAATTGGCATTTTCCATACTGTTGTTTTCCTGTTTCCGTGTTGCATTTAAGTTAATTAGTAGTTAGTTCTAAAATAGTTTTATATGTTACTTTTTGATTTAGATCATAAATATTTTTGGAGTATTTTTAGTTCACTGCATTTCTTTCATAACTAAGACGGATGGGCAAATATTCTTTACAGAATATATGGATATTAGTTTATTTTGTCTTTAGGATTGTTTTATTTGCTGCCTATTGTTTAGCAAAAAATAAGATATTTGTTTCATAATGCCATGGCAGATGATACATTGCTCCAGATTTAGATGCCTAAGAAAGAACAGAATTAATTAACTGCAGACAATATTTCATTAACGTATTTTATAACTACTAGTTCTTCCACAGTATTAAAATGAGTTACTAATTTCAATCGAGAACTACAGACATATATGCAAACTGTTATGACAACCGACATAAAAACCCAGGGATACATTACCATAGACAAATGATTTATATTAATTACCCATCACGGTGTCATTTATCTTTTTGCCCAGTGCTGATATCCCCATGATGGCAATGAGAGTGGTTGCACAGGAGGTGAGAGGCTTGTAGGTAGACAATCAAATAATTAGCTAAATGTTTCCTGGTGATGTATGAAGGGAGCAATAATTCATATATGAAAGTGATGAAGTGGTGAACAGTTAACAAATGAACGTTCTGTTGCAAATACAGATGATTGACCCAGCTTATAGGCTTACCACATCACTGTCAGGGCTTCATAAAATATCTGTAAATCGGGTGGCTTTTCCGTGCACGTCCTTTGATCATCTAATGGGTTAAGCATCATTATCACATTTTTTTATCCAATAGAGACAATCATGATAGAAATATAATCACATGTCACCAAAATTATTATTAGATTGAATTTCATATAGGCTTTCAAAAAAAGCAGTGGGTGGCGGAAGAAATAAAGTTGGAATATTAAAAGCTGTCTTAAATGTACATGTGTGGGAGGAGAGCAGATATTGCTGGTATAACATTGGGCAGAGTGCTATCCAATAAAGCATCAGATAGCACCAGGCTGTGTTACACGCTTGGGTGACCCCACCCTTAACTTGACCAAAGTGAGCGCTATGTGAATTGCATCCCCATCCCTGCACTGACATCAAAAGAACCCAGAAAGTGTATGCGTACGCAGAGTCAGTGTGGTGCGCTCTTGTCTGCGGCTGCCGCTCGTTGTACACAGACAGGAGAGATTTATGAGAGTTCACCCACACTTAAGGTACCGTCACACTAGGCGATATCGCCAGCAATCCGTGACGTTGCAGCGACCTGGATGGCGATATCGCTGTATTTGACACGCAGCAGCGATCTGGATCCCGCTGTGAAATTGCTGGTCGCTGCTAGAAGGTCTGCACATTATTTGGTCGCTAGGTCGCCGTGTATCGCCGTGTTTGACAGCAAAAGCGACGATACCAGCGATATTTTACACTGGTAACCAGGGTAAACATCGGGTTACTAAGCGCAGGGCCGCGCTTAGTAACCCGATGTTTACCCTGGTTACCAGCGTAAAAGTTAAAAAAACAAACAGTACATACTCACCTGCGCGTCTCCCAGTGTCTGCTTCCTGCTCTGACTGAGATCCGGCCCTAAAGTGAAAGTGAAAGCGGTGCGGTGACGTCACCGCTCTGCTGTTAGGGCCGGAGCTCAGTCAGCGTCAGGATGCAGAGGCTGGGGGACGCGCAGGTGAGTATGTACTGTTTGTTTTTTTTAACTTTTACGCTGGTAACCAGGGTAAACATCGGGTTACTAAGCGCGGCCCTGCGCTTAGCAACCCGATGTTTACCCTGGTTACCCGGGGACCTCGGCATCGCTGGTCGCTGGAGAGCGGTCTGTGTGACAGCTCTCCAGCGACCACACAGCGACGCTGCAGCGATCGGCATTGCTGTCGCTATCGCTGCAGCGTCGCTTAGTGTGACGGTACCTTAACTCTGGGTTCCTGCAGTGTCAGCGTGGAAATGAGGATCAGATAACAACTGTAACAGAGAGAAGAAGTACCAGTGAAAAGTATCTAATAACACCCACTTGGACTTTACTAAATTTAACTTACTAGGTGCCAAATACCTACACAATGGAGAGGCAAAATTAAAAAAAAGGGTTTATTACGCTCTGCACTATTACATCGAATGTCCAACTGACCATGAAAAATTTGATGAAATGTCCTCTTTCACCCAGTGTAGATGGGCCTATAATCAGAAACAGACACTTGTAGGAACACATATTCTCGGATAGGAGCTCATCTATACTGGCCGCAAGAACCCAACGAACAGATTCAAAAACAACAGCTGGAGGCGGCACATCGTTCTCTGTATTAACGATTGTTCTGTACGCGGAGAATTCCAGATGGCTAGTAAGTTACTGCCAATTGGCTTATATATAACAAATCAGCAGTCATTGGACTACCAAGATCAGGCAGTGTCAATGGGCCCTTAGTCCTATTGCTCATATTCTTTTACACAGGCGACAAAGAAATTGAGCCGATAAGCATCAGCACAATGGAAGCAACTAACCACAAGCAGTAAGCTCCAATGGCTGCCGCTAGAGGTGAGCCCAGTATAACACAGTGAGTATCTGCCCAGTAAGGCGCAGGCTCAGCTCCTGAAACTGGTCCATGTTATTGCATCCTCTCTAAAGCATGCTATTATGTTCTGTGGAGGGAAGGTGTGAATTTTTTTTTACTTGAATAAGTTTATATATATTTTTGCCTGATCTGACAGAAACTTAATAATTAGTGGCAAGTAAATCCATTGAATATGTCTCTAAACTCTAGGACTCACATGTCTCTATAAAAGCAATAAATACTGTGGACAGGATCTTCCGAAGTCATGATAAAAAATGCTAAATATCAAAGTGTCCTTAAAAGGGATGGGCACTTTATTTTAACAAATAAATTGGGGAAATGGTCTTGTGGCACTAAGTAGAAGTATTGCAGGTTTCGGTAAGTGCCCTTTTCTCACAGACTGCACAGATCTCCTGTCTACAAAAGGGCTTCTGGTGGAGGAGAACATGACCAGACCTGTCCATCAGTCTCCTCCAATTGAAAACGTTTGCACATGGAAAACTATTTTTCTATTGGAGGAGACTGATGGACAGATTTGGTCACATGCTCTTCCACCAGCAGCCATTTTGAGACAGGTGCCCTGTGCCTTCTGTGAGGAAGGCTGAAGTAACAAGTGCCAGAGGTGAACCTGTCATACTTATATGTTAGAAAGAGTCAAAAAATCATGTCCCCCAGCAGGTGTTAAAATAAAGATAATGCTTTAAGTTGGGTCAGTCTTGGGGCTTAGGCCAAGTACCGCTAGGTCCAAAGGTACATGACCAATAGTGGCACCAAACCCGCTATGTTTTGCTACACAGTATTTGGCCGTATATCCCACTATGACTGCTTTACACCCAGCCCTTGGCATACAAATATTGTGGCTTTATCAGTAAAGTGCCCAGAACTGAAACGGTTAATGGAACATCATCAATATTCAGGATTTGTTTACTACGTTGATCTGTTTCATGTGTTAATTAGTTATCTAGTGAGTCTTAGCGTTAGGGTTTCATTTAATATCAGTGTTGGCAGACAAGAGCGGGGAAATTAATGAAAAGTGCATAATGTCATCGGATGAGTCAAATTACATCGAATGTTTTTATCTTTTTAGTAACACAATTTATTGCAGTTGTCCAAAGCAATTTCATTGACACAAATGCTACTAATCATATTTGGAAACTTGTGGATGGCTTTTACCATCTATTTTTATTTCTGGAATTGACAATGTCATGTTCAGTTTAAGAAACCTTCTAATATCCTCATAACAACGTAACACTGGGGGCAATTATCGGGTGTAGTTCATTATTAGTGAAAATTGGAAAGCAAGGCATCAACATATGCTAAAATGTAATATTGGATTAAATGTTGACTTATTTCCGTCAATAAAATAAAGATTAGTTTATGAATAATTACAGTAACCCCTTCAACATCCGACACACTCCCTGCTCTGCCGGTGGACGGCAATGTAGAGACCAGGAACAGCACAGCTCTGAGGAATTTGCTTAGTGGCCACTCCTGAGTGCTGCACTTTTTCTCCAATCCAAAACAAGATTTACAATGCCTTACCCCTTTATGTATGCAGCCTAGTTTGTGCCTAAACGCTCGCTTACACTGATCAGTAGCATCTGATTATTCTCTGATGCGAGGGATTCGAATTCTATTTGCAAATGACCCTCAGCTCAAACTGAAAATGAGAAAATGAAGAACTTAATTTCTCCATACTATGAGTTGTTATATATTGGACTGCACTCGGATGACATCAGAGTGCAGTCAGATGTTTTGCACGCAGCTATAGACTGGTATTGGTGCACACCATCCAATGTATTCTGCTAACTTGGCTTGAGAAAATAAACCCAAGTCGGCACTGCTCCATAGAGTTAGGCACTGGCAACTCACCAGTGTGAGCGAGCCCTTAAAGGGAATCTGTCAGCAGGAGCTCACACCCCAAACTATTGATATGCACATGTAGCTCTTTCAATAAGTCCAGCAATATCTTTACATGGCCAGTCTGTTCCTCAATTACTGAGAAATCAGCGTGTGAATTGATATGCAAATGAAGCTGAAGACCTACTTGTAGATCTAAACCCTCTGTCACTCCAGCTCTATTCCCCGCCCAGGGCTGCCTACTCCTGCTTGAATTGCGCCTTCTTGGGACCAATTATTGACATCCCATTTAGTTTTGCCATGCACCACAATTTTTTGTTCTTTTATATCTCTATATATTTCCTATAGCTCATGTTCTGGTCTGGCCAAACAACCACATAGCTTATATTATAT
Source organism: Ranitomeya variabilis (assembly GCF_051348905.1). Taxonomy (NCBI): domain Eukaryota; kingdom Metazoa; phylum Chordata; class Amphibia; order Anura; family Dendrobatidae; genus Ranitomeya; species Ranitomeya variabilis. Next base: position 74,427,455 of record NC_135233.1, read on the forward strand.
TATTATAAACCTGCTTACTCCAAGATTGTACATTTTACCTTCTTACAAATTCATTATTATAGATGCCACCTCGTGCTGCTCAGGTACAAGCAGTTTTTTCCCAAGCGTATTCTCTGGATACATGGAAATAAACACATTTCAGAAATAAGCCGTAACCAAAATTGTTATTTAAAAAAATTTAAATTCACAAACTTTATGGCCATTTTTAATAATATCTGCATATTTATAATTCTCTACATTTATCATATGATTTGTAAGAATTTGTGAACAGTAGAAATACAAAATATAGTCCTTCTTGCATTTCTGGACTGTTAAAAATGAATATATTGTAAATTTAAAACAGAGACTTTATGGGGTTACCCCACAAAATACTATGGGGTTACTTACCCCACAAAATACTGTATATAACCTGCGACTATAAAAGTATTGAAATGTTTTGTGTCCAATATCTCTATTCATTTTCTGGCACGGTGCCATTTCTATCCATCTCAAGGCTATGACCATCGGGATGTGGCCAATTGACTATACCTGGGCTCCTTCTTTACTTGTTGTAAGCAGAGAAGCTGCACGCGGCTGCATTTTCCTTCTCACAAGCGGAGAAGATCCAGCAATGAACATGGCTGTAATTGATGAGCACAGACTTTTTCTCTGATGCATTGGGGGACGGACACTAAAGAATGATTCTTTGACTTTAGTTGGCCAACAGAGCAAACCTAGGAGCAAGAACAGCAGCGGTGTCACGGGATGCAGCATTTCTACTCGACCACAACAAGTGTAGAAGATCCAGCAATGAACATGGCTGTAATTGATGAGAACAGACTTTTTCTATAACTCCTTGGGGGACGGACACTACAGAATGAGCCCGCCCTCTAAGTAACCATCACCATGGAAATCTTGTTTTAATCCTCTAAACTACATCTCTGTGGTGAATAAAGCTTTTTCACCGCTCTTTGAGCTGGATCTCCATCTTCTCCTATTGATTGAATGTTTCTACACCTTGACACAACGTTTGCAGGCTCTGAACAAGCATAGGATGTGCTAAGCTAAGCTGGATATTTTATTACCTACTACAGAATGATACTTTGGCTTCAGTTGGACCACAAGAAACCCCTAGGAACTAGAACATCAGGGGCATCACATGATGAAACAATACAGCCTTATTACAAACTACCAACAGAGCAGGGGAAGATGTGGTCAAAAGGTGAAAAAAAATTAAAGTTGAAAAATGTTAGTTTCACAATTATTTTAGATCGTAACAATAGGTGTATCCTGTAGATAAGGGCTAAAGCCAGGAGACAAGAATAAAATATTCTTCATGCTGAAAATTGGCTGGATTCTTTAGTAGTTATGAAGGGTATATTGTGCATTATAGTCTTGGATAGTTTTGTTTTTCTTTTATCCAACCACATCACAAAATCACTGAATTCCCTTTGTAAAATCATAAAAAAAAATGTAAGCCATAGGCAGAAATCTGCAATCCAGAAGTGACATAAAACAAAGAAAAAACTTTGTTAGAAACCGTACATAATCTACAATATACAGTTTTTCTAGTTGGCAATGTGCTGGGGAAACATTTGTTTGTTCCTCTTGTTTTATTGAAAATGCTGTTTCAATCCCATTTGTGTGATTTTAGAAAATCTGTTGTTGTTTGGTGATAAGTTATGATGAGATTTGAGCTCGGTGGAAGGATATTAGATTCGGAAAAAGGAACAGTCTGAATTATTTGTCATTACTGGATTTCCACAATGATAAAGTGTCCTTTCAGCTTTTCAGCCTCCTGTCTTTGTAATAACGCAACAATATAAAAATCTCAGGATGATGCTGGCAAGAAAAAAAGAAAAAATTAATTAAGCTGAATGATAATCTAAAGAATTTGTTTCTGTTGTGTGTAAAATGTATTTTCTTTGGCTTTTATTATTGTAAAATGAAAAAAAAAGATAATCTTGTTACAGATTGGAAAATCATTCAATCTCTGTAGCAAGATCTTGGAGTTATCGAGCTAATGTTCTTTTCAGAATAAAAAGTAGAGCCAGTCTCATGGAAATTAATATGTTTAAAAAATAAGTCCTAAGCACTGAAGATAAAGCTAATATTCTTAAGTTTCCATGCAGAACAGTACAATTTCATTTGAACGATGTTTAAAAGAAATCTGTTCCCAGATTTTTGCTATCCCACCTGATTCCAGGGATGTGTCACGTGCTGGGCTGCTTGCTGTAGTATTGATTAAATCACTATTTTATCTGCTGTAGATTTACCAGTTCTCTGAATGCTGAGCTCTGTATAACCCCACCCACATAATAATAGTAATCTTTATTTTTATATAGCGCTAACATATTCCGCAGCACTTTACAGCTTGCACACATTATCATCACTGTCCCCGATGGGGCTCACAATCTAAATTCCCTATCAGTATGTCTTTGGAATGTGGGAGGAAACTGGAGAACCCGGAGGAAACCCACGCAAACACGGGGAGAACATACAAACTCCTTGCAGATGTTGTCCTTGGTGGGATTTGAACCCAGGACCCCAGTGCTACAATGCTAACCACTGAGCCACCGTGCCGCCCACATCACTGATTTGCAGTTTTCTGTCTACACTGTGCATAGGCAGAAAGCTGCCAATCAGTGGTGAGGGGGCGAAGTTATACAGAGCTCATGAATATGGAGACTACATAGCAGCAGGTTTACTAGTCTACCCCTCACCTTCTGTGTCCTCACCCATTTCTTGAAGATTGCGAGCCCTCGTTAGCAGGGTCCTCTCACCTCTTTTACAAGTCGGTGACTCATTTTGTTCAAGATTATTGTATTTGTTTTTTGTATTAAGTATACCCCTTTTCACATGTAAAAGCCATGGAATAAATGGTGCTATAATAATAAAACTCTTTGTAAAGTTGTCAGTAGGTGTGTTATTGCTTCACGAAAAGGTGCCAGCTCATAAGTCTAGCAAATCACAAGGTGCTATCAGGGAATGTGGCTTCGTGGAGCTTAATCATTTACCTATAGTCCAGACCTGGCTCCCAGTGATCACTTTCTGTTTCAGAACCTAAAGAAATTTCTGTATGGGCAATGATTTCCTAATGATAATGCAGTCAAAGAGGCAGTAGCAGGGAGGGTTCTTGCTGCAGCAAGGAGTCTCTATTCTGAAGGCATTCCATCACACTCACTGGTGCAAAAGTAGAATAAGTATGTTGAAGTCAGAGGGAATGACACTGCAAAGTAGTAAGTTCAATTTTCTCAGAAAATGTTGTTCTCATTATTCAGGTAGATAATTTATTTAACACCCCTTGTATACCACTAACAAAGTACAATGTGTCATAAAAAAACAACTTCAGAATCACTGGGATATATTTAAGCATTCCAAAGTTATTAAGACAAATTCACAGATCAAATTTCAGAATAGGGCTTGGTCACAAAAGCCAACATTTACTAAGATAGTCAAAGGTCTATATTGTAAAAGGATCAATTCAGAGGCGTAGCTAGGGTTTTGGTTCACGGGCGCGAAACTTCTGAGTGGGCCCCTAACCAGGTATCCTTTATTACAGCTGTGTGACGTGCCCTAATAGTGGAGGAGAACCTCAGCAGATGACCGCGCTGTTACTGAAGATAATCTCTATATAAAGACCAACATGGATATTACCGCCATATGGTCAGTGGTAGATACCAGCCCTACAGAACATATAACAGATCACTGCACAGTTACAGATAATGTCTTACCGCCGACGTTCTTTCTGATGTAGTCGTTCATGTAGGGATTCGGAGAAGAATCCGAAAGTGGACCCTCTGGGTCGTGACTCTAGAGCCCCCGAGGACGAGTGGACCAGATGTAACCACCCCCTATACAGGGAGCATTAGGAGCAGGTCCAAGGGGGAATGGAGACACAACAGCTAGAGCCAAAGGGGCGACCAAAACAAAAGAGGGAGACAGAGGACTAGCAATAGGGAACTGGAACAGACTAGGGATGTTAGATATATATGGGGTCACTGGAGAGGAACAAGGTAACCACGAGGCTGCAAAAAACAAAAAGAAAGAACTAAAGAACAGGGATACCAACAGGAAGGGAAAACAGACGGGCAGGTAAAGCGGAGACACACAATGGACTGGAGCATTGAACAGACACGGTGGAGACACAGAGCGGGCTGGGCAGGAACTAAGGACAAACACAGTGGAGACACAGAGCGGGCTGGGCAGGAACTGAGGACAAACACAGCGCAGACACAGAGCGGGCAAAGCACAACAGCAAGGAGAATGGTACAGAGACCGGGGGAGCCTAGAGCATAGGTACGCTGAAAAAGCACAGAGAAACCTACGAAACAAAGGCGTCTTACCTGGGAAGACGCCGAGAAGAAATACCCGATGGGCGCCGCCATGTAGGAGGCTCTGCGGCACAGGAGACGTGACTGCACATGGGCAAAGAACCCAGATGCCGCGTCCCAGCGAAGTTAGAAGCAGAGCGACGAGGGACAGAGTTGCGAGCGCGCCGAGGGATGGGAGAAGACAGGTGAGTATGTGCAGTCATAACAGTTCATTTTTCCCGTCTTTTCCATCTGGCCCAGACCGACATGACAACTTCTTCCAGCTACAACTCGTCTGCAGAGAATACAACAAAGACACATTTAACTTCTCATATTCCAGCCCCATCACCATCTATTCCCAACCTGCACAAACTCCTCATCCTACTGATACCCCAATACTGAGCCACTTCTGCCGTATGTGTCCCTATTATTGCACCTGATAACCCAATACTGAGCCGCTGCTGCCGTATGTGTCCTTATTACTGCACCTGATACCCCAATACTGAGCCGCTGCTGATGTATGTGTCCCTATTACTACCCCTGATACCCCAATACTGAGCCGCTGCTGCCGTATGTGTCCCTATTACTACCCCTGATACCTCAATACTGAGCCGCTTCTGCCGTATGTGTCCCTATTACTGCCCCTGATACCTCAATACTGAGCCGCTGCTGCCCTATGTGACCCTATTTCTGCACCTGATACCCCAATACTGAGCCACTGCTGCCATATGTGTCCCTATTACTGCCCCTGATACCTCAATACTGAACCGCTGCTGCCCTATGTGAACCTATTTCTGCACCTGACACCCCAATACTGAGCCACTGCTGCCCTATGTGTCCTTATTACTGCACCTGATACCCCAATACTGAGCCACTGCTGCCGTATGGGTCCCTATTACTGCCCCTGATACCCCAATACTGAGCCGCTGCTGCCGTATGTGTCCCTATTACTGCCCCTGATACCTCAATACTGAGCCTCTGCTGCCCTATGTGAACCTATTTCTGCACCTGATACCCCAATACTGAGCCACTGCTGCCCTATGTGTCCCTATTACTGCACTTGATACCCCAATACTGAGCCACTGCTGCCGTATGTGTCCCTATTACTGCCCCTGATACCTCAATACTGAGCCGCTGCTGCCCTATGTGACCCTATTACTGCACCTGATACCCCAATACTGAGCCACTGCTGCCGTATGTGTCCCTATTACTGCACCTGATACCCAATACTGAGCCGCTGCTGCCCTATGTGTCCCTATTACTGCCTCTCATACCCCAATACTGAGCCGCTGCTGCCATATGTGTCCCTATTACTGCCCCTGATACCCCAATACTGAGCCACTGCTGCCGTATGTGTCCCTATTACTGCCCCTGATACCCCAATACTGAGCCGCTGCTGCCGTATGTGTCCCTATTATTGCCCCTGATACCCAATACTGAGCCGCTGCTGCCATATGTGTCCCTATTACTGCACCTGATACCCCAATACTGAGCCACTGCTGCCATAAGTGTCCCTATTACTGCCCCTGATACCCCAATACTGAGCCACTGCTGCCGTATGCGTCCCTAATACTGCCCCTGATACCCCAATACTGAGCCGCTGCTGCTGTATGTGTCCCTATTACTGCACCTGCTGTGTGGTTCTCTGTGCCCTCTAAATTCTAAAGCAACTCTCTACAATAAATTAATGCCAGGTGCAAGTGCCCTAGAAAACAGTGCCCATATTTTGCCCCAGCAAGTAATAATGCCCTGTGTGCCCCTTTGATAGCCACAATAAGCTGAGTTCCCCTATAACAATAAGTGCCCACTTTACATTTAATAAAGTCCCGAGTCTCCCCCTGTACAGCTCCCCTATACACAGCATGATGCTTTCTTATACACAGTATAATGCACCCACACAGTATACTGACTCCTTAGTAGCCCCCAAACTGTTTGATGGCTCCAACAATGTATAATGACCCCCACACTGTAATCTCCATACTGTATGATGGCCCCCTAGATAGCCTCCATATACAGTAGTATAATGCACCAAATAGTCCACAAGATAGTATAATGCACTCCCCATAGGCAGACTCTATAGCATAAGGCCACCCCCATAGGCAGACACTGTAATAAGGCAACACCCCCATATAGGCAGACCCTGTAATAAGGCAGTAACCCCATAGTCAGATAGACAGACACTGTAATAAGACAACACCCCCATATAGGCAGACCCTGTAATAAGGCAGTAAACCCATAGTCAGACTCTGTAATAAGGCAGCCCTCATTGTCAGACCCTGTAATAAGGCAGCACCCATATAGGCAGACACCGTAATAAGGCAGCACCCCCATAGTCAGACCCTGTAATAAGGCAGCCCCCATACTCAGACCCTGTAATAAGGCAGCCCCCATTGTCAGACCATGTAATAAGGCAGCACCCCTATAGTCAGACCCTATAATGAGGCAGCACCCCTATAGTCAGACCCTGTAATAAGGCAGCACCCCATAGTCAGACCCTGTAATTAGGTAGCACCCCCATAGTCAGACCCTGCAATATGGCAGCCCCCATAGTCAGACCCTGTAATGAGGCAGCACCCCTATAGTCAGACCCTGTAATGAGGCAGCCCCCTTAGTCAGACCCTGTAATAAGGCAGCAACCCCATAGTCAGACCCTGTAAAAAGGCAGCCCCCATAGGCAGACCCTGTAATAAGGCATCCCCCTTAGTCAGACCCTGTAATAAGGCAGCAACCCCATAGGCAGACCCTGTAATAAGGCAGCACCCTCCTAAGTCAGACCCTGTAATAAGGCAGCACCCCTATAGGCAGACCCTGTAATAAGGCAGCACCCCCATAGTCAGACCCTGTAATGAGGCAGCACCCCTATAGGCAGACCCTGTAATAAGGCAGCACCCCCATAGTCAGACCCTGTAATAACGCAGAAACCCCATTGTCAGACCCTATAATGAGGCAGCACCCCTATAGTCAGACCCTGTAGTAAGGCAGCCCGTGTAATAAGGCAGCCCCCATAGGCAGACCCTGTAATAAGGCAGCACCCTCATAAGTCAGACCCTGTAATAAGGCAGCACCCCTATAGGCAGACCCTGTAATAAGGCAGCACAGCACCCCCATAGTCAGACCCTGTAATGAGGCAGCACCCCTATAGGCAGACCCTGTAATAAGGCAGTACCCCCATAGTTAGACCCTGTAATAACGCAGAACCCCCATAGTCAGACCCTGTAATAAGGCAGCAGCACCCATTAAAAAAAAAATAAAAAAATACTCACCTCTCTTCTTCTTGGTTCCTGCGCTGCTCCCGCTGATCTCCTGACAGTGGGCAGTGATGTCATCGCGCCCACTCTGTGTCAGCGATGTCAGATGCCGACACTGACAGGGGGATGATGGGAGAAGGAGCGCAGCGCTCCTTCTCCCATCATTGCGATCAGCTGTATCTGCTAAATGCCGGTACAGCTGATCTTCCGATGACGGGGGGGCCCATTGCTGGCACCGTGCCCCCCGCCTGCTCAGGGGCCCCATAGCGGCCGGGCGGCATAGCAGGAGTATCGATTCTCCCTGCTCTGCCGCAGAATGTAACTGTATCGGCGCGCCGATACAGTTACAGTAGCGTAGCATTGGGTGGGCCCCCTCAGAGGCTTGGGCCCAGGGCGCTCGCACCCTCTGCCCCCCGGTAGCTACGCTACTGGATCAATTATATATTTCTCGTTATCATTTTGCACTGAAAGCCATATTTAGGATATTACTGTTCTTAAAGCAAAAGCATATGTACCCTTACGTACACACACTCTATGTAGACTCAATTTACTCAATGTGCAGTCTCAAATGATTATAAATGAGTATATAAACTATCACAATAAATGGTGGTTAACCTTCATGTTTTGACTTATTCACCTTCTGATCCAAGAGAAGGATTAAGAAAAATAATTAAAATAAGTTATTTTTCTTGTGGCTAAAATATTGGGAAAAAGTGTATGTATAGTATCTTTGACCAATGTTTTTTTAGTTGTTTTCTTGGATAGATAAGAAATATCCAGCAGTGCTTGTTTTATTTATTTATTGGCAGAATTACAAAACTATGTCCGTTGCTTTTGTAAGTAATTGCTATTCCTATCTCTACAAGTAAAACTTTCTGCCAAAATCAAAAGGTAACAAAATGTTCCTGCTAACTAGGAGAGGTCGCTTACACAATGTGCCGTCTTCCTCTATTGTACTGACAGCTGTCATTTGCTAAACTACTGTTTATCAATGTTTTTCTACCAGTGGTTCTCTACCGAGGCGAAGCTATTGGACTGCTTATGTTAATGAAATTGGCAGGAAAATAATAAACTAGCGGGTGTTGCTTTCCATTGCCAAGTACTAATAACATGCCATTTGAGGACATCACAATGCATCAGTCAACTATCCGAACATTGGAATCTCGATCATCGACTCTCTAAAAGCTTTATTTGAACATTTTGTCAGTGAATTATGGCAATGATTGATGAGATTCATTGACTCCAAGCGACTGTAAATGGGATTTGGTTTCAATAACCTTGTGAAATTTTGTATCTGGACGTGTTGAGCCGATTGTGTTACCTCTGTTGGCTGGTAAAGGACTCAGAGTGCTTTCACATTGTGTTTAGGCACCTGTTTAGCGGCTCGTGTCGGGGCTTACTTACGAATCCCCCACAAAATGGGATTTGGATGTATGCACAGATGGAGCCATAGATTATAATGATGCTGACAGAGCGAACGTGAGCTCTGCCGTGCATAATTTTGGGGAGTGTACACCTACTGGAAGAAGACACTCAGACATAGTAGACTATGCCTGAAAATGATGCCCGTCAGAGCTCACATTTTCTCTGTTGGTACCATTAGAGTCTATGGCCCCATCGGCGCATTCGTCCAATCCCATTTTGCAGGGTGTCAGGACTTAAGGCCCGATGGAGCCCCTGAACAGATGTCTAAGCGCAATGTGAAAGCACCCTTAGCTTTGGTATCCCTTGTAGAGCAGCTACTCACAGGGAGATCTGCATTGTGTAAAATGGTTGTCCATACCCCAGAATTCACAACAGGGGTTCTATGCATTACAAGGTGGAGGGGTGTCTTGTTTAGGACACTGAACCATGTTATATATAATTAACCTTACAGAAACTTCAATTCTTGTTCTCCAATTTGAGCAATTGATATCTCTTTATCAGTTGTTTCAGGATCCTTAAACGTTTTTCATTTTTTTTAATGAGATTAATAAAGTAGTTAAAGAGAAAGCCTGTCTGTCCCCAAGATCACATATCTTTAGTTCTGAGAACCTTAAATACAGATGCTTCATATGGCAAGTCTTAATACATTTCATGCATCTTTATTTTTTTAGAATCTCCTAAATCCAGAAAATGAAATTTATGCTTGCTATGAGAAGAGGAAGCATAGCGTTCCGTAAATCTTTGTGCCTATTTTTGGCTTTTAACCTATTAAATTTGACTGATCATTGTTGGCTATACCTCTTATACTGAACCCCGTTTACTTTTGGAAAGTGGCAAGGTTGCAAATGTTCATGCTACTATAATGTGCCATAATTTGTGGGTTGTTTTTTTTTAACACTACAAACAATTTTCTTTACATTTAAGCCCTAAACAACTTATGATATACATTTTCAGCACCAGTCACTAACAGGCTGCATGAAGCGGGCTCTGAAGCTGAGCTAGCTCCACATGCGGTAGATGCCGGATATTTTACATAACTAGCATCTGTTTCAAGCAGCAGCAGATGGAGCAGAACTCTGAACGATGCTGTTAACCATTTAGATGCTGCTGTCATTTGTCAATCACAGGGAGATGTTGAGTTACCATAGCCCCCTTAACTGCCAGTCTTAGTCCTCCTGTGAAGCTGCGCTAAAGGCTGATCTTCAGAGGAGAACCAAAATGTTGCTATGTACAGCAATACTTTAGTAAGCGATTGAATGATTCCAGGTTCAGGTACCCATGGGAACTAAAAAATAAAACTAAAAAAAAAAAGTTTAAGAAATATAAAAAACAACATTACCCACCTTTTCCTCTTGAAGAAGAATAAATAAAAAAATGAAAAAAAAACCCCAAAAAACATATTTTGCATATTTGTGTCCGAAATAGTCTAATCTAAAAAAATATAACATTACTTTTTTTGGCAGCACTTCCAAAAGAAACTATCAAAATTTCATATGCACTCCAAAATGGTATCCACTCAACGCACAAAAAAACAAACCATCAGCCAATTCCATGGATATAAAAGTTATGTCTCTCATAATATGGTGACACAAGAAGCATTTTTTTAATCTACAAAATATATATTAAAAAATCTTATACATTTGGTCCCACTGTAATCATCCTGACCTGACCTGAAGAATCATAACACCAGGTCTACTTTACCACACCATGAATGTTGTAAAAACAAAACCTCAGAAAACAATAGCGGAATTGTCTTTTACCTCATTTGGAATTTTTTCCCCACTTTTCAGTACATTATTTGTTATTAAAATCTACAACTCATTCTGCAAAAAAAACCAATCCCGCATACATCTATGGTGACAGAAAAAAAACAAAACAAAAAAAAGTATTTCACTGGGAATAAAAGGAAGAAAAAACAAAATAGTAACAACAAAAAAAATGCCTGGATCCTTGACCTCTTTACCACCCAGTCTGTTTTCACCTGCCTGACAAGGCCAATTTTTTCAATTCTGACCAGTGTCACGCTATGTAATAACTTTGGAATGTTTCAAAGTATCCCCACCAATTCTGAGATTTTTTTTGTGACATGTTGCACGTTATATTAGTGGTAAATTTAGGTCAATATGATTTGCTTTTATTTATGAAAATATAAAAAAATTAAACATTCAGTAATTTTCAAACTTTCAATTTTAATGCCCTTAAACCAGAGCGTTATAGCACACAAAATAGATAATAGATAACATATACCACATGTCATCATTTTTGAAACATTATGGTTTTTGCTAGGAACTAAAGGTACCGTCACACTAAGCGACGCTGCAGCGATAGCGACAGCAATGCCGATCGCTGCAGCGTCGCTGTGTGGTCGCTGGAGAGCTGTCACACAGACCGCTCTCCAGCGACCAGCGATGCCGAGGTCCCCGGGTAACCAGGGTAAACATCGGGTTGCTAAGCGCAGGGCCGCGCTTAGTAACCCGATGTTTACCCTGGTTACCAGCGTAAAAGTTAAAAAAACAAACAGTACATGCTCACCTGCGCGTCCCCCAGCCTCTGCATCCTGACGCTGACTGAGCTCCGGCCCTAACAGCAGAGCGGTGACGTCACCGCTGTTGCTTTCACTTTCAGTTTAGGGCCGGCGCTTTAGTGTCAGGAAGCAGAGGCTGGGGGACGCGCAGGTGAGTATGTACTGTTTGTTTTTTTAACTTTTACGCTGGTAACCAGGGTAAACATCGGGTTACTAAGCGCGGCCCTGCGCTTAGTAACCCGATGTTTACCCTGGTTACCAGTGTAAAATATCGCTGGTATCGTCGCTTTTGCTGTCAAACACGGCGATACACGGCGACCTAGCGACCAAATAATGTGCAGACCTTCTAGCAGCGACCAGCAATTTCACAGCGGGATCCAGATCGCTGCTGCGTGTCAAATACAGCGATATCGCTATCCAGGTCGCTGCAACGTCACAGATCGCTGGCTATATCGCCTAGTGTGACGGTACCTTTAGAAAGGTTTATCAGCAATTTGTAATTTTTCCAACAAAATGTACAAAACCATTTTTTTTTTTAGGTAACACATCCCTTTTGAAGTGAATTGAGGGCCTTATATAGCAGAAAATACCCAAAGGTAAAACTTACACCCCTAAAAGTGCTCAAACCCACATTCAAGAAGTTTAATAACCCTTTAGGGGCTTTAACAGAATTAAACCAATGTGGAAGGAAAAAATAAAAATGTTTATTTTTCCCACCAAAACATTGACTTAGCCCCAAATGTTGCATTGTTAAAAGGGTAACAGGAGAAAATGGACCATACAATCTGTTGTGCAATTTCTCCTAAGTTAATCAATACCCTATATATGGAAAAGTACTGTTTTGGTACAAGGCAGGGCTCAAAAGGGAAGGATCACCAGTCAACTTTTGGGGTGCCAAAATGACTGAAATAGATAGTGGATGCCATTTTACATTTGCAGAGCACCTGATGTGCCTAAACAGTGAAAACCCCTCACAAGTAACCCCATTTTGGAAACTACACACCTCAAGGAACTTATAAAATTCTGTGAAGCACCTGTGGGTTCAAGGTGATCACCACACATCTATGTAACGTTGAGCAGTGAAACTAAATAAAAACATGCTGCAGCTGGCTGAGCCATAGTTTGGGTTGCCATGATAATGATCTTGCCCTCACTATGCCGTCGCAGGGATGCCGATCAGACAGGATAGGGAGTCCCCTCCCTCTCCCAGACTTCTAAATGCTGCAATTGATATGGATCATTTAGGCAGTTAAAATGCCCATGGCTCAGTGGGTCCACATCCACCGTCATCACACCTCACACTACTTTGACACAAGAATCCTATGCTTGTGTGCCTAAAAAGTAAATAGAAAAGAGAAGGTTCATATTCATAAATGCCAACATAAATGGAACCCAAAAAGGTAGTAAGTAGTCATAAAATTTAACTTTTAATATAAATAATTTAAAAAAGGACTAACAACAACCAAACAACGGAAACACACCAAAAAATTTGCACTCTAGGTAATCCCAATAAACTATACTCTAGCTTTGAAACCTGCCTACCAGTGCAGGTTGGCACCCTGAAATAAATACCACGCAATTGGTGCCCCTGCGGCTGTCCTTCTCTGCCCTGGAAAGCCCTAGATACAGTACAGACCAAAAGTTTGGACACATCTCATTTAATGATTTTTCTGTATTTTCATGACTATGAAAATTGTACATTCACACTGAAGGCATCAAAACTATTTATTAACAAATGTGGAATTATATACTTAACAAAAAAGTGTGAACAACTGAAATTATGTCTTATATTCTTCAAAGTAGCCACCTTTTGCTTTGATGACAGCTTTGCACACTCTTGGCATTCTCTTGATGAGCTTCAAGAGGTAGTCAGCGGGAATGGCTTTCACTTCACAGGTGTGCCCTGTCAGGTTTAATAAGTGGGATTTCTTGCCTTATAAATGGGGTTGGGACCATCAGTTGTGTTGTGCAGAAGTCTGGTGGATAGACAGCTGATAGTCCTACTGAATAGACTGTTAGAATTTGTATTATGGCAAGAAAAAAGCAGCTACGTAAAGAAAAACGAGTGGCCATCATTACTTTAAGAAATGAAGGTCAGTCAGTCCGAAAAATTGGGAAAACTTTGAAAGTGTCCCCAAGTGCAGTGGCAAAAGCCATCAAGAGCTACAAAGATACTGGCTCACATGAGGGCCGCCCCAGGAAAGGAAGACCAAGAGTCACCTCTGCTTCTGAGGATAAGTTTATCCGAGTCACCAGCCTCAGAAATCGCAGGTTAACAGCAGCTCAGATTAGAGACCAGGTCAATGCCACACAGAGTTCTAGCAGCAGACACATCTCTACAACAACTGTTAAGAAGAGACTTTGTGCAGCAGGCCTTCATGGTAAAATAGCTGCTATGAAACCACTGCTAAGGACAGGCAACAAGCAGAAGAGACTTGTTTGGGCTAGAGAACACAAGGAATGGACATTAGACCAGTGGAAATCTGTGCTTTGGTCTGATGAGTCCAAATTTGAGATCTTTGGTTCCAACCACGTGTCTTTGTGCGACGCAGAAAAGGTGAACGGATGGACTCTACATGTCTGGTTCCCACCGTGAAGCATGGAGGAGGAGGTGTGATGGTGTGGGGGTGCTTTGCTGGTGACACTGTTGAGAAATTATTCAAAATTGAAGGCATACTGAACCAGCATGGCTACCACAGCATCTTGCAGTGGCATGCTATTCCGTCCGGTTTGCGTTTAGTTGGACCATCATTTATTTTTCAGCAGGACAATGACCCCAAACACACCTCCAGGCTGTGTACGGGCTATTTGACCAAGAAGGAGTGTGATGGGGTGCTACGCCAGATGACCTGGCCTCCACAGTCACCAGACCTGAACCAATCGAGATGGTTTGGGGTGAGCTGTACCGCAGAGTGAAGGCAAAAGGGCTAAGCATCTCTGAGAACTCCTTCAAGATTGTTGGAAGACCATTCCCGGTGAGTACCTCTAGAAGCTCATCAAGAGAATGTCAAGAGTGTGCTAAACAGTCATCAAAGCAAAAGGTGGCTACTTTGAAGAACCTAGAATATAAGACATAATTTCAGCTGTTTCACACTTTTTTGTTAAGTATATAATTCCACATGTGTTAATTCATAGTTTTGATGCCTTCAGTGTGAATGTACAATTTTCATAGTCATGAAAATGCAGAAAAATCTTTAAATGAGAAGGTGTGTCCAAAATTTTGGTCTGTACTGTAAGTGATGATGATTACCCACTCACATCAAATTTGGGGTTAGTCACAGATAAACAACCGGGGCATGAGGGCAAAGCATAGCAATGAGTAACAGTCCTTACCAGAAATATAGTAAACTGCACCAGAGGGGTATTTTTCCCAGTCATCTGTCAATGAAAGATCCTTATCTTAACTGAATTACAACAGCATGGCCGATGATTTTGCAGCATCGGCCATGGCTGGATTGTAATATTTCACCAAATTTCATAGGTGAAATATTACAAATTGCTCTGATTCAGAGCGATCGTAGCCAAGTGGGGGCAAAGCCACCCCCCTGGGCTAAAGTACCACTCCCCCTGTCCCTGCAGATTGGGTGAAATTGGAGTTAACCCTTTCACCCAATCTGAGAGACGCAATCCCTCCATGACGCCACATAGGCGTCACAGGTCGGATTGGCACCGACTTTCATGACGCCTACGTGGCGTCACAGGTCGGGAAGGGGTTAAGGAGCTGAAACTCCTAAACCCGTCATCCAATTTTAATGTGGTTCCCCTTAAATGAAAGCTGAAAGTCTAAACTTCAACTGCATCTGAATTGTTTTGTTTAAAATTCATTGTGGTAATGTCTATAACCAAAATTAGAAAAATGTTGTCTCTGTCCAAATATATATGGAATTAACTGTATATGGGGTCTTGACCCCTACTCGTCCCCCAACAGAACACAGCCTCTGGATTGTAGGGAGTGAAGCCAGAAGTACCAATAAGGGGGAATGTCTTATGTAAAGGTAGATTGTCAAACATAAGGATTACTGCCCCAAATAAATTGGAGGCGACTTCAGACTGCAACTGCATGCCGACATGTGCGCTCCTAAATATGCATTACTTCCTGGTACCTCCGATAGAGAGTACGACGCAGCACCAGAAATGGAAACCGGAAGTGCATCATCCATCACCATAGTGTGAACATAGGGAAAGCAACATACCATGGCATTAAAGGTGCTCCTCTGCCATCCGATGTGCAGGGGCCAGGGAGTCCATACAAAAGATGCACCCACATTCTTTTTTGAGTAATTTTTTGTCAAAATCCCATCCTCTGGGGTTTGGTCTAACTACCTCTATGACAAAGAACGAGATTTCATTTAAATTGCCCTTTTGAACCCTATTCATATGTCTCGCTAGTGGAGTATCGTGCTTGTGTCTCACATCTCCTATGTGCTCGCCCGCTCTCCTTCTGAATTCTCTCACGGTTTATCTATGTAATCCTAGGGCATGCACAGGCCACTGAGTAAATGAGGTACATGGTTTTGCTATTAGAGAATTTACATTGGTAAAAACTTTTGCCAGAGGATGAGCTGCAAAGGAACTTACAGGGTTTCATCCACCTACAATTAATACATTCTCTCCACATTTGAAAAAGCCACAAACCTTGCAGTCCAACTAGGTGCCCCCTGACACAGGTATTTTAAAGAAGTTATTGTCACACAGTGTGGGAAGACTAAGTGCAACACGAAGGAATGATGGGAAGGAAGTCCAGACACTAGGGAACGGGTGAGTGGAGACCCCTAGGCAGATCTGATAACACCCTACCCACTCTACCATCCCTACTAACTTGGTTGCTCACCAATCACTGAGTAGGAAACCTAAGCCCTGGATAGGGAAGGGGAGGGGATGTGCACTGGTCAATCCCCACTGTAAACTAAAGACAGAAAAGTACACAGACAAGAGGAATGTGAACGTAGCTTCAGTAGACTCAGGGAGGCAACACCAAATGTCCTAAAACAGGTCCAGAGAGGAAGTTAGCCAACTGCTATAGCTCCAAGCCTTCACAAGGGAAAATATGAATATTACCAGCGACTCTCTGCAACAGACTGGGGGGATTTATAAACCCCCAGGTCCAGGTGTGTAAACTAAAGCCAGAGGTATTTTGCCGCTGGATCCAAGAGTCAGACAGATTAAGGAGGCATCTGTAATGTCAAACGCAGAGACCTTTTGCAGCCAGATGCACAGAGACAGTCTGTTGCATCTGTCACACCCGTGACAGCTATGCACAAGGTTATCCCTTATCTAGCGACCTTTCCTATAGGTGACCATTGGTGAGACACACACCATCCCCTCCAGGTCGGGGTCAGCGGTCAAGATACCCAATGCTTATTTAGGACCTTCAGGACATGTTTGTGTTGGCAATCAAAAGTACCAATGATACTGGCATATTCAGAGACTGTCTGAATAGGTTTTGACTGGGTATGAAGTGGTTGACCTCTATCTCTGGATAAGGCATGTGTGAACTCTGTCTCAACAATGTGTCAGGGTTATCCCTTGTAATGGAACCTCCTCTTCATATCAATAGATAGTGTATGAAAGTCATCCATGCCAGAGCAGTTCCTCCTCAGCCTCAAGAACCAGCCCTTAGGGATGCCACCTTTGAGAGCTCACAGGTGTCCAAACTAGGAGACAGTTGAGGTGTTAAAAAGGTGTCTTGTTTCATCTTATCTTGAACCAATTCTGACATAGGGTGTTTCACCTAGGTTTACACTTTCAAGGATTTTTTCAAAACCGGTTTACTCATTGCTATATTGTGCCCTCATTCCCAAGTTGTTTATCTGTGACTACCGCCAAATTTGATGTGAGTGTGGGATCGTCATCACCTATCTAAGGCTTTCCGGGGCAGAGAAGGACAGCCGCCAAGGAGTGGGGGCACCAATTGCATGCAATTTAATTCTGGGTGCCCACCTCTGCTGGTAGGCAGGTTTCAAGGTGAGGGTACAGTTTAAAGGGATTACCCAGAGTGCACATTTTGGTGTGGTGTTTTCCATTGTTTGGTGGTTGTTCTTTTTTAAATTACTTATTACCTTTGTGGATTCCCTTTATGAAATCTAGTGCCTACCTGAAAATGCCTACATGCTCCATATGGCTGCCATGTAGGCTGTGCTTTTGTTAAAACATTTTTTGTGGGAAAAACGCTTTAAGGTTTATACAAAACTTTTATTATGACTCATTCACATAGCTGTGGGTTTCCGTATGCCAGCACTCTGTTTTCTTACAGATTCTGTATGAAAAAAGTAAAAATAATACCCATCACAGGCTCCACTTTACTTTATTGTGCTCATGATTAGAGCCATGGATATAATAGATGGCATTCGTATGTGGTTCTGTAGCATGAGCCAGATGGACTTCTACTCAATGAAATACTTATTAGAAATAATTCTGGGCTACAATCAGTGGCACAATGAGGTGGTGTTATTGTCAGGTTGCAAGTATAAAGGGGCCCAGGTCTGCCTGCAGTGACAGCATTGACAATTTTATTTTACTATATGAATATACTCTATTATATATGCTATAACAAAGGATTTTTTTTTTCACAAAATCCAGTCTTTGGTTTGGCTTCTTCGAAGAGCCAACCACTATATGGTACCTAGCCGAGCCATTCAAATTAGCTTTCTTTGTGACTGGTGACAAAAGCGAGGATATTTTTGTTAACATTTTCTGTCCACCAGCCTACTAGAGCGACAAATTACTCCTTTTCTTAGAATAGCATAATGTCTTTACATACATAATCATCATTTGCTGGAAAAGGCAGAAAAATTATATTTTTGAATTATTTGGGATTTTAACTAATTCATAAACTAAATGTTTATATGGAAAATGCATCATTAGGTACAAGATTAACAAGCGAGGAGTAGAAAGCACAAAAAAAGCTAATCTGATTTCTTTTTTGGGTAAAAAAGAACCATAGAATAGCAGCTAATTCAGTAACAGAAAGCTAAAGCTTTCAGCATGCCAAAAATAAATTATTCTAGCACAGTGGGATGGGAATGTTTGAATATTCAAGAGAAACACAAATGCTAGAAACACATTGTAATCATTTCCCACAGTAATTGGAACGTGTTTCACACAACATCAACCATCGACACATGCTGTGCCTTCTCTCAAAGTCATGTATTTGGTACAGATTAAAATGATAGTGTGTCCCCTTTTTAAAAGAAAGTACACAAACTCCTTGGGTTCTTCTGAACACATTGCAGCTATAGCAGAATGTCGCAAGTGGAGTATAGAAAAGGTGTCAATGCGGCTTGACAAAATGTATATTTGGGGTCGATAAACAGTTTACTACATAACAATACTTCGAATTCATACTGCCATAGGCACTACTAGTCTACCATAAACAGTGGATGAATGTTAGCTGAACCAACCAATATCCACAGTCTATGTGTATGGCCTCACAACTCTCCATATCGGACTCTTTGGGACACCTGGAAGAATGATTTTCTGGAGAAAAAAAGGTGTTGTGTCACATCAACAGCAACATTTTTATCCAAGGGAGTAGGTTCACTCACAATTTTGCCAAAGAAGCAATACCACTCAAGGACCCTTGAGGAAGCCATCTCCTGTGCCGATATGTGTAGGGTCCTCCTTCGCATATGATGCTTTTTCTATGAGCCAGATCACGTGGTTGACTATGCACATGGTACCTTATTGCACATTGTCACTACTTTCATATTCTTTTGATAATGCATTATTTATGTATCATTATCTGTACATGTGTATTGAACATCTTTTGATCATTGAATACTCTTTGAGACTTTGACATTGCTTAAAGGGCAGTGTCAATGTATATCTATTTCGGATATCCATTATATTTATATTGATTATCATAATAACCAATGGGCACACATTTTAAAATACCATATTTGTATTTGTCCTGCCTAGACTTTTGCTACATAATAAAGATTTATAATGTTAAAATTTAGGAAGTGTATGCTTCTTTCCTCTTTCTTTGAATTGCTTATCTTTTACATGTATTGTTTTTAGCTCTACTTTAATATACAGGTGTTGAGCACCCCACTGGGATTTCTGATAATCTAGATCTTTCATGATGTCTTTTGTACGCAATAGAATTACAACATTAGTTTTTTTTTAACTGTTAAAAAAAATAAAACGTAGAAAAATGGCTCCAGACATTCTATAATTACATCCAGACGGGCTGATAAAGAGTGTGACACATTCTTGCAGTTCAAACAATTGTGCATTTTATTAGTTTTCATGTATTAGCGGAATTTAACTTAGAAAGGAGTAAAAATCACATTAGGAAACCCATGAGGCTTATCCATTGAAGAATAAGATATTTCACAGGATGCCTCTACTAATTTTTGTATCTGTCAACATTGAATGACGTGTGGCAAAGCCAAATCACCGAGCGGATTTGAAAAAAGAATGAAAATAAAGCTGAGAGTAGGTAGATCATTAATATCAACTTTCAGAACTTTAAATTTATGAAGGATCATCATCCAAAAGATACATTTTAATTTGGATGTAATTTACCATTTTAAAGAAAAAGAGGACCTAAACCTAAAAGCAATAGCAAAAAGAAAATAATGCATCAAATTTATATTGTTTAAATGATAATTAGAAGTGAAATCAAGTAATACTCCTATCTTATAACCATTAGCCCTGAAAGCAACAATCTAGCGCAGTCTTGTCCTCTATTGGAATGAAGTCTCATCTGTCATCCAGCTTCATTGATCCATTTATCTTCCTACTTCTCAGATGCGGCTGCTATAAGGAAACAGACAAATGCCAAGTTATTTTTCATGTTTTTTTATATTTTTTTTCTTTGTTCATATTGCCAGCAATCATAGGATTTAATTATAGGTGATTAATGACTAGTGTATGAAGTAAAAAAAATTCCAAACCTTTTTATCATGAATAACCACTGAAAACCTTTTAGAGAAACTGAACAAATGTAACTGTACAAGTTCTAGGGAAGTCCATGAAAACAAAGTTAAGAAAAAACAACCCTTAATTAAACGTTCCAATAATGTTTTTAAGGTTATTTGCGTATATCCGACACTCACGGTCCTAGTATGGACCACGGTTGGACTCTTGACTAGAGATGAGCGAATTTGATTGGGTCAGGGCTTATTCAGCAAGCTATAGTGCTTACTGAATAAGCTGCAAAGGGAACCCGGCTACCTGGATCGCTCTGGCTGATCAGCTGTTGGCTCCACAGCTGCATGTGTCGCGGCTGTGTGATAGCCACGACACATGCATGGAAAGCCCATTTATTGGGCTGCGGAGCTGAATAGCTGATCAGCCGGAGCCATCCAGGAAGCCGGGTTCCGTCTGCAGCTTATTCGGTTAATGCTATAGCTTGCCGAATAAGCCCTGACCAGATCAAATTAGCTCATCTCTACTCTTGACCCAAAGTCTACAGCCTCATATACACATATATACCTAGGTGACTAATGACTATGTGATGTGGTCAGTTCGTGAGTCAGTACATCAAGATCTATACATGACCCCTAAATAGTGGATCTGTGAAACCAGACCAAGTGATAGAAGAATATGCCACCTCTTAATGATCTTTGTGAGTGCAACCACTGAAACACCAAACAATCTGGAGGATAAATGGGCCTCAGCTGTGGCTCAACACTGTAGTCCACATTTTTTTTCTCTGCAAAACGAAGAGGACAAGGAGTACAGAAAAAATCCATTTAAAAATGGCAGAAATATTTTATTACAATAACGTCATATCACCACAATCAATAACGATTACAAAAGAGAGGGACACATATATATGTGCAGGGCCCCCTAGGAAGCCCAAGCAAAATGCACGTTGGGGCTGTGAGGTCTGACGGTTCACAGGGATTCACAGGGGTAAGGATAATTTCTGTTGTACTAGGCCACTTTATATACATATATAATGTGTCCTTCTATATATATATGTGGATGGATTAATGGTACTTTGCCTTTATATAATCTTATATGTTGCTACGCATGTATTTATTAGGGATTGCAATAATATGAACCTTTGGGACACAGTGTCTTTAGGAATGTGACTTCCTGGTCTGTACACAATCTGTGTTTACCTCAGACTTACCATTGTTCGAGTCCTTCACTTTTTAAATCCTTTTGTCCACATACTTCTGTAATCGTTATTGATTGTGATGAAATGACGTTATTGTAATAAAATATATTTTAAATTTTTAAATGGATTTTTCTGTACTCCTTGTCCTTTGTTTTGCATTTATGCATTGGAGTATATCTGTTGCCCTTGACAACCTTACCTATGTTCTCGAGGCCTAGTGTCACCCTGATACTGATATATCCATTCAAACAGTTTCTTTCTCTTTAGAGTGATATTCTCAGTCAGTCGTTTAATTCAAGTGAATGGGGCCAACAAGCTGAATGTCAGGTGACCAGGTATTCTACTGCTTTGATACAGTGATGAGACCCCTTTAATCTGAGGATCAGTGGGGGTCCAAGACCAACAACAAGTAGTAACAATACAATAAGTAATGGCACATTTTAGCGATATGCCATCAGCTACTAAAATTAGAATATTCTTAGAGTCTAAAGAACATGATTATATGGTTCCTTGCAGGAGTGGACAAAGAAGAGAGCCCCTGTGCAAGAACAATATATAGGCTCTTTGCGGTCAATAGCTCATCATAATGCACAATTCCACCTACTTTGGATGGTTAGTGGGCCCCCTTACCTCTTGGGCCTCTATGCAGCTGCACATGTTGCACCAATCGAATATCAGCCCCTGGTTTCATGCAAGTTCTACATTATAAGGTATTATAACTGATCATGCACAGAAATTCTGCGCTCATAATTTACCTCTGTATGCATCTGATTTCATTCGGAAGGCATATAAAGGCTTTTATCAAAGATCAGCTCATGGTATGTAACTGTAGCGACTGCATGTGATGGCTACATGCACATGATGATGAAGATGGAGAAGGACAGGAAGCGGGAGATAGAGGAGGAGGAATAAAGATGAGAGCAGATACAAGTAATGTAAAAGCTCAGTTTGTTGGAGGGTCACCATAACCCATAAAGTGAAGAGATGATTTATGCTTATTATGTTTTTAGATGCCAATTATTTGATAGCTATCGGTATAAGCCTTCTTAAAGTAATGAAATCCAAATCTGAGCTCTATCAGGTTTTACCAAGGTATATACCAAAGGCTGAAACAAATATATCACACAATGCTTTAGGGAAAGTCTGTTTGAAAAAATATAGACTTTGCACTTTTTTGTTTTACTGTTCTCGGATCACAAATTAATTTGGACAGTTTCGAGCCAACGGCAATAAAAACTGCCATGAAGTTCATGTTTCCCAGAATCCAGGGGATTTAGAAGAAGAGAGTCACGTTTCAGATTAAACTGTCTAAAATGTTTGTCATTTCCTACAGAGATGCATTATAAAATTCAGCCAAGTTAGTGATACAATATTTCTTCATGTCTCTTAGATCATTTTCATATTTTGGTAAATTTATGGGAGCTGTCAATCTATAGCATTATATTCTACTCCTGAATAAGTCCGAATGCTGAGCACATATTTTTGTTTGGAGTCTGCATATTAATTAGCAAAAATAAGCAATAGTAGTTCAAAGTTTATTGTTTATTTGGTGACAACAGTATACTCTATGCTTGTAGGCAAGGGGTACCAAATTATGGATACATTATATAGTGTGGTGTAGTGACCCCTGTTACAGGTAGGGGGCGCTGTATGGGCTTCCCAGAGTGCGCATGGAGGCCATAGGAATGCATGGTAATCGAAGATATAGCTGTTGTGATGAGACAAAGTCCGGCAGAATTGTAGATGGCCTGTATGTGTGTCACAGAGGAGGATACTCTGCGCTGTCAGTCTGAAGTTGTGTTGTGGTCTGGGACCAGTAGTCCCACATGTAAATGTGTAGTTCTAATGGGAGATTGTCAGGGCTAGTTATGAGAAACGGGAGGGTCAAACTAGCCACACACACTCCTATCTAGGGGAGTGGATAGTTCCATATAATGTGACTGAGGTCTGGTCACATGGGCTCTGAGTCTGGACCTGAATGGTCTGTGCTGGAAGGTCCTGGAGAGCCCATGTGTTGGGAGTGTCGTCTCCCTGGAGAGCACATGATGAGGCTTTGGACCTGGCACATTCCAGTGCTGTGGAACAGTCTGATAACCGTGGGTAATGCTGACCGGGGTCAGTGAGAATGTCTGAAGGATACCTCTGTGGAGGAGAGGTATCCGAGAACCTGTGCGGCATCAACAGTTAACGGAAAGGGATCCGTGTGTTATGCTGACCGGGGTCAGAGGAGAGAGACATTGTGTATGGGGCACCTCTGAGGCCAAGAGGTGTCCAGGAACCTGTGAAGGTTGCCAGCAGGTAACAGACGAGGTCCGTGTCTTATGCTGACCGGGGTCAGAGACGAACTGTGGTAAAGCTGAATATATGCAGACGGTGTTCATGCTGTTATCAAGTTCCTGTGGATGTGGTTTTGCTGATGTGAAATAAACCTAAAAGACTGTGTTTTGTAAGAAAACCGTGCCCGAGTGCGTTAATCCTGTGCCAAGCGAGTGTCCTCGAAGACACGTAGTAGGCGCTATGCTACAATAGGCAAATTCAATCTATAATTAATGCACTACTCCAGCATTTTTTTATTGCAGCGCTGGAGTGGTGCTACTAATCAAGGTCCCCTGCCCCTACTCTCATACTTACCGACCACCATCTTCACCTTTTATCAGCGCCACTCGGCTTAGTCTCCAGCAGTTTGTGACCTGCTGGATTGCCCAAGTGTTTGCTGTGCGAGCCAGAAATCACATTTCAATGCAAGTCTATGAGAGCCTTACTCTTGGTGTCATAGACTTGCATGGATAGTTTTTGACCATTACTTCTGACTTCCGGAGGTGCGCTGGAAAAGCTGAAGACGGCAAGTGGGAGAGGCAGGGAACTTACCTTAATAGCCTGACTCCAGTGCTGAAACAAAACAAAAAAAATTCCGTTATATACTGTTACAGTGAAGGAAATAATTATTTGATCCCTTGCCAATTTTGTAAGTTTGCCCACTGACAAAGACATGAACAGTCTATAATTTTAAGGGTAGGCTAATTTTAACATTCAGAGATAGAATATCAAAAACAGAATCCAGAAAATCACATAGTATAAATTATATAAATTTATTTGCATTTTGAGGTGAGAAATAAGTATTTGATCCCCTACCAACAATTAAGAGTTCTGGCTCCTACAGACTAGTTAGACGCTCCTAATCAACTCGTTACCTGCATTAAAGACAGCTTTCCTACATAGTCACCTTTATAAAAGACCCCTGTCCACAGACACAATTAATCAGCCAGCCTCCAACTTCTACAACATGGGCAACAACAAAGAGCTTTATAAGGATGTCAGGGACAAGATCATAGACCTGCACAAAGCTGGAATGGGCTACAAAACCATACGTAATTTGATGGGTTAGAAGGAGACATCTTGATGCAATAGTAAGAAAATGGAAGAAATACAAAATGACCGTCAATCAACATCAGTCTGTGGCACCATGCAAAATCTCAACACGTGGGGTATCCTTGATCATGAGGAAGGTGCAGCTCAAAGCAGCTGGGACCACCATCAACAAGAAAACCATTGCTAACACATTATGCCGTAAAGGTTTAAAATCCTTCACTGCCCGCAAGGTCCCCCTGCTTAAGAAGGCACATTTGCGGGCCCGTCTTAAGTTTGCCAATGAACATCTGGATGATTCTGTGAGTGATTGGGAGAAAGTGCTGTGGTCAGATGAGACAAAAATTGAGGTCTTTGGCATTAACTCAACTCCCATGTTTGGAGGAAGAGAAATGCTGCCTATGACCCAAAGAACACCATCCCCACTGTCAAGCATGGAAGTGGAAACATTATATTTTGGGGGTGTTTCTCTAGCAAAGGGCACAGGACTGCTTCACCGCATCATTGGGAGAATGGATGGAGCTATGTCCCATAAAATACTGAGTGACAACTTCCTTCCCTTTGCCAGGACATTAAAAATGGGTGGTGGCTGGGTCTTCCAGCAAGATAATGACCCAAAACATACAGCCAAGGCAACAAATGAGTGGCTCAAAAGAAGCACATTAAGATCATGGAGTGGCCTAGCCATTCTCCAGCCCTTAATCCCATAGGAAAAGTATGGAGGGAGTTGAAACTCCAAGTTCCTAAGCGACAGCATCAAAATCTTAACCCCTTAAGATCCCAGGGTGGTTTGCACGTTAATGACCGGGCCGATTTTTACAATTCTGACCACTGTCCCTTTATGAGGTTATACCTCTGGAACGCTCCAACGGATCTTGGCGATTCTGACACTGTTTTCTCGTGACATATTGTCCTTCATGATAATGGTAAAATTTCTTCGATATAACTTGCGTTTATTTGTGAAAAAAATGGAAATTTGGCAAAAATTTTGAAAATTTCGCAATTTTCCAAATTTGAATTTTTATGCCCTTAAATCACAGAGATATGTCACACAAAATACTTAATAGGTAACATTTCCCACATGTCTACTTTACATCAGCACAATTTTGGAACCAAAATTTGTTTTCGTTAGGGAGTTATAAGGGTTAAATTTGACCAGCAAATTCTCATTTTTACAACCATTTTTTTTAGGGACCACATCTCATTTGAAGTCATTTTGAGGGGTCTATATGATAGAAAATACCCAAGTGTGACACCATTCTAAAAACTGCACCCCTCAAGGTGCTCAAAACCACATTCAAGAAGTTTATTAACCCTTCAGGTGTTTCACAGGAATTTTTGGAATGTTTAAATAAAAATGAACATTTACCTTTTTTTCACACAAAATTTATTTCAGCTCCAATGTGTTTTATTTTACCAAGGGTAACAGGAGAAAATGGACCTCAAAAGATGTTGTACAATTTGTCCTGAGTATGCTGATACCCCATATGTGGGGGTAAACCACTGTTTGGGGCGCATGGCAGAGCTCGGAAAGGAAGGAGCGCCATTTGACTTTTCAATGCAAAATTGACTGGAATTGAGATGGGATGCCATGTTGCGTTTGGAGAGCCCCTGATGTGCCTAAACATTGAAACCCCCACAAGTGACACCATTTTGGAAAGTAGACCCCTTAAGGAACTTATCTAGATGTGTGGTGAGCACTTTGACCCAACAAGTGCTTCACAGAAGTTTATAATGCAGAGCCGTAAAAATAAAAAATCATATTTTTTCACAAAAATTATCTTTTCACCCCCAATTTTTTATTTTCCCAAGGGTAAGAGAAGAAATTGGACCCCAAAAGTTGTTGTGTAATTTGTCCTGAGTACGCTGATACCCCATATGTGGGTGTAAACCACTGTTTGGGCGCATGGCAGAGCTCGGAAGGGAAGGAGCGCCATTTGACTTTTCAATGCAAAATTGACTGGAATTGAGATGGGACACCATGTTGCATTTGGACAGCCCCTGATGTGCCTAAACATTAAAACCCCCCACAAGTGACACCATTTTGGAAAGTAGACCCCCTAAGGAACTTATCTAGATGTGTTTTGAGAGCTTTGAACCACCAAGTGTTTCACTACAGTTTATAACGCAGAGCTGTGAAAATATATTTTTTTTTTCACAAAATAGATTTTTTAACCCCCAGTTGTATATTTTCACAAGGGTAACAGGATAAATTGGACCCCAAAGTTTGTTGTCCAATTTCTCCTGAGTACGCTGATACCCCATATGTGGGGGGAACCACCGTTTGGGCGCATGGCAGAGCTTGGAAGGGAAGGAGCGCCATTTGGAATGCAGACTTAGATGGATTGGTCTGCAGGCGTCGTGCTGCATTTGCAGAGCCCCTGATGCACCTAAACAGTAGAAATCCCCCACAAGTGACCCCATATTGGAAACTAGACCCCCCAAGGAACTTATCTAGATGTGTTGTGAGAACTTTGAACCCCCAAGTGTTTCACTACAGTTTATAACGCAGAGCCGTGAAAATAAAAAATATTTTTTTTCCACAAAAATTATTTTTTAGCCCCCAGTTTTGTATTTTCCCAAGGGTAACAGGATAAATTGGACCACAGAAGTTGTTGTGCAATTTGTCCTGAGTACGCTGATACCCCATATGTGGGGGGAAACCACTGTTTGGGTGCATGGCAGAGCTCAGAAGGGAAGGAGCGCCATTTGGAATGCAGACTTAGATGGATTGTTCTGCAGGCGTCACGTTGCATTTGCAGAGCCCCTGATGTACCCAAACAGTAGAAACCCCCATAAGTGACCCCATATTGGAAACTAGACCTCCCAAGGAACTTATCTAGATCTGTTGTGAGAACTTTGAACCCCCAAGTGTTTCACTACAGTTTACAACGCAGAGCCGTGAAAATAAAAAATCTTTTTTTTCCCACAAAAATGATTTTTAGCCCCCCAAATTGTTTTTTTCCCAAGGGTAACAAGAGAACTTGGACCCCAAAAGTTGTTGTCCAATTTGTCCCAAGTACGCTGATACCCCATATGTTGGGGTAAATGTTATGACCCCAGTGGACAGGGTCTCAGAGGAACGTGTAAGTCTGCAAGATACAAAAATCCAGCTCATAGGGCTGTGGTAACTGGGTTGACCAAATAGCTACTCCTAACGCCAACACTAGAAGTAGCCGGGGATCATGCCTACGGTGATCGCTAGATGACTCGTGCCAGCCGGAGAATCTAACTACCCCTAGGAGAAGAAAACAAAGACCTCTCTTGCCTCCAGAGAAAGGGACCCCAAAGCAAGATACAAGCCCCCCA
Source organism: Ranitomeya variabilis (assembly GCF_051348905.1). Taxonomy (NCBI): domain Eukaryota; kingdom Metazoa; phylum Chordata; class Amphibia; order Anura; family Dendrobatidae; genus Ranitomeya; species Ranitomeya variabilis. The sequence continues at coordinate 74,455,694 of NC_135233.1, forward strand.
CAAATAATAACGGTGAGGTAAGAGGAAATGACAAACACAGAAATGAACCAGGTTCAGCAAAGAGAGGCCAGCTTACTAATAGCAGAATATAGCAAGATAACTTATCTGGTCAACAAAAACCCTATAAAAATCCATGCTGGAGATTCAAGAACCCCCGAACCGTCTAACGGTCCGGGGGGAGAACACCAGCCCCCTAGAGCTTCCAGCAAAGGTCAGGATACAGATAGGAACAAGCTGGACAAAAATACCAAACAAAACAAAAGCAAAAAGCAAAGAAGCAGACTTAGCTTGAAAAACAGGAACCAGGATCAGAGGACAAGAGCACAACAGATTAGCTCTGATTTCAACGACGCCAGGCATTGAACCGAAGGTCCAGGGAGCTTATATAGCAACGCCCCTGAACTAACGGCCCAGGTGAGGATATAGGAAAAGACAGACGCTCCAGAGTCAAATCACCAATGACCACCAGAGGGAGCAAAAAGCAAAATCACAACAGTACCCCCCCCTTAGTGAGGGGTCACCGAACCCTCACCACGACCACCAGGGCGATCAGGATGAGCGGCATGAAAGGCACGAACTAAATCGGCCGCATGAACATCAGAGGCGACCACCCAGGAATTATCTTCCTGACCATAGCCCTTCCACTTGACCAGGTACTGAAGCCTCCGCCTGGAGAGACGAGAATCCAAGATCTTCTCCACCACGTACTCCAACTCGCCCTCAACCAACACCGGAGCAGGAGGCTCAGCAGAAGGAACCACAGGCACAACGTACCGCCGCAACAAGGACCTATGAAACACGTTGTGGATAGCAAACGACACAGGTAGATCCAGGCGAAAGGATACAGGATTAAGAATTTCCAATATCTTGTAAGGACAAATAATAACGGTGAGGTAAGAGGAAATGACAAACACAGAAATGAACCAGGTTCAGCAAAGAGAGGCCAGCTTACTAATAGCAGAATATAGCAAGATAACTTATCTGGTCAACAAAAACCCTATAAAAATCCACGCTGGAGATTCAAGAACCCCCGAACCGTCTAACGGTCCGGGGGGAGAACACCAGCCCCCTAGAGCTTCCAGCAAAGGTCAGGATACAGATAGGAACAAGCTGGACAAAAATACCAAACAAAACAAAAGCAAAAAGCAAAGAAGCAGACTTAGCTTGAAAAACAGGAACCAGGATCAGAGGACAAGAGCACAACAGATTAGCTCTGATTTCAACGACGCCAGGCATTGAACCGAAGGTCCAGGGAGCTTATATAGCAACGCCCCTGAACTAACGGCCCAGGTGAGGATATAGGAAAAGACAGACGCTCCAGAGTCAAATCACCAATGACCACCAGAGGGAGCAAAAAGCAAAATCACAACAGGTAAACCCCTGTTTGGGAGCACGGGAGAGCTCAGAAGGGAATGAGCACTGTTTTACTTTTTCAACGCAGAATTGGCTGGAATTGAGATCGGACGCCATTTCGCATTTGGAGAGCCCCTGATGTGCCTAAACAGTGGAAACTCCCCAATTCTAACTGAAACCCTAATCCAAACACACTCCTAACCCTAATCCCAACGGTGACCCTATTGACACCCGTAACCGACACCACTAACTCTAATCCCAACCCTAAACCCAACCGTAAATGTAATCCAAACCCTGACCCTACCTTTAGCCCCAACCCTAACTTTAGCCCCAACCCTAACCCTAACTTTAGCCCCAACCCTAACCCTAACTTTAGCTCCAACCCTAGCCCCAACCCTAACCCTAGCCCTAACCCTAACCCTAACCCTAGCCCTAGCCCTAGCCCTAGCCCTAACCCTAGCCCTAACCCTAGGCCTAACCCTAGCCCTAGGCCTAACCCTAGCCCTAACCCTAACCCTAATCCTAATGGGAAAATGGAAATAAATGCATTTTTTTAATTTTATTATTTTTCCATAACTAAGGGGGTGATGAAGGGGGGTTTGATTTTATTTTATAGCGAGTTTTTTAGCAGATTTTTATGATTGGCAGCTGTCACACACTAAAAGATGCTTTTTATTGCAAAAAATAGTTTTTGCGTCTCCACATTTTGAGACCTATAATTTTTCCATATTTTGGTCCACAGAGTCATGTGAGGTCTTGTTTTTTGCGGAACGAGTTGATGTTTTTATTGGTAACATTTTCGGGTACGTGACATTTTTTGATCGCTTTTTATTCCGATTTTTGTGAGGCAGAATGACCAAAACCCAGCTATTCATGAATTTCTTTTGGGGGGGCATTTATACCGTTCCACGTTTGGTAAAATGGATAAAGCAGTAAAAATTCTTCGGGTCAGTACGATTACAGCGATACCTCATTTATATCATTTTTTTATGTTTTGGCGCTTTTATACGATAAAAACTATTTTATAGAAAAAATAATTATTTTGGCATCGCTTTATTCTGAAAACTATAACTTTTTTATTTTTTTGCTGATGATGCTGTTTGGTGGCTCGTTTTTTGCGGGACAAGATGATGTTTTCAGCGGTACCATGGTTATTTATATGTCTTTTTGATCGTGTGTTATTCCACTTTTTGTTCGGCGGTATGATAATAAAGCGTTGTTTTCTGCCTCGTTTTTTTATTTTTTTTACGGTATTCACTGAAGGGGTTAACTAGTGGGACAGTTTTATAGGTTGGGTCGTTATGGACGCGGCGATACTAAATATGTGTACTTTTATTGTTTTTTTTAATTTAGATAAAGAAATGTATTTATGGGAATAATATTTTTTTTTTCTTTATTTAGGAATTTTTATTATTTTTTTTTTTACACATGTGGAAATTTTTTTTTAACTTTTTTACTTTGTCCCGGGGGGGGGACATCACAGATCGCTGATCTGACAGTTTGCACAGCACTCTGTCAGATCAACGATCTGACTTACAGCGCTCCTGGCCTACCAGCGCCTGCTCTGAGCAGGCGCTTGGTAAGCCACCTTCCTGCAGGACCCGGATGCAGCCCCGCAGCCATTTTGGATCCGGGGACTGCAGGGAGAGGACGTAAGAGATGCTCGGAACAACGCGATCACATCGCGTTGCTCCGAGGGTCTCAGGGAAGCCCGCAGGGAGCCCCCTCCCTGTGCGATGCTTCCCTATACCGCCGGAACACTGCGATCATGTTTGATCGCAGTATGCCAGGGGTTAATGTGCCGAGGGCGGTCCGTGACCGCTCCTGGCACATAGTGCCAGATGTCAGCTGCGATAGTCAGCTGAAACCCGGCCACGATCGGCCGCGCTCCCCCCGTGAGCGCGGCCGATCGCATATGACGTACTATCCCGTCGGTGGGAATTAAGGTCCACCCCACCTCGACGGGATAGTACGTCATATGGGATTAAGGGGTTAATGATTTAGAGATTATCTGCAAAGAGGAGTGGACCAAAATTCCTCCTGACATGTGCGCAAACCTCATCATCAACTACAAAAAACGTCTGACAGCTGGGTTTTGCCACCAAGTATTAAGTCTAGTTTGCCAGATGAATCAAATACTTATTTCTCAATGCAAATTGCAGATAAATTTACATAAATTATACAATGTGATTTTCTGGATTTTATTTTTGATATTCTATCTCTCAATGTTAAAACTAACCTACCCTTAAAATTATAGACTGTTCATGTCTTTGTCAGTAGGCAAACTTGCAAAATCAGCAAGGGATCAAATAATTATTTCCTTCACTATATTTCTGAGCAACCAAGAACTCAAAAAAATGTCAAAACGCCTATATTCAAGAAGTGGCAAAAAGTATTTAACTCTCTAAATCAACAAATAAACATAGACTCATAGTTTTATTGTAATCCATTTGTATCTTTGAAGCAGCATAATCAGACCACAATTACAGATGCTGGCAAAAAAAATTGGTGTAAATTACTCAATATTTTGTTTGTATCCTAGGTTTTGTCAGTTGAATGTCCTCAGTGTGAATGTGCTCCTACACATTGCACGCATATCAACTTATGTTCCAACTCATTTCTTTGGTTTTGCTGTAGTTTCTTGTATGCGTTTTATCTCTATAGCTTCCCATGGGCAGGTATCTGAACAGTATATGTACCTGGTCCTGCTGTGCCCCCATTTATAATGAGATTGACTGACACAAGGTAAGGTTTTAATACTAGAAGATAGGACCATCTCGATTGGGCACCCCAAGCCGCGGTGGTATGGCTTTTACACTTTTTGATCAAAATAGTGTTAACTAAGTACTCATTGTAATTTACATGTAACATTGCTATTTACTTACTCATTTTGTTTTTATCTTCAGGTTTGCTGTTGGGTACTGCCTGGGAATTTGTCTAATTTAAAGTATTATTACAAGATTATTATAAGAGCTGTTTTGCAGACCACAACACACTGAGTGGAGCTTTATAGCTTAGTTCTATGTATTTCTATAAGGCAGGCAGTTGAGCAAAGAACCAGTGATTAGTAGGGGTACCGGATGATGGATCTCCATCGATCTTAAATTGATGACCTATCATAACAAACCCTTTAAACTACAATGCAATCACAATGTACAAATTTATCCTAAGGAGCACTGTAATCCAAAACAGCTGTCTTTTTCTTTAAAGAGTAACTAAAATTTTGAAAAAAAAATATAAAAAATATTACACTCTATTATTCCTTGCTGATCGGTAGGGAAATCTGATTCACCTGTAAAAAATGCATGGCTGATAAACAGATGTCAAAACCGGTTTCAGGTGCAGTTCACAACAACAACTTGTGATAGACCTTTTATCAGACTGAAAATCTGAAAACAAGCCGTGAAACTAGAAAACATAAGCTGCACAGGTCAGGCCTAAGAGCACGCACAGGGTTCTTTTGAATCAGTGCACAGCCCTGTCTGCCCGGCTTCAGCACACAGTGCACTTTGAGTGACTGGTGGGGGTATCAAGACCCAATGCCCCACCAATCTTGAGATCTGCAGCGAATTAAAGGTCCAAACAAATAAAACCATTCTTGAAACGGTAACTAATTATTTACATATACAGTTATGGCCAAAAGTGTTAGATCCCTTGAAATTATTCCAGAAAATAAAGTATTTCTCCCCTCCCAGATAATTATTGCAATTACACATGTTTTGCTATACACATTTTTTTTTACTTTGTTTGGAACAACACAAAACAAAATTGGACAAAATTTCACACAAAACGCCAAAAATGGGCCGGACTAAACTGCTGGTACCTTGCCAAAATTGAGGGTAAACAACTTTGCTTCAAGCATGTGATGCTCGTTCAAACTCACCTGCAGTAAGTAATAGGTGTGGGCAATATAAAAATCACACCTAAAACCAGATAAAAAGGAGAGTAGTTGACTCAATATTTGCATTGCCTGTCTCTTTGTACCCTACTAAGCATTGGGAACTGAAAGAGAAGAGAACTATCTGAGGACTTGAGAACCAAAACTATTTAACAATATGAATAATCTCAAGGTTTCAAGTCCATTTACAGAGATCTTGATGTTCCTTTGTCCACTGTGCACAACATAATCAAGAAGTGTACAAACCATGGCACTGTAGCTAATCTCTCTGGATGTGGACAGCTGAGAAAAAATGATAAAAGGTTGCAACGCAGGATAGTCCAGAGGGTGGATAAGCAGCCCCAATCAAGTTCCAAAGAAATTCAAGCTGTCCTGCTGGTCAGGGTGCATCAGTGCCAGCGTGAATTATCCATTGACATTTGAATGAAATGAAACGTTATAGCAGGAGATAAACGAGGACCCCACTGCTGACACAGAGACACAAAAAAGCTAGACTGTAGTTTGCCAAAATGTACGTAAGCCAAAATCCTTCTGGAAAAGTATCTTATGAACAGATGAGACCAAGATAGAGCTTTTTGCTAAAATATATCATTCTACTGTTTGCTGAAAATAGAATGAGGCCTACAAAGAAAAAGCCGGTATACCGGCGAAATGCGTGTCGGGAAACATGTCCTGGTAGTTAGAATCTAATGTGAGAAAGTCAGAGCCAACTGACATGGGGAAATTAGGCATAGTGTAGTGCAAGTCGGCTTACCAACTAACTCCTTTTCTTTCAGAATCTGCCTAAATGCTGGCTGCAGGGTAGGTCTCATGCTGTGATTCAATTCACACCACGTGTGTTCACTTCTATTTATGCGCTGCATGTCAAAGCCCTGCCGGGGAGAGATCACGCCTGAAAAATTTAGCGGTACATTACCTTACTGCCTAAAGAACATAGCAACTACAGCGTATCTCAAGCAGCATTCACCCCCATTACACGTGCACCGGTTCCAGCAAACATCCTTTGGGTACAGTCCCGCAGTAACATCAGTGTGACACTGCTCTCACACACGGTATACTTTAACCACTAACAGCGGTAATTAACTGCTGATTGTTTAGGTGTAATTTCTATGATAAAAACACTATCGCTGGAACTGTGAATACAAATTATTATCATCATTTTCAATTATGTATGTAATACTCACAAGGCACTTCAACAAATAATAACCTATCACTTCAATACATATGTAGTGATATTGCCATATGTGTCATAAACTGACATGATTTATATCAATCCTTACCTTTACCCATTTGTCAGTCTGGCACAATTATTATGGAAATAAATCTGACTAATAATTTAAAGGGACAATAGTTAAGAATCCTAAAGTAATTCCATCTAATTTCCCACATTTATCCACTACTAGGAATTAGTGGGTCACATTCAAATCCTCTTGTGACCCAATATACATCCATATTGGATGTATGTAAATATTTATTTACATCACTAGTTTTATATATATGGAATAAAAGTTAAATTTTAATTACACATTCTTTTTTTCTTCTTGAACTTAATTTACAAAGAAAAGAACACTGTGCCTACAGTCAAATATGGTGGAGGTTCAAAGATGTTGTGGCACAGGGTGCGCTGACTGTGTGCACGGCATTCTGAAATCTGAAGATTACCAATGGATTTTGGGTCACAATGTAGTGCCCAGTGTCAGAAAGCTGGGTTTGGATCCTAGGTCATGGGTCTTTCAGCAGGACAATGACCCCAAACTTACGTTAAGAAGCACTCAGAATTGGATGGAAATGAAATGCTGGAGAGTTCTGAAGCAGCCAGCAATGAGTTAGGATTAGTGATGGGTGAGTAGCATTGTTGCTCGGGTCTCCCCGAGCATGCTCGGGTCGTCTCCAAGTATTTGGATGTGCTCGGAGATTTAGTTTTCGTCACCTCAGCTGCATGATTTGCAGCTGATGGACAGCCTGAATACATGTGGTACATGTGGGAATTTCCTAACAAACAGGCAATCCCCACATGTATTCAGCCTGGCTAGCAGCCGTAAATCATGCAGCTGATGAAAACTAAATCTCCGAGCACATCCAAATACTCGGAGATCACCCGAGCAACGAGTATACTAGCTCATCACTAGTCAGGATCTAAATTCCTTTGAACATCTGGGAAGGGATCTTAAAATTGCTGTTAGGAGAAGGCATCCTTGAAATATGAGAGACCCGGAGCATTTTGCAAAAGAAGAGTGGTCCAAAATTCTAGTTGAGAGTTGTATGAAGCTTGTTGATGGTTATAAGAAGGGATTGATTGCAGTTATTTATTCCAAAGGGTGTGCAGCCAAATATTAAGTTTAGGGTGCCGACAATTTTGTCCGGCCCATTTGAGTTTTTTTGTGAAATGATGTCCAATTTGTCTTTTTTCAGTTTTTTTTGTGTTGTTCCAATACACACAAAGAATTAAACATGTGAATTCTGGATTACCTCAGTGAGAATAACTGTTTAACTCCATATCAGCATGGGTTTATGAGGAATCGCTCCTGTCAAACCAATCTAATCAGTTTTTATGAAGAGGTAAGCTATAGACTGGACCAAGGTGAGTCATTGGACGTGGCATATCTTGATTTTTGTAAAGCGTTTCATCACGTGCCACACAAGAGAGGTTGGTACACAAAATGAGAATGCGGTCTGGGGGAAAATGTGTGTAAATGGGTAAGTAATTGGCTTAGTGATAGAAAGCAGAGAGTGGTTATAAATGGTATCTTCTCTAACTGGGTCGCTGTGACCAGTGGGGTACCGCAGGGGTCGGTGTTGGGACCTATTCTTTTCAACATATTTATTAACGGACTGGTAGAAGGTTTACACAGTAAAATATTGATATTTGCAGATGATACAAAACTATGTAAAGCAGTCAATACAAGAGAAAATAGTATTCTGCTACAGATGGATCTGAATAAGTTGGAAACTTGGGCCAAAAGGAGGCAGTTGCTATTTAGCAATGATAAATGTAAGGTTATACACATGGGAAGAAGGAATCAATATCACCATTACACACTGAATGGGAAACCACTGGGTAAATGTGACATGGAGAAGGACTTGGGGATTCTAGTTAAGGATAAACTTACCTGGAGCAGCCAGTGCCAGGCAGCAGCTGCCAAGGCAAACAGGATCATGGGGTGCATTAAAAGAGGTCTGGATACACATGATGAGAGCATTATACTGCCTCTGTACAAATCCCTGGTTAGACCGCACATGGAGTACTGTGTACAGTTTTGGGCCCCAGTGCTCAGGAAGGATATAATGGAACTAGAGCGAGTACAAAGGAGGGCAAAAAAATTAATAAAGGGGATGGGAGAACTACAATACCCAGAGAGATTAGCAAAATTATGATTATTCAGTCAAGAAAAGAGACAACTCAGGGGCGATCTAATAACCATGTATAATTATATAAGGGGACAATACAAATATCTCTCTGAGGTTCTGTTTATACCAACGAAGGTGACGGTCACAAGGGGGCATTCTTTGCGTCTGGAGGAGAGAAGGTTTCTCCACTAACATAGAAGAGGATTCTTCACTGTTAGGGCAGTGGGAATCTGGAATTCCCTGCTTGAGGAGGTAGTGATGGTGAACTCAGTCGAGGTGTTCAAGAGAGGCCTGCATGTCTTCCTGGAGCATAACAATATTGTATCTTACAGTTATTAGGTTCTTTAGAAGGACGTACTGTAGATCTGGGGATTTATTCTGACAGAATATAGGCTGAACTGGATAGACAAATTACTTTTCAGCCTTGCTATCTATGAATAACAAAACATGTAATTGCAATAATTTTCTGGGTGAAATGCTTCATTTTCTGGAACTATTTCAAGGGTGCCAACACTTTCAACCATGACTGAATAGTAGAAGTAATAATCCAAATCTTGAAAAAATATATATATGTAAACTTGAAGTTTTCACAAACCTGGGGTTTAGTATTTATGCAAGCAGCATTTTTTTCAATAAATTAATTTTTTTTGGAAGCTGAATACTTTTGCATGACATTGAATGTTAAATTAATAAACCTTAATATACACTGCTCAAAAAAATAAAGGGAACACTAAAATCCCACATCCTAGATATCACTGAATGAAATATTCCAGTTGTAAATCTTTATTCATTACATAGTGGAATGTGTTGAGAATAAAACCTAAAAATGATCAACGTAAATCACAACTAATATCCCACGGAGGTCTGGAGTTGGAATAAGGCTCAAAATCTAAGTGGAAAATTAAGTTTTCCTCCTGTTCCTCCTTGCGCAAAGGTTGAGGTAGCGGTTCTGCTGCTGGGTTGTTGTCCTCCTACGGCCCCCTCCATGTCTCCTGGTGTACTGGCCTGTCTCCTGGTAGCGCCTCCAGCCTCTAGACAGTACGCTGACAGACACAGCAAACCTTCTTGCCACAGCTCGCATTGATGTGCCATCCTGGATGAGCTGCACTACCTGAGCCCTTGTGTGGGTTGTAGAGTCCGCCTCATGCTACCACGAGTGTGAAAGCACAACCAACATTCAAAAGTGACTAAAACATCAGCCAGAAAGCATTGGTACTGAGATGTGGTCTGTGGTCCCCACCTGCAGAACCACTCCTTTATTGAGTGTGTCTTCATAATTGCCAATAATTTCCATCTGTTGTCTATTCCATTTGCACAACAGCATGTGAAATTGATTGTGAAACAGTGTTGTTTCCTAAGTGGACAGTTTGATTTCACAGAAATTTGATTTACTTGGAGTTATATTCTGTTGTTTAAGTTTTCCCTTTATTTTTTTGAGCAGTTTACAGTATATGACATCATGGCACATGTCCTGGATTCTTTACCCTGCTGTTGGCATCTGCAATTCTACCCCATGGATGCCCAATGGTGTATTCTAACAACACTCTTGCTAACTGAGATACACATTAAATGCATTGTAAATACATCGCTTTAAATGCACACCTGTACTTTGCATCTCCCCCACCTCATTGTAGATTGTAAGCTCTCATGAGCAGGGTCATCTTATTGTGCTTTAATTATTGTATTGTTAAAGTTGTTACTTATGACTGTTGTGTTTGAAACTGTTAAACTGTAAAGCGCTGCAGAATATGTTGGCGCTATATAAATAAAGATTATTATTATTATACATGGATTGTCAGCCTTTTAGAAGAAAACATTTTTTTTTTACCTAAATGCATGCATTTGGGCTAAAAATCATTTTTGCAATTGCGTTTCATTAAAAAATTTGCACCGTTTGACGAAGATTAGAAACCTGCACATTGCTTCTCTGCACATTCAACTTTTATGATGGTCTGCGGTTGTAAGTCAGTTGAAAGAAGCTTGGAAAAAGACATAGAAGTGTTCCAAATTCTCCGTCAGACCATATTAGCGAGCAGACTGACAGAACCTGGTATGGAACCCGCTGTCGCCCTCATATTGAGCGTAGAAGAATTATAAATTGTAAAGGAAAAAAGAGCTAACTCTCTATTCCAGCTCTTTGTTCTACAATCCCCCACAGCGATGTAGCCACCTCCTCCTGTGTACCGGTCAGTGGGAATAATAAATAACATGCTTGTATGGTGATATTTTCTGTTCCTGTGTCAATAAGTTCTTCCTGGCTTTAACGTGAGACACGGCCCATGATGTCAGACTTGTTAGAGCCGGATACCAGATACGAATATTTTTTTTGTAACAAGTGTAGGTCAATTAATATGGGAATTATATTTTTAGCATCATGGTCCTGTGGCGAACACAACACATTCTCTTGCGTTGTTATGCAGCCTGCCTATCAGTCTAGAATCAATATTGGACAGATCGATAATGTTGTCTATGCCATGTATATATGTACAGAAAGCTAAAATCATGATCAGAAATATTTCATTAATATCTCCTTTTTTGGACCTCAAGGGGGGCCGATATTCTTAAGACCGAGGATCTCATAATGTTTGGTACCTGAGCCCGCTAACCCCCAGTAATAACAATTAGTAACAATGAGGTCATTGTATTATGAAGGAGGGTTCTTCTGTTCTCCACTTTCCATGCCAGGTCAGTCGTAAATTGATCAATATTAAAGTGTTTTTTTGCAAGGAAAATACAAGTTTGGCCCAAAAACACAGACTTGACCCCAATGTGTGGTGTAAAGTATATTGCATTTGCCAATTATACTGCTCCAATTATAATCTCCCAATTATACCACTGAAAGCAATGCTCATTTACACTTACCTGTATTGTCTTCCTCATCTTCACCATCTTGTGGTATGTCTAAATTCTGACTCAGCATTTGGACTGAAAAAACAAAACACAACTATGTTACTCCATGTGGTCAGCACTGGAAACTTTCCAATTATCAAGAATAAAAGGGGTTGTTTCATCTATAGGATATTCCAAAAATGTCTGGGCTCAATTTCTATCTCAGAATTGGCACAAAAAGAAAAACCGTTAACCGGGCTGTGCTGCCAAATGAGAAAAAAAGAGAATAAAGTTTATTCCATTCTCAATAAGAGGATCCCATTTACATATAGATGTGAATGGACAGCTGGTTTTGCACGACGTACGGCTTTATCAACTCACTTCTGAAGTTTTGAAAACAGATTAGCAAGTAAAGCGCACTGTCACTACAGCGATCTGTGATTAGTGGTCAGCCCACTAATGAGATGCCCAATTCTTATGGACATCAAATCATCATGCAAGTATGAATAAAGACAAATGGCAGAAGACCCAAACAGTGTCAGCATTAAAGAGTGAAGGATGCTAAACGTAAGCGTATAGAAGAGAATATTTTACAGAGCGAAGTGTTTTTTTCATATCCTCAGAAAACACCTTTTATATCATTGTTCTAATAGCTCATAATTCACTAACTGTAGTACATCCAAAATGAATCTTACATAGGGAGTTGGCTTACTTAGGAGGTTATCACATACTTGCCAATTTTGCAGCTTGACATCCAGGAGGTGTACACAGGGGCAGGCATATCATTCATGCAACCTGTGCAGCCGCATATGGGCCCAAGAAATAAGGATACATTATCTCTTGGGCATTATAATGAGCTGCAAAAAGCCCATATATTGATTTTGCAAAAGGGCCCTTTCCTGTCTGTGTCCACCAGTGGGTGTATGGTAGAGAGGCGAGTACATTGCCACCATTTTTTGGTGCAGCAGTCCCTTTTTTCAAGGTCCTCTATGACCACTCCAACAATCATTACCTCCCAGAGACAACAGGCCACAAGAAACCGTCTGTAAATTATGAATTTTATAGGGTTTCCATTGGCCCTGGGAAACATGCCTTCTCTTCCAAGAGTCCAGTGGGTCTAGCCTCCTGAGAGTGTTGGCAAAAATAGGTTAACAGAATTAAGACTTACTGTTAAAGATAATTGCGATCAACACTTGTATGGAGTTGGAAGGCTTTCCCTATGTTTTTCTTTCAGGCTGTCCAGATTCCTCCTCACTTCAAGAACATATTGTTTCACTACAGATTTTTACAAAATTAGGCTTAGTGTCCATCATGAAATGGAAAGGAACTGAAGAAAATGATGGAGATGGCTAGTCAACCATTTGCCCCAACAGGCGCCTCAGCCTACATCAGGTTATGAGATTAAGGTCTTGGGTAGTGAACTGAGTAAAAAACTATATATTATTAAAGACATAACACATAAGATTGTACCATCATCAGATATTTCTCCAGACTCAGGTTGATTGCATGTACCAGTAGTTGGAATGGTTTCTTGACTTTCTTGGTTTGGGTCTACAAGAAAGAAAAATATCTGAATTTTATGATTCTTTTTTTATTTAATACTGTATTTGAACATAATTTTAATGTATATTCATAACCATTTATCTATTCATATTATTTCCTTTATTCTGTACTCCACAACGCCAAAGTTATTAGAAAAAGCCATATATGCAATACAATAAAAAGTATTATTTTAAATAAAATATTAGCTAGGTTTGCAAAAAAATCAAGTTCACACACTGCACCATCAAAGAAAAGATAACAAAAACAAATTAGAGTACTCAGATAATGGCGACACGTTTATTTGCTAATTATACTAAAAATATATGCTAAAAATACAAGTCCCACCACACAATTTAAAGTTTTTAAATGTTTTGGAGCCAGATACAACAGGACAGCTTCAAAGGCTTTGTGGGATACATGCCTTGAAAGGTTGGACAAGCTCTTTTGGCGGCATAAAGGAGAACTCTCCCTTGTGCTACTCAACAGCTTTGAAATGGTGTTGGGCTACGTCTCCACGATCAGGAATAGCAACATTTTGGACGCAGTGTATTTTCGCTGCTTCCAAAATGCTTTGTTCTAATTACCGCACTTGTTTGACAGTACATGTGGTTTCACCGCATGTAATGACATTCAACTGGCCAAAATCCGCAGTGGAGACTAGCATCAGGCGCTGCATCCAAACCTCTGCTATTCCTAATCGCGGGCACGTAGCCTTTATGTTAGAGGCGTTCGGTATAAATTGTAGAACAACTATTTACCTTTGGAATATAAATATTAAAATCTAACTTTTATTTCACCCAAAAAATAATATACATATGTTGGTGCTGTGGCTTTGCAGTGCCAGGGTCTTAATTCAAGTCCAACCACGGACAAGATCTGCAAGGCGATAGTATGTTCTCCCCGTGTTTCCATGGGTTTCCTCTGGGTTCTCAGGTTTCGACCCACACTCTAAAGACATACTGATAGGGAATTTAGATTGTGAGCCCCAATGGGAACAGTGATGATGTCTGGAAAGTTCTATAAAGCCAAGTAAAATAATAAAAAAAATACATTACAAAATTGACTTTCATTAGTGAATTAATATAAAAAGTATATATCAAATTGCAGTGAATATGAATTAATTTTTGCCCCAAAAAAGCCAGGATAGATATCGTTCATTTCAGTGACGTGTCTCAGAATTATAACGAACCGAGTCTTTGTGAAAATAAATGCATTTGATGTGATGGTGGGCGAGCCTTAAATCTGTGAGCTCACTAGGAAATCACTCTTTTCTTAGATCTCTATTCAACCTTCGCTTTGCAGTGGCACTTTTAAGAACATTACCTTTTACAGATGAAAGGATTGCGTTTCTCAATTACTTAACAGTTGGAGTCGAGTCATTAATTCATAATGATTACCTGCTGCCTGAAAATCTTTATCTTAATACTATTAGAACATCTCTAATTATATTTGGGGGAAAAATAGCTTTAATAGGTTTTATTATCCCTACTGTGTACCTTAAAAGTAGAACTACGAAGTTAATGGCCCTGTGAAAAATACATTATCTCAAAAATATGAAAAGTGCACAGCAAATTAGGAAAAAAAGAAGTTTGTATGAACCCGTGACCTGGCTATCGGCAAGCAATAATTTGTGTTCTCTCTAATTCTGCGCTCTCTTGGCTCATTAATTTTAGAAGTGTGACATGGAGCCCATTGGGAAGATTATGCTCTTCTGACTAAGGAGCTGAACTTTTAGAAAACATGTGAAAGAACAGAAGGCATACGTCTCTTTATATCGGCTGTGGTTTCTTATTATTGTTAAATAATACTGATGCATAAAGACGTGACCTCAAAAATGACCTGATACTTTTTGAAAAAAAAATCTTAAAATCCAAGCAATGCATGTTAGATATCATTCTTTCACTACAGACTATTGAGAAAATGCAAAGACAGATATAATGAGTGTGCTCTATCCCAAAGGGATTCACAGCAGCACTTTTCCATTGTTGCCTTTCATTGGTTAAAACTTAGTCTTAAAGGGAATCGGTCAGCAGGACTTCACATCCCAAACTATTTATATGTGCATGCAGCTCTTTCAAATGAGGCTGAGGAGCTATTGTAGATCTGAAGCCTCTGTCACTCCAGCTCTATTCCCCACCCAGAGCAGCCTCTTCTATCTTGATTGACAGCTTCTGAGAAATGTGACTTTAGGGGAAGGAGCTGACAGTTAAGAAGAAGGAGGTTGCATTGGGAGGGATATAGAGCTGGAGTGACAGATGTTTCAGCTCTCATTTGTATATCAATGAAAACACCGATTTCTCAGTAACAGAGGAATGAACTGGCCATGTACAGGTATGGATTTGTCATGCACCTATAAATAGTTTGGGGTATAAAATCCTGTTGACTGATTCCCTTTAAAAAGGAAGATAATGCATCTTGGAAGTGATGCTACATATTTCTGTGGCCAGCAAGCTATTAGTCGTCATGCTTACATGGTTCCTGGACTTTCACAATTCTTGATCTTATTTCATAGATAATGGTACTAATAGACTTTATCTAAAAATCACCCCTTTTTCTGAAAAATCACTACAGATTTTTGGCCATTAGATTTCTCAATTTTGTCTAACTTGTTGTCCACTGCCTGACGTAATAGAGAGGCGAGCTTTAATTTCACAGTTGGAAAACCATTAGATAATGGTAGAAAATTGCATGCTGGGAAGTAAGGGAACGATAGGTCCAGCTCCTATAAGTGCTGGGAGAATGCAGATAATGAGGAACACTTACTCAAAAACAAAATGGTAAGAATGTCGAGTTAGAGTTCCTGGACATAAATATAAAAAAGAAAAAAAAAAGGATAAGGCCCATAGATTTACTAGTTTACTATTGAGCATGTAGACCACTTCAGAGTAGCATTTTGACTGATCGGTGGTGGTCTGAAGACCCACACCCTCTCCGATCAGCAACATTAGGCAGCACCTGCAATATATAAAAGGTTTTAGAAAATGCTAGTTTCACTTTAAAGGGAATCTGTTGGGAAGAATTAGGTCCTCCCTGCAAGATAAATAGACATGCTGCAGTCTGTGTGTTTGTACGCATAGTGGATATAACATTTCATAAAATCCCCTCCACTATGCTGTAATATCTGGCCGCAGCGGCGGTACGCAGCGTCCAATCCGCAGCAAATACTGAACATGGAAACATACCCTAAAAGACCTTAGGTAAATAAGATAGAACATTGCAGAGCACTCAGCCCAGTGTTACTCTATGGGACATCTCACATCTGCGATTATTTTCTCATGCCGAATTGGTGTGAGAGAACAATTGCAGCATGCTGTGATTGGCAGCGACACTCGGCTCACTCGCACCTATACAAGTCTATGGGTGCAAGTGACAACACGCACAGCACTCGGATAACACTTGAGTGTGGTGAGATATACGCTAACGCCGGCAGCAGAGGAGATGGAGAAGTTAATTTCTCCTCATCTGGGCTCCGATCCTATTTTATTTATTTTGCATTGCTTATATAGCACTATCTTATTCCAGAGCACTTTACAGACATTATCATCACTGTCCCTAAAGGGGCTCACAATTTACATTCCCTATCAGTAGGTCTTTGGAATATGGGAGGAAACCAGAGAACCCGGAGGAAACTCAGGCAAACATTGGGAAAACATACAAACTTCTTGCTTATGTTGTCTTTGGTGGGATTTGAACCCAGGACCCCAGAGCTGCAAGGCTGCAGTGCTAACTACTAACTCTCTGTGCAAGAGGATCGGAGCACAGTAGCATGACACTTGGCTCCTGCTCGCAGCAGAGCAGGAACCGAGGGTCATTAGTATATTCCATCCTATGCCCTGGCATTGGATGCCATATGCTAGTGTGGCTCCAACCTTTCAGGGAATCTTTCACTAGGTTTTTGCTTTGTAACATTCTCATAATTGAGGAGGAGACATCTTTGTTACCCGGATAAGTCACTTACTGGGCTGTGTTTTGCTGTTTCCACACATTCAGTGTTTTATCAGATTTCACTAGAAGACAACTGACCTTGTGCCTCCTAGTCCAACCCTGCTCCCAGCACTGACTAGCAACTCTCTGTCACTATACAAGGTAGACAGAAAGCTGTGCCGTGGGATAAGTTCAATATCTAAGCTTTGTTAGATCTGCAGCAGAGAAAACTGTGACTTTACCATAACTGCTGCACCCAGCAAACTAAGTGATACATCGCTGGAATCAGAGTCTTTAACCCTACTTAATACTGTGGTTAGATTGCATAGTAAAAAAAAAATGCTGACAGATTCACTTTAAGGAAATATATCCTCAATGTTAAAAATTATAATAATAATAATAATAATAATAATAATAATAATAATAATAAAAGTATAGAATTTAACAGTTGGAGTCATAACATTCCAGGTTCCATAAAGGCTCATAATTGCTGTTTTCTGTCCATAAGCAATATGAATCCTTGTTAATTTACGGCATCATAATAGGAATATCTCGATTTATGTGCAATGATTACTGATGTGTGGTTCACTTTATATTGTGTTTAGACCATTATAAAAGACACATTCAGTCTTGTACCACAGTGTGCGACTGTCAGCCACCCAATTTACTATACACTGCCATAGAGTTAGTAGATCAAACGTAAGCGAAGAATGAGTTGACTTGGCTCATACAGTAGCGGAATGTGCCCTTAGTATACCTTTCTTTCTTCATAATGATTGATTGTATACTGTGACTGCCTGAAAAAGGGGTAATTAGGTTCTTTGAAAGGAAAATAAATGAGCGTAGAAGAGTTGTATATAAAGGCTACAAACAGCTTGTAGAACATTGTATGTGCAGAAGCTTTGTGCCATCTCATGCGGTGAAATAGATTCCAGCTAATTTATAGGATATGTTAAGGGACAAGTCGAAATTTATGGAGATTTGATTTGACAGCAGTGGCTCGGAGAGGTTGGAAAGTAACTGATCATATACAAAAGACTTTACAGGAATTAGTTTAGAAAGTGTTATTCTTAAAATAAGAAACAAGTTTTTTTTTTTATAGAGAACTCTTTTGGCGATGACCACACAAAATTGGTCTGGTCTCCTGAAATGATGGCCATACATGGATGACGGCCAGTATACATAGGATTAGTGATGAGCGAGTATACTCGTTGCTCGGGTGACCTCTGAGTATTTATGACTGCTTGGAGATTTAGTTTTCATTGTGGCAGCTAAATGATTTACAGCCATTAGCCAGCTTGATTACATGCAGGGATTCCGTAGCAACCAGGCAACCCCCTCATGTACTCAGCCTGGCTAGTAGCTGTAAATCATGCAGCTGCCGTGATAAAAACGAAATCTCTGAGCAGTCATAAATACTCGGAGGTCACCCGAGTGTGCTTGGGAAAACCCGAGCAACGAGTACACTCGCTCATCACTACATAGGATATTATACTAATTGCTTTTGATTACACTGATGGTAAAGAGATTGCTGCCTCTGTCTCCTATGTTATGGGATATACTATAAGCCACAGGTTGGTAATTAATTTTCCAGAGGGGCTACATGAGAGACTGTGACTGTTGAGGAGAGCCGAACCAATAGGCTGAAATTAATTCTGCTCAATATTAATATTAACAATTTAATTATAATTACTATTTTAGACTAATATGTGAATTACATCACTTAATATTGAGCAGAATTAAGCATGCTGACACCTCCATATATACCATGAAAGCCCCCACACTGCCCCCCTAAGTACCGTATGAGCTCCCATCTAGTCCCCTATATACAGTATGAGCCCCCACATAGGCTGCCATATACAGACATACATCCAGCACACATTAAAAAAAAGGTTAGTATGTACTTGCCTTGCTCCTGTTCCCCCAGGCTTTGTGGTGTGAACAGACACTCCACTCAGCAGACATGATGTAGTGATAGCTGTTGTCTCAGTCACACACACTAAATGGTGGAAGAAAGAGCTGTCGGCCCCTCTACCACTATATTCAACGCTATTTGCATCTAGAGGATGCAGATTCAGGAGAAATCAGAATGCCGGGGGAGGGCAGATGCGTGGTGCCGCCGTGAGCCAGTGTTTTCAGCCCTTTGGCCGTCTCGCCACCGTACCTGAGACTGGAACAGCAGCAGGGCCGGATGTGGCCTGTGGGCCGCACTTTGACCAAGTCTGCTATAGGCTTTATCCACACAACCTCAATTATTCTTCCAAGGTTAAAGGCTCTGTTTACTTTTGCATAGGATTTCTTTTACTTTTTGCTTTTGAAATAAACTATTTTCTAAATAGTCTTCATTAAAAATGTCCTACTGTTTTCCTGCAAAGTGTAAGTCTGGCTGAGTGCGCTACAAAAATTACAAGTTCGTCAAAGATCCTATTCCTGATTCTGAGGACTCCTTCCGCTTTCCTCTCCCTTCACTCAGTGTTTGAGATCGTGCACAGATTTTAACAGCAAGGAGAGGAGAAAAAGTTTCAGAGAAAAGAGTCTATAGAAAAGAAGGAAAGCACCTGAAGAGGAAATACGTGCACGATAATGGATACACAAGACCTCACATCCCGTCTACATTACAGGACACTCCAGCAAGAAAAAAACATGTGAAATTGCAAATCAGAGGGCCTAAAACGGATGAAGGAATAAAGACCATACACTGAAACTTGCACAGTTTTAATTAACACAGTAACACATGTAAAAATAGTTTTCCGTATAAAAAGGTGTCCATAACTTTTAACATTCTCCAACAATTACATTTAAAGGGATCCTGTCCTGGACACATTAACTAATGAAACTAGGGATTTATCTGTATAGGTCCCAGAACAATAAGAATAATTATACCAGTTTTGTAGTAATTTTATTTGCTTGTTCTGAGACAGTCTTATAAAGCCACATGCAAATTAGCCTGGAAGTGCACTGGGTGCATGTCAATAACCTCAAATGCTTTGAAACCCCCCCGACTTAAAAAATTGAATACTATAGATATTGTAGTTTGGACCACTTGAATGTGCCCTGGTGATTGGTAATCTGAAAATGTCCCATACAAACCTTTGGCTCATGCAATTGGGGAGAACAAGGAATCTCCCCGATCCGTCAGCATAAAATGACTGTTTAAGCTAAGCACAGGTGCTCGGTTCACCCTTGGCATGGCCAAACACCTTCCCATCTATGGTACTTGTTTTGCATCCATCTTTGCCCTCCTCTTCCTTAATTGACAGCTCTAACTTTACAGGAACTGGAGGAAGTCACAGGCATAAGGAAACAAGTAGTTGGGAAAGTGCGCTGACCTGTATGAGGGCAGCATGCACGTGTACTTGGTTTGAACAGTCATTTTGCATTGACAACTTTCTCTTTAAATATTGGGGGTGAGTAAATCATAAACGTGTGAAAATGCTGAATATACAGTTTTTTGCCTGGAGATAGTCTTTCAACTCAAACTTGTCACTCTTCACAGTTTGCTAGCGACTCACAATAAAATGACTAAGAACGTTAGTCATCCTACACTTCATCAGAATACCCTGACATCTCATTTCTAGTACAGAAGTAAAATACGCTCTTCCGTTAATGACAGTAATTTTGCAGCATCAAAAGCGCAGATTATATTTAAAGTTATCTAAAAATAAACAATTACAATAATATTTCTTCCCAATGTCTGGTCTTCTCTAACTCCCTGCCGCGGTTTAAAGAAATCATTTGAAATTTTTAACAATCCCTTTTTTTTTTCGTTCACAGCAAGACAATATATTTTTTTTTTCATTGCTACTGCTGTATTATATGCTGATAAAAAAAATAATAAAGAAAAACAAGAACCGAATGTGATTGCGCACTGATGGATAGTCAGGAATCCAACAATAACTGATCAGCGAGCATGAGACTATTCATAATTAGAATGGGATTAAAACACAAAAGCCCCTTTGTTTTCTGTACTTTGGGAGCAATGCTACCATTTCTTTTTACATTTAAGTTTTGAATACAATGCTGTACAAAGTAGTACAGACAGTTTGCTAGGTCTTATCATGTTTTCTGCATTTGTGTGTGTTGGTATTGAATTAAAATAAACATTTCAAACTGTGACTGAGAAAGACAACGGAGCGTGCATTCCGCCTCATCGCCCAATCTGTGAGTATTCGGGGCACCTTGTTTTTTTTTGTTTTCTGTTAGGAAAACATAATTTTAAAAAACAAATCTTTTAACTTTGTACCTATATAGAATTAAACAAGTATCTGAGGCAGAAAATTTATGAAAAAAAAATCTAGGATGGTTAAAGGGAATCTTTCAGCTTCATTTTTATGGGTCTGACAGAGATAGTGCTGTGTTTCTCAGAGTGCCACAATTCCAATAATACCTCTTTCATGTGATTATTGAGACATTGTGATTTTTATCAATGCAAATTAGACTGGAAGTGCACTACGTGGGGGTCGAGGAAGAGTGTATTGGTGAACTTAGGGTATGTGCCCACCATCTGAAGTTGCTGCGAGTTTGACCCTGCATACTTATGTAGCATCAAACCCGCAGCGGACAGATGTTACAGCATCCAAAACACTGCTAGTTCTGGTTCGTAGGCACCCAGGCCATGGATACACTTTCCTTGACCCACTTTCTGCTTGATAGACAGTAGAGACAGTACTTTTGACCATCTCAAAATTTCACGCCTGCATTGTTCTTCATTTACTGCTAAAGCCAAAAGAAGAGCAACGTATGCATGAGATTTTGGGATGGAGGGAGAAGTTAAATGGCGTCTGTCAGCACAGAATGACAGTACAAAATAAGTACAGGCTATTAGTGTACGCTTGGCATGGCCAAATATTTATGAGCACCTTCCCACCTACTTGTTTTCCATCTATCTTCACCCTTCTCTGGCTCTATAAAACCAGAGATGTCAGGCGGAGAGACAGAAAAAACAAGTAGGTTGGAAGGGGAACTTAAATGTTTGCACATGCTAAGGGTGCCCCGAGCACCTGTACATGGATTGAATAGTTATTTTTTGCTGACAGAGTCCCTTTAAATCACACACCAGAGCCTCTGACTCTACGGTCAATCATGCAGCAGAGTGCAGAAGGGAAAACAGACAAGGAGCCATGGACTACAAATGAACTAATATGTCTACCCGTGCACAAAAAGTCTATTTTGCAAAAACATAAAAAGGATTTCTCAAAAATGGCATAACAGATTCAAACTAAAGAGACATCATTGGAATTGTGGCACACAATGTAGCAGTTTTACTTTGACCCAGTCAGATTATGGAAATCACCAGTGAGGTCCAAATTGGCAGCTAGGTCCTCCAAAAAACGAGGGCTGGAGAAAGGAATGCACATTTGTTGTGAGCAAAACAATTTTGTTTATTTCCCTGTGAGTAGTTCTTCTTATACCATTTACAGACAATGTAGCTCCCATTTGGAAATCTCCACCTGCTGCCCCTTCTGTCAAATCTGTTTTGATAACTTTTCTTTATCGTGCCTTTAGCAGTTTACCACCCATAACACAGTGTTCTCAGAGCTTTGCATATAAAATAGAAAATATTAGACCAAGTATGAAACCTTGAATATGAGACTATAAGAGTGGTTAATACCAAACAAAATGTAGAACAAAGAGGAAAAACATTAACCCTTCTATATCAATACCATAAAATACAGGTTCTCTTTAAAACATAGCTGTCACACTTCTACCCAAAGCAAGACGGCGCAAGACGAGACAGAGGGAAGAGGAAGCTATACCACTAGGGAAGGATACAAGGGGGTACCCCTGATACTTGACCTGCCCTGCCACCACACTAAGCTTCCTAGCATCCCTAGACGGGTTCTTTCACCCCATGCAGCGATTATGTTCCTATACCTGTCTTACCCTAAATACCACCCTGATTATTGAGTAGTATAGCAGAAACACTAGTACTGCTCTAACGTAAAGACACAGAGGGTAAACAGGGAGAAAAGAAAACCATAATCATGCCAAAACACTATCAAACAATCGAGTGGGAAATAGGGAAGGAGAGGGTGAGACAAACAAAATGGGGATGGAGACTGGGAGACACACACAAACTAAGTACACTCAGATGTCTCCTCAAACAGCTCCAGACGCCTCTTCCTTTCTGAGCACACTCTTCCAGCTCCAGACCAGGTAGTTGCAAGCTATCACTGGCAACAACTGAAGCTTAAAAGTTCGCTCATATCAGCATTTAAATTTGGCGAGTGCAATGAAAGAAAACCTCCCATTGCACTTGCTTCAGTGTTAGGCAATGAGGCAGTGCTCATTTGTAAAGCTTTCCTCACCTGTAATTGGGGTGAAGAAAAATTAACAGCATGCTGCATACATCCGCGTGAAAAGCCAGGACTCAGTAATGAAAGTCAGTGGGTGTGAGAAAAAAATTTCACAGCATGTGCCGTGCGATTTTTATGCACCCATCTCATAGGAGACCTGACACTTCATCAGCCGAGTACAGTAAATTCACAGCGTAAACAGTCAGAATGCAATAGAAGTGATATAGAGTTAAAGAAAACATGGTGTGGGGTCCCACATATTATTTTTAACTAGCTGAGGGAAAGCAGACAGCTGGGGGCTCATGTTTATAATGTGGGCATGGGGTAATAAACATGGAGATTCCAATGCTATTAATATCAGCTCACAGCTGTCTACTTAGCCTTTACTCACCTACATCTGGATGCTTTGCTGAGCGCTAACATAAAATGCGACCACTCACACAGCATCCAGGAGACACTGAGCTGCGCATGTAGAACGCAATTTCAGTGCCGAGCACTGACATGACGAAGGTGGAGTTTGTAGCCTATGAACTCCGGTCACCTCACTGATGTCACCGCTCCCAACTCAGGGTCTCCTGGATGCTGGGCTGAGTGGTTCCATTTTATGTGAGCGCTCAGCAAAGCATCCAGTTCTAGCGGAGTTGGGCTCGTCTTTGGGACACATTGATTATCGGCAGACAGCTAGGGATTTCTTTTTTTTTAATTTTCTTTGAATATTAATACATGGGTAAAAGAGGTTTGTTTGTTTTTTATTTAAAATAAAGGACTTTGTGTGTTTATTTCAATTAAATGACTTTACTCTGTGTTTGTCTTTTTTACATTTGACTATGAGGTTAGTAATGGGGGTTTCTTATATGCCTCTCCATTACTAAACCCTGTGCATGATGTCAGCTGACATTACAAAGCAGACATTAACCCCAATACTAGTACCCCACTTACCACAGCACCAGGGCAAGTGGGAAGAGTAGAGGATAAGCGCAAGAATTGGCGCATCTAATAGATGCACCATTTCTGGGGTGGATGAGGGCTGACGTTTTTAGTCTGGGAGGGAGACAATATCCATGATCTCTTCCTAGGCTATTAATATTTGCTTGCAGCTTTCTATATAGCCTTTGCTGGTTATTAATAAAGGGGGAGAACCCACACCATTTTTGGGGTGGTCTCCCCTTGTTAATAATCAGTAAAGGCTAAGTAGGCAGCTGTGATCTGATGATATACTGGGAAGCTCCATGTTTATTAACCCCTTCACAGACAACAAACATCAGCCCCCAGCTGTCAGCTTTTCCTCGGCTGGTTAAGAAAAATATGGGGGACTCCATGCCAATTTATTCTTTTATTACAGTACATATTACAGTACAGTAATATACAGTAAACTATACACGCACAGCACTGATTATATATATCAATCTATGTAACTGTCATCTATCTATATCTGTATATAAGATTGTTTTATTAGTTAAACTAGCTTGAAATGACAGAATTACTGTATGAAAAAGCTGATGTTAAAAACGCATAGCACTCTCATGGCATACAGATGCTAAGTGAGAAAAAAATGCATAACACTCACATGACTCCAATTTTTCTGGCTGAGAATCTAAGCTACTTTTTGTACGCAGATGTGAGCATTCCCTTAAGGAGAGTATTTACACCATAAGTGAGTAATGAACTCAGAACAACTGAGACAGCTCAAAACAGAGATCTTCAGGAGACAAACAGAACTGTTTAAAGTTTGCAAGAACAGAGCAAGAAAAATCTGAACTGCTAATAAGAAGGTGAAGCAGTTCTAACCAGCGCAGATGTACAAGTAACCAGACATTGCGATCTTCTGGCCCCACTCTGTCACGGCATCCCTGTGACAATAGCTCAACTTATGAAGAACACTGGTTTTCCTGTTTGCTGTAAAGACACCCCCCTATACATATTAGATGTTAAGAAAGGGATCCTTTGGCCGAAAGGCATGGCCTCTGAGTCTCTCATACACAGGTATGCTTGACTCGGCTGTGCGTTCCTATATTCTCTGAGAGAGCCATGGTCAGACTCATCTAGCAGTGTTTTATCTCAAAGAGAACAAAATTAAATAAAAAATCTGAAGTACCGGATCCCCAGCATTAGACTGTTGGCCAATCCTGCTGATAGTAGCAGATTCAGCTAACTGTAGCCTAATTTAGTCTTATTCTTAAAACTTTAGATCATATTCAGGTGCACATAATGCTCTAGACATATCCATATATTCCTCCAATGTTCACTCCAGCATTATTTTTTACATTATTCTATTTAGTACTATTCATGGCATGTGAAAGCTCAGGCAATTGAGAGATGGATATCAGCTATATATATTTCTCATTCAGGAACTTTCGAATATTTATGGACACAACTGTTTATCACTTATCACTCTCCCATAATGACAGTTCTGTGCTGTGTTGTGTATAAATATGTGATTCTTCAGGATTTGCTTTAGTCTGCGCCTGATGAAGAGACCTGAGTAGTCTCGAAAGCTTGCAATTTGTTACCATCTTTTCAGTTAGCCATTAAAAGGTATCAACCACTGAGGACTCTCAATTCTAAATATTTTTCTATTTACTGGCTAACACGGTACCAAGATACAGTATATATCTTTCCTGTATCAGTCAGGTCCAGGAATTTTATGCTAGCCCCATTTCATATTTCCCTTCACTATTTCCACCATTCTGATCACACACATTTCTGTGGAATCTCTTCCGAGTTCTGAATTCAGTAAAACATTTTGATATGAAATGTCTTGACATAACTATGACTTCCGTTCACATTCCCCACCATAACTCAGACAATTTACGCATTTTTTTTTCTCATTGTGATGTGTTAACAGGAACGCCAACAACTGTTTCAATTTTCTTTTGCTTTTAAACTCTCCCAGAGACATCACATTTGGGTCTGATTTTAAGTCCTAAACTAGTGAACTATGTAACAATCTGTCAGGCAATGCATCAGATACTTCGCTGCGTTCCCTTTATTTGAAATCCATGTGTTTAGTGACAGCTTCTTAGAGAACATATAAATAGGAAAGAAAAAGGGTTTTTTAATCAAATTGTACGCAAACAGAAGGAAAAAGAAAACGGTCACAGAAACATGCAAATGCGAGTTGTTCTTTTGTGTTAAAATGGCAGTGACCTTTCACACCCTGATGCTCATTAGCCATTAGCTTTTATTATACAGGCTTTCTGTCTCCTTGTTACAGTATGGTTCCTACATTGTAGCAGCTTGATAGAGATTTATCGTTGATGCCTATTTATTACCTGTCCCTACACTGATTTTAGCTCACAGGTACACATTGTCATATAATAGCTTATGCCTATACTTAAGTTTTAAAAGGATTTGGGCAACCTAGCAAGTTATCACCTATCCACAGGATATGTAGCAATCTGCCACATGCTCAGGGTCCGCAGAGAATGGGATTCTGAGGTTCCATGTTTACATAGGGCTGCGCATGTTCAGTATTGTCTATGGGATTGGCAGAACTGGCCAAGTGCAGAGAAAATGTATGAATAAATTGACAGCTGAATGTTACCATTCACGTTGTCAATGAGGCATGTTCCCACAAAGTCTGACACTAGCCAATAAAAATTTACATTCTCAGAGTGTGTAGGGGCACAAATTACTTACAGAACGAACAACTGAGCAACGGCACAAAGAAGAGTTCTTAAAAACGAGATGATTCAGAATAGTAATTGTACGGTGAATTTGCTAAAAATAACAGTCGACTGTCCTCATGTCCAACCTAAATGACACTCAATTATCCCTACAACACAGCATTAATACAAAAAGAAGAAACAGTGGTAGAGACTGGCCAGATTCCTGTATATTGATTTTTCAACATCGGCTACCTCAATAATCTGAGGTCCCTGGACAGCAGCCCTGAGAACCACTTCCTATCTTTTGGCATCTTGGCTTTTCCTTTGATAAGCAACAGAGGATTGTAATCCTAGAAAGTACTAAATATTGATGTCTCCAAGAGTCACAGGAACAACAGAGAAAAACTTTATAAGGTATAAGTCACAACTAAAATAAGTACAGAAAATTCCAGTGATACAGACAAAGATGCCCAGTTTCAGTCCTTGTCCAAGTTGCTGGAATATTCTGTACTTATTGCAGTTGTGACTTATACCTTATAAAGTTTATTATTTTTAGTAACGTGTTCCATTTGTTCTGTCCTGGCACACATCATCTTTTTCACTTTTTTTTTCATTTGAAAACATATGCGTCACACCGCAATGATGACATAGTGCCCAAATGCCGAGTTGCACTATGTTCATTGAAAAGAATAGTGTCGTAAACCTGTAATTGAATTAAAATGAGTAAGGCTTAAAGTCCTTGCATTTAAAAGTTATGCAGAGCTGTGGAAAGTTGTAGATGACATTCTAGGTTGAGTAGACTTGGTATGATTCGATTAGCAGTACATCAGCCAAATAAGTAACCTGTAGATGCTGGATTTCAGCCCTGAGGACCACCTTCTACCTAACAGCATCTGTTGTTCTTTTGATTAGATGACCTGGCACAACTTGATAATTGTGGCGTGATGTATATGTGGCGTTGAAAGCAGGTAAACGGATGCAGTAACGGTCGGAGGCAGAGCAAGGGTTAACAGAGTAACATCGTTACTCCACACAGGGAGGGGGTAAATGGAAGATAGGGTAAAAAACCGTATATGATTAACTTAGGGGCAACAGGTGTATAATAATGTAGGGGGAAATTCAAAGGTATCAAACTTATCGATCCGGCGTTGAGGAGGAGCAGTCTCTGAGATGATAGTGGTGGCGTTCCGGCCTGAATGCTTTAAGGATCCAGTGTCATCCTGGTACGGAAGGGGCCTTGGATTCCGGTGTCGTCGGTGGTCCTGGGATGTCCGGTCGAAGGTCCTGAGTCCAAGGGGAGATCCACTGGTGGAGGAATAGTCCTTTCTTTTAAGCACCGACACAGCACGGGAGTATTTTGGAGCGAATATGTGAAGCAGCTGCAGACTGTCTGCGGCCTTGTCGTCCCATCTGGGGAATGTGCCCTCTACGGTCTGGTCGTAAGGAGGGATCACTCACGGTCAGTGGTATTACGAGAGTCAGCACTGTCAGCAATCTCTGGAAGCGTCTCCACCTGAAGTCTCTGGTAAGCTTCCGTAGGCCACTCTACTTTGTCCTGACCGTGCAGCGCAGGAGGGCTCGCACTCCATCACACTACAGCTTCCTGCCCCCAATGCCCTTGTTCCCGTGCATTGTTGCCCTTTTATGTCCTCCATGCCCCCTGGTCTCAAGTTCAAAGATCTGTCTGGAGAACTAAACTCTCCCCGCTGCAACTCGGGTAACAGCAACGGTGGTTCCGGAGTCATCTTGGACAAGGCACACTGAGGCTGTCTCTCCTCCTCACAGCATCATGGAAAGCCAGCTAATCAAAAGAAGGGCAGCATGGTGGCTCAGTGGTTAGTATTATTGCTTTGCAGCACTGGGGGCCTGGGTTCAAATCCCACCAAAGACAAGACTGCGAGGAGTTTGTATGTTCTCCCTGTGTTTGCGTGTCTTCTCTCCAGGTTCTCCGATTTCCTTTCACTCTCAAAAGACATACTGATAGGGATTTACGGTAGATTGTGAGCTCCAAAGGAGATAATGTTGGTGATTTTATTAATGTTGCTAGATAAGCAAGCATAATAAATAAGAAAAGCCGCAGATGCAAGTATGAGGTGATTCTCAGGGCTCCCGTCCAGAGATCACCGATGGGGTCAATGCAACTGCAAATCTTTTCACACCAACTATAGCCACTGCCCATTAAGCTCTGTTTCTTATGATGGCCACATAATAGTTAATAATGATTATGCTGCCTATATATAAAAAAAATTAAGCTGGGCAATGGAGAGCCAAGTGGGATTCCTTTGCATTGCTGATTGGCGGTCATAACCTCATAGACTGGACATTGATAGAACATCCAAAGAATGTCATTAGCATTTAAGATTAAAAAAAATATATATATATTGTCTGTCTTTTAACCTTTTGATTAATCTTTTCTCTGTTCTCTTGGTTTTGTATACTGTACAGTCAACCTAAGTTCTATTTTTTCCAATAAGTAAGGTATTTAGGATTTCAGGAGTGAAAATTAACTAACTAAATACATTTTACTTGTTGTTATTATAACAGTTTGATTTCTTGCCTAAATCCTGTAACTTTACACAAAAAAGATTCTTCTATGAATATCATGCTTTAAATTGAATAGTCTTAAAAAGAGTTGCTTTGTTTTATTCTGCCACAGAATTAGGAGATCATTCCTAATAATAATTCATTTGCCTTCATCTTACCGATCTCTCTAAATAAACATACAGATACTACTTTCAGCTTTTATAAAGCAAAGTTTTCATGGTGCTCATTAGTATTTTTTTTTTGTTGCTGTTAAAACTTACCACTTAGTACAAGGCAGTCTAAAAGGAGGTCTTTTATTAAAATTAATTGCAAACAGAGTCTGCCTGACCCTGCTGAAAGGTAAGAGCCTTTCATTATATGTTATAAATGTCCAGCTTTGTTATCCAAACACAACAGAAGCTAATGGCTTTTTATAAGTGTCTCATAGAAGACAACATAGAAACAAAGAACGCTTACTAAACTTTGGTAAATGAGTCCATAGCATTACGGTTTATCTCAGACATGTCTAACCTTCGCATTTAAACGTTTTATTGAAACTTTAACTGATCTCCAGTGAGGATTTCAAAAGCTTCAGCTAATTACACTTGGCGGAGACATGCTTGATGAGATGGGAATAAAATGAAACTTTTGAAAGGGTGAAAAATCTCGGACCATCTGCTAGTGACATTACACCGGGAACAGCGGTGAAGAACAGAAGGGCAGCTAGCCAGAGAGAAAAGGTGCATGATGCTTTTAATTACTTAGTCAATGAAACTATGGGTTCCTGGAAGGTAAAGAATATGAAGAAAAAAAGTAAAGCAACAGTATTAAAAGCTTAAACTGGTATTCAAACAACAAAGGAAATGATTAGGCCTTTCCAAAGAAATGTCTACTAATTAACGAGTCTATGGTAATCGAAGTTTGGGAAGCCATCCTTGTTAAGAATATATTAAATTTGAAGATTTAAGTCTTATGTTTTTCATGACAAAAGCACAAAGTGTAATCAGCAGCTCTTTGAGGGTGGTGACATCAGAGCATAGCAACCTTTCATATGGACAAAATTGTCATCATGCAACCCAATTAGGTAGACAAGTTCCGAAACACAAAGGAAACAGAGGCACCTCTGTAGGGCATCAGAAAAAAAGGCATGGAGGTAAACCAATAGGTTACTATAGGGAACTTGAGAGACTAGAGGGAGACCATAATTGATTACATCAATCATCTTCAATATTGACTGCTAAGAAACTGTACAGGAATCTTCTCCAGTAGAACAACATTGTTAAGAAACAAGAGGGTGAGGAATCCACCAAAATGCCAGTGAAAGGAGTTTAAGGAGAAACAAAGACTTCAGACAAATCCCAAAATAAGTTATTCTGTCACCAGAGGAAAACAAAAGTCAATATAGTAGTACATGAGTGGCTTAGTAAAATCTAGGCTTATCACAAAATAGTAATTACAAAAAAAAACCCAAAATATGAAGGCAAAAACTGAAATCAGTATAACAACAAAGAGTACCAGCAGTATAAATTGGCAGTAAAAACATTTCAATTTTAGTCATTAAAAATTATGGGGAATGAATATGAGCAAGGGACAACATAGCATATAGTACCAGAGCAGTAAAGTGCATATAAGACCTAAACACAGCAGCGCAAATAGTACAGGTACAAGTTCAAGGGATAGAATGCTCCCTGTTCCGCTACATGTCTGGCAAACAAGAAACAAGAAATCACTTACATGAGTATGTTGCTTGTATGTATGGCGTCCCTGCTGCCCCAACGCATGTTTTGCTTCTTCGTCAGGAGGCATGTGAAGGGGGGTGAATAAGGTTATATACTGTGGGCACTGAATCAGGGCTGGCAAAGCGGGAGGTGTGTAATGATCACATGACTCCGTAGGGAATGTCCGGTGTATGAAGGCGGAAGGAAGCTTCCAATATTTACGGCGCATATGTTGCTGACGTCACTCATCAGGAAGGAACAACCCCAGACCATCACACTACCACCACCATATTTTACTGTTGGTATGATGTTCATCTTCTGAAATGCTGTGTTACTTCTACGCCAGATGTAATAGGACACATACCTGCCAAAAAGTTAAACTTTTGTCTTGTCAGTCCAAAGAGTATTCTCCTAAATGACTTGGGGATCATCAATATGTTTTTGGCAAAACTGAGACAAGCCTTTATGTTCTTATTGCTCAGCAGTGATTTTCATCCTGGAACTCTGCCATGCAGGCCATTTTATGGTGGGGTCATGAACACTGACCTTAACTGAGTCATGTGAGGCCTGCAGTTCCTTGGATGTTGTTACAGGGTCTTTTGTGATTTTTTAATGAGTCGTCTCTGTGCTCTTGGGGCAATTTTGTTTAGCCAGCCAATTCTCGGAAGGTTTACCACTGTTCCATGTTTTCGCCATTTATAGATAATGGCTTTCACAGCAACGCTTTAGAAATGATTTTTTTAACCTTTTCCAGACTGATAGATCTCAATTACTTTGTTTCTAATTTGTTCCATAATTTATTTGGATCATGGCATGTCTAGGTTTTGAGAATCTTTTGGTCTACTTCACTTTGTCAGGTAGGTCCTATTTAAGTGATTTCTTGATTGAGAAGAGGTGTGGCACTAATCAGGCCTGGGTGTGGCTAGGGAATTTGAACTCAGCTTACCAAAGATATGATAAACCATAGTTAATTTATGTTTTAAAGGGTGGCACAAAAACTTTTTCACACAACTGTATATGGTATTGTAATGTATATTGTATTAGCCAGATTTATTTGGCTAAGGGCTATCTTATGTATCATATGTACTGTAGGTTGTTGTCAGACACAATAGAAATCGCATCTTATGTGAGCTGTTGTGAATTTGCTTTTTGCTCCCTCTAGTGGTTACTAGTTTTTTGACTCTGGTTTTTCTGTCTTTCCTTTTATCCGCACCTGGGTCGTTAGTTAGGGGTGTTGCTATATAAGCTCCCTGGACCTTCAGTTCAATGCCTGGCAACGTAGTTATCAGAGCTAGTCTGCTGTGCTCTTGTCTACTGATCCTGGTTCCAGTTATATCAGCTAAGTCTGCCTTTTGCTTTTTGCTATTTGTTTTGGTTTTGTATTTTTGTCCAGCTTGTTCCAAATCTATATCCTGACCTTTGCTGGAAGCTCTAGGGGGCTGGTGTTCTCCCCCCGGACCGTTAGACGGTTCGGGGGTTCTTGAATTTCCAGTGTGGATTTTGATAGGGTTTTTGTTGACCATATAAGTTACCTTTCTTTATTCTGCTATCAGTAAGCGGGCCTCTCTGTGCTAAACCTGGTTCATTTCTGTGTTTGTCATTTCCTCTTACCTCACCGTCATTATTTGTGGGGGGCTTCTATCCAGCTTTGGGGTCCCCTTCTCTGGAGGCAAGAAAGGTCTTTGTTTTCCTCTACTAGGGGTAGCTAGATTCTCCGGCTGGCGCGTGTCATCTAGAATCAACGTAGGAATGATCCCCGGCTACTTCTAGTGTTGGCGTTAGGAGTAGATATATGGTCAACCCAGTTACCACTGCTCTATGAGCTGGATTTTTGTATTCTGCAGACTTCCACGTTCCTCTGAGACCCTCGCCATTGGGGTCATAACAGTTTGCCAGGCCCGTATTAAATGTTTAATGCATTGCAGAAGAGGGATTATAAGAAAGAAGATTCTGAGTTTTTTTTTTCTCCTTCCCCTTTACCTCAGAGTGGCTATGCTTGCTGCAGACATGAATGTCCAGACCTTGATTACAAGTGTGGACCAGCTGGCTACTCGTGTGCAGGGCATACAAGACTATGTTATCAGAAATCCTAGGTCAGAACCTAAAATACAGATTCCTGAACTGTTTTCCGGAGACAGGTTTAAGTTTAGGAATTTCGTGAATAATTGTAAATTGTTTTTGTCCCTGAGACCCTGTTCATCAGGAGATTCTGCTCAGCAAGTAAAGATTGTTATTTCGTTCTTACGGGGCGACCCTCAGGATTGGGCTTTTTCGCTGGCGCCAGGAGATCCGGCATTGGCTGATCTTGATGCGTTTTTTCTGGCGCTCGGTTTACTTTATGAGGAACCCAATCTTGAGATTCAGGCAGAAAAGGCCTTGCTGTCTATGTCTCAGGGGCAGGACGAGGCTGAAGTGTATTGCCAAAAATTTCGGAAATGGTCCGTGCTGACACATTGGAACGAGTGTGCACTGGCCGCTAATTTTAGAAATGGCCTTTCTGAAGCCATTAAGAATGTTATGGTGGGTTTTCCCATTCCCACAGGTCTGAATGATACTATGGCACTGGCTATTCAAATTGACCGGCGGTTGCGGGAGCGCAAAACCGCAAATTCCCTCATGGTGTTGTCTGAACAGACACCTAATTCGGTGCAATGTGATAGAAAAACCGCAAATTCCCTCATGGTGTTGTCTGAACAGACACCTGATTTAATGCAATGTGATAGAATCCTGACTAGAAATGAGCGGAAAATTCATAGACGCCGGAATGGCTTGTGCTACTACTGTGGTGATTCTACACATGTTATCTCAGCATGCTCTAAACGTATAGCTAAGGTTGTTAGTCCTGTCACCGTTGGTAATTTGCAACCTAAATTTATTCTGTCTGTAACTTTGATTTGCTCACTGTCATCTTATCCTGTCATGGCGTTTGTAGATTCAGGTGCTGCCCTGAGTCTCATGGATCTCTCATTTGCTAAGCGCTGTGGATTTACTCTTGAACCATTAGAAAATCCTATTCCTCTTAGGGGTATTGATGCTACACCATTGGCAGCAAATAAACCGCAGTATTGGACTCAGGTTACCATGTGCATGACTCCTGAACACCGCGAGGTGATACGTTTCCTGGTTTTACATAAAATGCATGATTTGGTCGTTTTAGGGCTGCCATGGTTACAGACCCATAATCCAGTCCTGGACTGGAAGGCTATGTCAGTCTCAAGTTGGGGCTGTCGTGGTATTCATGAGGATTCCCTGCCTGTGTCTATTGCTTCTTCTACGCCTTCGGAAGTTCCGGAGTATTTGTCTGATTATCAGGATGTCTTCAGTGAGTCTGAGTCCAGTGCACTGCCTCCTCATAGGGACTGTGACTGTGCTATAGATTTGATCCCAGGCAGTAAATTTCCTAAGGGAAGACTGTTTAATCTGTCGGTACCTGAACATACCGCTATGCGTTCATATATCAAGGAGTCTCTGGAAAAAGGACATATTCGTCCGTCTTCTTCCCCTCTTGGTGCGGGATTCTTTTTTGTGGCAAAAAAGGACGGATCTTTGAGACCTTGTATTGATTATCGGCTTTTAAATAAGATCACTGTCAAATTTCAGTATCCTTTACCGCTGTTGTCTGACTTGTTTGCCCGGATTAAGGGTGCCAAGTGGTTCACCAAGATAGACCTTCGTGGTGCGTACAACCTTGTGCGCATTAAGCAAGGTGATGAATGGAAAACCGCATTCAATACGCCCGAAGGTCATTTTGAGTACTTGGTGATGCCTTTTGGGCTCTCCAATGCGCCTTCAGTTTTTCAGTCCTTTATGCATGACATTTTCCGGAAGTATCTGGATAAATTTTTGATTGTTTATCTGGATGATATTTTGGTTTTTTCTGATAATTGGGATTCGCATGTGGAGCAGGTCAGGTTGGTCTTTAAAATTTTGCGTGAAAATTCTTTGTTTGTCAAGGGCTCAAAGTGTCTCTTTGGTGTACAGAAGGTTCCCTTTTTGGGGTTCATTTTTTCCCCTTCTGCTGTGGAGATGGACCCAGTCAAGGTCCGAGCTATTCTTGATTGGACTCAGCCCTCGTCAGTTAAGAGTCTTCAGAAGTTCTTGGGCTTCGCTAACTTCTACCGTCGTTTTATCGCTAATTTTTCTAGCATTGTGAAACCTTTGACGGATATGACCAAGAAGGGCTCCGATGTAGCTAACTGGGCTCCTGCTGCCATGGAGGCTTTCCAGGAGTTGAAACGCCGGTTTACTTCGGCGCCTGTTTTGTGCCAGCCTGACGTCTCACTTCCCTTTCAGGTTGAGGTGGATGCTTCGGAGATTGGGGCAGGGGCCGTTTTGTCGCAGAGAGGCCCTGGTTGCTCTGTTATGAAACCTTGTGCCTTTTTCTCTAGGAAGTTTTCGCCTGCCGAGCGAAATTATGATGTGGGCAATCGGGAGTTGTTGGCCATGAAATGGGCATTTGAGGAGTGGCGTCATTGGCTCGAGGGTGCTAAGCATCGTGTGGTGGTCTTGACTGATCACAAAAATCTGATGTATCTCGAGTCTGCTAAACGCCTTAATCCGAGACAGGCCCGCTGGTCATTGTTTTTCTCCCGCTTTGATTTTGTTGTCTCGTATTTACCAGGTTCAAAGAATGTGAAGGCCGATGCTCTTTCTAGGAGCTTTGTGCCTGATGCTCCTGGAGTCGCTGATCCTGTTGGTATTCTTAAAGATGGAGTTATCTTGTCAGCTATTTCTCCGGATCTGCGACGTGTGTTGCAGAGATTTCAGGCTGATAGGCCTGAGTCTTGTCCACCTGACAGACTGTTTGTTCCGGATAAGTGGACCAGCAGAGTCATTTCCGAGGTTCATTCCTCGGTGTTGGCAGGTCACCCGGGAATTTTTGGCACCAGAGATCTGGTGGCCAGGTCCTTTTGGTGGCCTTCCTTGTCAAGAGATGTGCGGTCATTTGTGCAGTCCTGTGGGACTTGTGCTCGAGCTAAGCCTTGCTGTTCTCGTGCCAGCGGTTTGCTCTTGCCCTTGCCTGTCCCGAAGAGACCTTGGACACATATCTCCATGGATTTCATTTCTGATCTTCCGCTATCTCAGGGCATGTCCGTTATCTGGGTGATATGTGATCGCTTCTCCAAGATGGTCCATTTGGTTCCTTTGCCTAAGCTGCCTTCCTCTTCCGATCTGGTTCCTGTGTTTTTCCAGAACGTGGTTCGTTTGCACGGCATCCCTGAGAATATTGTGTCAGACAGAGGATCCCAGTTCGTTTCCAGGTTCTGGCGATCCTTTTGTAGTAGGATGGGCATTGATTTGTCGTTTTCGTCTGCTTTCCATCCTCAGACTAATGGACAGACGGAGCGAACCAATCAGACTTTGGAGGCTTATTTGAGGTGTTTTGTCTCTGCTGATCAGGACGATTGGGTGACATTCTTGCCGTTGGCTGAGTTTGCCCTTAATAATCGGGCTAGTTCCGCCACCTTGGTTTCGCCTTTTTTCTGCAACTCTGGTTTCCATCCTCGCTTTTCTTCGGGTCATGTGGAGCCTTCTGACTGTCCTGGGGTGGATTCTGTGGTGGATAGGTTGCAGCAGATCTGGAATCATGTGGTGGACAACTTGAAGTTGTCACAGGAGAAGGCTCAGCGCTTTGCCAACCGCCGCCGCGGTGTGGGTCCCCGACTACGCGTTGGGGATTTGGTGTGGCTTTCTTCCCGCTTTGTTCCTATGAAGGTCTCCTCTCCCAAATTTAAACCTCGTTTTATTGGGCCTTACAAGATATTGGAAATCCTTAATCCTGTATCTTTTCGTCTGGATCTTCCTGTGTCGTTTGCTATTCACAATGTATTTCATAGGTCCTTGTTGCGGCGGTACATTGTGCCTGTAGTTCCTTCTGCTGAGCCTCCTGCTCCGGTGTTGGTTGAGGGCGAGTTGGAGTACGTGGTGGAGAAGATCTTGGATTCTCGCCTCTCCAGGCGGAGGCTTCAGTACCTGGTCAAGTGGAAGGGCTATGGTCAGGAGGATAATTCCTGGGTGGTCGCCTCTGATGTTCATGCGGCCGATTTAGTTCGTGCCTTTCATGCCGCTCATCCTGATCGCCCTGGTGGTCGTGGTGAGGGTTCGGTGACCCCTCACTAAGGGGGGGGTACTGTTGTGAATTTGCTTTTTGCTCCCTCTAGTGGTTACTAGTTTTTTGACTCTGGTTTTTCTGTCTTTCCTTTTATCCGCACCTGGGTCGTTAGTTAGGGGTGTTGCTATATAAGCTCCCTGGACCTTCAGTTCAATGCCTGGCAACGTAGTTATCAGAGCTAGTCTGCTGTGCTCTTGTCTACTGATCCTGGTTCCAGTTATATCAGCTAAGTCTGCCTTTTGCTTTTTGCTATTTGTTTTGGTTTTGTATTTTTGTCCAGCTTGTTCCAAATCTATATCCTGACCTTTGCTGGAAGCTCTAGGGGGCTGGTGTTCTCCCCCCGGACCGTTAGACGGTTCGGGGGTTCTTGAATTTCCAGTGTGGATTTTGATAGGGTTTTTGTTGACCATATAAGTTACCTTTCTTTATTCTGCTATCAGTAAGCGGGCCTCTCTGTGCTAAACCTGGTTCATTTCTGTGTTTGTCATTTCCTCTTACCTCACCGTCATTATTTGTGGGGGGCTTCTATCCAGCTTTGGGGTCCCCTTCTCTGGAGGCAAGAAAGGTCTTTGTTTTCCTCTACTAGGGGTAGCTAGATTCTCCGGCTGGCGCGTGTCATCTAGAATCAACGTAGGAATGATCCCCGGCTACTTCTAGTGTTGGCGTTAGGAGTAGATATATGGTCAACCCAGTTACCACTGCTCTATGAGCTGGATTTTTGTATTCTGCAGACTTCCACGTTCCTCTGAGACCCTCGCCATTGGGGTCATAACAGTGAGCAAAATGCTCGTTCACAGGGTGAAATTATCTTTTGCTGTGCATAAAAAATAATCAGTCTCAGCATTGCACTGTCCTGGTGTAAGAAGGACTTGTACTGCTGAGAACAATGGCAACTATGTGCACAAACTGGCAAACAGATTATAGCATTAGTGTTTCCATAACTAACCTTCCACTGTCAACACATCCACTATACCAGCATTCATATTATAAGTGGCTGCAGCGATGTAGCTGCATTAAAAAGGCATGAACCGGACTTCCGGGAGGCGGGGCATCTGAATGGCCGCATCTTAACAGAGCTCCTGCATGCAGTGCCAGAATCCATGTCCATCTGGCTTCAAATCTCCACAGAAAGGGGAGAGAAGACGCTGAGGAGCTGTGGACACCATCAGGCAACAGGAGCAGTGTGCTTGTCCCGGAAGACAGGGCTGGAAGAGCCTGAGAGCAGCTTGCAGACATCGTGGGTGCAGACGGCCGCCATCTTAGGGGCCTGGAGGACCTGACCATCGAAGTGATCTGCTGCACTACCTGGTAGCTGGAAGCAGGTAGGAGTGGAGCCTGATAGTGCCCTCTCCCTGGAGCTGTGTGCCTGTCGAGGACTGTACGAACTGCAGCAACTGTGAGCACATTGTCCCCCTCCCCTTTCTTCATCGTCCATCACTGCAGTGGGGGAGAGACTGTTCTGTGGGGAGCAACACCTCCTCCCCCCAGCAAAGACTTAACCCTAAAGGAGGCACAAAGGAGAGAGTCACTTGGAGGTTTGTGCAGGGGCAGTGTGTACGGACAGAGGGGGCCCTTCCCCCCTCCTCTCACAGGAGAGCTACTCGGTGCAGGGCAGTGAAGACTGTGTTAACCCCTTCAGCCTGAAAGTCGCCTAATGTATCAGCTATCAGTCTGTGACTGGGGTGAGACAAGATTATCACGCACACGGGACTCACTGTGGAACGGGTTTTCTGGGGTGGGGGCTGTGTGTGTGGAGGAGTGATTATAAGCTTCATCCCTGCGGGAGTTTTTGCTGGGGGCGTGCTGCTTACATGACTGCTATTTGATCATTGTTTGACAGAGGAACTGTTCACCCCTGTGGTATTGGTTGCTGCACAGCCTTTTTTGCATTGATCAGAGACTGTCATAGGGCTGCATGTGACTCACCAGAAGGAGCTGAAAGTGCTTCCGAGCTCAGTAATAATCCACGCAATGGAAGGTTTTGTAACCCTTTGTTAAATGATTTGAAGTACCGTGAGTAGGGACATGGGGTAGAAGGTCGTACAATTCTCCGAAGCCGCCACATAAGCCTCATCTTTTTGATATTGCTAATCTAATGGAAAGGTTTCTTACAGTACCTGTGTATAACATGGCACCCAAACCACTAAAAAAGACCACAGACCTTACCAGCAAGGACAAGACAAAAGCAATGGCTGAGCCTGCTCCATCACCTCCTAAGCATGCAGGTACAGGCTCGCCCTCAAGTGGACAATCTGCCAAAGTACGCCCCCAGAACAACTTAGAGCAGACCAGAGCCGACACTCTGGCTCTGTATGTTTCACGTATTTTAATGCCCATGTTTGACAAGAAATTCGATGAATTACGGGACTCAATTACAGCAGTGCTGGCGCAGGTCGCGACTCTATCGCACACAGTGGGGAACCTGGAGGCTCGTACCCAGACATGTGAAACATCAACCGCAGAGCTTCATCAGATGCTTGCACAGCAACAGGAGGAAATTAAGCAATTGAGGGAGCACAATGATGATCTGGAAAACCGCAGCCGAAGAAATAATCTACGATTTGTGGGTATCCCAGAAACCATCAGAGGAGAGGACCTTACTCTTTTCCTGACCAAAGACTTGCCTGCGGCTCTGGAACTTTCCTTCCCACAATACCCCCCACTGCTTGAAAGGGCTCACCGTATAGGGGACACCATGCCAGCAGACAACAAGAAACCGAGACCTGCAATAGCCAAATTCCTGCACTACGTGTCCAAGGAAGCAATCCTTAGAGCATATCGACAAAAGCGTAATGTCTCAGTCCGTGGCCTCAAGATCTTAATTTTTCAGGACTTTTCAAAACAGGTCTCAGACAAGAGAAAATTATTTACGCCAGTGTGCTCCTATCTGGCGGAACACAACATTAGATTCCAGTTGCAATATCCTGCTAAACTCAGAGTGCGGGAAAATGGACGTTTTACGGTGTACACAGATCCTGATGAGGCTAGGGTTAGGCTCATTCCTCAAGAGGACACTGGCTAGGAGAAGTTATAGGGTGTTAAACACCTAGCTTGAGATTATTGCAATGTTCTACCCTGTATGCTCACGGCTTCAGATTAATGTTTTAATATGTTATAACTGATGTTTTTCTATCATAGGTTTGTTCTTATGTTGTTTTTACCCTTGTGTGGACTCCCCTTCCCCTCTCCACCAACACACGACTCTGTACGCCTTACCGACTTCCTGGAGGGTCCTGCTCGCTGGGACAGGGACCACAGGATCCAGATGCAGGATTTTCAGCATTTTGAGACGCCCAGGACTGGGGTAGGATGAGTAACACACCACTTAACACACAGCCATACATTTTTGTATCTTGGAATGTGGCGGGCCTGAATTCCCCGATTAAACGTAAACGGGTCCTTACGCACCTAAAGAGGCTGAAGCCTGATGTGGTCTTCTTGCAGGAGACTCACTGCTGGAGGCAAGGGGATGATAACACTTTGAGAGCACCTTGGATTCAGCATTGCTTTTCAGCGCCGTTTGTTTCCAAGTCGCGCGGAG
The DNA here is from genome assembly GCF_051348905.1 of Ranitomeya variabilis. Classification (NCBI taxonomy): domain Eukaryota; kingdom Metazoa; phylum Chordata; class Amphibia; order Anura; family Dendrobatidae; genus Ranitomeya; species Ranitomeya variabilis. The sequence goes on from NC_135233.1 coordinate 74,496,386, forward strand.
TGGCGATTTTGCTGGGGAATTCTCTGCCTTACACCTTGCTTGATGAATACTCAGACACTGAGGGACGGTTTTTATATCTTGCGATCCAAATTGGAAACACAGTATACACACTATTGAATATCTATGCTTCAAATTATCCCAATACTACTTTCTTTTCAGAGTTATATCAATTTATTCTGACAAAGCGCACAGATAATTTAATTGTGGGCGGCGACTTTAATGCTGTCCTTGATCCACACCTGGATAGGTCTTCCGCGGCTTCCCATGACAAACGTGCTACTTCAGTCATTTTAAAGATTATGCAGCACACTGGGTTGTGTGATCCGTGGCGGGTGCTCCATACCACGGAAAGGGACTACACATTCTACTCGAGGGTCCATGATACCCATTCTAGGATAGACTACTTCCTAGTAACAGAAACTCTATTCGAAAGGATATCAGAAACCACAATAGAGTCTATCATGATATCGGACCACGCACCAATTAGACTGCAACTGGGGATGGAGCCTCCGAGGGGCTCTTCGGCGCCCTGGAGGTTTCCATCCTATTTGGTTAACTCGGAGGATTTCAAACAGTTCCTCCAGGTCCACTGGAACAACTTTTTGGACAATAACATGTCCTCATCTTCGGATACCTCACTGATGTGGCGCACATCTAAGGCCGTCATGAGAGGCCATGTCATTTCATACATGATACACCAAAAAAAGGAAAGGAGAACTAGGTATAATCTTCTTCATACTGACCTGCTAGCCACACACCAGGCGTACTTGAGAGACCCTACAGACATTAATAAACAAAACTACTTCTCCGCCAAACAACTGCTAGATGCTTTTACTATTGCCCAAGCAACCAGGAATATAGAGTTCACGAAAAATCATTACCATAGATGGGGGGGGAAGACGGGTAGTTTACTGGCCCGCCTGACTAAGCCGCATACCTCCAAGCGCACAATCCTGCAGATTCAACAACCCAAAAGTAACCGACTGGTCACCTCGCCACTTGAGATACAGCAAGCGTTTATAACATATTATACCACACTTTATAAAGAGAGACCGTATGACGCCCAGGGTGCACGGGACTTAATTTCCTCGGTGGAGCCCACAAAGCTGACAGCAGAGCAGAGAGATTTTTTGTCTGCCCCGATAACCATTGAGGAGGTGCAATCGACGATTAAATCTTTCCACAATAATAAGTCTCCGGGACCTGATGGACTGACCATAGAATATTATAAGCTTTTGCAACCGTATAATACCCCTATTCTAGTGGATATACTTAATGATATTTATCTTAAGGGGGAGGTGCTGGAGGGCTTTCATGAGGCCCACACAATTCTTATACCCAAGCCAAATAAAGATCCCCTTGATGTGGGTTCCTTTCGCCCTATTTCACTAATGAATGTAGACTACAAACTTTTAACTAAGATATTGGCGAATAGAATGCAGGTATTTCTGCCACAGGTATTGACACCCTCACAGTTGGGGTTTACGAGGGGGCGACACTCGACCTTAGGGGTCCGATTGGCGGTGGCGGCTACGGTTATGGCCAAACAACAAAACTATCCCCGGACAATGCTTCTCAGCCTTGACGCGGAGAAAGCGTTTGATTCTATCTCATGGAAATTTTTAAATACAGTACTGCGCTACAGGGGTTTTGGAGAGACTTTCCTGGGATTCTTGCAGAATATTCAGCGTGGCGCGGCTACTAGACTCTGGGTGAACAACTTGATGTCCCCTCAGATTAATTTGGAAAGAGGGGCGAGACAGGGATGCCTGATATCGCCCCTATTGTTCAACCTGGCTTTGGACCCTCTTTTACAGTATCTCCATGGCTGGGCAGGTCTTGAGGGCATACGATGTGGGGCGACAGAAATTAAGACTGTGGCCTTCGCCGATGACTTATTGATCTTCCTGTCAAATCCACGGGAGTCTCTGGGCCCGCTCCTTAGAATAATAGAACAGAAGGGGGCGTTGGTGGGTTTCACCATAAATGTTGGTAAATCTGAGGCAATGATGCTCTCTGGGCCTCCCGAACCACGCTGGACACAGGAACACTCTTTACGTTGGAAGACTCACTCCTTGACTTACCTGGGGGTTCAGATCACGAGAGACCCGGCAAAACTTTACAAAACTAACCTGCAAACGTACATCACCTCATTGCAGGACGAGTTGACAGCATGGGAAAAGTTTACCTTGTCCTTCATAGGCCGGGCAAATTTGATAAAAATGATCTCATTTCCCCGATTATTATACCTATTCAATGTCCTGCCATTTTATCTGAGACCAGTGGATGAACATAATATTAACCGTCTGTTTCGCAGATTTATTTGGCAGGGGAAGAGGCCCAGAATAGGATTCCACACCCTCACACAAACCCGAACCAGTGGCGGAGTGAATTTCCCAGACATTAAGCTGTATAACCTTGCAGCAAACATGCGAATTCTCCGAGACTGGTTGAAGGGTACCTCTACATACTCAGCTCTAGCAGTTGAAACATCATTAGTGGGAGGTAGGTCACTGGTAAACGTACTACATGAGCCTTACACATTGGTGCCCCAGGAGCTGAGATCCAATCCTCTGTTTATAACAATCTGGCGGTCTTGGGCGGTCATACGTCATAGATTAAAGCTATCACCACGGGTGTCACTGGCACAGACGTTTTGTACTAATTCTAGGTTTCAGGCAGGGAAGGCACACCACATTTTTCATGGTTGGCAAACATTAGGCCTGGGCAGGGTGGGAGACATTGTAGATGTACATTCCAAAAAGGTCCTTACCTTCAACCAGGCGACACTCTTATTTGATTTCATCAGTATACACCCTTTCCACTTCATGCAATTACAGAGTTATGTGACGAGTGTTACTTGTGGTTTCAGTGATAATGACTGGCAGGATAGGCTGATAACCAAACTTACCACATGCAAGCTGACGAAAAGGCTTGTGTCAGACTACTATACATTCCTAAGATCTGAGACCGAGAGGGAAGAACATTCCACAGGAATAATGAAGTGGCAGCTTAGTGACCCGTCATTAACACCTACTCTGATTCTACAAATGTTGAGGAATACGCTTAAATTTACACCGTTTACATCTTATTGGGAAATGACGTTGAAGATTATGCATAAATCCTATATCTCGCCAAGGTGCAACTTTCTTATGGGTAATATACCGAGTCCGATCTGTTCCAGGTGTGGAGAGGTCGAGGCAGACATGTTCCACTGCTTGTGGGCTTGCCCACAAATCCAACAATTTTGGCAACGCATACTTGTATTTACTCATACGCATACACCATATAGGGTGGCTCTCACTCCAGCCTGGGCTCTTTTCGGGTACATTACTAATGAAGGGGCTGTGATCCCCACTTATGGTAGAAAATTCTTGTACATGATTTCGGCCTCGGCCCGGAAAACGATTCTACAAACCTGGCTGGCACCTAATGTGCCCACCCTGAGGATCTTCCTGGACAAACTCTCCTTCCTATTTAGGATGGATTGGGTGGAAGCATCCCTTCAGAAAGAACTAAAAACCCAAAATTTTTTTGAACTATGGCAGCCACTTATACCCATTCTTCCGACGCATATACAACAGAGGCTCAAACAATGCTTCTGCACAACTACATGGTTCCTGGAACAGACGGTAGCGGGCCGAGCTCCCTTGTGAGTGGAGTTGTCTCTTAAATAACACATTGGGCGAAGTGCGGAGCCGTGTGTTCCCCCCCCCTCCCCTCCCTTCGACTTTCCCTAGTCTGCCTGTTGACCCCTCCCCCCTTTTTTTTTTTTTTTTTTTTTGTTCTTCATTTTCTCTTTGGCTATAACTTCCCCTCTTTCACCATTTGGGGTTATCTAGTTACAGAATGGTAGTCCACTCGTATTGTATTTCCATGTTGAATTCTATGCTTTATCTTGATTGAGAGGCATTTTGCCTTTAATTTGCAAACTGGAACGCTAAAATAGTTACCGTCTTTAATAATGGGCTTCTGTAATACCGGAAAGAGGGAAATAATCCCGTGTACCTATGTTTGCATATTGATATGCTAATGTTGAAAATGTTTAATTGAAAATGTTTAATAAAAACAGTTTGGAAAAAAAAAAAAAGGCATGAACCACACCATTTCACAAATGTCGCTGATGGCAGTTATTTAATAGAAATTACCCCTATTCAGCATCAATAAAGTCTAAGTAAGATTGTGGTTTATTCTTTGTTGATGCTTTTATCAAACAGGGTTTAGGTGAAAAGTGCATATTGAAAAGACTTGAGACATCTGTGTTGCTATAGTAGATTATTATATGCTACAGATTGGTTCCCACAGACAAAGAAATGTAAATAAAGGATAAAATTCTTTTTTTTCACACTGCATATTGTAGGATCATTACTGGACCCAATAAATACAAATCACTACGTTAAAATAAAGGATAAACCACTGTGAGTGAATTCAGTAATTTCAATTTAGATGGATATTAAACGAAAAAACTGTTTTGTAGTGGTAAGAATTTTACTGTTTTTCCCCAAAATAAGACAGGGATTTATATTATTTTTTTGCTCCAAAAGATGGTTATTTTAACGGGATGTTTTATTTGAACCCCTTCAAGACGCGGCCCTTTTTCACTTTTGCGTTTTCGTTTTTCGCTCCCCTCCTTCCCAGAGCCATAACTTTTTTATTTTTCCATCAATATGGCCATGTGAGGGCTTATTTTTTGCGGGACGAGTTGTACTTTTGAACTACACCATTGGTTTTATCATGTCTTGTACTAAAAAACGGGAAAAAAATTCCAAGTGTGGTGAAAGTGCAAAAAAAGTGCAATCCCACACTTGTTTTTTGTTTGCCTTATTTTGCTAGGTTCACTAAATGCTAAAACTGACCTGCCATTGTGATTCTCCAGGTCATTACCAGTTCATAGACACCAAACATCTCTAGGTTATTTTTTATCTCAGTGGTGAAAAAAAATGCAAAACTTTGCTAAAAAAAAGCGCCATTTTCTGATACCGGTAGCGTCTCCATTTTTGGGATCTCAGGTCAGTTGAGGGCTTATTTTTTGCGTGCCAAGCTGACGTTTTTAATGATACCACTTTTGTGCAGATAAGTTCTTTTGATCGCCCATTATTGCATTTTAATGCAATGTCGCGGTGACCCAAAAAAATGTAATTCTGGCGTTTCTAATTTTTTTCTCGCTATGCTGTTTAGCGATCAGGTTAATGCTTTTTTATTGATAGATCGGGCGATTCTGAATGCAGCGATACCAAATAAGTGTATGTTTGATTTTCTTTATTGTTTTATTTTGGAAGGGGCGAAAGGAGGGTGATTTAAACTTTTTTTTTTTTTTGTCATATTTTTTAAAACATTTTTTTTTTTTACTTTTGCCATGCTTCAATAGCCTCCATGGGAGGCTAAAAGCTGGTATAGCCTGATCGGCTCTGTTACATAGCATCATCAGATCGCTCTTATGTAGCTGAATTGCAGGCTTGCTATGAGCACCGACCACAGGGTGGCGCTCACACCAAGCCGGCATCAGTAACCATAGAGGTCTCAAGGAGACCTCTGGTTACTATGCTGATGCATCGCTGACCCCCGATCATGTGACGGGGGTCGTCGATGCGCGTATTTCCGGCCGGGCGGCCGGAAACAGCAGTTAAATGCCGCTGTCAGCGCTTGACAACGGCATTTAACTGGTTAACAGCGGCAGGTGGATCGAAACAGCTGACATGTCGCGACTTTGATGTGGGCTCACCACCGGAGCTCACATCAAAGGGGGAGACACGACATGTGCCGTACTAGTACGGGGCATGTCGTGAAGGGGTTAATTCCATGAGCAGCAATTTACATTTATTCTTGAACAAAAAAACAACATTTATTCTAAAAAAAAATAAATCATGTCATCACATTCTGGAACATCATCACAACTCTCCAAACCCTGAATTCCATCATGAATTTCTTGAGCTCTTATTTCCTTTTTTCCACATACTACAATCTAATTTTTACCCATGCTGACGAAGAGTCACTGATTATTTTGTGCTCATACATATCATGTTATCAGTAGCACATCTACTGTTTACACCAGGCGATGTGCTAATGAGAACAATGGCCCCAATTCACTAAGACTGGCATTGTGCATGCTAGTCTTGATGAATGTAACCACTGGACTAAGATGCACCTAATTCATTAAAAGGCACTGTGCACCTCTGCCACACACATTGCACATACATGCCTACTCACCATATCTCCACCTCAAGGGTGTGGTGGGGATGTTAAATGTACAGCAACTGATTTTTTTTCTCTGTGTTGTGTATTTGGGGAGGAAAGACTCCAAACGTGGCTCCAGGAGGAGCTGAGGACTTTGTGTGTTACCTGCGGGTGAATCCTACAGGAAAACAACTCTATTGGACTTAATCTTTGTTTTGTTTCTTCATTAGGCCAGAAAGACCATGTTTACTTTATTCAACCCTGCTACAGTTTAGGCTGCTCTTTAATAAACCAGCAGGTGATTTACCACAAGAGGCGTTCCTGAGGTTACCTCTGCAAGTAGCTGAGTGAGTCAACATATCATAATGTATATATATAGATATGTATATATATATATATATATATATATATATATATATATATATATTGTGACAGTGTCACTGGCACTGTATGTGAGGGGAGATATGTGTCACAAAGATTGCTTTTTTCCATGATCTAAAGACCAATAAGTTTATCTCCAGCATATGTGCTGAAGGGGTTAATCAGCTGTGATAAGGGACCAAGTTTTTTTGGCGAGTAGGTAAGAGATGGGCAGGATGCCTACTCAGCATATCTCCACCTCAAGGGTGTGGCTGGGGAGTTAAATGCGCAGCCACTGTTTTTTTTCTGTGTGTGTATGTTTGGAGAGGAAGGACTCCACACATAGCTCCAAGAGGAGCTGAAGATACAGTATATGGTGGTCTGAGAGGGGTAATCCCGCAAACATAAGGACTTTGCAGCGACTTATCTTTTGTTTTGCTGTAATGCTAGAAAGACCCTGTTTATTTTGTTGAACCCTGCCTCAGTTTATACAGTTCCATAATAAACCAGGATGTGACTTACATGACTTACATAAGAAGTGTTCCTGTGTCTACCTTTGAAGGCAATTGAGTGAATCAACCCTTCACAATATATATAGATACATATATACACACACACACACACACACGTATACACACACTGCACATACAGTACATACCAGCCTGTCTTTCTTCAGTTCCTCTCGACCCCTGCAGTGAAGAGACTTTTGGCGACATCATGATCACATGACCGTGATGTCACCAAAGGTCTTTAAGCAGTTTTAACCTTGGAATAGAAATGCTTGGGGCCCCTAAGAGAGTGAGAGCCCCGAGAAATAGCCCTTTTTTCCCACCTAACACTGACCCTGCATTCCAGCATGTCTCCTGTTCGGTTCCTCTAGAAACCTGCAGTTAAGACATTTGGTGAGAACATGACCACATGATTGTGAAATCACCAAAGGTCCATAACCAGTGTTAACCTCAGAATAAAAACACTGAGAACCACCAAGACAGTGAGGGCCGTGGGAGTCTGTACAGTTTTACTACCCCTTAAAGATGGCTCTGACTGTAACTAGGGCTTTGTTTTCGGATTAGGACTAATATTTCAAGCATAGTCCAAAATACAGTTAAATTATGCTAGGGCTTATTTTTGGGGAAACACAGTAGATGTGATTATTCCAGAGAAAAGCTGCAAATGAAATTTTTTTATGTGAAATTAAGATAAATGTTCAAAGTGAAAGAAAAAACTGTATTTTACTAATTTTCAATAGCTAAAAATTACAACTACTATACCTTTCTAGTTAATCCTAACTTTATATAAATCATGATTTTATACAAAAAGATTGACTCAATGCTGCAACGGTGTAAAATAGTAAATTCTTATGGCTTTTCTCAATGGATCTAGGCCTTTAAAAGTTTGTACTCATTTTTATATGGAGCATCTTATGGGGCCATAATGAACTGTATGGAGCATTACATGTGGCACATTGTTATGTGGAGCATCTATGGGGTCATAATGAACTGTATGGAGCATTACATGTGGCACATTGTTATATGGAGCATCTATGGGGTCATAATGAACTGTATGGAGCATTACATGTGGCGCATTGTTATATGGAGCACCTGTGGGGTCATAATGAGCTGTATGGAGCATTATATGGGGTGCATTGTTATATGGAGCATCTTATGGGTCCATAATGAACTGTATGGAGCATTACATGTGGCACATTGTTATATGGAGCATCTTATGGGTCCATAATGAACTGTATGGAGCATTATATGGGGCACATTATTATATGGAGCATCTATGGGGTCATAATGAACTGCATGGAGCATTATATGTGGTGCATTGTTATATGGAGCATCTTATGGGGCCATAATGAGCTGTATGGAGCACTACATGTGGCACATTGTTATATGGAGCATCTATGGGGTCATAATGAACAGTATGGAGCATTATATGGGGCACATTGTTATATGGAGCATCTATGGGGCCATAATGAACTGTATGGAGCATTATATGGGGCACATTGTTATATGGAGCATCTATGGCGCCATAATGAACTGTATGGAGCATTATATGGGGCACATTGTTATATTGAGCATCTATGGGGCCATAATGAACTGTATGGAGCATTACATGTGGCACATTATTTTATGGAGCATCTTATGGGGCCATAATGAACTGTATGAAGCATTATATGGGGCACATTGTTATATGGAGCTTCTTTATGGGGCCATAATGAACTGTATGGAGCACTATATGTGGCACATTGTTATATGGAGCATCTATGGGGCCATAATGAACTGTATATGGAGCATTACATGTGGCACATTGTTATATGGAGCATCTTATGGGGCCATAATGAACTGTATGGAGCATTACATATGGCACTTTGTTATATGGAGCATCTTATGGGGCAATAATGAACTGTATGGGGCATTATATGGAGCACATTGTTATATGGAGCATCCATGGGGCCATAATGAACTGTATGGAGCATTATATGTGGCAAATTGTTATATGGAGCATCTTATGGGGCCATAATGAACTGTATGGAGCATTACATGTGGCACATTGTTATATGGAGCATCTATGGGGGTCATAATGAACTGTATGGAGCATTACATGTGGCACATTGTTCTATGGAGCATCTTATTGGGCCATAATGAACTGTATGGAGCATTACATGTGGCACATTGTTATATGGAGCATCTTATGGGGCCATAATGAACTGTATGGAGCATTATATGTGGCACATTGTTATATGGAGCATCTATGGGGCCATAATGAACTGTACTTAGCATTATATGGGGCACATTGTTATATGGAGCATCTTATGGGGCCATAATGAACTGTATGGAGCATTATATGGGGCACATTGTTATATGGAGCATCTTATGGGGCCATAATGAACTGTATGGAGCATTATATGGGGCACATTGTTATATGGAGCATCTTATGGGGCCATAATGAGCTGTATGGAGCATTACATGTGGCACATTGTTATATGGAGCAACTTATGGGGCCATAATGAACTGTATGGAGCATTATATGGGGCACATTGTTATATGGAGCATCTTATGGGGCCATAATGAACTGTATGGAGCATTATATGGGGCACATTGTTATATGGAACATCTTATGGGGCCATAATGAGCTGTATGGAGCATTACATGTGGCACATTGTTATATGGAGCATCTTATGGGGCCATAATGAACTGTATGGAGCATTATATGGGGCACATTGTTACATGGAGCATCTTATGGGGCTATAATGAAATATATGGAGCATTATATAGGGCACATTGTTATATGGAGCATCTTATGGGGCCATAATGAACTGTATGGAGCATTATATGGGGCACATTGTTATATGGAGCATCTAATGGGGCACAATGAACTGTATGGAGCATTATATGGGGCACATTGTTATATGGAGAATCTTATGGGGCCATAATGAGCTGTATGGAGCATTACATGTGGCACATTGTTATATGGAGCATCTTATGGGGCCATAATGAACTGTATGGAGCATTATATGGGGCACATTGTTATATGGAGCATCACATGTGGCACATTGTTACATGGAGCATCTTTTGGGGCCATAATGAACTGTATGGAGCATTATATGGGGCACATTATTATATGGAGCATCTTGTGGGGCACAATAAACTGTATGGAGCATTACATGTGGCACATTGTTATATGGAGCATCGTATGGGGCCATAATGAACTGTATGGGGCATTATATGGGGCACATTGTTATATGGAGCATCTTATGGGGCACAATGAACTGTATGGAGCATTATATGGGGCACATTGTTATATGGAGCATCTTATGGGGCCATAATGAACTGCATGGAGTATTACATGTGGCACATTGTTATATGGAGCATCAATGGGCCATAATGAACTGTACGGAGCATTACATGTGGCACATTGTTATATGGAGCACCTTATGGGGTCATAATGAAGTGCATGGAGCATTATATGTGGTGCATTGTTATATGGAGCATCTTATGGGGTCATAATGAACTGCATGGAGCATTATATGTGGTGCATTGTTATATGGAGCATCTTATGGGGTCATAATGAACTGCATGGAGCATTATATGTGGCGCATGGTTATATGGAGCATCTATGGGGCCATAAGGAGCTGTATGGAGCACTACATGTGGCACATTGCTATATGGAGCATCTATGGGGTCATAATGAACAGTATGGAGCATTATATGGGGCACATTGTTATATGGAGCATCTATGGGGCCATAATGAACTGTATGGAGCATTATATGGGGCACATTGTTATATGGAGCATCTATGGGGCCATAATGAACTGTATGGAGCATTACATGTGGCACATTATTTTATGGAGCATCTTATGGGGCCATAATGAACTGTATGAAGCATTATATGGGGCACATTATTATATGAAGCATCTTATGGGGTCATAATGAACTGTATGGAGCATTATATGTGGCACATTGTTATATGGAGCATCTTATGGGGCCATAGTGAACTGTATGGAGCATTATATGGGGCACTGTTGTGAAATTGGATTCTGGGCTCCCCCGGTGGCCACTGGTGGAATTGAACTTGTGTGCATCATCCTCTCTGTTCACCTGTTCCCATCAGGATGTGGGAGTCTCTATATAACCTTGCTCCTCTGTCAGTTTCATGCCGGTCAACAATGTAATCAGAAGCCTTTCTTTGCATGTTCCTGCTACTAGACAACTCCCAGCTAAGTTGGACTTTCGTCCTTGTTTGTTTTTGCATTTTGTTCCAGTTCACAGCTGCTGTTTCGTTACTGTGTCTGGAAAGCTCTTGTGATCTGAAATTGCCACTCTGGTGTTATGAGTTAATACTAGAGTCTTAAACTAATTTCTGGATGGTGTTTTGATAGGGTTTTCAGCTGACCATGAAAGTGCCCTTTCTGTCTTCCTGCTATCTAGTAAGCGGACCTCGATTTTGCTAAACCTATTTTCATACTACGTTTGTCATTTCATCTAAAATCACCGCCAATATATGTGGGGGCCTCTGTCTGCCTTTTGGGGAAATTTCTCTAGAGGTGAGCCAGGACTGTATTTTCCTCTGCTAGGATTAGTTAGTCCTCCGGCTGGCGCTGGGCATCTAGGGATAAAACGTAGGCACGCTACCCGGCCACTGTTAATTGTGCGGCAGGTTTAGTTCATGGTCAGTTTAGATTCCATCTTCCAAGAGCTAGTTCTTATATATGCTGGGCTATGTTCTCTCGCCATTGAGAATCATGACAGTTTGACCGGCCAAAAAGGGTTAAATTATTGGCTGAGAAAGGAGAGAAAAAAAGAAGTCTGCTGAAATTTTTTTTTTTTTCTCTAGTTCTGAGTGTGCTCATAATTGAATCACTTGCTAGTCTGCCTATACTGCAGCCTTCCTCTCTTTCTCTCCTTCTAATCCTTGAATGGCTCTGTGTTCACCTGTTTGAAATGGATCTTCAGAGTGTAGCTACAGGTTTGAATAATCTCGCCACGAAGGTACAAAATTTGCAAGATTTTGTTGTTCATGCACCTATGTCTGAACCTAGAATTCCTTTGCCTGAATTTTTTTCAGGGAATAGATCTTGCTTTCAAAATTTTAAAAATAATTGCAAATTGTTTTTGTCCCTGAAGTCTCGCTCTGCCGGAGATCCTGCACAGCAGGTCAGGATTGTAATTTCCTTGCTCCGGGGCGACCCTCAAGATTGGGCTTTTGCATTGACACCAGGGGATCCTGCGTTGCTCAATGTGGATGCGTTTTTTCTGGCCTTGGGGTTGCTTTATGAGGAACCTCATTTAGAGCTTCAGGCGGAAAAAGCTTTGATGTCCCTATCTCAGGGGCAAGATGAAGCTGAAATATACTGCCAAAAATTCCGTAAATGGTCTGTGCTTACTCAGTGGAATGAGTGCGCCCTGGCGGCGATTTTCAGAGAAGGTCTCTCTGATGCCATTAAGGATGTTATGGTGGGGTTCCCTGTGCCTGCGGGTCTGAATGAGTCCATGACAATGGCTATTCAGATCGATAGGCGTCTGCGGGAGCGTAAACCTGTGCACCATTTGGCGGTGTCTACTGAGAAGACGCCAGAAAATATGCAATGTGATAGAATTCTGTCCAGAAGCGAGCGGCAGAATTTTAGACGAAAAAATGGGTTGTGCTTCTATTGTGGTGATTCAACTCATGTTATATCAGCATGCTCTAAGCGTACTAAGAAGCTTGACAAGTCTGTTTCAATTAGCACTTTACAGTCTAAGTTTATTCTATCTGTGACCCTGATTTGTTCTTTATCATCTATTACCGCGGACGCCTATGTCGACTCTGGCGCCGCTTTGAGTCTTATGGATTGGTCCTTTGCCAAACGCTGTGGGTATGATTTGGAGCCTTTGGAAGCTCCTATACCTCTGAAGGGGATTGACTCCACCCCATTGGCTAGTAATAAACCACAATACTGGACACAAGTAACTATGCGTATTAATCCGGATCACCAGGAGATTATTCGCTTTCTGGTGCTGTATAATCTACATGATGTTTTGGTGCTAGGATTGCCATGGCTGCAATCTCATAACCCAGTCCTCGACTGGAAAGCTATGTCTGTGTTAAGCTGGGGATGTAAAGGGACTCATGGGGACGTACCTTTGGTTTCCATTTCATCATCTATTCCCTCTGAGATTCCTGAATTCTTGTCTGACTATCGTGACGTTTTTGAAGAACCCAAGCTTGGTTCACTACCTCCGCACCGGGAGTGCGATTGTGCCATAGATTTGATCCCGGGTAGTAAATACCCTAAGGGTCGTTTATTTAATCTGTCTGTGCCTGAACACGCTGCTATGCGAGAATATATAAAGGAGTCCTTGGAAAAGGGACATATTCGTCCTTCGTCATCTCCCTTAGGAGCCGGTTTTTTCTTTGTGTCTAAGAAAGATGGCTCTTTGAGGCCGTGTATTGATTATCGGCTTTTGAATAAAATCACGGTTAAATATCAATATCCGTTACCACTGCTGACTGATTTGTTTGCTCGTATAAAGGGGGCCAAGTGGTTCTCTAAGATTGATCTCCGTGGGGCGTATAATTTGGTGCGAATCAAGCAGGGGGATGAGTGGAAAACCGCATTTAATACGCCCGAGGGCCACTTTGAGTATTTGGTGATGCCTTTTGGTCTTTCAAATGCCCCTTCAGTCTTCCAGTCCTTTATGCATGACATTTTCCGCGATTATTTGGATAAATTTATGATTGTGTATCTGGATGATATTCTGATTTTTTCGGATGACTGGGACTCTCATGTCCAGCAGGTCAGGAGGGTTTTTCAGGTTTTGCGGTCTAATTCCTTGTGTGTGAAGGGTTCTAAGTGCGTTTTTGGGGTTCAAAAGATTTCCTTCTTGGGATACATTTTTTCCCCCTCTTCCATCGAGATGGATCCTGTCAAGGTTCAGGCTATTTGTGATTGGACGCAACCCTCTTCTCTTAAGAGTCTTCAGAAATTTTTGGGCTTTGCTAACTTTTATCGTCGATTTATTGCTGGTTTTTCTGATGTTGTTAAACCATTGAGTGATTTGACTAAGAAGGGTGCTGATGTTGCTGATTGGTCCCCTGATGCTGTGGAGGCCTTTCGGGAGCTTAAGCGCCGCTTTTCTTCCGCCCCTGTGTTGCGTCAGCCTGATGTTGCTCTTCCTTTTCAGGTTGAGGTCGACGCTTCTGAAATCGGAGCTGGGGCGGTGTTGTCGCAGAGAAGTTCCGACTGCCCCGTGATGAGACCTTGTGCTTTTTTTTCCCGTAAATTTTCGCCCGCCGAGCGGAATTATGATATTGGGAATCGGGAGCTTTTGGCCATGAAGTGGGCTTTTGAGGAGTGGCGTCACTGGCTTGAGGGGGCCAGACATCAGGTGGTGGTATTGACTGACCACAAAAATTTAATTTACCTTGAGTCTGCCAGGCGCCTGAATCCTAGACAGGCGCGCTGGTCGTTGTTTTTCTCTCGGTTTAATTTTGTGGTGTCATACCTACCGGGTTCTAAGAATGTTAAGGCGGATGCCCTTTCTAGGAGTTTTGAGCCTGACTCCCCTGGTAATTCTGAGCCCACAGGTATCCTTAAGGATGGAGTGATATTGTCTGCCGTTTCTCCAGACCTGCGGCGGGCCTTGCAGGAGTTTCAGGCGGATAGACCGGATCGTTGCCCACCTGGTAGACTGTTTGTTCCTGATGATTGGACCAGTAGAGTCATCTCTGAGGTTCATTCTTCTGTGTTGGCAGGTCATCCTGGAATCTTTGGTACCAGGGATTTGGTGGCAAGGTCCTTCTGGTGGCCTTCCCTGTCACGAGATGTGCGAGGCTTTGTGCAGTCTTGTGACGTTTGTGCTCGGGCCAAGCCTTGTTGTTCTCGGGCTAGTGGATTGTTGTTGCCCTTGCCTATTCCGAAGAGGCCTTGGACGCACATCTCGATGGATTTTATTTCGGATCTGCCTGTTTCTCAGAAGATGTCTGTCATCTGGGTGGTGTGTGACCGTTTCTCTAAGATGGTCCATTTGGTTCCCTTGCCTAAGTTGCCTTCTTCTTCCGAGTTGGTTCCTCTGTTTTTTCAAAATGTTGTTCGTTTGCATGGTATTCCGGAGAATATCGTTTCTGACAGAGGGACCCAATTCGTGTCTAGATTTTGGCGGGCATTCTGTGCTAGGATGGGCATAGATTTGTCTTTTTCGTCTGCTTTCCATCCTCAGACTAATGGCCAGACCGAGCGGACTAATCAGACCTTGGAGACATATTTGAGGTGTTTTGTGTCTGCGGATCAGGATGATTGGGTTGCTTTTTTGCCATTGGCGGAGTTCGCCCTCAATAATCGGGCCAGCTCTGCCACCTTGGTGTCCCCGTTTTTCTGTAATTCGGGGTTTCATCCTCGATTTTCCTCCGGTCAGGTGGAATCTTCGGATTGTCCTGGAGTGGATGCTGTGGTGGAGAGGTTGCATCAGATTTGGGGGCAGGTAGTGGACAATTTGAAGTTGTCCCAGGAGAAGACTCAGCTTTTTGCCAACCGCCGTCGTCGTGTTGGTCCTTGGCTTTGTGTTGGGGACTTGGTGTGGTTGTCTTCTCGTTTTGTCCCTATGAGGGTTTCTTCTCCTAAGTTTAAGCCTCGGTTCATCGGCCCGTACAAGATATTGGAGATTCTTAACCCTGTGTCCTTCCGTTTGGACCTCCCTGCATCTTTTTCTATTCATAATGTTTTTCATCGGTCATTATTGCGCAGGTATGAGGTACCGGTTGTGCCTTCCGTTGAGCCTCCTGCTCCGGTGTTGGTTGAGGGTGAGTTGGAGTACGTTGTGGAAAAGATCTTAGACTCCCGTGTTTCCAGACGGAAACTCCAGTATCTGGTCAAATGGAAGGGATACGGTCAGGAGGATAATTCTTGGGTGACTGCCTCTGATGTTCATGCCTCCGATCTTGTCCGTGCCTTTCATAGGGCTCATCCTGATCGCCCTGGTGGTTCTGGTGAGGGTTCGGTGCCCCCTCCTTGAGGGGGGGGTACTGTTGTGAAATTGGATTCTGGGCTCCCCCGGTGGCCACTGGTGGAATTGAACTTGTGTGCATCATCCTCTCTGTTCACCTGTTCCCATCAGGATGTGGGAGTCTCTATATAACCTTGCTCCTCTGTCAGTTTCATGCCGGTCAACAATGTAATCAGAAGCCTTTCTTTGCATGTTCCTGCTACTAGACAACTCCCAGCTAAGTTGGACTTTCGTCCTTGTTTGTTTTTGCATTTTGTTCCAGTTCACAGCTGCTGTTTCGTTACTGTGTCTGGAAAGCTCTTGTGATCTGAAATTGCCACTCTGGTGTTATGAGTTAATACTAGAGTCTTAAAGTAATTTCTGGATGGTGTTTTGATAGGGTTTTCAGCTGACCATGAAAGTGCCCTTTCTGTCTTCCTGCTATCTAGTAAGCGGACCTCGATTTTGCTAAACCTATTTTCATACTACGTTTGTCATTTCATCTAAAATCACCGCCAATATATGTGGGGGCCTCTGTCTGCCTTTTGGGGAAATTTCTCTAGAGGTGAGCCAGGACTGTATTTTCCTCTGCTAGGATTAGTTAGTCCTCCGGCTGGCGCTGGGCGTCTAGGGATAAAACGTAGGCACGCTACCCGGCCACTGTTAATTGTGCGGCAGGTTTAGTTCATGGTCAGTTTAGATTCCATCTTCCAAGAGCTAGTTCTTATATATGCTGGGCTATGTTCTCTCGCCATTGAGAATCATGACAGGGCACATTGTTATATGGAGCTTCTTTATGGGGCCATAATGAACTGTATGGAGCACTATATGTGCCACATTGTTATATGGAGCATCTATGGGGCCATAATGAACTGTATTTGGAGCATTACATGTGGCACATTGTTATATGGAGCATCTATGGGGCCATAATGAACTGTATATGGAGCATTACATATGGCACATTGTTATATGGAGCATCTTATGGGGCAATAATGAACTGTATGGAGCATTATATGGAGCACATTGTTATATGGAGCATCCATGGGGCCATAATGAACTGTATGGAGCATTACATGTGGCACATTGTTATATGGAGCATCTTATGGGGCCATAATGAACTGTATGGAGCATTACATGTGGCACATTGTTTTATGGAGCATCTTATGGGGCCATAATGAACTGTATGGAGCATTACATGTGGCAAATTGTTATATGGAGCATCTTATGGGGCCATAATGAACTGTATGGAGTATTACATGTGGCACATTGTTATATGGAGCATCTATGGGGGTCATAATGAACTGTATGGAGCATTACATGTGGCACATTGTTCTATGGAGCATCTTATGGGGCCATAATGAACTGTATGGAGCATTACATGTGGCACATTGTTTTATGGAGCATCTTATGGGGCCATAATGAAATGTATGGAGCATTATATGGGGCACATTGTTATATGGAGCATCTTATGGGGCCATAATGAACTGCATGGAGCATTACATGTGCCACATTGTTATATGGAGCATCTTATGGGGCCATAATGAACTGTATGGAGCATTATATGTGGCACCTTGTTATATGGAGCGCCTATGGGGCCATAATGAACTGTATGGAGCATTATATTTGGCACATTGTTATATGGAGCATCTATGGGGCCATAATGAACTGTACTTAGCATTATATGTGGCACATTGTTATATGGAGCATCTTATGGGGCCATAATGAACTGTATGGAGCATTATATGTGGCACCTTGTTATATGGAGCGCCTATGGGGCCATAATGAACTGTATGGAGCATTATATGGGGCACATTGTTATATGGAGCATCTTATGGGGCCATAATGAACAGTATGGAGCATTATATGTGGCGCATTGTTATATGGAGCATCTATGGGGTCATAGTGAACAGTATGGAGCATTACATGTGGCACATTGTTATATGGAGCATCTTATGGGGCCATAATGAACTGTATGGAGCATTACATTTGGCACATTGTTATATGGAACATCTTATGGGGCCATAATGAACTGTATGGAGCATTATATGGGGCACATTGTTATATGGAGCATCTTATGGGGCACAATGAACTGTATGGAGCATTATATGGGGCACATTGTTATATGGAGCATCTATGGGGCCATAATGAGCTGTATGGAGCATTACATGTGGCACATTGTTATATGGAGCATCTTATGGGGCCATAATGAACTGTATGGAGCATTATATGGGGCACATTGTTATATGGAGCATCTTATGGGGCACAATGAACTGTATGGAGCATTATATGAAGCACATTGTTATATGGAGCATCTTATGGGGCCATAATGAGCTGTATGGAGCATTATATGGGGCATATTGTTATATGGAGGTATCTTATGGGGCACAATGAACTGTATGGAGCATTATATGTGGCACATTGTTATATGGAGCATCTATGGGGCCATAATGAACTGTACTTAGCATTATATGTGGCACATTGTTATATGGAGCATCTTATGGGGCCATAATGATCTGTATGGAGCATTATATGGGGCACATTGTAATATGGAGCATCTTATGGGGCCATAATGACCTGTATGGAGCATTATATGGGGCACATTGTTATATGGAGCATCTTATGGGGCCATAATGAGCTGTATGGAGCATTACATGTGGCACATTGTTATATGGAGCATCTTATGGGGCCATAATGAACTGTATGGAGCATTATATGGGGCACATTGTTACATGAAGCATCTTATGGGGCCATAATGAACTGTATGGAGCATTATATGGGGCACATTGTTATATGGAGCATCTATGGGGCCATAATGAACTGTATGGAGCATTATATGGGGCACATTGTTATATGGAGCATCTTATGGGGCACAATGAACTGTATGGAGCATTATATGGAGCACATTGTTATATGGAGCATCTTATGGGGCCATAATGAGCTGTATGGAGCATTACATGTGGCACATTGTTATATGGAGCATCTTATGAGGCTATAATGAACTGTATGGAGCATTATATGGGGCACATTGTTATATGGAGCATTACATGTGGCACATTGTTATATGGAGCATCTTTTGGGGCCATAATGAACTGTATGGAGCATTATATGGGGCACATTGTTATATGGAGCATCTTATGGGGCACAATAAACTGTATGGAGCATTACATGTGGCACATTGTTATATGGAGCATCGTATGGGGCCATAATGAACTGTATGGGGCATTATATGGGGCACATTGTTATATGGAGCATCTTATGGGGCACAATGAACTGTATGGAGCATTATATGGGGCACATTGTTATATGGAGCATCTTATGGGGCCATAATGAACTGCATGGAGTATTACATGTGGCACATTGTTATATGGAGCATCAATGGGCCATAATGAACTGTACGGAGCATTACATGTGGCACATTGTTATATGGAGCATCTTATGGGGCCATAATGAACTGCATGGAGCATTACATGTGGCACATTGTTATATGGAACATCTATTGGGTCATAATGAACTATACGGAGCATTACATGTGGCACATTGTTATATGGAGCATCTATGGGATCATAGTGAACTGTATGGAGTAGGGTTGAGCGAAACGGATCGGACATTTTCAAAAGTCGCCGACTTTCAGCAAAGTCGGGTTTCATGAAACCCAACCCGATCCCACTGTGGGATCGGCCATGCGGTCGGCGATCTTCGCGCCAAAGTCGCGTTTCATATGACGCTTTCCCCGCCATTTTTTCAGCCAATGAAGGAGTGTGGGCAGCGTGATGACATAGGTTCCGGCTTGCTTTGTGCGGCGTCACAGGGGGTAAAGCCGCCATCTTAACGTTTGGGATATAGCGATTTGCACAGTGAAACACAAACTTTGCAGGGACGGAGAGAGAGAGAGAGAGAGAGAGAGAGAGAAAAAAGTCGGCCCCCCCGACTTTTCACAATAATCGGCCGATTTCACACGATCCGACTTTCGAGACAGTCGGGTTTCACGAAACCCGACTCGATCCTAAAAAAGCAAAAGTCGCTCAACCCTAGTATGGAGCATTACATGTGGCACATTGTTTTATGGAGCATCTTGTGGGGCCATACTGAACTGTATGGAGCATTACATGTGGCACATTGTTACATGGAGCATCTATGGGGCCATAATGAACAGTATGGAGCATTATATGGGGCACGTTGTTATATGGAGCATCTATGGGGCCATAATGAACTGCATGGAGCATTACATGTGGCACTATTTTATATGAGGCATCGTATGGGGCCATAATGAACTGTATGGAGCATTACATGTGGCACATTTTTATATGGAGCATCGTATGGGGCCATAATGAACTGTATGGAGCATTACATGTGGCACATTTTTATATGGAGCATCGTATGGGGCCATAATGAACTGCATGGAGCATTATATGTGGCACATTTTTATATGGAGCATTTTATGGGGCCATAATCAAAATTTGTGCAGCATTATATGGGGCATAATAGTCTATGGAGCATCTTATGGGGCCATAATCAACATTTGTGCAGCATTATATGGGGCATATTTTAATATGGAGCATCTTATGGGGTCCATCATACATTTTATGGAGCATTATATGGGGTCCATCATGAACTGTATGGAGCATTATATGGGGCTCTTGTTTCAATATGGATCTTCAAAAACACAACCTACTAATGTCTCAATTAATTTTACTTTTATTGGTATCTATTTTTATTTTTGACATTTACCAGTAGCTGCTGCATTTTCCACCCTAGGCTTATACTCGAGTCATTAAGTTTTCCCAGTTTTTTGTTGCAAAATTAGGGGTCTCGGCTTATACTAGGGTAGGCTTATACTCGAGTATATACAGTAATCTTTATTTTTATATAGCACCATTATTCCACAGAGCTTTACAGTTTGAACACATTATCATCACTGTCCACATTGGGGCTCACAATCTACATTCCCTATCAGTATGTCTTTGGAATGTGGGAGAAAACCGGAGAACCCGGAGGAAACCCACGCAAATACGGGAAGAACATACAAACTCCTTGCAGATGTTGTCCTTGGTGGGATTTGAACCCAGGACTCCAGCACTGCAAGGCTGCATTGCTAACCATTGAGCCACCGTGCTGCCCTGATATTGCTGTAATTTGTACATAACAACTAAGACTTCCAGAGACAACTACTAGTGATGAGCGAATATACTCGTTACTCAAGATTTCTCGAGCACGCTCGGGGGTCCTCCAAGTATTTTTTAGTGCTCGGAGTTTTAGTTTTCTTCACCGCAGCTGAATGATTTACATCTGTTAGCCAGCATAAGTACATGTGGGGGTTGCCTGGTTGCTAGGGAATCCCCACATGTACTTATGTTGGCTAACAGATGTAAATACTTCATCTGCGGTGCTAAAAACTAAAACTAAAAATACTCGGAGGACCCCCGAGCATGCTCGAGAAATCTCGATTAACGAGTATATTCACTCATCACTAATAACTATTTTTTACATTTATGTAATAAAATATTGTATTGTATTGTAAAATATTACCCCCCAAAATGGCAAAATAATGCACTATGCAAACAATGCAACCATGTAGTTATCTCCTAACATTTCCATATTTTCCTATGCCATTCAATGTCCAAGTAAAGCTGCCATACACTGTTATGAGCTCCATCATACAATGCCTCCTAATACTGCACATAAAGCCATAAAAATCAGTACAAAGTAGGAGACAGAGCTGTTTAACTGTGTTTTAGGAGTGTTAGTCTACTGGAAATGACATTTGTGCTGAATGTTTAAGGGCTCATACTCACTTGCGTGAAATACGGCTGAGTCTCGCATGTTAAAACCCGGCTCTGCCGCCGGCACTCCAGAGCGGAGCGTGCGGCCGCATAGCATGGAGCTGCGTGCTCCGCTCCCAAGTGCCGGCGGCAGAGCCGGGTGTTACCATGCGAGACTCGGCCATATTTCACTCAATTGAGTATGAGCCCTTATTCTCACCATTGCTTAAGTTATTCCTATGGGTATCCTTTAGACCCCCCTGGTAACAAGACTTTGGGGTAACTGCCTTGTTTTCAACCAAACACCATTCTTATGTAAATTTTTAAGAGAAGAAGTGGGGTTAATTTTTTTAGGCACTGACTACACACGAACCAAAAAGACAAAACAAAACAATAGGATTACTAATAGGATTACTATTAGTCTTGAAAAAAGATGACTGAGGAGCGATCTAATAACCATGTATAAGTATATAATGGGACAATACAAATATCTCTCCGGGGATCTGTTTATACCAAGGAAGGTGACGGGCACAAGGGGGCATTCTCTGCGTCTGGAGGAGAGAAGGTTTTTCCACCAACATAGAAGAGGAATCTTTACTGTTAGGGCAGTGAGAATCTGGAATTGCTTGCCTGAGGAGGTGGTGATGGCGAACTCAGTCGAGGGATTCAAGAGAGGCCTGGATGTCTTCCTGGAGTGTAACAATATTGTATCTTACAGTTATTAGGTTCTTTAGAAGGACGTAGATCTGGGGATTTATTGTGATGGAATATAGGCTGAACTGGATGGACAAATGTCTTTTTTCGGCCTTACTAACTATGTTACTATCGTATGTTACTATGTTAAAACAATAGGATTTATATGCGTTATATGCGAAGATTATTTGCAAAATCGTTAAGTTCTTGCATAGTCCTTAATCATGTTGTTATATATGTCCTTAACAATCTCTGTCAGCGCAAATTCTTTGTGTATTTTTTTTTTTACCGTTAGTCTATATTATATTTTTTGTCCTCTTTTTCCATTAATTTTGAGATGTTATGTCTGAAAAAAAATATTGAAAATACTGATGCCAGGTAGAGTCAACAAGCAGATCAGGCAATACTGACAGATCACTTCTTGGGTGTTGTTGACAAATCTCTTGCAGCAACTGTTGGCAAAAGTGCTCATACAGAAGATATTTTTGGATGGTTTGGTCATCTACGAAGGCAATAGAAATCAATTTTTTAGGCCTAATTGGATGTCAAGGAGGTTATAAGCAATTGTAAAGACTTAAAAACTTATTTGTATGTTCAATTGGTTTTTATTTTTAAAGCATGGTCAGCATGAAACCTTGAAATATGACTGTAAGGGCTCGTACACATGACCAATTTTCTAATACGAGCGCTCTCCATGGTTTTCACAGATAGTACTTATACCTATGAAATTCTATGGAGCTTTGCACATGTCCAAATTTTTTCTTGGACAGAGTGGTCTGCTGAAAAGATTCAGAGACATGTCTGATTTTGATCCGAAGGGTCTGATCAAAATTGGTAATGCAAGTCTATGTGTCCATCAAGAAAATATCGGATCGCACTCAGATGATTTCTGAATGTGGTCTGATTTTCACGGACTGACAGAATGGAGAGGTGGAGAAACATTTTTTTCTCTCCATGTATGAGAAAAACTGATAGCGAGCTGATCAAACTCAGAATACATTAGTTTGTTTTTCACATATATAGAAAAATCAGTCATGTAAACCTACCCTTACAAATATAAAGTTTAGGGGCTTTAAATCCAATTTATTAAGTCCAAGAGATGCAACTTTAATGGAGCAATTTTTTTTCTTAGAGAGTTCTTTGCCATGAGGAGCCATGTTGAACTTAGAGTGACCAGTATGAGTGAGAGCGATAACACCAAATTTACCACACCTGCTCCCATTCACACCTAAGACCTTGTAACACTAATGAGTCACAGGACACAGGGGGAAGGAAAATGGCTAATTGGGCACAATTTGGCCATGTTGACTTAGGGGCGTACTATGTTTTGCTGCCTGCGGGTTTAGACATTAATGGCTGAGGGTTGAGTTATTTAGAGGGCACACCAACTTTACACTGTTATACAAGCTGTACAATGACTACATTATATTGTATCAAAGTGTCATATCTAGAGTTGAGCGAATTTCTTTAGTTCCCCGCTATAGCGTTTGCTGAATAAGCTGCAGAGGGAACCCGGATACATGGAGCGCACCGGCTGATCGGCGCAGCAGTTGCATGTGTCGCGGCTGTGTGACATTCACAACACGTGCATGGAGAGCCTGTTGGGCTTTCCATGCATGTGCTGTGACAGTGACACAGCCGCGACACATGCAGATGCGATCAGATGATCAGCCGGTGCGCTCCATGTATCCGGGTTCCCTCTGCAGCTTATTCGGCAAGCGCTATAGCTTGCCGAATAAGCAGGGAAGCAAAGAAATTTGCTCAACTCTAGTCATATCTTCACTGTTGTCCCATGAAAAGATACAATAAAACATTTACAAAAATGTGAGGGGTGTACTCACTTTTGAGATACACTGTATAAAGCAATTACATAGAGAAAATATGTGAAACTAGTGTCTGTCATCTCACATACAGACGATATTGAAGAATGCCTGGTATTTTCTTTGTAAAGTGATCATATCTTGAAATGGTATTTGTTATCCATAACAACAAGCAGATGTGTTTACTCCGAGCTAAATGTATAATTGTGTTTCCCTAATTGCGATAATAGAATATAATTTTGAAAAATTCTGCCATCATCTGCCTACCAGGACAATTCAACTCCAGTCCATTCGGGGGCCGACGGCGTGTTATCAAACACAGCAATTTTGTATAGTGAGGCAAATTGTTAATTCTTTGTTAATAGGACAATAAAACAGAGAACACGGAAACTGCAATTAGTGTATAATAGTGCGACCAAATGAGTCTGCAATTGAAGCATATCAAAACCATTTACCTAAATTTAATACAAGAGCTTTAACTAAGACAAAGCACTCACACTATGGCATGATCGGCAGAATGCAAGAAATCATAATCTCAGCTTCCAATACAAATGCAAGAAAGATAACATTTCAAAGTGATATTTGCAAGCGACCTAAAGCGTATTAACTTGTCCAAGGATTATTGAGGTGTCAACACAGTTTTGTAATTAAGTACATGTCACCATCTTAGACCTGGGAAGTTTATTAGGAGGTTGATGCCGTTCATATCAAAATCTTTGTCAACCACTGATCTGCCTGGTATTTAATGTGAAATAAAAATTGACATTTCTCGGAATTGGAAACCTCAGAATCATTGAAATTCAAGATTCATCTCTAAACTATGAAGATGTTTCAGACCTTGTCATGGCTGCTTATAAATTTTGATGGCTGATTTTTTTTTTAAAGTTTTCATATGCAAAATATGACATTAGAAATGCCCTGTCAACATACATAAAAACAGATTGCTCACGTTGGATTTAGGCCTCACAGTATTAATACTGTGTTCAAGTTCCCAGTTGGACAGAGCGTCAAGGCTATGTTCACACATGGTGAAGAGTTTCCACTGTGGATTTGGCATATAAAAATCCACAAAACCATCTATGATACGTGGAGATGATGCTTTGGAATTGGTCATATATTTCTGCATGACAAAGTATCCATTTAAAGGGTATGGTCAACTTCGATATGGGAAAATATGTTGACATACGTTTGTAGTTACCTTTAGTTAATAAAATTGCAACAAGTTTCAGTCTGCAATCATGCAGTTTGATCAAAGTTTCAGACTTTTCTCACAAGGGAGTGCCCCTACCTGTAATACAGGCTGGATGTGAGGTCTCTGTATCCAGAGTGCTTCTGCCTTCACTTGCTTTCACGTATCAACACAGCTACAATGCTGTACTTTCCTAATTGTGCATAGACTTTTTTTCTGAAGCCTATGAGATCTTACCTCCCTTCTGCACTGCAGATCTGTATACAACCCATCTTCTCCCTACACCTTCCTCTTGCTATCTCTTAGGGGCAGTTCATATTGTATGTCCACATTTTTCCTCTGATCAAGAGGATTTTAAAATACTACACATGGATAAAAAGTGAGTGCGTAGTGCATTGTCTGTATGCATCAGATTTTATACAGAGATATAGAGTAATTTTATCTCATGGGCTGAAATGGAGATGTGCCAAAATTGTGCCACGTTCCATTGAATGGCGTATTCTAGAGATATTTTCCTTTAAGAGTACAACAATATACGATGCATCCATACTGCAGCACATGAAGTGAATACATAAAATATGTGGACTCTCCATACCACCATACAATCTACAGGATGAGACTTACCAGATGTATACCACTAGACTACAGGAACCCAACAGCAAAGAGGGGCTGTTACTAATAAGGTCCCATGAGGACTAATCTAGTAAATAACATAGTTCAGAGTTATCAATTAGTGGTTAGAAAGATATAAAGAGGGGTGAGCTCTTGAAGAATAAAGGACCCTTACACTTGTAGTGGGTCGGTGCATGCATATTCTTGCACAAGAGCCCTCTGCTCACAGTGTCTGTCCCTGACTGGACTGGCTATATATGCATGTGGCTCCATCAGGCTCAATACCTTCTCCCTTATTAGGATGCAAAATAATCCTTATTCCTAGGGTATGTTCACATGTATCGGAACTGCTGCAGATTTTTTGGGGTTGGATTTTCAGACATGGAATAAAGCAACAGCAAAGTGTGAAAGATTTAAACAAATCTCTGGGGGAAGTCAATGTAGTGTTTTTTTTTTAACTTTATTTTATGCCATCTGTAGAGGAAAACCTGTATGTTTGATCTCTGCGTTAGTCAGGGTACACTGTGTGATCTGTTGGACATTATTTTTGGCCATAACCTATTTGAGGCTAGCACCAAGATGATGTTGACTGTATTTTGGTGCCTACTTTCAAATAGGCGTATACTGAGGAAAATTACATCTGTCAGAGCCCATAGTGACTCTGTCTGCATCACTATAGTCAATGGCCCCGTCAGCACATATGGCAAGATCCCGTTTTCCAGGACTACAGAAAGAGTCACTGATGTAGGGTTCAAACGCAATGCGAATATAGCCTAAGGAAACCTACACGAAAATCCACAGGCTGATTACAAAGTGTTAGAAAATTTGACATGTGAACGTACGGTACTCATACTGAACTAATTAGCTAAATTAAACCGCCCGGTTGCAATTAGGAATATACAATAAACTATCCCTAAAATCTTATGTGGAACCCAGAGAAAACTGAAAGGACTTTATAGTGCCCAAACTGCTGTGATGCTTCAGAAAAAACTCCAGGTTTTCAGCTAAAAAGATAAAATGTTGGATTATATTATAAAGAGCGGGCAGCAGATACACTATGGGACTGATCCATCAAACAGTTTGTGCAGAATTCTGTAATAAAACTGTCTGAAATTTGGAAAACAAGTTGCGTAAATATTTTACAAGTTTTGGAATTTTATGCAACTTTTGCCCAGCTCCGACAATTTTGTTTTTAAGCATTTGAGTTTAGCGAGGCTGAGTGGCAGTCAACAAATTGATCATAATTTACAGCACAAAAGATATTTTTTATATAGTGAAAGATGTGTCAAATTCATTAAGAGGTGCGCCTGATAATGAATGAATAGTACATCTTACGCCAGCATATGTGTTGGGATAACTACTGTAGTTGGGGTTCATGGACGGGATGACATTGCTCTCGTGCTGTTGGTTCACCTATTAAAACATATGGGAAAGAAGCTGTGGAGCACCGTCACATTCTACATTGTACGCAGCGTAATTTATCTAAAAATATTAACAAATGTATAAAAATCAGTCCAACAGCTCAAATGTACAAAACTGAAACAAAGAACACTTTCCATTCTGTGGAGGTGCGAAAGCTGGAAATGATACATTACTGGACCAAAAGTACTGCGTATACGTTACCATTAGGTTCGACTTCTTCGGAAGTAGAAAGAGTATTTTTGGAAAAATCTTTGCTTTGAACTAAAAAAAAATAAAATAAAAAAAATAAATTAATAACAGAAAATCTCAATCAGCAACACAGATTAAAATACACGTTGCAGTGTATGGACAACTGATTTATGATTGCATGACAGCTGAATTTAGAAGAGTTCAGAAGAAGAAAGATAAGAGTTATAAGCTTCACTGTCAGAATGAGTGTACTGACTTTCTCAGTGAACTAATTTTGCTGCCAGCAATAGATAATGGAACACAGTGGCCTATAGAAAGCAAATGGTGCCAAATTTTTATTAAAGCCCAGTTGCAAAATAGATTTTTAGCTGGAAATACATACATTTAAGTAAAACAAATGCTTGTGAAGACGTCTAAAGCCTTTAAATCACAGGCTTCTATATTAAGTTGTATTCCATATAGGGACACCACAGGAGGAAAGGATACTCAGTCTTATGCCTAGTGCAGGTCCCGAGGTTGTGATTGTTCACAACATAGAGATTCAGATAGCGCTAAAGATGGAAGTATATAACGTATAACTCAGTGTATTCGTTTTTCTTGGAGGGGAACTTGAATAAATTCACTAAAGCACTAATATATTCCCACTAGCAGAATAATTTCGCTGGAAGCATGAGGTACAACAGAGAACAGTCTACAGATTAATGGGTAGCTACAGGGAATTTGAGCTCCCTTCATTTGCACCATCTTCAGATTGATCCTCCTGCTAGCAAAAGCAATTCTGCTACTAGGGTATAGTACTAAATTGGCCAAAGTACGCGATTTTGTGTACCTTTTAAACTGGGGATGTAAAATATATCAACATGCCATGCCTTTATAGGACATAGAAGGAAAGTTCTAAAATAGACTTTACTACATAAAACTGTAATAAATACTTTATTATTTTATTTTATCGATGTTAATTAATCCCAAAAATTCAAGGGACATTTTCGCAATTGAAATTTTTCAATTGTCCAAAAGGATAGTTGACGAATGTCTGATTTCTCTGGGACCCTCACTGATTAATCCTTACTTTATGAGGACAGTGAGAAGAATTTTAACCCCTTTACCACCATTGAAGTACTTGTATGTCAAAAGTAGTGTCCCTGGTCTTTCATTTCGGCTTCCATGGCCAGTCAACATCTTTCATGGCACTAGATGGTAGATTTAATCAAGTGTCTTTAACAGCTCCACCCATGGATATTAACCAGTTAAATACCCACTGACAATTACTGACCGTGAGCGCTGATGGATTGTCATGACATTTGGAGGTTTGCAAAAAACCCCCGTGCCTGCCATTACGTTACTGCTGTGAATGGCAGCTCATGTCCAGCGTTTATATGAGTGTGCTATCGGACGATCGCAGCTTTATGTCTCCTAGGGGGGCTATTAACCCCTTCACCCCCAAGGGTGGTTTGCAAGTTAATGACCGGGCCAATTTTTACAATTCTGACCACTGTCCCTTTATGAGGTTATAACTCTGGAACGCTTCAACGGATCTTGGCGATTCTGACATTGTTTTCTCGTGACATATTGTACTTCATGATAGTGGTAAAATTTCTTTGATATTACCTGCGTTTATTTGCAAAAAAAATGGAAATTTGGCGAAAATTTTGAAAATTTTGCAATTTTCCAACTTTGAATTTTTATGCCCTTAAATCACAGAGATATGTCACACAAAATACTTAATAATAAGTAACATTTCCCACATGTCTACTTTACATCAGCACAATTTTGGAACCAAAATTTTTTTTTGTTAGGGAGTTATAAGGGTTAAAAGTTGACCAGCAATTTCTCATTTTTACAACACCATTTTTTTTTAGGGACCACATCTCATTTGAAGTCATTTTGAGGGGTCTATATGATAGAAAATACCCAAGTGTGACACCATTCTAAAAACTGCACCCCTCAAGGTGCTCAAAACCACATTCAAGAAGTTTATTAACCCTTCTGGTGCTTCACAGGAATTTTTGGAATGTTTAAATAAAAATGAACATTTAACTTTTTTTCACAAAAAATTTACTTCAGCTCCAATTTGTTTTATTTTACCAAGGGTAACAGGAGAAAATGGACCCCAAAAGTTGTTGTACAATTTGTCCTGAGTACGCCGATACCCCATATGTGGGGGTAAACCACTCTTTGGGCGCATGACAGAGCTCGGAAGCGAAGGAGCGCCATTTGACTTTTCAATGCAAAATTGACTGGAATTGAGATGGGACGCCATGTTGCATTTGGGGAGCCCCTGATGTGCCTAAACATTGAAACCCCCCACAAGAGACACCATTTTGGAAAGTAGACCCCCTAAGGAACTTATCTAGAGGTGTGGTGAGCACTTTGACCCACCAAGTGCTTCACAGAAGTTTATAATGCAGAACCGTAAAAATAAAAAATCATATTTTTTCACAAAAATTATTTTTCGCCCCCAATTTTTTATTTTCCCAAGGGTAAGAGAAGAAATTGGACCCTGTCATGAATCCCCAATGGCTAGGGATAGCACAGGATTAGCAAAGTATAATAAATATCGGACAAGCTCTAGGGTGATGGAACCTGGGCTGACCGCTGCCCTACGCCTGACAAACGCAACTAGAGATAGCCAGGGAGCGTGCCTACGTTGGTTCTAGACGCCACGCACCAGCCTAAGAGCTAACTAGTACTGCAGAGAAAACAAAGACCTCACTTGCCTCCAGAGGAATTAACCCCAAAGATATAGTTGCCCCCCACATGTATTGACGGTGAAATGAGAGGAAGGCACACACATAGAGATGATGTATATAGCTTTAGCAAATAGAGGCCCGCAGAAAACTAGAAAGCAGAATGACACAAAAGGGGACTGAGCGGTCAGCAAAAAACCCTAATCAAAAAAACCATCCTGAGATTACAAGAACCCATGTGCCAACTCATGGCACATGGGGAGAACCTCAGTCCACTAGAGCAACCAGCTAACAAAGAGACATTCTAAGCAAGCTGGACAAAAAACCAAACAACTGAAAATCAGCACTTAGCTTATCCTGAAAGATCTGGGAGCAGGTAGGCAGGAACCAAACAGAGCACATCTGAACACATTGATAGCCGGCAAGGGAAATGACAGAAAGGCCAGGTAAAATAGGAAACACCCAGCCTCTGATGGACAGATGGAAACCAAAGGCCGCAACCCACCAAAGTCACCCAGTACCAGCAGTAACCACCAGAGGGAGCCCGCAAACAGAATCCACAACAGTACCCCCCCTTGAGGAGGGGTCACCGAACCCTCACGAGAACCCCCAGGGCGATCAGGGTGAGCTCTATGGAAGGCGCGGACCAAATCAGTCGCATGAACATCGGAGGCGACCACCCAGGAATTTTGCTCCTGACCATAACCCTTCCACTTAACCAAATACTGGAGCTTGCGTCTGGAAACACGAGAATCCAAGATCTTTTCAACAACATACTCCAATTCTCCCTCCACCAGCACCGGAGCAGGAGGCTCAACCGAAGGAACAATGGGCACCTCATACCTCCGCAACAACGACCGATGGAACACATTATGAATAGCAAACGATGCTGGGAGATCCAAACGAAAAGACACAGGGTTAAGAATCTCCGAGATCCTATAAGGACCGATGAACCGAGGCTTGAACTTAGGAGAAGAGACCTTCATAGGGACAAAACGAGAAGACAACCACACCAAATCCCCAACAAGAAGTCGGGGACCCACGCGGCGACGGCGATTAGCGAACTGCTGAGTCTTCTCCTGAGAGAACTTCAAATTGTCCACCACCTGATTCCAAATCTGATGTAGCCTGTCCACCACCACGTCCACTCCAGGACAATCTGAAGGCTCCACCTGACCAGAGGAAAAACGAGGATGAAACCCCGAATTACAAAAAAAAGGAGAGACCAACGTGGCAGAACTAGCCCGATTATTAAGAGCAAATTCGGCCAGTGGCAAAAAAGCAACCCAGTCATCCTGATCAGCAGAAACAAAACACCTCAAATATTTTCCAAGGTCTGATTAGTTCGCTCCATCTGGCCATTCGTCTGAGGATGGAATGCAGACGAGAAAGACAAATCAATGCCCATCTTGGCACAAAACGTCCGCCAAAATCTAGACACAAACTGGGATCCCCTGTCAGAAACGATATTCTCTGGAATCCCATGCAAACGAACCACGTTCTGAAAAAACAAAGGAACCAACTCAGAGGAGGAGGGCAACTTAGGCAAGGGCACCAAATGAACCATCTTAGAAAAGCGGTCACACACAACCCAGATAACGGACATTTTCTGTGAAACCGGGAGATCAGAAATAAAATCCATGGAAATGTGCGTCCAAGGCCTCTTCGGGATGGGCAAGGATAACAACAACCCACTGGCCCGTGAACAGCAAGGCTTAGCTCGAGCACACACTTCACAAGACTGCACAAAGGTACGCACATCCCTAGACAAGGAAGGCCACCAAAAAGACCTGGCCACCAAGTCTCTTGTACCAAATATTCCAGGATGACCAGCCAACACAGAAGAATGGACCTCGGAGATGACTCTACTGGTCCAATCATCCGGAACAAACAGTCTTTCTGGTGGACATCGATCCGGTTTATCCACCTGAAACTCCTGCAATGCGCGTCGCAAGTCTGGGGATACGGCGGACAATATTACCCCATCCCTAAGGATACCAGCAGGCCCAGTGTCTCCAGGAGAGTCAGGCACAAAACTCCTGGAAAGAGCATCTGCCTTCACATTCTTTGAACCTGGCAGGTATGAAACCACGAAATTGAAACGAGAAAAAAATAACGACCAACGAGCCTGTCTAGGATTCAAACGCCTGGCAGACTCAAGGTAAATGAGATTCTTGTGATCAGTCAAGACCACCACGCGATGTTTAGCACCCTCAAGCCAATGACGCCACTCCTCAAATGCCCACTTCATGGCCAAAAGCTCCCGATTACCCACATCATAATTGCGCTCGGCGGGCGAGAATTTTCTAGAGAAGAAAGCACATGGCTTCATCACCGAGCCATTAGAACTTCTCTGTGACAAAACCGCCCCCGCTCCAATCTCGGAAGCATCAACCTCCACCTGGAAAGGAAGTGAAACATCTGGTTGACACAACACAGGAGCAGAAGAAAACCGGCGCTTAAGTTCCCGAAAGGCCTCCACGGCCGCAGGAGACCAATCAGCAACATCAGCACCCTTTTTAGTCAAATCAGTCAAAGGTTTAACAATACTGGAAAAATTAGCAATGAACCGACGATAAAAATTAGCAAACCCCAAGAACTTCTGAAGGCTCTTAACAGATGTAGGTTGTGTCCAGTCACAAATAGCCTGAACCTTAACGGGATCCATCTCAATAGTAGAAGGAGAAAAAAATGTACCCCAAAAAAGAAATCTTCTGGACTCCGAAGAGACACTTTGAGCCCTTCACAAACAGAGAATTGGCCCGCAAAACCTGAAACACCTTCCTGACCTGTAGAACATGAGACTCCCAGTCATCAGAAAACACCAAAATATCATCCAAATACACAATCATAAACTTATCCAAATATTCACGGAAAATATTGTGCATAAAGGACTGAAAGACTGACGGAGCATTGGAGAGTCCAAAAGGCATTACCAAATACTCAAAATGGCCCTCAGGCGTATTAAATGCGGTTTTCCACTCATCACCCTGTTTTATCCGCACCAGATTATACGCACCACGAAGATCTATTTTAGTGAACCACCTAGCCCCCTTAATGCGAGCAAACAAATCAGTAAATAATGGCAATGGATACTGGTATTTGACTGTAATCTTATTCAGAAGGCGATAATCTATACAAGGCCTCAGGGAACCATCTTTTTTTGCCACGAAAAAAAAACCTGCTCCCAGAGGGGACGAAGATGGACGAATATGTCCCTTTTCCAAGGACTCCTTAATATAATTCCGCATAGCAGTATGCTCTGGCAGTGACAGATTAAATAAACGACCCTTAGGGAACTT
Source organism: Ranitomeya variabilis (assembly GCF_051348905.1). NCBI lineage: Eukaryota > Metazoa > Chordata > Amphibia > Anura > Dendrobatidae > Ranitomeya > Ranitomeya variabilis. Next base: position 74,530,060 of record NC_135233.1, read on the forward strand.
ACTGCCAGGAATCAATTCTATAGCACAGTCACACTCTCTATGGGGAGGGAGCGAATTGAGCTTAGGCTCCTCAAAAACATCCCTATAATCCGACAAAAATGCAGGGATCTCCGAAGGAGTAGATGAAGCGATAGAAATCGGAGGTGCATCATCATGAACCCCCTGACATCCCCAGCTTAGCACAGACATTGTTTTCCAGTCCAGGACAGGATTATGAGTTTGTAACCATGGCAGACCAAGCACTAGTACATCATGTAAATTATACAGTACAAGGAAGCGAATCACCTCCTGATGAACGGGAGTCATGCGCATGGTCACTTGTGTCCAATACTGCGGTTTATTCATAGCCAATGGTGTAGAATCAATTCCTTTCAGAGGAATAGGAACTTCCAGAGGCTCTAGACTAAAACCACAGCGTTTAGCAAATGACCAATCCATAAGACTCAGGGCAGCGCCTGAATCCACATAGGCATCGACGGAAATGGAAGACAGTGAAAAAATCAGAGTCACAGACAAAATGAACTTAGACTGCAGAGTATCAATGGCAAAAGATTTATCAACCCTTTTTGTGCGTTTAGAGCATGCTGATATAACATGAGCTGAATCACCACAATAAAAACACAAACCATTTTTCCGCCTATAATTTTGCCGTTCACTTCTGGACTGAATTCTATCACATTGCATAGTCTCAGGTGCCTGTTCAGAAGACACCGCCAACTGGTGCACGGGTTTGCGCTCCCGTAAACGCCGATCAATCTGAATGGCCATAGCCATAGACTCATTCAGACCTGTAGGCGCAGGGAACCCCACCATAATATCCTTAATGGCCTCAGAAAGACCATTTCTGAAGTTTGCAGCCAGGGCGCACTCATTCCACTGAGTAAGCACCGACCATTTCCGAAATTTCTGACAATATATTTCCGCTTCATCATGCCCCTGAGAGAGGGCTAATAAAGCCTTTTCAGCCTGAATCTCTAGGTTAGGTTCCTCATAGAGCAATCCCAATGCCAGAAAAAACGCATCCACACTGAGCAATGCAGGATCCCCTGGTGCCAATGCAAATGCCCAATTCTGAGGGTCGCCCCGTAGGAACGATATAACAATCTTGACCTGTTGAGCAGGGTCTCCAGAGGGGCGAGATTTCAAAGAGAGAAACAATTTACAATTGTTCCTGAAATTCAGGAAGGTAGATCTATCTCCAGAAAAAAACTCTGGAATAGGAATTCTAGGTTCAGACATGGGAGTGTGAACAACGAAATCCTGTATGTTTTGAACCTTTGCCACGAGATTACTCAGGCTGGAAGCCAAACTCTGGACATCCATGATAAACAGCTAAGATCAGAGCCATTCAAGGGTTAAGAGGAGGTAAGAAGCAGCAAGACAGCAATTAAGGGCTAGGCAGCAAAACTCTGAAGGAAAAAAAAAAAAAAATTTCCCTTGAACACTTCTTTTTCTCCTGCTTCAGCCCAAACAATTAACACTTTGTGGGCCGGCTATACTGTCATGAATCCCCAATGGCTAGGGATAGCACAGGATTAGCAAAGTATAATAAATATCGGACGAGCTCTAGGGTGATGGAACCTGGGCTGACCGCTGCCCTACGCCTGACAAACGCAACTAGAGATAGCCAGGGAGCGTGCCTACGTTGGTTCTAGACGCCATGCACCAGCCTAAGAGCTAACTAGTACTGCAGAGAAAACAAAGACCTCACTTGCCTCCAGAGGAATTAACCCCAAAGATATAGTTGCCCCCCACATGTATTGACGGTGAAATGAGAGGAAGGCACACACATAGAGATGATGTATATAGCTTTAGCAAATAGAGGCCCGCAGAAAACTAGAAAGCAGAATGACACAAAAGGGGACTGAGCGGTCAGCAAAAAACCCTAATCAAAAAAACCATCCTGAGATTACAAGAACCCATGTGCCAACTCATGGCACATGGGGAGAACCTCAGTCCACTAGAGCAACCAGCTAACAAAGAGACATTCTAAGCAAGCTGGACAAAAAACCAAACAACTGAAAATCAGCACTTAGCTTATCCTGAAAGATCTGGGAGCAGGTAGGCAGGAACCAAACAGAGCACATCTGAACACATTGATAGCCGGCAAGGGAAATGACAGAAAGGCCAGGTAAAATAGGAAACACCCAGCCTCTGATGGACAGATGGAAACCAAAGGCCGCAACCCACCAAAGTCACCCAGTACCAGCAGTAACCACCAGAGGGAGCTCGCAAACAGAATCCACAACAGGACCCCAAAAGTTGTTGTACAATTTGTCCTGAGTACGCTGATACACCATATGTGGGGATAAACCACTGTTTGGGCGCATGGGAGACCTCGGAAGGGAAGGAGCACCGTTTGACTTTTCAATGCAAAATTGACAGGAATTGAGATGGGAAGTCATGTTGCGTTTGGAGAGCCCCTGATGTGCGTAAACATTGAAACCCCCCACAAGTGACACCATTTTGGAAAGTAGACCCCCTAAGGAACTTATCTAGAGGTGTGGTGAGCACTTTGACCCACCAAGTGCTTCACAGAAGTTAATAATGCAGAACCGTAAAAATAAAAAATCATATTTTTTCACAAAAATTATCTTTTCACCCCCAATTTTATATTTTCCCAAGGGTAAGAGAAGAAATTGGACCACAAAAGTTGTTGTACAATTTGTCCTGAGTACGCTGATACCCCATATGTGGGGGTAAACCACTGTTTGGGCGCATGGGAGAGCTCGGAAGGGAAGTAGCACCGTTTGACTTTTCATTGCAAAATTGACAGGAATTGAGATGGGACGCCATGTTGCGTTTGGAGAGCCACTGATGTGCCTAAACATTGAAACCCCCCACAAGTGACACCATTTTGGAAAGTAGACCCCCTAAGGAACTTATCTAGATGTGTTTTGAGCGCTTTGACCCACCAAGGGCTTCACAGAAGTTAATAATGCAGAGCCGTAAAAATAAAACAAAAATTTTTTCCCACAAAAATTATTTTTCAGCTCCCAGTTTTGTATTTTCCCGAGGGTAACAGGAGAAATTGGACCCCAAAATTTGTTGTCCAATTTGTCCTGAGTGCGCTGATACCCCTTATGTGGGGGGAACCACCGTTTGGACGCATGGAAGGGCTCGGAAGTGAAGGAGCGCCATTTGGAATGCAGACTTAGATGGAATGGTCTGCAGGCGTCACATTGCGTTTGCAGAGCCCCTAATGTACCTAAACAGTAGAAACCCCCCACAAGTGACACCATGTTGGAAAGTAGACCCCCTAAGGAACTTATCTAGATGTGTGGTGAGTGCTTTGACCCACCAAGGGCTTCACAGAAGTTTATAATGCAGAGCCGTAAAAATAAAACAAAAATTTTTTTCCCACAAAAATTATTTTTCAGCCCCCAGTTTTGTATTTTCCCGAGGGTAACAGGAGAAATTGGACCCCAAAAGTTGTTGTCCAATTTGTCCTGAGTGCGCTGATACCCCATATGTTGGGGGAACCACCGTTTGGACGCATGGAAGGGCTCGGAAGTGAAGGAGCGCCATTTGGAATGCAGACTTAGATGGAATGGTCTGCAGGCGTCACATTGCGTTTGCAGAGCCCCTAATGTACCTAAACAGTAGAAACCCCCCAGAAGTGACACCATGTTGGAAAGTAGACCCCCTAAGGAACTTATCTAGATGTGTGGTGAGTGCTTTGACCCACCAAGGGCTTCACAGAAGTTTATAATGCAGAGCCGTAAAAATAAAACAAAAATTTTTTCCCACAAAAATTATTTTTCAGCCCCCAGTTTTGTATTTTCCCGAGGGTAACAGGAGAAATTGGACCCCAAAAGTTGTTGTCCAATTTGTCCTGAGTGCGCTGATACCCCATATGTTGGGGGAACCACCGTTTGGACGCATGGAAGGGCTCGGAAGTGAAGGAGCGCCATTTGGAATGCAGACTTAGATGGAATGGTCTGCAGGCGTCACATTGCGTTTGCAGAGCCCCTAATGTACCTAAACAGTAGAAACCCCCCAGAAGTGACACCATGTTGGAAAGTAGACCCCCTAAGGAACTTATCTAGATGTGTGGTGAGTGCTTTGACCCACCAAGGGCTTCACAGAAGTTTATAATGCAGAGCCGTAAAAATAAAACAAAACTTTTTTCCCACAAAAATTATTTTTCAACCCCCAGTTTTGTATTTTCCCGAGGGTAACAGGAGAAATTGGACCCCAAAAGTTGTTGTCCAATTTGTCCTGAGTGCGCTGATACCCCATATGTGGGGGGAACCACCGTTTGGATGCATGGGAGGGCTCGGAAGGGAAGGAGCGCCATTTGGAATGCAGACTTAGATGGAATGGTCTGCAGGCGTCACATTGCGTTTGCAGAGCCCCTAATGTACCTAAACAGTAGAAGCCCCACACAAGTGTCCCCATTTTGGAAACTAGACCCCCCAAGGAACTTATCTAGATGTGTTGTAAGAACTTTGAACCCCCAAGTGTTTCACTACAGTTTATAACGCAGAGCCGTGAAAATAAAAAAAAAATTTTTTTCCCACAAAAATTATTTTTTAGCCCCCAGTTTTGTATTTTCCCAGGGGTAACAGGAGAAATTGGACCCCAAAGGTTGTTGTCCTATTTGTCCTGAGTATGCTGATACCCCATATGTTGGGGTAAACCCCTGTTTGGGCACACGGGAGAGCTCGGAAGGGAAGGAGCACTGTTTTACTTTTTCAACGCAGAATTGGCTGGAATTGAGATCGGACGCCATGTCGCGTTTGGAGAGCCCCTGATGTGCCGAAACAGTGGAAACCCCCCAATTATAACTGAAACCCTAATCCAAACACACCCCTAACCCTAATCCCAACAGTAACCCTAACCACACCTCTAACCCTGACACACCCCTAACCCTAATCCCAACCCTATTCCCAACCGTAAATGTAATCTAAACCCTAACCGTAACTTTAGCCCCAACCCTAACCCTAACTTTAGCCCCAACCCTAACTGTAGCCTTAACCCTAGCCCCAACCCTAGCCCTAACCCTAACCCTAATGGGAAAATGGAAATAAATACATTTTTTTTTATTTTTCCCTAACTAAGAGGGTGATGAAGGGGGGTTTGATTTACTTTCATAGCGAGTTTTTTAGCGGATTTTTATGATTGGCAGCCGTCACACACTGAAAGACGCTTTTTATTGCAAAAAATATTTTTTGCGTTACCACATTTTGAGAGCTATAAATTTTCCATATTTTGGTCCACAGAGTCATGTGAGGTCTTGTTTTTTGTGGGACGAGTTGACGTTTTTATTGGTAACTTTTTGGGCACGTCACATTTTTTGATCGCTTTTTATTCCGATTTTTGTGAGGCAGAATGACCAAAAACCAGCTATTCATGAATTTCTTTTGGGAGAGGCGTTTATACTGTTCCGCGTTTGGTAAAATTGATAAAGCAGTTTTATTCTTCGGGTCAGTACGATTACAGCGATACCTCATTTATATTATTTTTTTATGTTTTGGCGCTTTTATACGATAAAAACTATTTTATGGAAAAAATAATTATTTTTGCATCACTTTATTCTCAGGACTATAACTTTTTTATTTTTTTGCTGATCATGCTGTATGGCGGCTCGTTATTTGCGGGACAAGATGACGCTTTCAGCGGTACCATGGTTATTTATATCTGTCTTTTTGATCGCGTGTTATTCCACTTTTTGTTCGGCGGTATGATAATAAAGCGTTGTTTTTTGCCTCGTTTTTTTTTTTTTTCTTACGGTGTTTACTGAAGGGGTTAACTAGTGGGCCAGTTTTATAGGTCGGGTCGTTACGGACGCGGCGATACTAAATATGTGTACTTTTATTGTTTTTTTTTTTTTATTTAGATAAAGAAATGTATTTATGGGAATATTTTTTATTTTTTTTTTCATTATTTTGGAATATTTTTTTTTTTTTTTTTTTTTTTTTACACATTTGGAATTTTTTTTTTTTTTTACTTTTTTACTTTGCCCCAGGGGGGGACAATACAGATCGGTGATCTGCCAGTTTGCACAGCACTCTGACAGATCACCGATCTGCGAGAAGTGCAGGCTGCTTCACAGTGCCTGCTCTGAGCAGGCTTCTGTGAAGCCACCTCCCTCCCTGCAGGACCCGGATCCACGGCCATCTTGGATCCGGGTCTGGAGCAGGCAGGGAGGGAGGTAAGACCCTCGCAGCAACGCGATCACATCGCGTTGCTGCGGGGGGCTCAGGGAAGCCCGCAGGGAGCCCCCTCCCTGCGCGATGCTTCCCTGCACCGCCGGCACATCGCGATCATGTTTGATCGCGGAGTGCCGGGGGTTAATGTGCCGGGAGCGGTCCGTGACCGCTCCTGGCACATAGTGCCGGATGTCAGCTGCGATAGGCAGCTGACACCCGGCCGCGATCGGCCGCGCTCCCCCCGTGAGCGCCGCCGATCACGCTGGACGTACTATCCCATCGGCGGTCATACGGGCCCACCCCACCTCGACTGGATAGTACGTCGGATGTCAGGAAGGGGTTAAAGTAAAAAAAGAAAAGTTTTAAAAAATATAAAAGTAAAAAACTCACAACAAGTTCAAATCACCCCCCTTTTTCCCCATTGAAAAAATATATAAATAGGGAATACGCATATTAATTATCGCTGCATTAAGAAATTTGGCATAGCTGCATTCAGAAGTGTCCGATCTATCAAAATATAAAATAAATTAATTATATAGGTACACAACGTAACAAAAAAAAAATCGAGATTACAGAATTACGATTTTTTTTGGGTTGTTGCAATATTGCAATAAAATTAAATAGGCGATCAAAACATTGTGTTTACTCTCAAATGAGAACATTAAAAATGTCAGCTCATGGTGCAAAAATAAGACCTCACTCAGCCCAAGATACCAAAAAATGTAAATGTTACAGGTCTAGAAAAATGGCGACAAAAACTCTTTTTTTTTTTTTTTACGAACTTCCGAATTCTTTTCACCATATTAAAAAAAAAAGGTATACATGTTTGGTATTTTCGCATTCATACTGACCAAGGGAATAATATTGCCAGTTCAATTTTACCATATAATGAATATGGTAAATAAAAAAACATAAAACAAAAAACAATTGTTGAACTGCACTTTTATTGCAATTTTAACAAACTTGGAATTTTTTTTTTATTTTCCAGAGCACAATATGGTGAAGTAAATGGTGTCATTAAAAAGTACAACTCTTCCCACAACTCTTCCCTCTATAAAACAAGCCCTCATAGAGCTATATGACCAGAAAACAAATAAATAAAGTTATGGCTCTTGGAAGAAGGAGAATAAAAAATGAAAACAGAAAATCTTGGGGCTGTAAAGGGACTAAAGAAGCACTCACATCAGAGTTTGTATCCTCTTAATACACTGCTCAAAAAAATAAAGGCACACTTAAACAACAGAATATAACTCCAAGTAAATCAAACTTCTGTGAAATCAAACTGTCCACTTAGGAAGCAACACTGTTTGACAATCAATTTCACATGCTGTTGTGCAAATGGAATAGACAACAGATGGAAATTATTGGCAATTATCAAGACACACTGAACAAAGGAGTGGTTCTGCAGGTGGGGACCACAGACCACAACTCAGTACCAATGCTTTCTAGCTGATGTTTTGGTCACTTTTGAATGCTCATCGTGCTTTCACACTCGTGGTAGCATGAGACGGACTCTACAACCCACACAAGTGGCTCAGGTAGTGCAGCTCATCCAGGATGGCACATCAATGTGAGCTGTGGCAAGAAGGTTTGCTGTGTTTTTCAGCGTAGTGTCCAGAGGCATGAGGCGCTACCAGGATACAGGCCAGTACACCAGGAGACATGGAGGGGGCCATAAGAGGACAACAACTCAGCAGCAGGACTGCTACCTCAGCCTTTGTGCAAGGAGGAACAGAAGGAGCACTGCCAGAGCCCTGCAAAATGACCTCCAGCAGGCCACAAATGTGCATGTGTCTGCAAAAATGGTTAGAAACCGACTCCATGAGGATGGTCTGAGTGCCCGATGTCCACAGATGGGAGTTGTGCTCACAGCCCAACACTGTGCAGGACGCTTGGCATTTGCCACAAAACACCAGGATTGGCAAATTTGCCACTAGCGCCCTGTGGTCTTCACAGATGAAAGCAGGTTCACACTGAGCACATGTGACAGATGTGACAGTCTGGAGACACCATGGAGAGAGATCTGCTGCCTGCAACATCCTTCAGCATGACCGGTTTGGCAGTGGGTCAGTAACGGAGTGGGGTGGCATTTCTTTTGAGGGCCGCACAGCCCTCCATGTGCTCGCCAGAGGTAGCCTGACAGCCATTAGGTACCGAGATGAGATCCTCAGACCCCTTGTGAGACCATATGCTGGTGCGGTTGGCCCTGGGTTCCTCCTAATGCAGAACAATGCCAGACCTCATCTGGCTGGAGTGTGTCAACAGTTCCTGCAAGATGAAGGCATTGAAGCTATGGACTAGCCCGCCCATTCCCGTGTCCAAAATCTGATTGAACACATCTGGGACATCATGTCTCGCACCATCCACCAACGTCATGTTGCATCACAGACTGTCCAGGAGTTGGTGGATGCTTTAGTCTAGGTCTGGGAGGAGATCCCTCAGGAGACCATCCACCGCCTCATCAGGCTACTGAGCATCATTTCCTTGTCTTGAGGTATTTCCACTGAAGTTGGTTCAGACTGTAACTTCATTTTGCACTTTGATTTTGAGCATCATTCCAACTCCAGACCTCCGTGGGATATACAGTTAGGTCCATATATATTTGGACAGAGACAACATTTTTCTAATTTTGGTTATATACATTACCTCAATGAATTTTAAACAAAACAATTCAGATGCAGTTGAAGTTCAGACTTTCTGCTTTCATTTGAGGGTATCCACATTAAATTTGGATGAAGGGTTTAGGAGTTTCAGCTCCTTAACATGTGCCACCCTGTTTTTAAAGTGACCAAAAGTAATTGGACAGATTAAATAATTTTAAATAAAATGGTCATTTTTAGTACTTGGTTGAAAACCCTTTGTTGGCAATGACTGCCTGAAGTCTTGAACTCATGGACATCACCAGACGCTGTGTTTCCGCCTTTTTGATGCTCTGCCAGGCCTTCACTGTGGTGGTTTTCAGTTGCTGTTTGTTTGTGGGCCTTTCTGTCTGAGGTTTAGTCTTTAACAAGTGAAATGCATGCTCAATTGGGTTGAGATCAGGTGGCTGACTTGGCCATTCAAGAATATTCCACTTCTTTGCTTTAATAAACTCCTGGGTTGCTTTGGCTTTATGATTTGGGTCATTGTCTATCTGTAGTATGAAACAACGACCAATCAGTTTGGCTGCCTTTGGCTGGATTGGAGCACACAGTATGGCTCTGAATACCTCAGAATTCATTCGGCTGCTTCTGTCCTGTGTCACATCATCAATAAACACTAGTGACCCAGTGCCACTGGCAGCCATGCATGCCCTAGCCATCACACTTCCTCCACCATGTTTTACAGATGATGTGGTATGCTTTGGATTATGAGCTGTACCACGCCTTCGCCATACTTTTCTCTTTCCATCATTCTGGTAGAGGTTGATCTTGGTTTTATCTGTCCAAAGAATGTTCTTCCAGAACTGTTCTGGCTTTTTTAGATTTTTTAGCAAAGTCCAGTCTAGCCTTTTTATTCTTGATGCTTATGGGTGGCTTGCATCGTGCAGTGAACCCTCTGTATTTACTTTCATGCAGTCTTCTCTTTATGGTAGATTTGGATATTGATACGCCGACCTACTGGAGAGCGTTGTTCACTTGGTTGGCTGTTGTGAAGGGGTTTCTCTTCACCATGGAGATTATTCTGCGATCATCCACCACTGTTGTCTTCCGTGGGCGCCTATGTCTTTTTGCATTGATGAGTTCACCAGTGCTTTCTTTCTTTTTTTCTCAGGATATACCAAACTGTAGATTTTGCCACTCCTAATATTGTAGCAATTTCTCTGATTTTTTGTTTTGTTTTCGCAGCTTAAGGATGGCTTGTTTCACCTGCATGGAGAGCTCCTTTGACAGCATGTTTACTTCACAGCAAAACCTTCCAAATGTAAGCACACCTCAAATCAACTCCAGGCCTTTATCTGCTTAATTGAGAATGACATAACGAAGGGATTGCCCACACCTGTCCATGAAATAGCCTTGGAGTCAATTGTCCAATTACTTTCGGTCTCTTTAAAAACAGGGTCGCACATGTTAAGGAGCTGAAACTCCTAAACCCTTCATCCAATTTTAATGTGGATACCCTCAAGTGAAAGCTGAAAGTCTGAACTTCAACTGCATCTGAATTGTTTTGTTTAAAATTCATTGTGGTAATGTCTATAGCCAAAATTAGAAAAATGTTGTCTCTGTCCAAATATATATGGACCTAACTGTAAGTTGTGATTTATGTTGATAATTTTTAGGTTTTATTGTTCTCAACACATTCCTCTATGTAATGAATGAAGATTTACAACTGGAATATTTCATTCAGTGATATCTAGGATGTGGGATTTTAGTGTTCCCTTTGTTTTTTTGAGCAGTGTATACTGCAGTCATCATTGCTATAGATATAATCAAGGCCGGACTGGCCATCTGGCAATTCTGGCAAATGCCAGAAGGGCCTGTCTGGGGATGGGCTGGCTTGTCTGCTATGTTGTTAACAGAACCGGTGTCCTCAAGATACCCATACTGTTAAGAGTTGTGATTGAGCACAAAGTCGCTGACTCAGTCACTTACCCCAGCAGGCCATGGGTATCACTAGAAATATTGGTCTTGTAGAAAATCTTCCTTTCCTCCATCCAGGGTAATATTAGTAATATATCCCATCTGGTTCATGGGGACGGGGACAACATGGGCCTGTGTGATTTCAAATACCAGGTCTGCATTTCAGCCCCAGTCCGTACATGGATATAATTGTAAAATCTATAAAGTTCTCATATTACCCTTGAAGCATGGAGTAAATGGAAGAAAAATCTAGCTCTATGATCTCCACATGACCCTTATCTTGGCTGAGACTATGTAACGCCCCTTCCTGCAAACAAGTAAAGTTGGTATCAGATGGATAGCAGACACCTATCTTCATCAGCTTGCAGAAGAATGGGGAATATGACAGATTTATGTCTGGTAGAGATAACGTATCACCTTTATCCTCAGCGTAACCAGAACCGGCAGGCTGACGACTTTAAGCTTCTTTGACCTCCTTTGCAAATTATAAATATTGGGTTTTTATGAACACCATAGACATGACAGATACGAGAGTCATATTTTCAGAGCGGTTACGAAGTGGCGAATGTAGCGCATTGTCTTATGTCACTAGGCAGTTGCAGCCAACATCTCCAAATTAATATTGCGTTGATTAAACTGTAAAGCGCTGCGGAATATGTTGGCGCTATATAAATAAAGATTATTATTATTATTATTATTATGAATGATGATATGCAGTCATAGCCGAAAGTTTGGCACCCTTGAAATCCTTCCAGAAAATGAAGCATTTCTCTCATAAAATGATTGCAATTACGCAAGTTAAGTTATACACATGTTCTCACGAAACGGAAAAAAATACATTAAACATGTATGTTTTTTATGCAGTATTTTCTCCTGCCAACAGACATGTTTTTGATGCAGAAAAATGTGCAGCAAATACTTAGCACGTACTCATTCCCTTAGGCTGGTTTCACACATCTGACACGTCAAACCACTATGTCTGAACCGAACTCTAGTGTCATAGGCAAATAAAAGGCTGTTCAGTTCATGACTGCAGAACCCGAGGCCGATCCAGACATTGCAGTCACCACTCAGACTATGAATGTTGGACAGGAGGAACGGGAAGGAGATTTGAGACCCCTGTTCTAGTGAGTATGTGGTGATCATACAGTTTCTACATTTGGATCTATAATAGGAAATCAATGTTTAGACAAAACTAAATAAGTAATATAAAATATACTTTAACGTGGAATACCTTGTGATTCAATGTTCATTTCTTCTTCATTTCTGTTGTCGTTCTCCATTAAAATTTCTTGGTCTGTGAAAGTGAAAAGATTTTATACTTGGAATCCTCCAAACTTGGTGTCTGTCATGTTACATAGTAACCTGGTCCTTATACAGTAAGCAACATGCACACGTTGAGTATTTTAAACTTGCAGATTTAGTGCAGAAAATAATCCGCAGCATGTCAATTTTCTGTGTGTTTTTAGCATGTCAGTTTTCTGTGTGTTTTTTACCACTGATTTCACTCATATCAACCAGGGCAAAAATGCACCAAAAATGCATGTTTTTACAGCTGCACTTTTCTTGCCAAGAGATGCAGAAATGGTGCAGAAATTTTACGCAAAGGTCAACTTACACCACACGATTATTGCAAACACTCTTTAATGACAAATGAGCAGTCTAAACCGGCTGCTGATCACCTGACGAATTAGCAAAACACTCTTTTGTCGGGTAAAATGATCTTTTCTGCTGCACAAAAGATCATTGTCCTCAGCAGCAAATTGTCCTGTGTAAAAAGGATCCATGCTGCTGTACAGCCTACGAGCATTGAATGATCTATTATAAAATGTTCAGTGAGCATCTAAAGAGAGTGTAAAGCGGCTATTAAACGATCACTAATTGGTAAATATTTATAGATTGGCTGTGGTTTAATGCTAGGAAAACTTACCATAATACTCAAAGGTTGCAGCACTCAGCTTTTACAGCTCCATCACTCTATATAACTGAAGACTTGTTCAGGTACCAGAACAATACCCGGTCCCCGAACCCATTCACTTGAATGGGGGCCCCCCGAACATCCAATGTATGCTGCAAAGTCAAGCATATCTTTACCATATAACTATAGGATTTTTAATGAATACGTGTCTCATAGACACTTCTCTATTAGTAATCCGTGGGCTTGATGTCAGCTGAAAATACAAAGGTCTCATCAACCCCACAAATATTAACCCCACTTCCACTACAGGGCAAGTAGGAAAGAGCTGGGCAAAGTTCTAATGGATGGGCCTTTTCTGGGCAGCTGCAGGCTGCTATTTTTAGGCTGGAGGGGGGCCAATATGCATGGCCCCTTACCAACCTGAGAATATCAGCCCCCTGCTGTCTGCTTTAGCAAGGGTGGTTATTAAAAATGGGGGGACCCTCCCTCGCTGTTTTTAAAAAAAAAATTATTTATTTAAATAATTTAAAAAAACAGCGTGGGGACCACTCTGTTCTTGATAACCAGCCTTGTTGAAGCTGGCAGCTGAGGTTTGCAGGCACCAGCTGTGAGTTTTGCCTAGCTGGTTGTCAAAAATACAGGGGAACCCACGCCAGTTTTTTTTAATTTATTTACAGCACAGGAACCGACTAATGAATACATCGATCAGTTGCTACTGCTCTCGCTGACATTACTGGCAGCAGGTGTCAGATGATGGGAGCTGTAGTTGCGGCTCCCCAGGGTCCTGGTTTTAGCAGTGGTATTGCTTTCCTCTCGGGGAGAGTGATGCTACGTTTGGAGGCAAGAAAGGATAACTGCATCCAGGTATCTCAAGCATGCAACACATTCATACTCCAGGCCACCAGGGGGAGCTCCTGCTCCTATTTATTAGGACACTCCCTATATACAGTATATATATATATATATATATATATATATATATATATATATATATATATATATATATATATAACTGGTAGTCTGTAGGGAAAGTTAGAAAGTTCCAGACAGGAGTTAGTTCCTGACAGAGCTCCAGACAGGAGCTCTGTAGGAGTTCCAGACAGTAGTCTGAGGAGGACAGAAGTTTAAAGGAGCTGTGCATGTCCTCAGAGCTGCAGCTCCCAGAATGAGACATTGAAAGGCAGAACTGTATTGCAGCGAGTGTGAAGGAAGTCGAAGCAAAGGAGAGGATACCAGAAGGGGACCAGCCCCGCTCAAGCTGTCTCCTTCTGAGGCGCAAAATCTCGGTAGCCGGAACAACGAGGGAGTAAGGACCTCTATGCCTTATTTCAGAGACCGGCAGGACAGCTAATTGCAGGTTACCTGTCCGCACCTACACCAAGGAGGCACGGTGACACCTACAGAGCTGGGATATCTAAGAGACCCTATAAACAGGCTCAAGTCACCAGTCATATGGGTTTTGTCCTATCCTATATGGGGGACAGAGAGAACAAAACACCACATCTGTGAGACCCTTATGTGAAGCCATAGGCAGTAAGGGACTACACTCCAGCAGCGCAAGGGAAGGCTACTGATTTCCACCTGGACAAAGGGAACTCTGGACTTGCCTCTAAACCGGCCGGACTCTGCCTGCCCTGTGATCTGGTGCCCTGGACTGTGGATGCTGAATTCTTCAGTAAAGGTAAAGAGACTGCAACCTTGTGTCCTCGTTCTTCTCTGCGCCTCTCATCATACCACCATCTACACACCGGGAAGCCCTGGCGATATACTTTACCTGTGGGAAGGTATACCATCTAGCTGTCATAACATCACCCCAGTGGACCCCTTAAAGCACACCACAGGTGGCATCACGAACATAAACTCTATCCCTTTAAAGACCTTTCCCCTTTTATACGGATGTTCCAGGACCACGGACCGGGTCAGCCACCGTGACATCCCCCTGGGAGCCGCAGGACCCGGTACCGAGTACCCCACAGCCCTTGGGGGGGGGGGCGATCCACAGTCCCATCCGCTGACAATAGTGACCAGAGATAAACGTTATACCTCCGATAACAGCTGTCTTTTGACAGCGTGGGAATCATGGATCTCTGACCGATGGGGATGATTTCACCACCGTTCAAAAGCGGTGATGGTGTGCTGTCATGCACATGACAGCGCCACAAACACCCGGTGTTCGGGCAGCCGAACCTGAACAGTAACACGGACCTACTGGCAAAGTCTGTATTCGGTGTCCGTGCACGAACAATAGGTGTTCAGGGCGGACAGCGAACTTTACTGTGAACTTTTCAGTGGCAAGAGGTGAGTGACAGCAATTATGCAATTTGCACACATGAGGTTACATGCCAACTAGACGCACACAACCTCACTCAATTGGGCAAAGCTGGGCACGTCTAGTTGGAATGTGGCCAGAAGTATGCAAATCATTTACTTGCAATCACATGACCACCCTGCTCCTGGCGCCAGCATTGGAGACTCCTCACAGCACACAACCATATTGAGTGAAGAGACTTGTAGCCCTTTAAGACAAGTAAAAAAAAAATTTGTCAGGAAACAAAGCCTACACTAACAGGCCTACAATTACAACTTATACAAGAAAACGATTGTAAAGAAGAATCTGCCACAACACAGGAGATGGTTTCCCAATTTATCCTTCAATATAATAATTGTTGCTTTAACCATGATACCAAATTGGGAAATTCTAACCCACATAAATTAGTTCTGTTGGTAAAAATAGATATAATACAGTCTATAAGAATGTCTCTGTCAGGAGTCAATAAAATATCCAATGCAGCTGTTATACAGAATTATATATAGCTATTAGGCTCAAAACTACTGTGAATATCATAAAGCCAACAAGAAAGTGCCTAAGAAATCACAATATGGAGATGGAGAAAAAAATGCATCACTCGAAGGTACCCAGTTTAAAACTTAAAGGGGAAGTCCATCTTATCTCCAGTCTAAGATCGGTGAGGTCTCGTACATTGTTTAGTGGCCACAGCTTCTATTGTAGATAATAGATGATCTGCCATCTTCAGCAGTGGATACTAGGGTTGAGCGAAACGGGTCGATCATTTTCAAAAGTCGCCGACTTTTGGCTAAGTCGGCGTCTCATGAAACCCGATCCGACCCCTGTGCTTGTCGGCCATGCGGTACGCGACTTTCGCGCCAAAGTCGCGTTTCAATGACGCGAAAAGCGCCATTTCTCAGCCAATGAAGGTGAACGCAGAGTGTGGGCAGCGTGATGACATAGATCCTGGTCCCCACCATCTTAGAGAAGGGCATTGCAGTGATTGGCTTGCTGTCTGCGGCGTCACAGGGGCTATAAAGGGGCGTTCCCGCCGACCGCCATCTTACTGCTGCTGATCTGAGCTTAGGGACAGGTTGCTGCCGCTTCATCAGAAGCAGGGAGAGCGTTAGGCAGGGTCCACTAACCACCAAACCGCTTGTGCTGCAGCGATTTCCACTGTCCAACACCACCTTCGGTGTGCAGGGACTGTGGAAGCTATTTTTTTTTTTTTTTCCCCTCAGCGCTGTAGCTCATTGGGCTGCCCTAGAAGGCTCCGTGATAGCTGTATTGCTGTGTGTACGCCACTGTGGAAACCAACTGCTTTTTTCAAAGCACATATCCTCTTGTTCCTTCCTTTCTGCACAGCTATCTTTTCTGTTTTTCCACACTTTTTATTTAATTTGTGCATCAGTCCACTCCTATTGCTGCCTGCCATACCTGGCTTACATTACTGCAGGGAGATAGTAATTGTAGGACAGTTTTTTTTTTTTTTTGTTTTTTTTTTTTGTGGGAGATTAAGATTGGCATTTCTGCTACAGTGCCATCCCTGTGTGTGCCATCTCTCACTGAGTGGGCCATAGAAAGCCTATTTATTTTTTCCGTGATTTGTGTTCTAAAATCTACCTCAACACAAAAACAGTACATCAATCAGTGGGAGAAAAATATTGGCCTCAGTCAGGGCTTGTGTGCCACTGCTGTGTGTGCTATCTCTCATTCAGTGGGCTATAGCAAGCCTATTTTTTTTTTTTTTTTTTAATATTATTTGGTTTCTAATTCTCCCTGAAAAAAAAAAAAAAAACCTAAAAAAACAGTGGGAGAATAATATTGCCCTTTCAGCTTGTGTGCCAGTCTTGACTCCTGGGTGTGCCACCTCTCTCCCTCTCATTCAGTGGGCCATAGAAAGCCTATTTATTTTTTTTTTTAAATATTATTGGGTTTCTAAAGTCTCCCTGAAAAAACAAAAAATACATAAAAAAACAGTGGGAGAGTAATATTGCCCTTTCAGCTTGTGTGCCAGTCTTGACTCCTGGGTGTGCCACCTCTCTCCCTTTCATTCAGTGGGCCATAGAAAGCCTATTTATTTTTTCCGTGATTTGTGTTCTAAAATCTACCTCAACACAAAAACACTACATCAATCAGTGGGAGAAAAATATTGGCCTCAGTCAGGGCTTGTGTGCCACTGCTGTGTGTGCTATCTCTCATTCAGTGGGCTATAGCAAGCCTATTTTTTTTTTTTTTTTTAATATTATTTGGTTTCTAAAGTCTCCCTGAAAAAAAAAAAAAAACATAAAAAAACAGTGGGAGAGTAATATTGCCCTTTCAGCTTGTGTGCCAGTCTTGACTCCTGGGTGTGCCACCTCTCTCCCTTTCATTCAGTGGGCCATAGAAAGCCTATTTATTTTTTGGTTTTTTTAATATTATTTGGTTTCTAAAGTCTCCCTGAAAATAAAAAAAAAAAATACATAAAAAAACAGTGGGAGAGTAATATTGCCATTTCAGCTTGTGTGCCAGTCTTGACTCCTGGGTGTGCCACCTCTCTCCCTCTCATTCAGTGGGCCATAGAAAGCCTTGTTTTTTTGTTTTTTTTTTAATATTATTTGGTTTCTAAAGTCTCCCTGAAAATAAAAAAAAAAAACATAAAAAAACAGTGGGAGAGTAATATTGCCATTTCAGCTTGTGTGCCAGTCTTGACTCCTGGGTGTGCCACCTCTCTCTCTAATTGTGGGCCATAGAAAGCCTATTTATTTTTTGGTTTTTTTAATATTATTTGGTTTCTAAAGTCTCCCTGAAAATAAAAAAAAAAAATACATAAAAAAACAGTGGGAGAGTAATATTGCCCTTTCAGCTTGTGTGCCAGTCTTGACTCCTGGGTGTGCCACCTCTCTCCCTTTCATTCAGTGGGCCATAGAAAGCCTATTTATTTTTTGGTTTTTTTAATATTATTTGGTTTCTAAAGTCTCCCTGAAAATAAAAAAAAAAAATACATAAAAAAACAGTGGGAGAGTAATATTGCCATTTCAGCTTGTGTGCCAGTCTTGACTCCTGGGTGTGCCACCTCTCTCCCTCTCATTCAGTGGGCCATAGAAAGCCTTGTTTTTTTGTTTTTTTTTTAATATTATTTGGTTTCTAAAGTCTCCCTGAAAATAAAAAAAAAAAACATAAAAAAACAGTGGGAGAGTAATATTGCCATTTCAGCTTGTGTGCCAGTCTTGACTCCTGGGTGTGCCACCTCTCTCTCTAATTGTGGGCCATAGAAAGCCTATTTATTTTTTGGTTTTTTTAATATTATTTGGTTTCTAAAGTCTCCCTGAAAATAAAAAAAAAAAATACATAAAAAAACAGTGGGAGAGTAATATTGCCCTTTCAGCTTGTGTGCCAGTCTTGACTCCTGGGTGTGCCACCTCTCTCCCTTTCATTCAGTGGGCCATAGAAAGCCTATTTATTTTTTGGTTTTTTTAATATTATTTGGTTTCTAAAGTCTCCCTGAAAATAAAAAAAAAAAATACATAAAAAAACAGTGGGAGAGTAATATTGCCATTTCAGCTTGTGTGCCAGTCTTGACTCCTGGGTGTGCCACCTCTCTCCCTCTCATTCAGTGGGCCATAGAAAGCCTTGTTTTTTTGTTTTTTTTTTAATATTATTTGGTTTCTAAAGTCTCCCTGAAAATAAAAAAAAAAAACATAAAAAAACAGTGGGAGAGTAATATTGCCATTTCAGCTTGTGTGCCAGTCTTGACTCCTGGGTGTGCCACCTCTCTCTCTAATTGTGGGCCATAGAAAGCCTATTTATTTTTTGGTTTTTTTAATATTATTTGGTTTCTAAAGTCTCCCTGAAAATAAAAAAAAAAAATACATAAAAAAACAGTGGGAGAGTAATATTGCCCTTTCAGCTTGTGTGCCAGTCTTGACTCCTGGGTGTGCCACCTCTCTCCCTTTCATTCAGTGGGCCATAGAAAGCCTATTTATTTTTTGGTTTTTTTAATATTATTTGGTTTCTAAAGTCTCCCTGAAAATAAAAAAAAAAAATACATAAAAAAACAGTGGGAGAGTAATATTGCCATTTCAGCTTGTGTGCCAGTCTTGACTCCTGGGTGTGCCACCTCTGTCCCTCTCATTCAGTGGGCCATAGAAAGCCTTGTTTTTTTTTTTTTTTTTAAATATTATTTGGTTTCTAAAGTCTCCCTGAAAATAAAAAAAAAATACATAAAAAAACAGTGGGAGAGTAATATTGCCATTTCAGCTTGTGTGCCAGTCTTGACTCCTGGGTGTGCCACCTCTCTCTCTAATTGTGGGCCATAGAAAGCCTTTTTATTTTTTTCCTTCATTTGTGTTTTAAAATCAACCTCAACACAAAAACACTACATCAATCAGTGGGAGAAAAATATTGGCCTCAGTCAGGGCTTGTGTGCCACTCCTGTGCGTGCCATCTCTCATTCAGTGGGCCATAGAAAGCCTTGTTTTTTTGTTTTTTTTTTAAATATTATTTGGTTTCTAAAGTCTCACAGAGAAAAAAAAAAAAATAAATTAGGTGGGAGATTAATATTGACATTAGTGCTTGAGTGACAGTCCTGCGTGTGTGTCATCTCTGTGATTTGGTGTCACAGAAAACAGAGTGTGTAACATTGTGCCTGATTTTCCTTGTGGTCTCACCAACCTGTTAAGGGATATTGAAATCATACTGAAGTTATAGCTCACCGTGTAAGTTGTTTGACAGCAACAAATAAAGTTAGTTTGGTTACGATTTTTAAACAATGAGGAAGTCTGGTGCAAGAGGTCGTCGTGGGCGTTCATTGTCAGCTGGTAATGATGGTAGTGGTAGTGGAGCATCAGGTGGTCGTGGGGATAAAAATATTCCACCTAAGTCTGGAGCTGTGGAGCCAGTTTCGTCGTCAGGCTACACAAGGCCTCGAACGCTCTCTTTTCTGGGAGTAGGAAAACCGCTTTTAAAGGCTGAGCAGCAACAGCAAGTTTTGGCTTACATTGCAGACTCAGCCTCTAGCTCTTTTGCCTCCTCTTCCGAAACTGGTAAATGTAAAAGCAGCGCGTCGCTTGTGGATGTTCACGGTCAGGGACAAGTCGCTTCCTTGTCCTCCTCAGCAAAAACTACAACAAGAGAGAAGGATGCAGCAGGCGACACAACGGGTCACTCCATGGAGCTCTTTACACATACCGTCCCTGGCTTAGAAAGTGAAACATTTAACAGGCCATGCCCATTACAAGTAGATTCTGACATGGAGTGCACTGATGCACAGCCACAGCCAGAGTACTATGCTGCTCCTTTGACTCAGACCACCACATTGCCCTCTCAGGGTACAGATCCACAATCAGACCCTGATGAGACTATGTTGCCCCGCCACGAACGCTATACCACCGACCGACACAGTGACACAGACGAAGTTGCACACGAGCTCGAAGAGGAGGTAATAGATGACCCAGTTATTGACCCCGATTGGCAGCCATTGGGGGAACAGGGTGCAGGCGGCAGTAGTTCAGAAGCGGAGGTGGAGGAGGGGCCGCAGCAGGCATCAACATCGCAACAGGTTCCATCTGCCGGGCCCGTATCTGGCCCAAAACGCGTGTCAAAGCCAAAACCTGTTGGAGGACAGCGTGGCCATCCGGTTAAAGCTCAGTCTGCAATCCCTGAAAAGGGATCCGAGTCTAGGAAGAGTGCAGTCTGGCATTTTTTTAAACAACATCCAACTGATCAGCGCAAAGTCATCTGTCAAAAATGTTCAACTAGCTTAAGCAGAGGTCAGAATCTGAAAAGTCTAAATACTAGTTGCATGCATAGACACTTAACCACCATGCATTTTCAAGCCTGGACTAACTACCAAACGTCCCTTAAGGTTGTAGCACCCTCGGCCAATGAAGCTAGTCAGCAACGCAACATCCCTTCCGTCACTGTAAGGCCACCATTTTCCGCACCACCGGCAGTATCTGTGCAGGTTTCTTTGCCAGCCAAAAGCAGTCAGGGTCAGGGAATCACCAGTTTAGTAGGAGGAAATATTGCATCTAGGGCACCGGCGGAAACAATACCGTCTCCAACCGTCTCTCAGTCTGCCATGTACACCGGCACACCCGAAAGTTCCACGATCTCCTGCTCTCCAGTCCAGCTCACCCTACATGAGACTCTGGTTAGAAAAAGGAAGTACTTATCCTCGCATCCGCGTACACAGGGTTTTAACGCCCACATAGCTAGACTAATCTCGTTAGAGATGATGCCCTACCGTTTAGTTGAAAGCGAAGCTTTTAAAGCCCTGATGGAGTACGCTGAACCACGATACGAGCTACCTAGTCGACACTTTTTTTCCAGAAAAGCCATCCCAGCCCTGCACCAGCATGTTAAACAGCGCATCGTCCATGCACTTAGGCAATCTGTGAGTACAAAGGTGCACCTGACTACAGATGCATGGACCAGTAGGCATGGCCAGGGACGTTATGTGTCCATCACGGCACACTGGGTGAATGTGGTGGATGCAGGGTCCACAGGCGACATCAATTTAGGGACAGTTGTGCCTAGCCCACGGTCTAGGAAACAGTTGGCTGTAGGCGTTCGCACCCCCTCCTCCTCCTCCTCGTCCTCCTGCAGAAGCTACAGCTCTTCCACAGAACGCAGTCGGCCAACCACTCCATCGGCAGATGACACTGTTGCACACCAGTTGTCCCATTATGGGCCAGCTACTGCCAAGCGTCAGCAGGCTGTATTGGCTATGAAGTGTTTGGGCGACAACAGACACACCGCGGAAGTTCTGTCCGAGTTCTTGCAACAAGAAACGCAGTCGTGGCTGGGCACAGTAGATCTTGAGGCAGGCAAGGTAGTGAGTGATAACGGAAGGAATTTCATGGCTGCCATCTCCCTTTCCCAACTGAAACACATTCCTTGCCTGGCTCACACCTTAAACCTGGTGGTGCAGTGCTTATTGAAAACTTATCCTGGGTTCTCCGACCTGCTCCTCAAAGTGCGTGCACTTTGCTCACATATCCGACGTTCGCCTGTACACGCCAGCCGTATGCAGACCTATCAGCGGTCTTTGAACCTTCCCCAGCATCGCCTAATCATAGACGTTGCAACAAGGTGGAACTCAACACTGCACATGCTTCAGAGACTGTGCGAACAGAGGCGTGCTGTTATTTATTTGTGGGAGGATACACGGGCAGGCAGTAGGATGGCAGACATGGAGTTGTCAGGTGTGCAGTGGTCGAAGATACAAGACATGTGTCAAGTCCTTCAGTGTTTTGAGGAATGCACACGGCTGGTTAGTGCAGACAACGCCGTAATAAGCATGAGCATCCCCCTAATGCGTCTGCTGATGCAAAGTTTGACGCACATAAAGGAGCAGGCGTCTGCACCAGAGGAAGAGGGAAGCCTTGATGACAGTCAGCCATTGTCTGGTCAGGGCAGTGTACAGGACGAGGTAGCGGGCGAAGAGGAGGTGGAGGACGAGGAGGATGATGGGGATGAGTATATTTTTAATGCGGAAACTTTCACGGGGGCACAGGAAATTGGTTGCGTGTCACGGCCGGGTTCTGGTTTTTTGAGGGACACAAGTGACGTAGATTTGCCTGCAACTGCCCCTCAACCAATCACAACCGGAGATTTGACAACTGGAACTTTGGCCCACATGGCGGATTATGCCTTACGTATCCTAAAAAGGGACACACGCATTACGAAAATGATGAACGATGACGATTACTGGTTGGCCTGCCTCCTTGATCCACGCTATAAAGGCAAATTGCAAAATATTATGCCACATGAGAACTTGGAACTAATATTAGCAACCAAACAATCAACTCTTGTTGACCGTTTGCTTCAGGCATTCCCAGCACACAGCGCACGTGATCGTTCTCACACAAGCTCCAGGGGGCAGCAGACTAGGAGTGTTAGGGGTGCACACATCAGAAGTGGCGTTGGACAGAGGGGTTTTCTGACCAGGTTGTGGAGTGATTTTGCTATGACCGCAGACAGGACAGGTACTGCTGCATCAATTGAAAGTGACAGGAGACAACATTTGTCCAGTATGGTTACTAACTATTTTTCATCCCTTATCGATGTTCTCCCTCAACCGTCATTCCCATTTGATTACTGGGCCTCCAAATTAGACACCTGGCCAGAATTGGCAGAATATGCATTGCAGGAGCTTGCTTGCCCGGCAGCAAGTGTCCTATCAGAAAGAGTATTCAGTGCTGCAGGTTCAATATTAACCGAAAAAAGGACTCGTCTGGCTACCCAAAATGTTGACGATCTAACATTCATTAAAATGAACCACAACTGGATTTCGAAATCTTTTGCCCCACCTTGCCCGGCCGACACCTAGCTTTCCTATGAAAAGCTCTTGCCTGTGAATTACTTTTCTAATGTCTAATTTGCTGCAGCTGATTGTACAGCATACGACATGTTTACACCTCCCTAAATGGCAAAACTCCCCACACGGGGCCGTGGTATCGCGACTTGGCGCAAGCACCCGTGAGACTGCTGTTTGTCTGAAGAGGTGGGTGTGCTCGCTTTTGGTTGACGGCATTGCTACTGGGTCCCTCATAGTACAATGTAGTGTCTCTGGCGGTGGTGGTGCGCACCCAACGTCAGACACACCGTTGTAACATGAGGGGCCCTGGGGCGGTCCCGCCGGCCTCAAGAGAGTTCCCCCCTACCCCAGCTCAAAATGTGCTCTACCACGTGCAAAATTATGTCGCACAGCTCCACCAATCTTTAGTCTATTCGCTGACATCATTCAGTGTCTGGCACTGACAATACAAATTTGTAGACATCTATGATGCAACTTAAAGTAGTCTGTGTCTGTGTCCTATATTGGCACCATTAAATAGTTACTGCCAAATTACAATGTCAGAAACTCAGTAGATGAGCCCACCCCTGTACCTAAGTATGCCACCTTTTTTTTTTGTTTTGGTTGTTTTGCGAGACATTAACATCTATTTATATTTTGGGAGTACTGGGACAGACACTCCTTGCACTACTCCTCCACTCACCACCAAGCTGCCTGTGTATCCATGTAACCGCTGTAAAACTGCCATGAGCCTATTGTTTGTTATTTTAGGCCTTTGATAGCCTGTCTGCGGTCCCTACTTTAAATACTCCTCCACTGACCACCAAGCTGCCTGCCCGTGTATCCATGTAACCGCTGTGAAACTGCCATGAGCCTATTGTTTGTTATGTTAGGCCTTTGATAGCCTGTCTGCGGTCCCTACTTTAAATACTCCTCCACTGACCAGACCACTGCTGCCCGTGTACCCCTGGAACCAATTATAAAGTGCCTACAGCCAGCCCATTTTCTTATGTTAGGCCTTTGAAGCCTGTCTGCGGTCCCTACTTTAAATACTCCTCCACTGACCAGACCACTGCTGCCCGTGTACCCCTGGAACCAATTATAAAGTGCCTACAGCCAGCCCATTTTCTTATGTTAGGCCTTTGAAGCCTGTCTGCGGTCCCTACTTTAAATACTCCTCCACTCACCACCACCAAGCTGCCTGCCCGTGTATCCATGTAACCGCTGTGAAACTGCCATCATGAGCCTATTGTTTGTTATGTTAGGCCTTTGATAGCCTGTCTGCGGTCCCTACTTTAAATACTCCTCCACTGACCAGACCACTGCTGCCCGTGTACCCCTGGAACCAATTATAAAGTGCCTACAGCCAGCCCATTTTCTTATGTTAGGCCTTTGATAGCCTGTCTGCGGTCCCTACTTTAAATACTCCTCCACTCACCACCAAGCTGCCTGCCCGTGTATCCATGTAACCGCTGTGAAACTGCCATCATGAGCCTATTGTTTGTTATGTTAGGCCTTTGATAGCCTGTCTGCGGTCCCTACTTTAAATACTCCTCCACTGACCAGACCACTGCTGCCCGTGTACCCCTGGAACCAATTATAAAGTGCCTACAGCCAGCCCATTTTCTTATGTTAGGCCTTTGAAGCCTGTCTGCGGTCCCTACTTTAAATACTCCTCCACTCACCACCACCAAGCTGCCTGCCCGTGTATCCATGTAACCGCTGTGAAACTGCCATGAGCCTATTGTTTGTTATTTTAGGCCTTTGATAGCCTGTGTGCGGTCCCTACTTTAAATACTCCTCCACTCACCACCAAGCTGCCTGCCCGTGTATCCATGTAACCGCTGTGAAACTGCCATGAGCCTATTGTTTGTTATTTTAGGCCTTTGATAGCCTGTGTGCGGTCCCTACTTTAAATACTCCTCCACTCACCACCAAGCTGCCTGCCCGTGTATCCATGTAACCGCTGTGAAACTGCCATGAGCCTATTGTTTGTTATGTTAGGCCTTTGATAGCCTGTCTGCGGTCCCTACTTTAAATACTCCTCCACTGACCAGACCACTGCTGCCCGTGTACCCCTGGAACCAATTATAAAGTGCCTACAGCCAGCCCATTTTCTTATGTTAGGCCTTTGAAGCCTGTCTGCGGTCCCTACTTTAAATACTCCTCCACTGACCAGACCACTGCTGCCCGTGTACCCCTGGAACCAATTATAAAGTGCCTACAGCCAGCCCATTTTCTTATGTTAGGCCTTTGATAGCCTGTGTGCGGTCCCTACTTTAAATACTCCTCCACTCACCACCAAGCTGCCTGCCCGTGTATCCATGTAACCGCTGTGAAACTGCCATGAGCCTATTGTTTGTTATTTTAGGCCTTTGATAGCCTGTCTGCGGTCCCTACTTTAAATACTCCTCCACTCACCACCACCAAGCTGCCTGCCCGTGTATCCATGTAACCGCTGTGAAACTGCCATCATGAGCCTATTGTTTGTTATGTTAGGCCTTTGATAGCCTGTCTGCGGTCCCTACTTTAAATACTCCTCCACTGACCAGACCACTGCTGCCCGTGTACCCCTGGAACCAATTATAAAGTGCCTACAGCCAGCCCATTTTCTTATGTTAGGCCTTTGATAGCCTGTCTGCGGTCCCTACTTTAAATACTCCTCCACTCACCACCAAGCTGCCTGCCCGTGTATCCATGTAACCGCTGTGAAACTGCCATCATGAGCCTATTGTTTGTTATGTTAGGCCTTTGATAGCCTGTCTGCGGTCCCTACTTTAAATACTCCTCCACTGACCAGACCACTGCTGCCCGTGTACCCCTGGAACCAATTATAAAGTGCCTACAGCCAGCCCATTTTCTTATGTTAGGCCTTTGAAGCCTGTCTGCGGTCCCTACTTTAAATACTCCTCCACTCACCACCACCAAGCTGCCTGCCCGTGTATCCATGTAACCGCTGTGAAACTGCCATGAGCCTATTGTTTGTTATTTTAGGCCTTTGATAGCCTGTGTGCGGTCCCTACTTTAAATACTCCTCCACTCACCACCAAGCTGCCTGCCCGTGTATCCATGTAACCGCTGTGAAACTGCCATGAGCCTATTGTTTGTTATTTTAGGCCTTTGATAGCCTGTGTGCGGTCCCTACTTTAAATACTCCTCCACTCACCACCAAGCTGCCTGCCCGTGTATCCATGTAACCGCTGTGAAACTGCCATGAGCCTATTGTTTGTTATGTTAGGCCTTTGATAGCCTGTCTGCGGTCCCTACTTTAAATACTCCTCCACTGACCAGACCACTGCTGCCCGTGTACCCCTGGAACCAATTATAAAGTGCCTACAGCCAGCCCATTTTCTTATGTTAGGCCTTTGAAGCCTGTCTGCGGTCCCTACTTTAAATACTCCTCCACTGACCAGACCACTGCTGCCCGTGTACCCCTGGAACCAATTATAAAGTGCCTACAGCCAGCCCATTTTCTTATGTTAGGCCTTTGATAGCCTGTGTGCGGTCCCTACTTTAAATACTCCTCCACTCACCACCAAGCTGCCTGCCCGTGTATCCATGTAACCGCTGTGAAACTGCCATGAGCCTATTGTTTGTTATTTTAGGCCTTTGATAGCCTGTCTGCGGTCCCTACTTTAAATACTCCTCCACTCACCACCAAGCTGCCTGCCCGTGTATCCATGTAACCGCTGTGAAACTGCCATCATGAGCCTATTGTTTGTTATGTTAGGCCTTTGATAGCCTGTCTGCGGTCCCTACTTTAAATACTCCTCCACTGACCAGACCACTGCTGCCCGTGTACCCCTGGAACCAATTATAAAGTGCCTACAGCCAGCCCATTTTCTTATGTTAGGCCTTTGATAGCCTGTCTGCGGTCCCTACTTTAAATACTCCTCCACTCACCACCAAGCTGCCTGCCCGTGTATCCATGTAACCGCTGTGAAACTGCCATCATGAGCCTATTGTTTGTTATGTTAGGCCTTTGATAGCCTGTCTGCGGTCCCTACTTTAAATACTCCTCCACTGACCAGACCACTGCTGCCCGTGTACCCCTGGAACCAATTATAAAGTGCCTACAGCCAGCCCATTTTCTTATGTTAGGCCTTTGAAGCCTGTCTGCGGTCCCTACTTTAAATACTCCTCCACTCACCACCACCAAGCTGCCTGCCCGTGTATCCATGTAACCGCTGTGAAACTGCCATGAGCCTATTGTTTGTTATTTTAGGCCTTTGATAGCCTGTGTGCGGTCCCTACTTTAAATACTCCTCCACTCACCACCAAGCTGCCTGCCCGTGTATCCATGTAACCGCTGTGAAACTGCCATGAGCCTATTGTTTGTTATTTTAGGCCTTTGATAGCCTGTGTGCGGTCCCTACTTTAAATACTCCTCCACTCACCACCAAGCTGCCTGCCCGTGTATCCATGTAACCGCTGTGAAACTGCCATGAGCCTATTGTTTGTTATGTTAGGCCTTTGATAGCCTGTCTGCGGTCCCTACTTTAAATACTCCTCCACTGACCACCAAGCTGCCTGCCCGTCTATCCATGTAACCGCTGTAAAACTGCAATGAGCCTATTGTTTGTTATTTTAGGCCTTTGATAGCCTGTCTGCGGCCCCTACTTGCAATACTCCTCCACTGACCACAATGCTGCCTGGAGTGCCTGCCTGTGTATCCATGTAACCGATGTAAAACTGCCATGACTGCCTACTGTTTGTTATTTTAGGCCTTTGATAGCCTGTCTGCAGCCCCTACTTGCAATACTCCTCCACTGACCACACCAATGCTGCCCGTGTACCCCTGGAACCTATTTAAAAGTTCATAGAGCCTAGTTATATATTTTATTTACTATTAATAAGGCCATGATGGACTACGCTGTACCACGCTACAAGCTAACCAGTCGACACTTCTTTTGCGAGAAAAGCCATCCCAACCCTCCACCAGCATGTAGAAGACCGCATTGTCCATGCACTCTGGCAATCTGTGAGTACAAAGGTGCACCTGACAACAGACGCATGGACCTGTAGGCATGGCCACGGAAGATTACGTGTCCATTACGGCGCAATGGGTTAATGTGGTGGATGCATGGTCCACAGGGGACAGCCTACTAAGTCTGTCTGCAGTCCCTAATTCAAATTGTGCTCCACTGTCTAAATCGGAACTTCCACCTTCTGGCTTTCGGCCTATAGTATCAGAAATTAAACTGCATTTGGCCTTCAACTTTGGTTAGGGCCTACTAACGGCTTCTGCCCCTCCCTGGTGTTGCCCTCAACTAAATAAAGCTGAGCTTCAACCTTCTGCTCCAAATTACCATTTTGAAAAATGCAATAGGCTTTTCAGGCCTACTAAAGGAGTCTGTCTGTGTGCCCCTCCCTGGTGTTGTCCTCAACTAAATAAAGCTGAGCTTCAACCTTCCGGCTCTCATTATGTGGTTTTAAAAAAAAAAAAGGTGGTTAGGGCCTACTAACGGCTTCTGCCCCTCCCTGGTGTTGTCCTCAACTAAATAAAGCTGAGCTTCAACCTTCCGGCTCTCATTATGTGGTTTTAAAAAAAAAAAAGGTGGTTAGGGCCTACTAACGGCTTCTGCCCCTCCCTGGTGTTGTCCTCAACTAAATAAAGCTGAGCTTCAACCTTCCGGCTCTCATTATGTGGTTTTAAAAAAAAAAAAGGTGGTTAGGGCCTACTAACGGCTTCTGCCCCTCCCTGGTGTTGTCCTCAACTAAATAAAGCTGAGCTTCAACCTTCTGCTCCAAATTACCATTTTAAAAAATGCAATAGGCTTTTCCGGCCTACTAAAGGTGTCTGCCCCTCCCTGGTGTTGTCCTCAACTGAACAAAGCTGAGCTTCCACATTCTGGCTTTCGCCCTATACTATCAGATATTAAACTGCATTTGGCCTACTAGTGTGGTTAGGCCCTTGAAACAGTGTCTGCTGCTCTTGGGTTTGCTACTCCACTGAACAAAGCAATGCCGCCTGTTTAGTCCTGTTACCAATTTTGAACTGCATGTAGCCTACTTTATTCTTTGGCCCTATATCTGTTTCCTCCTCATCCTGCCCATTGCCCAGCCACTGCTAAATGAGTCTGCTGGTACATTGACCGAGACCACTACATTCCCCTTGTACTCTACACAGCCAGAATCTGTCCCTGCTGAAAGTAAGGTTCCCCTTCCCGCATGTTATACCACCTTACACAGGGACAAAGAGGAAGGTGCAGATGAAAGTGCAGGTTCCTTCATCAGGTGGGGGGGCATACTCGTTGGCGACGTCACTGGCACAGGGCCCCTCAGAGTACGCAAAAGTGTCGCTGCTGGTGGGAGGCGCCCCCGCCATGCAAACACACCGCCGTACTTTGAGGGGCCCTGTGCCAGTGGCAATGCGAACGAGTGGGCCCCCCCCCTGCTTGCTCAGGATCACAGCACTTGCAACTTTTAAATAATTACCTTTCCCTGCAACACCGCCGTGACGTAGTCCGCATTTCCTGGGCCCACGAAAAACTTGAGCCGGCCCTACTCCCCCCACAACTTTTGCCAAATGACCCCCAATTCCCTATGCCCAACTATTATTATAAAGTTAATTAAGATTGACAAGCTTCAGAAACAAGAATGGATGTTTTTGGCATTAAAATGGGCACTGTAGGTGTTTTCCTGGCCTCCACTCACTGCCGACTATGCTTCCCCATTGACTTGCATTGGGTTTCGTGTTTCGGTCGATCCCCGACTTTTAGCGATAATCGGCCGACTGCACTCGACTCGACTCTGGACAAAATCGGGTTTCCCAAAACCCTACTCGATCTTAAAAAAATGAAAGTCGCTCAACCCTAGTGGATACTAATCACTACAGAGCTGTGCTGTTCAGCTCCTTATACCTTTTACATCCATCAAGCGCTAGAAGTGACAACCACTGATTACTGGCAGTGATGGATGACGGAAGCACATTGATCTTAAATGGATGATCTATCATGAGGATAGTAAAAAAAAAGTAGACAACTCCTTTAAGTTTTAAGTAGAAAAACTGAAATAAATTAATTAAACATTAAAATATCAGTACCAGGTCTTAACTGGAGCAGTGTGTGATATCCACAAAATTCTTCTGGGAAGGTGAAAGGCCAACAGAAAAAGACCATGAGACCGCCTTCACTCACCTAAAGGAGCCCACTAAACAAAAACCCACATGGTCTATCCTTACTGCTCTCACAGATTCCTACAATGTGTGCTGATGTATTTCTGCAGGTATTATCAGTTCACTTTGGAACCAATAAGGAAAAAAATAACATATCACAAATGGACAAACATATTAAAAAAAAAATTAAAAATTCCAGTTTACAGTATACCATTGGGAGGTCACACAGAAGTATGGGATAGCAGTATGGGAGGTCAAAGAAAAACATAGCCATCGGGACCGAACTGCACAGGAGACTACTCAGACAGACGGGTGCCCAGCGGCTTCCCTGTACATGCAGGGAAAGACCTGTCAATCCAGAGGATTGGGAGGGAAGAAGCCAACAAGGGCTCACCTGTCCGACAACTCTCCCGTGCAGCTCAGTTACCGGTGGCTTTTAAAGTATGTTCTTCTCAGCCAGTGCCTGATACATGGTGTCTGTGATTTGGACAGGATGTATCAGCTGTCAGATTCCCTTTAAACCATTCAGGGTACGTTCCCACATTCAGAATTTGCTGTGGTTTTGATGCTGCTTATTTATGAAGCGTCAAAAACACAGCGTCCAGATGTTACAGCATAGTGGATGGGATTTCTTGAAATCCCATGTCCACTGTGCATCTATGTGCATCTTCGGATCACCTGCGGGAGATGGACATGTATTGCATCTTTCAGATCCGCAGAATGAAATCTCCAATGTATTGGATGCGGTAAATCCAAAAGCTTCAGTTAACACATGCGGATTCACCTGCGTGAATAGAATGCAGCAAAAATACGCTGCATCCAAAGTGCTGCTAGTTCCTGATCATGGGCACCCAACCTTACTGCTCCTTCATGCTTGTAATGCGTGGCCAGTTATGTGTGTGCCAAGCTTTGCCACCCATTCTTAGCATTAATGATATCATATCACCAATATTCATATCTATATTTATAGTCGTCAAATTTCAATGTAAATTTTAAGTTAGTCACTTTTTGATCTGACAGTCATCCTCCCTCAGCGCACTGAAAATTCATTCTAGTCAACCTTGCCTGCAGCATACATCAGTGTGTAGATGGCAGGCGCCCTCATTATATCAAAAGCAGGCACTGCCACATTAGAAAGTGTAACAAGGTGAGCGATGCCTCACATCTCTGTATGCCAATAAGTATATAGAAATAGTAACTAGACTCCGTGAAATATGTATTCATTTTACCTTGAGATGGTTCTGCCATATCCACATCTGCATTAGTGTGTAATTGGCCTTCAGGTTGTCCTAGGAGCAAAAGTAATACATATTATACCAAGATCTTACATTTCAAAGCCCTTCATGATAGAAACGCTAATAAACTAGGATATGTAATCAGCAATTGTAGAGACATCTCCTATTCGCAGACCTGGCAAGGCTATAAGCATTGTTGGAATATATTGTTCAAATCTTTTAAAGAGTCCCCTCTTCCCCTGATCATTTGCAACTGATGGGGTAACCTTGGCAGTAGGTGTTCAACTCAAAGCGGTTTTCCACTTTCCTAAAAGTGGTGCCCAAATGATTACATTGCTGTAAAACAACAAACACAGACCGTACTCGCCTTTCCTGAATCCAGCATCGGCTCTCCTCCGATCTCTGTGTTTGGCTGCAGCGGTGACGTCATACACCTTCGCTCACCACTGCAGCCAATCACTGAGCTTGGTGGCTGTTGAAGTCACATCATCATTTCTGCAGCAAAACCACAGAGACCAGAGTGGCGCTGGACCTGAGAAGGGTTATTACTATCAATGACTGTTGTTTTCCAACTATGCAGTCATTTAGAAACCACTTTTGTGAAAGTGGATAACCCCTTCAAGTGTTGTGTTACTAATTTTGTAAAGTGGTTGTCCTAGATCCAAGGGGTAATGAGCCTTGTCACATGACAGTATAAAAGCCAATCCAGAATCTCAATTTGCAGACAGTGTTTTGGGGTGCTGCCCCTCATCAGTGCAAAGTGTGAGATCTTGTTTGGCTGGGTGAGAGATGTCTGACCAGGATCCAAGGGGTAACATTTTTCACCTAGCCAAACCAGATCTCACACGTTTCACTGACGAGGGGCAGCACCATGAAACACTGTCTGCAACTGGTATTCTGGTTTGGCTTTTATCCTAAGTCATGTGACAAGGCTCGTTAAAGGGTCGACATTGACTTTTAGGATTGCTGCTTCCTATAGGTGGCACTAGAGTTCTAGTCCTCTTCCTCTCTAAAGAGACAATTAGCATAGAGGCTGAAAAACTTCAAGCTGCTTCTTCAATTGGACTGTGTTATTCTTTTGAGGATTTCCCTCTTTTTTATTATTACTGCTTGTCTCATTGTAGCTAAATAAATATAGAAAAAAATTTGTTGCCCCCAGAAAACCATTTTAAAACATGCCACTAAAGAGGCTTTCTGAACCAGTGAGCATCAGATCACCCGTGATTTCCGCTGCTGAGGTCGTGTCACACTGTATTACAAGTGTGATATGGGTTTCCCATATGTTGAGCAGACAGGGGGTAGAATGTACCTGAGCACTGCAGTTATGGATAAAGGTACCAGATCTCACTTCAGTGAATACCAAAGGGAGGGCACTTTTTACATTCCATTAAATTGAAAATCCCTCTCAAACTCCAGTCTTTGCAGATTACATATACAAATTAGCACATTATTTTTATATTGTCCATTTGCGTCCCAAATTGTATTTCCTAAGTATTTTCATTTTAATTTTTACCCTGAGTGATCTACAAAAATGTTACGAATCTGGCAAAGTTCCTGCACCTGACAGCTCTCTGTGTTAGGGCTTGTTCAGATGCCTGTATGTTTGGCCAGCTTGTTGTCCATCTACTCAATGGACAACACACCAAGCCAATAATCCAATAATATCAAATGATTGTACACAACCTCCCCCCAAATACAACATGCACTGGGTCAATTTACAACCAGACTAGTTCGTGTCAAAACAGGCGGCTCCTACACTGTGGCAGGAGCAATTTTCAGCAGACTGCCCAAAGCCCATGCTGAGAGCACATGTAAAGGACATTGCAGGATAGAAATTGTAATGAAAACCTCATCACTTTGGATATACACAGTGCTCACATCCAGCCTTTATTACTGGGAGAGACACTCCTGCGAGAAAAATCTAAAATTTGGACCAGGATACAAATTCCATATCAGGGGTCTGAAAGTGAAAGAGTTCCAGATTGCAGATGAGTTCTCTGCAGTTTTATTAGCAAATTGGAACAACTAACAAATGTGAAAACCTTTTTTTTTCTATGTCAAAAGTGTCCAGAGCCATTAAGGTTTTATCAGACACTTTATTCCCTGTGGGACCAAGCTTTCATCAGCAGGTAGTTGCCAACTACATGCCTGTTCTGCCCTATGACCATCTCTCCCAGCTTAGAGCGGTCACAGTCCTGGTGGCGACTCTCCTGCTTCCTGTGACGTCACCTCAACAGAGCAGTTCCTTCTCTTTGGCTCTGCTTTTTCAATGAGGCATCACTGGCAGCGTCATGTTGATTGACAGGTGACTCCCCACAGTTAGACAGCTACTACATGCCGATAAGTGCTTATCCACATAGGATAAAAAGTTCCTTATAACCCTGTAATAAAATAGCACAAAACCACAACAGAATTTGAGTTTGTTTTGTGCCTCTGGTATCCATCAATGTATGGCAGATCCAGACCATTAAACCTGAAGCTACAAAATGAGCATAAAGCGCAGCTTTAATATTCATAAAAAAAGAGCTAAAAAATAAAAATAAAACAGTATAAAAGCCATAACCTTTAATCCATTACATTCGATAAATAAAATCAAATAAAACCATCCTATACAGTTTAAAAATGACTGATAACAATCCATTGACGCGGCTGAAAGCATTTTGTGGGCTGATTTCACAGAATATTGAAAGTTAAATTTTTAGACTTATGCATCCAATCGTATTGTCATAAAATCTGCTGTGGAAACATTAAAATAAAAATCCATTGCTCCAGAGAATATTCTAAAATTGACACATAAATAATAAATACGACAGTCCTTAAACGAAAACGTCGAATGTCTGGTGCTAAGCAAAAATAATACTTTGTTTAAGGAAGTACACAAAAGTAATTTGCAACGGCTGTCAACCATATTACGCTATATCAATAAAGGAGATAAAATGATTTATTAAAAATCACAAAAACTGCTCCCTGCCATGCCCTACCTCCATGTAAAGAGCTCCATTATGCCGCTGATGCAGTAGAGCACCGCCACGAGTGTAGTCTGCCTTTTTATTTGGGGATGAATATTTAATGAAGGGTTGGCTTTTAATAGATATCTAATTCATGAGCAATCAGAATAGATGTCACTAAAAGCACCACGTCTTCTGGATATCCAAACAACAGCAAAAGCGGCCATAGATTTTGTTATGTTTAAACCAGATCTGACCCTCTCATCACTAATTTACGAGACCCAACTGGATTGATTGAGGGTTGTGGCGTTTACTTCATTGGCTTTGTGTAGTTTCCAGCTCTACTTAACATCTTTATAGAGATTGACTGAGTAGTTACTACGTTATTCAGAATATAGAGCGCCAACACAATCATATCAATTAGCTTTGTGACTGCAGGCAAATGAAGCTCAACAGAAGGCTGACCGGCTTTATGGCGGATCGGCTCAGTGTATTTAAAGCTCAGTAACAGTTTTAGCTTCATGTTCAGTGATCAAATACCTGGTAGGCATCTAAATAACGGGCTCGGAGAAATACTTTTCTGTCTGCAGACGAGTGTGATGTCTCATAACGCAGAATAGAGAAATTACAAACAGAATTCTTTATTCTTCACTTGGCATCACTTGTGGCGCTTTCTAGTCCCCGTCTCTCAATGTAAAATACGTCACATGACCCCCACCTACCATGCGCCATGTATTATAATACATGTGTCTAAGGGGCCACTGGGGCGCCAAATAATAGCTACACCCCTTAGGGCCATAATGTATATAGTCTTCCTTTCAATTAAAGGAGTACACATGCCATTTTGTCAGATTAATGGAATTTACCAAAATTGGGACAGGAGATGTCGAGCCAGTGATGAACTCACTGCGGCTGTTGGCTCCTACTGCAAAATAGGAGTCAAGAGACACCAGTTCTCCAAAAACATTGGGGTTCCACAGAATTAGGTCTATTGCCAGAATATGCATTATGTCATTAGAAACAAGAATAAGAAGAAAATAATAAAACTAATTAATAGAAAACATTTGAAAAATCCTATAAGAAGATCTTTCACCAGTTTACCAATTTGCAAACTGTATACATTACTACATAGAACTCTTAGACCTGATGAAGCCATTTTGCTTTTTGAAACTTTAATCCAATTTCCACCCATCTTGTCTGATTGAAGTCTCCTCAGTGCCCCTCCTCGCTGCTGCTGACATCTCACACTGCTCAGTACAAGCTGTGGCTGTTAGTTAAACTGAGTCATGGATACTAAAAACATTTGAATGTCATGAGTAGAGATGAGCAAACCTTTCACGGTTCGGATCGGCGAACATCCTGATGTTCAATGAACATGTTCGGCGAACGGTTCAATGAACATACCCGAACCTCATTGACTTTAACGAGAGGCAAAAACCAAACACCTTCAGGGGGGCAAAAAGCTGCCAAAATAGCTAAAATACAAGGGAACCCCACATCACTTTTTTAAAATTTATATATAGTGCAAGTGGCGGCTGATTAATACTCCCATCAGCCGCTGCCTGCTTTCGCTGTTAACAGTTGAATACAGCTCTGAACATTGTCCTCTTCTAGCACTGATTGCAGTACGAGCAGTGGGCAATGATGTGAGCTGTCTTCACTTCAGCACCCAGTGCAGGGTAACAGAGCGAATAATACTGCTGATTCCCGGGTGCCAGTATGTGTCACAATAATAACACAGGGAAGTCATCCGTGTGTCATGAGTGTGCACGTGGGTGGGGCATTTTGCATTTTTTAGTACATGCAGTTTTAAGATATTTAAATACTTTTTTCTTGTTTGGATATTTAAAAAATGTTTTACCCTTTTTTGGGGTCCAGGGAGCCTAAATTTATGTCATTTTTATATTCTTTATTTTTTTTTGCTGTGGAAAAAGTAAAGATAGAAAAAAAATATTTGTTGTTTTTTTTTTTATTTATTACATCTTTTTATTACCAAAGAAGGACCATTAAAATACATTTGAAATTGTGTACACCTTTCCATAACAATTCTTCTTATATTGATAATATGGATACATGGCACAATCAGGGAGCATAAGTAGGGTACCAACCTGTATTCCAACATAGAAACAACTTGGCACTCCAAATACTAATGATGAAAAAGTTTGAATTGCAGCAATGCAAAATGCTGTAATACATATATGACATTTCAGTATTACAGCACAGACCTTTATCAGACGTACGAATTTCATGTGAATGAAAAAAACAAAACAAAAACAAAATACAAAAAGAAGAGATGCTGGACTATCAGCAGCTTTTTATTCTTTTATTTCTTTTTCCTTTTTTAGTTTATGGTATTTAGTTTTTCATTCATTTCACACATTGTGCTCCGCATAAGACCATTAGGGAAGCAGAGGGGGAGGATTACATTTAAACAATTTTGTATATTTTTTCCTATTACTGGAGCTATGATTAGTTCTAAGGCAAATTCAGCTTCTCCTCCTAGCGATTATGTGATGGGTGGATCCAGAGGCGGAAAAGCTGTTTGCGCTTTCTAATCTGATTGCACAGTGCTACTTCAGCACTGTGTGTACAGCTATCAGGAAGGCAGAGAGGGTTAGAAACCCTCTCTGTCTTCTCTATGGGGAGATTGGCTGTGTCTCAGGCACCCAGATTTCATGTAATATACAATATTGTCTACACTTTCAAGTTGTTGTTTTTTTTAAAGTTAACTTCTCTTGGTTTTATTTTTTTCTTTATTTAGCATCATGGCTGTGAGTTTTCAAAATGTTGTCAACTGTACTCCAGGATCCTGGTGCAGTACAAATACTATTTTTTTTTTTAAAGAATAAAAAAATTGTCAGAATTGTATGAGCTTTTACTAGAAAAAAAAAAGAGGGAAAAAAGATCTTTCAATTCTTGATAATTCATTAAACATTGTGCACCTATTTTGTTGAATTAGGCACAAAATCTGCCAGAACAAAAATGATGACTGAGGCGCTAAAACTTTTCTTATTTCAAGGATTTTCCTTCTGTGAAAATTTTACTGTAAATTTTGAAAAAGCCATGAACATTCGAAAGGTGCAATGAGCTCTTTTCTAGCTTTACTCTGGCATCTTAAGTGTTGAGTTCTCTAAGATTTCATACCTTATATATGTATTATATTCCAGTTCCCCTGAAATAAAGGCATTTTGTGCTCACCAGTCACTAGAAGATGATTCTCAAAAGTTGTGTAATGGAAAGTAGTAGCAAATAGTGAGGATGTCCTAAATATATGACTTTCTCACTGCAGAGAAAATGAAAGATGTCAATTTTTCTTTCCATAATTTTTAGAAATGTCTTCTATGTATTCTAATGTAGCAAATGTTTTACTTCTGACACACAAGCTGTACAATGCACGCCATCAGGTAAGAGACACATTATACAGGGTTGAGGTGGTTTTCCCACTACGATCCTTAACCTAATGGCAGGTCGTATACCATTGTGGTAGAAAAATCCCTTTCTCATTCAGACTTGTGTAATTAGACGTCTGTATGCTTACTGTATATTCATCCCTTCAAATAAAATATAAATTCCAGATTATCAGATGATTTTTTAAAATAATTAAATAATTTTTATCTCACAGCAAATTATTGGCATGTCCAGAACACAAGGTAACAGATTAAAGAGGTTGTCCACTTAAAGAATGTTTCTAATATAAATACCGTATATACAGTGGGGGAAATAAGTATTTGATCCCTTGCTGATTTTGTAAGTTTGCCCACTGACAAAGACATGAACAGTCTTTAATTTAAGGGCAGGTTAATTTTAACATTGAGATATAGAATATGAAAAATAAAATCCAGAAAATCATATTGTATAAATTATATACATTTATTTGCATTTTGCAGTGAGAAATAAGTATTTGATCCCTCTGGAAAACAAGACTTAATATTTGGTGGTAAAACTCTTGTTGGCAAGCACGGCAGTGATATGTGATATGATAGTTGATGATGAGGTTTGCCCACATGTCAGGAGGAATTTTGTTCCACTCCTCTTTGCAGCTCATCTCTAAATCATTAAAATTTTGGTAGGCTGTTGCTTGGCAACTTGGAGCTTCACCTCCCTCCATAAGTTTTCTATGGGATTAAGGTATGGACACTGGCTAGGCCACTCCATGACCTAATGTGCTTCTTTTTGAGCCACTCATTTGCTGCCTTGGCTGTACAGTATGTTTTGGGTCATTGTCTTGCGGGAAGACCCAGCCACGACCCATTTTTAAAGTCCCAGTGGAGATAAGGAGGTTCTCACTCAGGATTTTATGGTACATGGCTCCATCCATTCTCCCATCGATGCGATGAAGTAGTCCTGTGCCCTTAGCAGAGAAACACCCGCAAAACATAATGTTTCCACCTCCACGTTTGAAAGTGGGGATGGTGTTTTTTGGGTCATAGTCAGCATTTCTCTTCCCCCAGACACGGCGAGTTGAGTTAATGCCAAAGTCCTCAATTTTTGTCTCATCTAAGCACAGCACCTTCTCCCAATCACTCACAGAATCATCCAGGTGTTCATTGACAAACTTCAGATGGCCTGCACGTGTGCCTTCTTGAGCAGGGGGACCTTGTGGGTACTGCAGGATTTTAAACCTTTTCGGTGTAATGTGTTAGCAATGGTTTTCTTAGTGACTGTGGTCCAAGCTGCCTTGAGATCATGACTATTTTCCCCGTGTAGTTTTAGGATGATCTCTCACCTTCCTTATTATCAAGGATACCTCATGGGGTGAGATGTTGCATGGTGCCCCAGTTCAATGCCGATAGACAGTCATTTTGTATTTCTTCCATTTTCTTACTATTGCACCAACAGTTGTCTCCTTCTCACCCAGTATCTTACTTATGGTTTTGTAGCCCATTCCAGCTTTGTGCAGGTCTATGATCTTGTCCCTGACATCCTTATAAAGCTCTTTGGTCTTGCCCATGTTGTACAGGTTAGAGTCTGACTGATTAATTGAGTATGTGGACAAGAGTCTTTTATAAAGGCGACTATGTAAGATAGCTGTCTTTAATGCAGGTAACGACTTGATTAGGAACGTCTAACTGGTCTGTAGGAGCAAGAGCTCTTAATGGTTAGTAGGGGATCAAATACTTACTTCTCACTGCAAAATGCAAATTAATTTATACAATGTGATTTTCTGGATTTTATTTTTGATATTCTATCTCTCAATGTTAACATTATCCTACCCTTAAAATTATAGACTGTTCATGTCTTTGTCAGTGGGCAAACTTACAAAATCAGCAAGGGATGAAATACTTATTTCCCTCCACTGTATGCTATATAAAAAATATATATATATCCATAAAAGGGGTATTCAGCAATCAGGGGGATAACATCCTGATTACTGGGTGTCTGACTGCTGGGAACCCTCCAATCCTGAGAACCAAGGGCTCTGCAGAGCGCCATGTCAATAGAGTTGTGGTTGATCATGCGAGCTTCCGTTTCATCAATTTTTTCGTGAGTGCCAAAGGCCAGCCATGCGCAATGCTTGATTACAGTATCTCTGGCAGTCCAAGTAAGAGTGATTGGAGTGGCAGTGCACATGATGGACAATTTTTTCTTGGGATTTGTGGGATCCTAGCTGCAGTTAATTAGTGGCTGATGATCGTCTGCAGTGATCATGTGATATTATTCAGGTGAGGTTCATGGGGGACTTGATTCAGGGGTATATATAGACTTTTTACATTTATACAGTACAACATCCTTGAGCCATTACCAGAAAAGCTCTAAGACAGCCCCCTTCTCAGTCCAGCCTCCTTAAAAGAATTTCTCAACTGCGTTGAGTGGACATGGAGCTGCACCTGGACTGAGGCTAATATCTGGAGATTGGGGTACCTTTAAAGAAAACCTGTCATCTCCTCAAAAGCTATTAGCCTACAGATTAATCTGCAGATTATTAGCGTACTGAAACCGTGCAGCATCAGCACTGAAAGCCTCATTGCCTGGAGGAAACTAACTGTATTCCTCCCAGCAGCCTCCGGATTTCAGTCATAGAGGCATGGCCGGCACAGCCTCAGTCACCACTCAGTATGTAATGAGCGGTGGGTGTAAATACACCCCGGCACTGACTGACAGCCGGTTCTATACTGTGCACTGGTGATGCCCCGGCTGTCAGTCAGTGTAGGGGCATGGTTACACCCACTGCTCATTATCTACTGAACGGTGACTGAAGAGGCCTCTATGACTGAAAACAGGAGGCTTTTGGAAGGAATAAGTTAATTTCCTCATAGTAGGAGGGCTCTCAGTGCGGCAGCTGCACAGTTGTGGAATTATATTCACCTGCATACTAACCCCATATCTACAAGTTAATAGCATTAATTTCACATGACAGAGTCTCTTTATTAATAAAATTATAATAGTATGTTGAAAATGTATATTTTAGCACAGATAAACATTTATTCTTACATGGACAACCCCTTTTAATAAATTTGACTGTATGATCATAATTATATTTCTATATAGGTACTTTTTTACAATATTTTGTACCTCGAACGTGAGTCTCTATTAGATTCCTATTACACAAGAACACAGTTATTATCGCACTGGTGCTGTACATAAAGAACTTTCAGCTGTGGGCTGGAGTCTCTGAATTTACACCAGTGTCTTTGTGACATTGTAATACACACGATTCCTCTTAGAAATATCAATCAGGGGAAAACAAGTCATGGAAAGTTTTATGTGTACTCACATTTGACATGAAACTTTAAGAAGATAAAAGTCAAAAAGTGCTGATAAGGAATATTTAGAAAACAAACACAGGAGTGCGGTAAAAGCTGCTCTAAGCATCCTGTCATATATACTAAATCTCTCATCTACTATACATCAAGAGCACAGAAATAAAATTCTTCATCATGCAAGGTAACAATAAGCCTGTCATAGCCTGTGAAGGCAGATAAGATAATTCATGGGGATTCTGGAGCAGTAATATCTAAGGTTGAGGATGAATGTCAAAAAGTTGTACTGTAGGTTCTCTTCATGTCGTTCAATAAAGGTAAAAATGATTTTATGCAATATTAACAGTCTTTGTGAAAAATTAACTACAATAATGATGATGATCATGATGAATAATATTCTTACTAAACATATATTTTACAGTCTACGGCATTTCTAGTCATTTCTTCTCCAACAATGAATCTGTGCAGTTCAATACTTCAGCACCATGTGATACTCTTTGCACAATGTATTATTTATATACATTCAGAATTATACAAAATAATAAAAGGAAAAAAATTCTCCAATACTGTATTTGTCATAGAGAAAAATTACAATTCATAAGACATCTCAGGAGGGGGAACATATCACCCTCACACTGAACATATGGGAATAATTATAGATAGGGAAGAGATAAATCTAATTATAACTAGGAAGGTGAGAGAAAGAGCTGACACTTTAATCTCCATTGAAGTAGGGGCCTCCTGCAGTGAATAGAGAATTACAGCAGAGAGATTTCCTGGAAAAAAAAATCTGACATTCGTTTATGTAGAAGCAGGGGAGTATGGTTCCAAACCTAAGAGCTTCCTCTGATCGAAGAATCTTTCTGAGACAGTGATCAGTGATGGATATTGGGATCTACATCCATCCGATATTTATGGGTGTAATATTTTTGGCGTCATAGCAATGGGACGAATATAAAGCATTCACGCGCATCACTGTAAGGCCATTCTAGGCTCTTCTGAAAGAACCAGCAAATCCCACAATCAGCCCCCATGTGAGCTCACCAAGGAGAGGTTGGTGGGCATAACTTTGATCTAATAAAAAGCAGAAATTGTGGTTGGTCATTTGTCAGTCATGGAAGGTACCAGGGCCGGACTGGCCATCGGGCAGTTCTGGCAAATGCCAGAAGGGCCGGTGGCAGTAGTGGGCCGCTCGAGTGTGCCGCTGTCGGCACACTCTCCCCGCTGTCGGCGCACTCCCGGCCCCGCATTCAACTATACCGGCGTCATAGACGCCGGTACAGTTGAATGCAATGATGGAGGAGAGAGCGTCTGCTGACGCTTCCTCTCCCATCATTCCCCGCTCTGCCTGCCGCTGACACTGCAGGTGCGCGATGACGTCATATCATCGCGCACCTGCTTTGTGACCGGGCGGGCAGACTGCGACTGCCGAGACCAGAGCCAGAGCAGCGCGGGGCAGGAGGAAAGGTGAGTAGAGTGTTTTTTTTTTTTATCAATGAGTGATGACTGGATTGTGGAGCTATTGGGGGGGGGGGGGCTGTGCTGCATTCCATTCTATGGGCCTCTGCTGCATTATATTCTATGGGGCTGTGCTGCATTCCATTCTATGGGCCTGTGCTGCATTATATTCTATTGGCCTGTGCTGCATTATATTCTATGGGGCTGTGCTGCATTCCATTCTATGGGCCTGTGCTGCATTATATTCTATGGGACTGTGCTGCATTATATTCTATGGGGCTGTGCTGCATTATATTCTATGGGGCTCTGCTGCATTCCATTCTATGGGCCTGTGCTGCATTATATTCTATGGGCCTGTGCTGCATTGTATTCTATGGGCCTGTGCTGCATTGTATTCTATGGGCCTGTGCTGCATTCCATTCTATGGGCCTGTGCTGCATTCCATTCTATGGGCCTGTGCTGCATTATATTCTATGGGGCTGTGCTGCATTCCATTCTATGGGGCTGTGCTGCATTATATTCTATGGGGCTGTGCTGCATTCCATTCTATGGGCCTGTGCTGCATTATATTCTATGGGCCTGTGCTGCATTATATTCTATGGGGCTGTGCTGCATTATATTCTATGGGGCTGTGCTGCATTCCATTCTATGGGCCTGTGCTGCATTATATTCTATGGGGCTGTGCTGCATTCCATTCTATGGGCCTGTGCTGCACTATATTGTATGGGGGCTGTGCTGCATTATATTGTATGGTGGCTGGCTGCATTACATTCTATGGTGGCTGGCTGCATTACATTCTATGGGGGCTGTGCTGCATTACATTCTATGGGGGCTGTGCTGCATTACATTCTATGGGGGCTGGCTGTATTACATTCTATGGGGGCTGGCTGTATTACATTCTATGGGGCTGTGCTGCATTACATTCTATGGGGGTTGTGCTGTATTACATTCTATGGGGCTGTGCTGCATTACATTCTGTGGGAGCTGTGCTGCATTACATTCTATGGGGGCTGTGCAGCATTACATTCTATGGGGCTGTGCTGTATTATAGTCTATGGGGGCTGGCTGTATTACATTCTATGGGGGCTGTGCTGTATTACATTCTATGGGGGCTGAGCTGTAATGCTGGATACAGCTGTAATTATATGTTATATAGTCGTGTTACACTCCCCTCACTTCCTGTAACCTACAAGTGTACAAAGATATTATACAGTCGCCAAGTGACAAGTGGGCCTGTGTGACTTCAAATGCCAGGGCTGAATTTTAGTCCCAGTCCGGCCCTGGTTCAAGGTACTAATTGCTGTAGTTTTGTCCATTTTCATCAGGACTACCTCCCTCCATTAAGCTCTGAGCCATTTCCGTGACATCAGTTTTAGTAATTTTCTTTTGTTATCCCTTTTATGCTCTGTAATTGTATATACCATACTGTTTTGTTCCCATTTTATATCACATTTTTACATATATTTTTTTTTATAAACACTGCTTAGTTTTCTGGGTTAAATATATAAAATGTAATAGCTCTGTTTTTCTTGCTCTGTAAACTGCACTCCTGAAGCCACATGCTATCTGTAATGGGTGTTCAATCATCCTGTATAAATGATTGGTGCTGGCAGCTAATAGTGGTTCCTTTTTTTGCTATTGTGCAGCTAGCAGTGACCATACCAGGCTATATATACAGTACATATACAGTTTTGCTCAAAAGTTTACATACCCCAGCAGAATTTTTGCTTTCTTGGCCTTTTTCAGAGAATATGAATGATAACACCAAATCTTTTTCTCCACTCATGGTTAGTGGTTGGGTGAAGCCATTTATTGTCAAACTACTGTTTTCTCTTTTGAAATCATAATGGCAACCGAAAACATCCAAATGACCCTGATCAAAAGTTCCCATACCCCATTTCTTAATACCGTGTATTGCTCCCTCTGACATCAATGACAGCTTGAAGTCTTTTGTGGTAGTTGTGGATGAGGTTCTTTATTTTCTCAGATGGTAAAGCTGCCCACTCTTTTTGGCAAAAAGACTCCAGTTCCTGTGAATTCCTGGGCTGCCTAGCATGAACTGCACGCTTGTATCACTGCCGAGCCACCATTATGCCATTTTGGACGCCGCGAGGAAACAGCTGGTACGATTTAATCAATTACTGATTTGATTTTTG
This sequence comes from Ranitomeya variabilis, assembly GCF_051348905.1. Classification (NCBI taxonomy): domain Eukaryota; kingdom Metazoa; phylum Chordata; class Amphibia; order Anura; family Dendrobatidae; genus Ranitomeya; species Ranitomeya variabilis. Next base: position 74,574,875 of record NC_135233.1, read on the forward strand.
CTCCTTATTTAAAGATAAACAACAGGACCATGGTTTACTTACATTGAGAAAGACACTGTGAGTGTCGGAATGCTTGGGTCCGTGTACCCCTTAGGCTGGACTGTTTGCTGGGGCGGTCATCTGACTGTGTCAGGGCTGAGTATTGACTTCATCTTACACCAACCTGTCCTATGTAACCGGGTTTTCTGACCAGTCAAGGGGCATATTTGGGATCTCATTGTATTGGGACTATATTTTATACAGTTCTCATCTTGAAGGACTAATTGTGTTATTGCGCACAGGCTTATTACAATCTTATTTGTTAGAGTTGGTATAATTGTGTGTCTTTTTTTCAACTTGCATTGCTTGCAACACATTACCTTCAACAGGTGCTCATATTTTTTTCAGTCCTCAGTTGATGTCATTGTTTGCCTAGGGGTACTCATGAGTATTATACTCTTCATCTTGGATCTGTTTTTGTGTGTATTATCCCAAAGGGATTTTTAATTGTTTTTGTGTGTGTATTTCTGGTTCTGTAATAAAGTTTTGCATCTTTATTTAAATATTTATATTTTTTTGGTGATCCCTGTTTGTGCATGTATCTTTTTTCTTGCTTGTTCTCATGAGAAATTTTGAGGCTTGTCACTGTGAGTTTGTAAGGGGGGTGACAAAGGCCTTCATATGCGTCCCCCACTTTCAACAGTGTTCACATTAAATACGTACGGTTCCTGAGAGTGTATAAATTTTAATGTATTAATTTACTGTTATTGCAATGTGTATGTATTTTACATGTATTGTGTATAGGATTAGGGAAAGATGTAAAATGGAAGGGTAGCAGTAGAATAGGACAATAGTGGGACTAGAATAGTGGGGCCAGAGGCGTAGCTAGGGGATCAGCTCAGGGGGGGCGAAACATGTGAGTGGGCCCCTAACAGGCGGACATATCATTAGTGCAAACTATGCGGCAGCACATGGGCCCAAGAGTTAAGGGGGCCCATTTCTACCTCTAAATTAGGTGCAATTTTGTATTTTTAGAAGTTCTTGGGCTGCAAAGGGCCCATATATTGTTCTTGCACATGGTCCCTTTTCTGTCTGTGTACACCTGTGGCCCTTAACCAGGTAACCATGATTGTAACTACAGTGGGTATAGGGGAACCTCAGGAGATGACAGCACTGTTATTGAAAATAAATCTCTATACAATAACCAGCACTGATATTACCGCCATACGGTAACACCATATAGTGGTAAATACCAGTCCTGCATGACAGAGAGATCACAGTACAGTTATAGATGGTGACTTACAGAGGACGTTCTTTCCGGTGGAGCCATTCACTTTTCCCATCTTTTCCACCTGGCCCAGACTGACAGACTGTGTATACTATTACTTCAACATTTTTCAGCACCGCTCTGTGTACAGAGAGTGGCGGCTGTAACTGATGCCCCGGGACAGACTGACAGCCGGTACAGCACTATCTGCCACCCAGTAGTTAGGCTTCAATGCTTCGTAAGTGCCTACTTAATATTTAGGAGTCCCCCTATGTACAGAAATAATGGCCCCAGCATCGCTGATGAGAGCAGGAGGTCGTGTGACGATTTTCTTTTATTGAGAGAAGTCAAAACGTGCAAATAGCAAACGTTGTCGCATGACCGCCTGATCACACCAGTGGTCTTGGGGTCTCATGACAACAGGTGCACCCCATCATGATTTGGCAGTCTGTAGAGTGACTGCAGACAATTATCCCAAGCCTTTAATAACTTAAAGGGAACCTGTCACCCCCCCCCCCCCCCAGGGCCTATTAAGGTAAAAGAGCCACCTTCTTCAGCACTAAGGCTGCATTCTGTGAAGGTGGCTCTTATGTTTTTTTATCCCTAATAACGCTGAAATATTCACTTTTATAAATTGTGCGCCATACCTGAATTGAGTCCGGGGGGTACGTTTTCTCAACCTGACTCAGCCGCCTCGCAGCCTTTCATCATCCCACTGAGCACCGCTACCTTTCTGTCTTGTGCCGTCACAGGCGCTGTGCAATTATCTCTCAGGCATGTGCAGTGCTCGCTGCCCTGGAACTTATATCAAGTGATGTAAGTAGATATCACCTGTGCATCGCGCCAGATTCCCAGCCCCGCACTGTGAATGAATCATAACACACCACGGGGCGGGATCTCGGTCCTCCGCTACACGCAGGCGCGATATCAGTACATCAGCTGATGTGAGTTCCAGGGCAGCGCACATGGCCCATGCCCGAAAAATGAGAGCCCAGCCCAGGCATCGGCGCCCGGTGGGATGATGGACGGGAGGCGGTTGTGTCCGGGGACAAAAGACGTACCCTCCAGACTCAATACAGGTATCGCACGCAATTTATAAAAGTGAATATTTCAGCGTTATTAGGGATCAAAAACATAAGAGCTGCCTTCACAGAATGCAGCCTTAGTGCTGCTGAAGGTGGCTGGCTCTATTACCTTAATAGGCCCTGGGGGGGTGACAGGTTCCCTTTAATAATTTAATTATAAGCAATGTATTCTTATAACATAGAATGCAGCCCGTGGTTACTGTATTGTTATACTTGTTAGGGGGCAGACAGACGGACGTATTTCTCATGTGAGGATCGCATCGCAATCCTCGGACTGACCGTCGGCTCTCCTGACCTGAGGCTGACAGTTGCATAGTAATTTATCACGCTGTCACTCTTATGTCAGGAGAGGTGTCAGGGCCAGTCCGAGGATTGCAATGCGATCCTCGCATGAGTTATACAGTGTCTGTCTGCGCCCTTATGTTAATACTTATCCTTGTTATAGTAATATTAACCTTCTTTGCTATGCTTGTTTTACTGATACTTATAAAAGACCCAGCTCGCAATAATAAAAAGCCCCCGACCCCATCTCCAGCCCCCAAGACAGCAACTATTAGGGTATGTTTCCAAGGGGCGTATTGCTTGGGTTTTTGCTGGGGATTGGACGCTGTGTACATCCGCAGCTTCCAGATGTTACAGCATAGTGGAGGGGATTTTATGAAATCCCATCTCCACTATGCGTACATAGACGCAGGTGGCAGACCTGCATAACCGGACATGTGGCGCGTCTTTCTAGACAGCAGCATGTCTATTTATCTTGTGGAGATGCTCCGTCTCCACAAGATAAATAAAAGTCTATAAATAGGATGTGGTGATTCCACCTGTGTTCAATGAATATATGCGGAATCACCGCGCATACAACAGGGGGCAGCGCTTTGGGCAGAGCGGGGTATCTGCTGCGTCCAAAGCGCGGCCAATACACCTCGAGGACACATACCCTCACATATGATGGAGTGAATATCCCATAACATTAAACAGTATAATAATAATCAGCCCCCCAGTGCCCCCTCACCCACATCAGCCCTCACAATTCCCTCAAACTCTCCCATTCACCCCCAGTACCCTGTCCCCTTCCCACAATACCACCATCCTCTCTCATTCACCCCCACAGTGCCCTGTCCCCTGCGCACCCACAATAACCCCCATCATTTCACATTTACCCCACAGTGCCCTGTCCTCCTCTCCCACTTCAGCCCCTACAATACCACAATCCTCTCACAATCACCCCCACAGTGACCATTATATGCCTAAATCGAATTACTCTAATAAATTCTATCCCCACTTACTGATGAAGTTTTCAGGCAAACAGTGAGGAGAACCAGGAAGTGTACAGATAGCTGCAAGGAGGGCACTAGGACCCAGCGGGCCTCAGCCAAACCAAGCGTGCACACACTGCACAGCCAGAAAGGAACTGCAGCTGCTGCTGCCAGCCAGGAAGAGGTTCCTCGGGTGAGACCACATGCACTCTGCATGGAGGGAGGCTCTGCAGCCGGCATTGTGCTGCTCTCTCCCTGACACCTCAGACTCGGCAGTGGATCTCCCGGTGGGCCCCTTCAGGTGACTGGGCCCGGGGCAATGGCCCCCTCTGCCCCCCCAGTAGCTACGCTACTGAGTGGGGCACACTAGAGATAGAGAATGAGAGTATTAGAATAAGCATAGTTAGGATAAGAGGTGTTCCAGACTGGAAGGAGTTAGAGATAGGTGTAGTGCAGGGCAGTGGGATATAGATATAGTGATGAGACTTCCTGTTTCGTGGGCAGGAGTGATGCAGCAGTGAGGGAAGGCAGTCAGCCTTTTACCTTTTCCTATTGAAACCGGACAAGGGGAATGGGAGGAAGTTGGTGGACCAAAGGGCACGGACGCCGCAGAAGAGAAAGGGATATCTGCCGGGCAGAGTTTGCTTTGAACAGACAGAGATGGTCGGAACAGGCAGAGATTGCCAGAAACAGACAGAGATTGTCAGGACAGGCAGAGATTGCCGGGAGCGACAGGGATTGTCGGAACAGGCAGAGATTGCCGGGAGCGACCGTAATTGTCGGGACAGGCAGAAATTGCCAGGAACAGACAGAGATGGTCGGAACAGGCAGAGATTTGCAGGGAGCAACAGGGATTGTCGGAACAGGCAGAGATTGCAGGGAGCGACAGGGATTGTCGGAACAGGCAGAGATTGCCGGGAGCGACAGGGATTGTCGGAACAGGCAGAGATTGCCGGGAGCGACAGGGATTGTCGGAACAGGCAGAGATTGCAGGGAGTGACAGGGATTGTCGGAACAGGCAGAGATTGCCGGGAGCGACAAGGATTGTCGGAACAGGCAGAGATTGCCGGGAGAGACAGGGATTGTCGGAACAGGCAGAGATTGCCGGGAGCGACAGTGAATGTCGGGACAGGCAGAAATTGCCAGGGACAGGCAGAAATTGCCAGGAACAGGCAGAGATTTGCAGGGAGCAACAGGGATTGTCGGAACAGGCAGAGATTTGCAGGGAGTGACAGGGATTGTCGGAACAGGCAGAGATTGCCGGGAGCGACAGGGATTGTCGGAACAGGCAGAGATTGCCGGGAGCGACAGGGATTGTCGGAACAGGCAGAGATTGCAGGGAGTGACAGGGATTGTCGGAACAGGCAGAGATTGCCGGGAGCGACAAGGATTGTCGGAACAGGCAGAGATTGCCGGGAGAGACAGGGATTGTCGGAACAGGCAGAGATTGCCGGGAGCGACAGTGAATGTCGGGACAGGCAGAAATTGCCAGGGACAGGCAGAGATTTGCAGGGAGTGACAGGGATTGTCGGAACAGGCAGAGATTGCCGGGAGCGACAGGGATTGTCGGAACAGGCAGAGATTGCCGGGAGCGACAGGGATTGTCGGAACAGGCAGAGATTGCAGGGAGTGACAGGGATTGTCGGAACAGGCAGAGATTGCCGGGAGCGACAGGGATTGTCGGAACAGGCAGAGATTGCAGGGAGTGACAGGGATTGTCGGAACAGGCAGAGATTGCCGGGAGCGACAAGGATTGTCGGAACAGGCAGAGATTGCCGGGAGAGACAGGGATTGTCGGAACAGGCAGAGATTGCCGGGAGCGACAGTGAATGTCGGGACAGGCAGAAATTGCCAGGGACAGGCAGAAATTGCCAGGAACAGGCAGAGATTTGCAGGGAGCAACAGGGATTGTCGGAACAGGCAGAGATTTGCAGGGAGTGACAGGGATTGTCGGAACAGGCAGAGATTGCCGGGAGCGACAGGGATTGTCGGAACAGGCAGAGATTGCCGGGAGCGACAGGGATTGTCGGAACAGGCAGAGATTGCAGGGAGTGACAGGGATTGTCGGAACAGGCAGAGATTGCCGGGAGCGACAAGGATTGTCGGAACAGGCAGAGATTGCCGGGAGAGACAGGGATTGTCGGAACAGGCAGAGATTGCCGGGAGCGACAGTGAATGTCGGGACAGGCAGAAATTGCCAGGGACAGGCAGAAATTGCCAGGAACAGGCAGAGATTTGCAGGGAGTGACAGGGATTGTCGGAACAGGCAGAGATTGCCGGGAGCGACAGGGATTGTCGGAACAGGCAGAGATTGCCGGGAGCGACAGGGATTGTCGGAACAGGCAGAGATTGCAGGGAGTGACAGGGATTGTCGGAACAGGCAGAGATTGCCGGGAGCGACAAGGATTGTCGGAACAGGCAGAGATTGCCGGGAGAGACAGGGATTGTCGGAACAGGCAGAGATTGCCGGGAGCGACAGTGAATGTCGGGACAGGCAGAAATTGCCAGGGACAGGCAGAAATTGCCAGGAACAGGCAGAGATTTGCAGGGAGTGACAGGGATTGTCGGAACAGGCAGAGATTGCCGGGAGCGACAGGGATTGTCGGAACAGGCAGAGATTGCAGGGAGTGACAGGGATTGTCGGAACAGGCAGAGATTGCAGGGAGAGACAGGGATTGTCGAAAGAGGCAGAGATTGCCGGACGAGACGGAAGTTGTCAGAGAAGGAAGGGAAAGCTCTAGGAATGCCTTTGTGTCTGAGCTGTGCTGCGACTATGACAAATACTCTGCTGTCGAGTAAAGTTAAACTGTTATGTATGGACATGGAGTCTGGAGTCATTTGTGTGAACCTGGAATCGGAAGCTAAGAATAAGGAGCCAGAGGGAATCTCGGTGTTTACTGTGAGTGTCCTGCTGCGCACATTTCACATACAACGGATGGGACATTTTGCTTCCTTTGTGGGGTGCCAGGGCGTGGGAACACTACAGCTCGATGCCACGACTACCACCCTAGCCACCTTACAAGTTCCCCCAATGACTAGCCTAGGAGTGGAAGCAGACAGCGGTGGGATCTGCGCAATCTCCCCGATGTCATCTGTAACAAAGTGGTAACAGCGGTGGGATCTGTGTAACCCTCCTGGCTGTATACTTGCATTTATCTTGCAGCAAACTAGAGACACCAAACAGTACATAATACGATTTTGGGGTTCTTGCCCCTTATGAGTACGGAATAGGGTATTCGTTCACTGGAAAGTACACCTTATAGTCCCTATAATGCAGATAAAAAATGTCTGAACAAGATTATTTTGGTTGGATCGGCCAAAAGTCTAATATGTATAAGGCAACCCAACTCTCCCTAACAAGAGTGAAAGGGAAGTCTGCCTAATTTCAGTAACCAATCCTTTTGTTTTCCCTTGAGATAAGCCAATATCACAGGAGTCACATAGAGCAGGAGTGCGCAGCCAAGTGTTTCCGTGTATATGAGATTTCGGGCAGAAGGATCATTTGGGCATCAGCGATCTAATCTTTATGTGGTATGGGTTCTTTAGACTCCTCCCTGAGGAGCATCAAAAGGGTGGGATTGCACTAGCTGTCATTTAAGGGAATGTATCAGCAGGTTTTTTCTATGTTATCTGAGGACAGCATGATGCAGGGGTTAAAACACTGAATTCAGTGATGTGTTATTTAGAGGGCTGTTTGCTGTTGTTAGATTAACATTACTGTGACTAGTTCTCATGCAATGCTAGTCCAACCATGTCCCCTTCTGTGATAAGCAGCTCACTGTCAATAAACAATGTACATACAGGGCAACTTTCTGAGCTCTGCTACATGCTGCATCTAAGAATTCTGATTGTGTCACAGCTACTGCAAGCAGTAAACTAAGTATTACATCACTGGAATAAATGTAAGACAGACAATATTTCCTAAGTGCAGAGAATAATCAGATCATTCTGTGCAGAGGTTGCCATTGTTCTGTGCAGCACATATCCTGATTGGACATGATGATATGATGCCCAGAATTATGATTTTTAAGTCCGTCAAATTACAAATCATCTCACCCGAAGATCGAGTGCTTTGCTCATTTGTCAGCCTGTTTACACTGCCCAATAGATTTAGATAGATTGGTTGCATTCCTCCATATGCTGAGGAAAAGGTTGTTTGGATACAGCCACAGATGGCAGAGATTTTGTAGATTTTCAATTTGTGAAGGAATACAGTTACACATACAGAATACAGTAGATGCAATATAACTATTCTCCTAACCCCTTGGATCAGCACTATTCTTCTGCCCTGCATTCCCCACTGATCCTCCTGTCATAAATTATGTCAAGGGACTGCTGCAGTCAATCACCGCCCATCAATAAGCTGCAGCCTTCCCAATTGTGTCTAAGTGGAAGAATAGTGATTCTTTCCCTTGGACATAATTCTGAAGGCTGCAGAGAATAAATGGCTAAGAATTGACTGAACATTATTTATGCCAGGAGACTGGTGTGGAATACAGGGCTGAGAGCAAAGGATCGCCATGTAGTCCAGTAAGTTACATATACATTTTCTTTACTGTTTACAGCAGGGGTGGGGAATCTTTTTTCTGCCAAGGGCCATTTGGATATTTATACCATCCTTCGGGGGCCATACAAACTCCGCCCACAAAGTACATCCTGACTGTGGCACTGGTTTTAGGATGTAATCTTTCATTGCATGCCCTTCAGTGTTCAGTAGTGAACACTGCGTGTGTGTGCTGACAGAGCAAGAAGAAATTAATGAGCTGGTTGTAATCAAAATACAGCTCCCTGCCCAAGAATGCGGTCCCTGAGAATCTGCTCGGGGGCCTGATAAAAGGTCATTGAAGGCCGTAAATGGCCCTGGGGCCTGAGGTTCCCCACCCCTAGTTTACAGCAATCTGGAAAAATTAATAGGAGTAGGAGTTCACCAATAGTGGACAATGCCCTTTAAGCAAACTTTGCCATTATATTTTTGTGACATTGTGGCCTTTCAATCGGTATAAAGTAACACAGGACATCATGCTTTCCCCATGTTCATGTGGACTTCTTAATAACACTAGTATCCCTCAGATTCCAAAAAACAAGTTATTAGACAATGTGTTTGTCTGCCATTCTTGAAATGCATGTTTGCAATGGCTTTAATGAAGCTCAAACTATGCCCCAAAAGGGGATCTCGGGGCTATGCTGAAAATAGACTCCTCATTATCAAGATAGGTTTGGTCGTTAAGCAGTAGCGTAACTACCAGGGGGATTGGTCGCCCCAGACCGTGTGCTCAGGGGGAGCCCACCACCGGGTGCTCACCCGGAGCTATGCTTCACTTGAATAAATAGGAGTGCCCAGCATGCCGATATAGTTAAAGGGAACCTGTCACCCCCCCAGGCGTTTGTAACTAAAAGAGCCACCTTGTGCAGCACTAATGCTGCATTCTGACAAGGTGGCTCTTTTTAGTTATGCTCCCTGCACACGCTGAAATAAACGCTTATAAAATGTGCCCCCTCATACCGTGAAATGGTCCCGGGTCGGGTCTTTTCCCCCTAATCAGACGCAGCACAGCCATCACTCCGGGCCTGTGCGCGCTGGGCGCCGCCTCCTCTTGCTTCATTACCGTTCCTGGCGCCTGCGCTGTAAGTTCGAAGGGCTGCAGAGCATGTGGCTTGCTGCTGGGTCCCTTTTTCCTGAGCTCAAATGTATTCACATCTCTTTGACATAAATACAGCTGAGCAACACTGCAGAGCTGGAAGATATGGGGCGCTCATCATCTCCCCTCTCCGATGGGCAGCAAAGTGATGAGGTCACACACACACTGCTGACCTCATAACTCTGCAGCTGTGATTACTAAGCCGTCGCTTCGTGCTTGCATATTATGGGGCAGTGACGAAAATTGTGAGAGGGGGCAGCGTGGGGGTGGGTGGACCAAATGGAGAAATGTTGGGAGATGAGGCAGAATGGGGGACAATAAAGGACATATGGGGAAAGCATTATGGAGAGGTGAGGGGTCGAATTGAGAAATGGGAGCATGAGGGGACCATATGGAGAAGTAGATGTTCAATATGAAGAAGTGGGTGGACAGTATTGAAAGGTGGGAGCATAGGGGACAATATGGCAGAACAGGATGGAGAATTGGGAGTGTCTGAGAAATATAGGCACGGTGGCTAAGTGGTTAGCACTGCAGCCTTGCATCGCTGGAGTCCTGGGTTCAAATCTCACCAAGGACAACATCTGCAAGGAGTTTGTATGTTCTCCCCGTGTTTGTGTGGGTTTCCTCCAGTTTCCTCCCACATTCTAAAGACATACTGATAGGGAATTTAGATTGTGAGCCCAAATGGGGACAGCGATGATAATGTGTGCAAACTGTAAAGCGCTGCGGAACATGTTGGCGCTATATAAAAATAAAGATTATTATATAGGAGAAGTGAGAGTGTTGAGGGATTGTATTGAGAAGTGGGGGCACGATATTACATTACATTATTAAGAAGCATTATTGTTATAAGGGCACTCAGTATTGTAACCATCAAAGGGGCAAAATGTGGACCCTTTTCTAGGGCATTTGTACAGGGCATGAGTCTTTTCATGGGAGCAATTTTACCATGTACAACCCCTGGCAAAAATTATGGAATCACCAGCCTTGGAGGATGTTCATTCAGTTGTTTAATTTTGTAGAAAAAAAGCAGATCACAGACATGGCACAAAACTAAAGTCATTTCAAATGTCAACTTTTTGGCTTTAAGAAACACTAAATGAAACCAAGAACACAAAATGTGGTAGTCAGTAATGGTTACTTTTTTAACCAAGCATAGGGGAAAAATTATAGAATCACTCAATTCTGAGGAAAAAAGTATGGAATCATGAAAAACAAACAAACAAAAAAAAACACTCCAAGACATCACTAGTATTTTGTTGCACCACCTCTGGCTTTTATAACAGCTTGCAGTCTCTGAGGCATGGACTTAATGAGTGTCAAACAGTACTCTTCATCAATCTGGCTCCAACTTTCTCTGATTGCTGTTGCCAGATCAGCTTTGCAGGTTGGAGCCTTGTCATGGACCATTTTCTTCAACTTCCACCAAAGATTTTCAATTGGATTGAGATTCGGACTTTTTGCAGGCCATGACATTGACCTTACGTGTCTTTTTTCAAGGAATGTTTGCACAGTTTTTGCTCTATGGCAGGATGCATTATCATCTTGAAAAATGATTTCATCATCCCCAAACATGCTTTCAATTGATGGGATAAGAAAAGTGTCCAAAATATCAACATAAACTTGTGCATTTATTGAAGACGTAATGACAGCCATCTCCCCAGTGCCTTTACCTGACATGCAGCCCCATATCATCAATGACTGTGGAAATTTGCATTTTCTCTTCAGGCAGTCATCTTTATGAATCTCATTGGAACGGCACCAAACAAAAGTTCCAGCATCATCACCTTGCCCAATGCAGATTCGTGATTCATCACTGAATATGACTTTCATCCAGTCATTCACAGTAGAAGATTGCTTTTCCTTAGCCCATTGTCCTTGTTTTTTTCTGTTTAGGTGTTAATGATGGCTTTCATTTAGCTTTTCTGTTTGTAAATCCCATTTCCTTTAGGCGGTTTCTTACAGTTCGGTCACAGATGTTGACTCCAGTTTCCACCTATTCATTCCTCATTTGTTTTGTTGTGCATTTCCTGTTTTGGAGACATATTGCTTTAAGTTTCTGGTCTTGACGCTTTGATGTCTTCCTTGGTCTCCCAGTATGTTTGCCTTTAACAACCTTCCCATGGTGTTTGTATTTGGTCCAGATTTTAGACACAGCTGACTGTGAACAACCAACATCTTTTGCGATGTTGCGTGATGATTTACTCTCTTTTGAGTTTGATAATCCTCTCCTTTGTTTCAATCGACATCTCTGTGTTGGAGCCATGATTCATGTCAGTCCACTTAGTGCAACAGCTCTCCAAGGTGTGATCACTCCTTTTTAGATGCAGACTAACGAGCTGATCTAATTTGATGCAGGTGTTATTTTTGGGTATGAAAATTTACATGGTGATTCCATAATTTTTTCCTCAGAATTGAGTGATTCCAAAATATTTCCCCTATGCTTGGTTAAAAAAAGTAACCATTACTGACTGCCTCATTTATTTGTTCTTGATTTCATTTAGTGTTTCTTAAAGCCAGAAAGTTGCCATTTGAAATGACTTTAGCTTTGTGCCATGTCTGTGATCTGCTTTTTTTCTACAAAATTAAACAACTGAATGAACATCCTCCAAGGCTGGTGATTCCATAATTTTTGCCAGGGGTTGTAGAAGGCACAAATAAGGCATTATTACTTTGTAAGGGGCACAGTGGTGTTATTATGTGGGTCAGTAAGAGGAACTCTGTTTTTGTACCACACAGCAGGTGCAGTAATGGGGACACATACAACAACAGTGGCTCAGTATTAGGGTATCAGCAGGATGACGGGTTTGTGCAGGTTGGGTAGAGATGGGGACAGTTCTGGAAATATGTGTTTGTGTTGTAATCTCTGTAGATGAGTCCTGGCTGGAAGAAGTTGTCATGTCGGTCTGGGCCAGATGAAAAAGACGGGAAAATGAAGTACTCCACCAGAAAGAACATCAGCAGTAAGTTACTATATATAACTGCAATGTAATTACTTGTATGGTCTGCAGGTCTGGTATCTACCACTTTATGGTCACCATGTGGCGGTAATGTCAGTGTTGGTTTTTGTGTTCATCTATATCTACGATCAAGGTTCACCACCATAGTTGTACACACCGTTACCTGGTTAGGGGCCCACTCAGATGTTTCGCCCTCCCTGATCTGAACCCCTAGCTATGCCTCTGTCGCTAAGATAGAACGGCCCATTGTCTTAGCCCACGTCATACCCTTCCATGTCCAGGTCAGTTCTCCACTCCAAGACTGAACCAATTCAGTTTCTTTGCGAGTGGCTGAACAGAGTTTTGCTCCCCAGTAGTAAAGGGAACCGGACTAACCAGGAATAGGTCGTCCTCTAAGATTATATAAATGACTTGTTAGGCCTCTTAAGCACGCATGACCTTCAGTATATTCATGATATCCTGTTCTAAAATGGTTTGAATACACAAAAACCTCACATAAAATACAATAACTAGCTGGAAAAAGACACGATCTGACAATCTTCCAAATTTGTTTTTAAAAAACACAAAAGTGCACAAAAGAAAGTACAGTGAGTGAGAAACTAAAAGGAAAGAAAAGTCACTTCTTTTTTTTTAATAACGTTTGTATAGTTAAAATGTCTATTAACCAATGCACTGTATTTATAGCCATTCCAAAAAAGGTAATTAAACACAGTAAATGCAATCTGCACTGGAAACTTAATGGAAGAGAAAAAAAAAGGGAAACAAAAAAAACTATTGCCTTAAAAAAATATTGTTGCACAAACGACCTGCAAAGAGACGTCTGAACTAATTGACTCATCAAACCACAAAGCGAGAACTGTATTCTACATCTAGCATCATGAATATGTAAATTAGACAAGTTGTTTAATGCAAAAGTGGGGGCAGAAGGTGACGGGAAAAAAAGTACTCAATGGATAATCTATGTAGCACTCAGCAAAAACAAATGGTTTAAAAAAAAATATTGTTTCCAGAAGTAGTAGGATATGCAAATTGTGACCCACTTCCAAAATGCAAAAACATTTATGTTGAACACATATTTCAAAAATCTGTAATTTTTACTTTATTGTGGGTAAAAATATTATTGGTGGAATTAAAAAAAAAAAAGCTCTTGAATATTGACTTTATAAAAACAGCTGTGTCTCTACAAATATGTTTTAAACAGATTTAATTTGTTCTAAAAAATTATCAGTAATTTTTTATCCAAAATCAGATAGTGTTGTTTGTAGAGGTTTACTACAAGGCTACATTCCCACCATGAGTATTTGGTAAGTTTTTGATGTTGCAGATTTCCTGCAATTATTTTATAATTTAGGTTACTTGCTTTTTTTTTTAACATAAGTTTTTACCGGTGTTTTTGTCTTAAACTATGTTTCCACAATGAGCTTTTGGTGAGTTTTTGATGTTGCAGCATTTCTGCACCTATTAAGTAAATTAGGTTACTTTAGTTTTTGCATTGCATTTTTGAGTGTTTTTAGCACGCGTTTTTATCGCATTGTATTGATGCTGCGGTTTTTGTCTCTTTTTGGTGTGTCATGTTTTAAATAACGTGGCTTTGCTTTTTGATACTTCATGGTTTTTGTATTTGACATAATGTAATTATTATAGTCATGTGCTGATTCACTATGTAACAAATTTGTTTTTATTTTTTGTTCCTGGGTCCAAAGTGTGTCTTCCTAACCCGTTATGCCTAAAACAAATAGAAAATAGTTGCTGTTCCACAGAAACTTTGCTTCTGTGATCAGGACAATGGAGACTACTCAGTATTGAATACGAATGGAGAATTTTCCTGAAAACAGACAAATTTCAAAATGTCATTGTCCTGATCACAGAAGCAAAGTTTTTGTGGAACAACAACTATTTTCTATTTGTTTTAGTCATAACGGGTTAGGAAAACACATTTGGACCCAGGAACAAAAAAAAATAAAAATTTGTTATAGTGTAATTTCCTTTTTTTGACACAATAAACACAATTTTTTTCTGGCCTGTGGTCGTAAAATCAAAGTTTTTGCTGAATTTAGTCGTTTTTCAATAGTCTTTAAACATAATCAGTTGAAATATTACACTTGGAAGCCAGGAACAAAAATTGTGTTACATTTGTATGCTTTTTCGCTGTGGAAACCCACTATAAAAACACATGTGCATTTTTCTACTTGCAGATTTTCCGCATCAATCGCAAGTCTACCACCTAAATCTGTACATAAAACTCAGCGTACGCGCAAGAGATATTGACATGTTGTGGATTTGAAACAAGCACCACACATCTGTTTACGGGGAGTAAAAATAAACAGGGGGAATGAGATTTCTATAAATCCCGTCCACTTTGCTGGAACGGTAATACACTATACATTCTCAGCACACGTGGACTTTCACTGTCATGGTTTCCTTATAGCTCACAGTATCACCTTTTGTGAAGGTCGTACTTTTTTAAAGGAGTTTTCTGAACTTACATAGTGTCTATTATCTTTCTAATATACCTAGGGCTTGATTCATTATTATATTTAGGCCTTTTTTATGCTTTCCATTTACGCTTTTTTTTAACTTGACAAGCCTACAACCTGCAGTAACCACCGATCGACCAAACCGCTGCACGACCAGTTCTGCTCTCACCTACTGTATCCTCACCCATCCCTTGTAGATTGTGAGCCCTCGCGGGCAGGGTCCTCTCTCCTCCTGTACCAGTTGTGACTTGCATTGTTTAAGATTATTGTACTTGTTTTTATTATGTATACCCCTCCTCACATGTAAAGCGCCATGGAATAAATGGCGCTATAACAATAAATAATAATAACTTGCCTTTCTTAAGACTGTTTTTTTTCTCTATAGTTCTCCAATGCGTGCAAAATTGAGGTAATTTAGGCAAAATTCCAGATCCTTTTGACAGATTCATCATTTGAGACATTTCTGCCTACTGTGACTTTACATACCCTTAAAATTTCGGCAAAAATTAGCAACATTTTAGTGTGACTTTTCTGTGCCAAAATGTCACAAAACAGGTTAAGGGTGAAAAAATAAAGAGCATAAACTCATAGAGCACGTGTGGCGTAAGTCTATAATGTTGAGCGAACGTGCTCAGATAAGGTGTTATAAGAGCATTCTCATGTGCTAACAAAGTATCTTCGACGTGCTTGAATGCTATGTTCGAGTCCCCGAGAATAATATTCGAGCACGCCGAAGATACTCTGCTAGCACCCGAGCATGCTTGGATATTGCCTTATCAGAGCACATTTGCTCAACATTACGTAAAAAATGTCAGCGAATTTCACAAGACAAGGAAAAGCAACTTGAAAAGAATCTGAAATGATTAATCAGGCCCTTACAATTTCTATTCATCTACATTTCCTAAATATTAGTTTGCTGTCTGTGAATAAGAACAATCGTCGCTACATTTATAGGCTGCCAATCGTGTACATAACCAGCTTCTCTTTTAGAATGGCAAGCAAAGTACTAAAGTACGAACTGGAGCCTTTCCTACTTGGCACACACAACACCTAATGGTAGAACACAATATGACGCTTGTGAAATCTCATGCCAACATAAGGGATCTTCTAACAAACCTCCTACCATATTTTCATCCCTGAGCAGCTTACGTTTCTCATCATTCCTAAAACCCACGTTATTCATTGCGGCATATTTAGTGTGCACAAACCTGGTTCTCTTAAAGAACTGGCAGCGGCTGTCACCTTCGGTAGAAGCCGAGAATGTAAAGAGATTTCCAGCGGCTTTGAAGTGGGTAACTCGCCAGTTGTACTCACACTTGGCCCCAGCGTAGTAAGTATGAAGTCTGCGGCTGCTTATGTGACAATGAACATAACTTATGTGACTACCAGGCACATACATTACACTGAGTTATAGTGTGCAGAGAGAGAACATAAAAGCTTTGAAGGATCCATTTTTTTATTCTGAGGTTAAACAAACCCCTTTGCTGGATACACAGGGACCATATATGTTACAATGAGAATGGCATTTGTGACCGCCGCGGTGATTACAATAACTTCATCAAAAGTTTAAAAAAATATGACATTTGCTCACTTTGCGTCTGACCTTTAAAAAACCCCTGAGCACAGTCATCAATAAGAGATTTTCTTCTCCTAAAGCAATTCTCTGTTTAATTCCATCAATCATCACGAATTACGTGGAAGCTTCGGATGTTGAGTGCCCAACATTGTGCAGATTTATCAAAGTGTCATACGTGAGGAGGCATAAGTGGGATCTGGAGTCTCACACGTGGCATAAGGTTAGTTTGTGCTTACAGGGAATCGCTCATCAGGTTTTTACGACCTAATCTGAAAGCAACATAACAGAGAAATAGACACTGATTCCAGGGATGTGTTGCTTACTGGGATGGTTGATGTAGTTTTGATAAAAATCATTGTTTTATCATCAGGAGATTATCACTTAAGGACTAGTAAACCTGCTGCCAAGTAGTCCTCCATAGTTATGAGCTCCACCCCCAACATTGATTGGGCACTTTCTGCCTATGCACAGAATACACAGCAAGCTTCCAATCAGTGATAGGGAGGGGTTATACAGAGCTCAGTGTTCAGAGAACTGCTAAAACAGTTTTAAAAATGGCAGCACCCAGTAAAGTATGTGATACATAGCTGAACTCAGAATCTCTGCCCCTACATCATGCTACTCTTAGATGGAGTAGCAAAAATGTAAATTTAATGTAAATTTTGTAATTGAATCTCTATACCAAAACCATACTGTTTTTAGATCTGAAATTTTCTGCTGAAAACTCCAAATGCTTTGTATTGCTGTAGAATTAAAATATTCTGGAGTTTGGGTGCAGATGTTTTATTATTGAATGGCAAAACTTAACAGTATCCTGCAATCTCCCACTACTTGTGTCTACTAGTATCCAGAATATTATGTTTTAGTTCTGCATCTATGCAGGGGGTTTGAGGGTCTGTGTAATGCTGGTGGGTGTGGACTCACTGCGCCATGGGCTGGGCTTACCCTGGAGAGTCGAAACTAAGTCACTACCTGGTGTTCTCTAGAGCCTCTGGTGGTGAGGATAGGCTTGGCTGCAGGTACCACTCCAAAAGAATTCTCGGGTCTGCAGCAGCTGACTGGAGGGTCGTAGGTGCGGCACAGGAGAACAAAGAAAAAGTGTGGTCAGACGGTCCGAGGTCAGGGCAGACAGCACAGGATCTGAATAGCCAAAGTCAGGAGTGCAGAGGTGAGACAGAATGGGAACCTAGCTCTGTCGGAAGCGAGAATCAGAGTACGGGATAGAATGCACAGGTACAAACAAAGCAGGAACAAAAATTTGGGCTACGAATGGTGGGAGGAGCTGCCCTGAATAAAACCTGCTCCCACGGATAGGATAGAGAGTCAGATCTCTGCAGAACACAGCAGGGTTAAATTCTTTCAGAGACATCCCCCTAAGGCCAGGTGGAAACACCAAGCTGTAGCAGCTGTGAGAAATCGCACGGTGAGTGGGGCGGCGCTGAGGAGCCATTCAAGTTTTTTTTTTAAATTCATAACTTTCACCAATATTACTATCTTTGTTCCATGGGATCCACTACAGGCAAATTTTGCATACACAGTCCTTGAAAATGTCATTA
This sequence comes from Ranitomeya variabilis, assembly GCF_051348905.1. Classification (NCBI taxonomy): domain Eukaryota; kingdom Metazoa; phylum Chordata; class Amphibia; order Anura; family Dendrobatidae; genus Ranitomeya; species Ranitomeya variabilis. The sequence goes on from NC_135233.1 coordinate 74,592,670, forward strand.
TACCAGGGATTTCAGAAAATTATCCCATGTGATGGCTACAGTGGGACTTAAAGAGGGTTTTCCCCTATCAGAAAACATTTCATCGTAGGCTGTTATAATCATAAAAGAACAAAGAGTATTACTCTTCCCGGGTCCAGTGCCAAGTCTCCATTGCAGCCCGAATCTCTGCTACTTGTCTGCAGCGCTGACATCACATCGGCAGTAGAGCTGCAGTAGAGATGACTGGATCAATTGATCAATTCCCACAGTCCCAGTCCACAATCCAGATCTGTGGCCAGGTGAGCTGCAAATTTCCTGGACTTCCGGATTCCCTGACACTGCATTAGATTAGCTGGCCTGCTTTGACATCATCTGTGTTGTGTGTGGTGCCCGGTCAATCGTAAGCCAAACCTGGGATCATGAATGATAAAGAAATTCACACAGGTCCTGTCCACGGCACCGCAATCTGGAGTATCACTCATTTCTAAGCTGCAGCCAATCAGTGAGCTCATGTCATCAACACAAGCAGAGCTTTTGAGCTGAATGACTGGCTGCAGCATTGTTGACAAAATAGAAACACGGCAGATAAGCAAAAAAAGACCGGAGATGCAAAAGAGAGTTGGCACTGGGCTCAGGGAGGGTGAGTAAGACTAGGTTTGCTTTTTATGACTACTGCAGCTTATAGAAGAATGTTTTGTGAAAGGGGACAACCTCATTAAGGCCATCCTACAGACATGGTGAGCATTTGTCCACATTCCTCACATTCTTCCTTAACTATCTTGTGTTCTTCAAGCTGATCTGACTCCACACCTCACTGCACATGGAGGAAGGAGCAAAAAAGACTTTCGACACAGGGGAAAAGCTTCTTCCTCCTTCTACCATTAGTGTCAAATTTGCCATGAAGAAGCCAGGAACGTACCCTAATGAGAGACACCCATGTTATATAAAATCAACTCTCTGTATTCTACATACATTATTCTTTTTAATTTTATGTAAGAATTATATTTCTGATCTCTTGATCTGTCTTGATAAGCTTAAGCCACGGGTGAAATGGCTGCATAATCTCCTGTTCTCCCATTCCCCAATTCACTCAATATTTGAAAACCAAGTAAAATATTTGAAAAAAAGAAATCTACAACGTACACTGCACATAACATAAGTTAGGTAAAAAAGGGTTAAGTAGGTCAATAAATACAACACTAATCCGCTGACCCATGTTTTGCTGAAACTAAGCTTCTTGTTCATTGTTGCGAAGTAAAAGCATAAGGTACTTGAAGGCCTCAATCAGATGAGAGCTTATCGATTACGGTACTTGGAAAAACATGAACTCGTATAGTATTCCAATCCAGATCTATGACTGGAAGGACGAAACAGAGAAGACAATGGAGGCATGGATCATACAGGAGGAGACATGTCGTTTTCACAGCCAGGCTGCAAATATGAAATATGATATTATATGACCCTAGAAAAGAGATTACATTTTTTCTTAATTCTTTTCCTGAAAATGCAGCTGATTGATCCAAATCTAATTTGAGGTCATATGAGGTGAAGGTGGTGCTGCTACAGCTCAAATTCCAGCATTCTAGATAAACTCTTGTACAGAGATCACTTACCACATAAAGGATCCTTCCAACATAGTAAGTTATCCCCTATCCATTGGGGTCTGGGCCCTGCAGAGCAACATCTTGAATGGAATGGAGGTGCCGATACTCGAGCTCTGCTCCATTCATTGTCTATGGGACTGATGGAGAAAGCTGAGCACAGATACTTGAGCATAGATAATTGAGGAGCCATATTACTGTACATATACATTAGCATTTAATTTATAGAAATTTGGATTTTGGGGAAAATTCAAGTAAAAATTCAGCAAATATAATTATTTTTAATGTTCTTTGCCAGTCATAATAGATTATGTAATTCATGTATTGTGTAGATTGGGATGTTCTTCCAATTGTCCTTTGAATTCAATCTGAATACATTTTCAGTCGGAGTTCAATTACTTTCTCAGGGCCAGAGGTGATAATATAAGGGGCATACCTATTCAATCAGCTGCTATTTCCTGTGACCTAAACAATCACGCCCTGTTTAGCTAAGTGTGCATGGTTAGATCGATTGGAAGAGTCCCACAGTATCATATCTTCCACAGGAACAATGAATCGGATATGTTTGATTCTAATCCAATGTTTGTTTTTCCTAATGGACGAGTATTTTTTTTATCACTCATATTTGCCATAGAGGAACTATTGAACCATCCGAATATCTTTTTGATTGTCAGTGAACGTCAAAGAAAGGTGAACATCTCCAAATCTACAGCAGATTGCCCAAAATCCACAGTCTCCGGATCTTAACCTAAAGGACTACCTTTGTAATTTGGTTATAAGAGAGACTCAGGGTCCGACAATCTCCGCAATGATGCAAACTTTGGCCAAGGTGTCTAATAATATTTGAATCGTTTGTAGAATATACCATAAAGGATTAAATATCAGCCCAAATGGAGATTCTACCAGGTACCCACAAAGTGGTCTCCTGTAACTGAGTACAGGTATATTTTCTACTTCTACAATTCATAGATGGTCTCTACCCTGCCTGTCTGCCCAGTCACTGAGATTAGAATTACCAGGGTTGTCCAGTGGATTTTATTTTAACAGGGCTCAGACTGGTTAAAAAAATCTACAAAAAGGTAATACTTATCCTTTTTTTTTATAACTTTCTAAGCCCATTTGGAAAGGTGCCTGGACAACCCATGTAAGTAGGGTTAAGCGACCTTGACTTTTTTAGGGTCGAGTCGTGTTTTGCGAAACCCGACTGTTGGAAAAGCTCCTCCTCCTCCTCCTCCGCGATAACATGACAATAGGCGTTCACTCCCCTAAGACCTATGTCATCACTCTGCCCACACTCATTCATTGGCTGAAAAAATGGCGCTAGACGCGTCATACGACACGCGACTTTGCCGCCAAGATCGCGTAACGCATGGCCGACCCCGCACAGGGATCGGGTCGGGTTTCATGAGACGCCGACTTTGCCAAAAGTCGGCGACTTATGAAAATGCATGACCCGTTTCGCTCAACCCTACATGTAAGTACAAAGAGAGTGAAACCTAGACTCTGATTAATAAAATATATCTACAGATGCAACAAACACTTGTATAGGACTAAATAAGCACATCAAGATACAAATACTATGCGATATACATTTCTGCTCCACTGAATAAGGATCCTTGAATGTCACAGTAATGCCGAAGCTACGCTTTCATTATGCAGATTAGAGATTTAGCCAAATGTTTAGCTGTGATGAATGGGGTTATTAACACTTCCTCGTTATCAAGAAACAACTAATAAACTAAACTGTGGAGTCATTAATGGAATAACATCTAAAACGAATTACAATGGAAAAACTAAAGCAAAGGTTTGTGTTGCCTTTTCCTAACCTTTTCATTACCGACCAAAGGAAAACTACTGAATGTTCTTCAGCAAAACCTAGGAAAGAACAACGCTAAGAGCGAACAATGCTTACGTTTTCAGTTTCTACTTTTATATTTTTTCAAGGCAGAAAGGCAGCACAGGAAAATGTTAAAATATTAAATCCTTTCCAACAATATATTGAAGAGATTAGAATGAGGATTATAAAAAATCTATGCAGATTGGTCATGACTAGGCGACCATGGAAAGGTGAGAGATTCTGTCGAGTGGGGAATCACTTCTATATGTCATCCATATGCCCAAAGAAGACACAAGGACAGGTTGCAAAAACCACTTTAGAACAATACATTGAAAATTCCTCCCTATCTCAGGGCAACATATTGTAGAGCATGAGGAGATGAGCAGGTTGATATATAGTTTTGTAGGAAAAACAGACTCAGAATGTATTAATTTACCTCCTTGCTAAATGTGGATTGGGGTCAGCTGGGCATTCTTGGTGAAGGATTGACCGCCTTCCATATGTGAATATTCATACATATATACCTGGCAATCAGTGCAACTAAAGGATGTCAATACATATTAGATCAAAATCAGTGAAACCCACTAATTTCAGTGGGACAAGCTGAGGACTATCATGCCTCCTTATTCTCCCCTGACATATGATGTTGGGGAGAAAAAAAATGGATTGGACATGCCAAAACACCATCATTTGAATCTCAGGGGATATACGCTGACAAATTTATTCCACTCTTCCCATTGAAAACACCTGCATGCCCAGCTAAAATGAGTGTGTATGTATAGGAGATAGTTGGTAGGAAATGTTGTCGGATGTACTAGCATTTCGCTAACAGCCATTAAAAGGTGTACTAATCTTTTCCAATGAAACTATCTCGCTACCTGCTCAGCTCCTTCTGCTTTATAAAATGCTTGATCATGCAGCAAATGTAACATGACAGGTTTACTTTAAATTAACTGGTTTCAGGAGTACAAAGAAGTACTCCCATTTATTTACTTATTTTATTAAAAGTGTATATGCGCATGTAATGTAGTGTAAGTGTATTAATATACTCTCCTACCGCTGCTCTCTCTGTGTTCAACGCTGTTCTGCTTCGCTTCGCAGTGACATCACCACAATTGCGACTGTCCAGCTCACTCTATACTATATGCATGAGCCCCAAGTCTTATTCACGATGAAAGCCCATGGAGCCTTGTTCTGACGCACCATAGTCTGACATTTTAAAAGCCACTTCCGGGTCACGCTCAGCCAGGGCCGGACTGGCCATCTGGCAATTCTGGCAAATGCCAGAAGGGCCTGTCTGGTCATGGGCTGCCTTGTCTGCTATGTTGTTAACAGAATCAGTGTTCTCAAGACACCCATACTGTTAACCCCTTACTGACCTCGGACGGGATAGTACGTCCAAGGTCAGCTCCCCTGCTTTGATGCAGGGCTCCGCGGTGAGCCCGCATCAAAGCCGGGACATGTCAGCTGTTTTGAACAGCTGACATGTGCCCGCAATAGCGGCGGGTGAAATCGCGATTCACCCGCCGCTATTAACTAGTTAAATGCCGCTGTCAAACGCAGACAGCGGCATTTAACTACCGCATCCGGCCGGGCGGCTGGAAATGACGTCATCGCCGACCCCCGTCACATGATCCGAGGTCGGCGATGCTTCAGAATGGTAACCATAGAGGTCCTTGAGACCTCTATGGTTACTGATCTCCGGCAGCTGTAAGCGCCACCCTGTGGTCGGCGCTCACAGCACACCTGATTTTTTGCTACATAGCAGCAAACATCAGATCGCTGCTATGTAGCAGAGCCGATCGTGCTGTGCCTGCTTCTAGCCTCCCATGGAGGCTATTGAAGCATGGCAAAAGTTAAAAAAAAAGTTAAAAAAAATATGAAAAAAATAAAAAAAATATAAAAGTTTAAATCACCCCCCTTTCGCCCCAATCAAAATAAATCAATAAAAAAAAATCAAACCACACATATTTTGTATCGCCGCATTCAGAATCGCCCGATCTATCAATAAAAAAAAGCATTAACCTGATCGCTAAAGGGCGTAACGAGAAAAAAATTAGAAACGCCAGAATTAAGTTTTTTGGGTCGCCATGACATTGCATTAAAATGCAATAACGGGCGATCAAAAGAACGTATCTGCACCAAAATGCTATCATTAAAAACGCCAGCTCGGCATGCAAAAAATAAGCCCTCATCTGACCCCAGATCACGAAAAATGGAGACGCTACGAGTATCGGAAAATGGCGCTTTTTTTTTGTGCAAAGTTTGGAATTTTTTTTCACCACTTAGGTGAAAAATAACCTAGTCATGTTAGGTGTCTATGAACTCGTACTGACCTGGAAAATCATAATGGCAGGTCAGTGTTAGCATGTAGTGAACCTAGCAAAAAAGCCAAACAAAAAAATGTGTGGGACTGCACTTTTTTTGCAATTTCACTGCACTTGGAATTTTTTTCCCGTTTTCTAATACACGACATGGTAAAACCAATGATGTCGTTCAAAAGTACAACTCGTCCCGCAAAAAATAAGCCCTAACATGGCCAAATTGACGGAAAATTAAAAAAGTTATGGCTCTGGGAAGGAGGGGAGTGAAAAACGAACACGGGAAAATGGAAAATCCCAAGGTCATGAAGGGGTTAAGAGTTGTGATAGAACAGAAAGTCGCTGACTCAGTCACTTACCCCAGTAGGCCACGGGAATCATTAGAAATATTGGTCTTGTAGAAAATCTTCCTTTCCTCCATCCAGGGTAATATTATTAATATATCACATCTGGTTCATGGGGATGGGACAACAAGGACTTGTGTGATTTCTAATGCCAGGACTGAATTTCAGCCCCAGTCCGTATCTGCGCACAGGGCAGTGTGACCTGTTCAGTTTCTGCAAAGTGATGACTTCACAGAGAAGCAAAGCAAAACAGCGCTGGACACTGGAAAGAGCGGTAGGTGAGTATATTAATACACTCACACTATATTACATTCATAGATACAGTTGTTTGCGCTTAATTGCAATTGTTGCTGCTAAGGGTGGCCCAACCAGTTATTAGGTTTAGGGGGCAATCACTTTTTCACACAGGACCCTGTAAGTTTGGATTTCTTCACCCCTTAATAATAGAAACCTTCATTTAATAACTGCATTTTGTGTTACTTGTGTTATCTTTGTCTGATATTTAAATTTGCTTGGTGATCTGAAACATTTAAGTGTGACAAAATGCAAGAGAATATGAAATCAGGAAGTGGCAAACACTTTTACACACAACTGTACACACATTTAATAAAAAACATATCGATGGGAGGGCTTCTTTAACCCCTTCGTGACAGCCTTTTTAAATTTGATCAGTGTTCCTTTATGCGGTAATAACTCTGGAATGCTTCAACAGATCCCAATGATTTTGAGCATGATTTTTCGTGACATGTTGTACTTTATATTAATGGTAAATTTATGTCTATATGTTTTGTGTTTATTTATAAGAAATTTCAGAAATTTGACAAAAATGGAAAAAAAAATTGCAATATTCAAACTTTGAATGATTATCCCTTTAATCCAGATAGTCATATCACACAAAAACATTAATAAATGACATTTTCCACATGTCGGCTTTACATCAGCACCATTTGCAAAATATTATTTTATTGTGTTAGCCTTTTAGGAGGTTAAAAATGTAGCAGTAATTTTTCATTTTTGAAGGACCTATTCAAGTTTGAAGTGACTTTTGGGTCCTACATATTGGAAACCCCCAAAAGTGATACTATTTTAAAAACAGCACCCCCAAAATTTTGAAAACTGCTGTCAGGTAGTTTATTAACCCTTCAGGTGATGTTAAGGAATGAATGCAAAGTGTCTTGAAAGGAATGAAAAAATGTATTTTTACCACTTACTGTAAGGCCATGTTCACACTTTGCGGTTTTTACCGCGGAACCGCGGCGATTTTGATGCTGCGGGTCCGCAGCAGTTTCCATAGCGTTTACATTAACATGTAAACCCTATGGAAACCGCAAACCGCAGTGCACATGCTGCGGGAAAAACCGCGCAGAAACGCAGCGGTTTACAACCCGCAGCATGTCACTATTTTTGTGCAGAATCGCTGCGATTCTGCACCCATAGGAATGCATTGAACCGCTTACTTCCCGCATGGGGCTGTGCCCACGTTGCGGGAAGTAAGCGGTTAATGTGCGGGTGGTACCCGGGGTGGAGGAGAGGAGACTCTCCTCCAGGCCCTGGGAACCATATTTGGGTGTAAAAAAAAGAATTAAAATAAAAAATCATGCTATACTCACCTCTCAGCGCTGCCCGCGGCGTCCGGTCTCAGTTGCTGTGCCGAACAGGACCTGTGGTGACGTCGCGGTCACTTGACCGTGATGACGCCGCGGTCACATGACCGTGACGTCACGAAGGTCCTTGTCGGCACAGCCGCTTGCAGCGCCGGGGAGATCGCGACGTCAGAGGGTGAGTATAGCCAATTTTTATTATTTTTTACATTACTATTGATGCTGCATATTGCTGCATATGCAGCATCAATAGTACAGCAGTAATCCCGCAGCGGAAACCGCGGAACAAACCGCGATAAATCTGCAGGGATAACCGCAGCGGTTTTGCCCTGCAGATTTTCAATTCCGCTGCGGGATTAACCCGCAGAGGAACCCGCAGCGTGTGAACGTGGCCTAAATGTCGCTGACTTCTGAACAGGCCACTATAGCTGGCAGACTCTAAGGCCGCTATTTGGCTGTGAATTGCCATGGCAAACATCAGGACCAGACAATAAAGATCTCATGGTGCCGATGGGGTTAAAGAGGAAGCCCCCCACACTCTGTTAACCATTTACATGATGTAGTCATTATTGACAGCAGCATCTAATGGGTTAAACAGATATGGACGGTGCCAACACTGATCGTGGCTGATTCAGCAAGTTGTCATCTATAGTGGACAGCTGACAGCTGCTGGATTGTCACCTGTATGGGGAGGCTATTCTCTTATATCTCAGGTCAGTAAAAAGACGTATTGGCGGTCATTAAGGGGTTTTAAGTAGATTGACCACTTTTGTGAATTTGCAAACAATTCTATTCAGCCATGAAAAACCAACAGGGCCACCACTACAGATTTCTCATGAGTGATCACCTAGTAGAATATCTTATGGAAACTCATCCTACTTGTGCAGCAGCATAGGATTGGAGTGATATCACTACATAGCATTTTGGACTTAGGGTAAATTAGTAATATTGCAACTGAAAGTCGGCCATTTTGAATGTCCAACCCCTTACAATTTTAAAGAAATATAGAGAGATTTTTTAAAATATTGGATATGCAATTTAATAATAAGCTTCTCACTACATGTAATTCTTAACTTTTACCATTCAAGTTACAGTAATTTAGATTCCTAAAGATACAATATATCCATCAGGTAATCTGAAAAGAAAGCAGCTATCACTTTGTGATATCTGGAATCAATCAGCTAATGCTGCAGTCAACAAATTGGCAGCCATACACAGGTCTGTATTTTCAGTAAGTATGCTTAGCTGCAGCTTTGTTTGCATTATAGGAAGGGCTGGGATCAATACTGATACATTATGTAGCTGGATTAACATTAGAGACTTTGATTTTTCTTGCACTAAAGCTTGTCGCTCAGATTAAATAGTCATATTTTTTGTCACAGAGACTCTAAATCAAATATTATTCTCCTCAGGTTTTAAACAGAGACTTTCCCCACATATTTATACATGGATACAATCAACATCCTTTTTCATGGTCCCAAACATCAATAAAATCATTACTCATATTAATGAATATAGACGGCCTTACTCCACTAATGTGACAAAACAATTTCTCAAAGTTTTTAACATGGTTGATTTATCAGATGGTTTGTATTGTATAATCGTCTCAGCCAGGATATTTTATATAAATTAATAGAGAATATCATTAAAGAGGTTATCCAGGACTATGTTTTTTTTTTTACTGTGGGCCTAAGAACTAACAGGCAGGTAGTCACAGACCACTCCAGCCAGTGATTCTGTGGACGTCATGTTGACAGAGCAGCGGCTTCTCTTGTGATCTGTTCTGTTGTCAGGGTGTGATTGCTGAAAACATGCTGATTGACAGCTGGCTCCCCGCTATCTAACTGTGGGGAGCCGGCTGTCCATCAGCATGAAGTTGCAGTCATGCCCCATCAACAGAGCAGCCAGGAAGAAGAAGAGCCGCTGTATTGATGTGGAGCAGCTGAATCGCTGTCATGAGCGTTCAGTGAATGCTCTGAGCCAATGCTGGATAATGCAGACAGTTTGTTGCCTAGACAAACCCTTCCTTTAAACTTCCTCAGATTTTACTTTGCATACTTAAAGGATTCTTCCCAATATTGAAAGTTAGCAACTTTCTACAAGATATGTGATAACTTTATCTTTCGTAGGGTAACCCCACCAAACCTTAGAAGAGCATACCAGTTTCATTCTTTATGTGATTGACAAGGATAGCCAAGAGTTGCACTCTGCCTTCTCCACAATCCCATAGAGAATAAATGGAGTAGAGGTTCGCATGTGTAGCCACCAGTACATTCGAATGAGGCATCTCAGAGCCAAATTCACAGGATCAGTGGAGATCCAAGTGGTTGAGCCCCCACAATTCTGAAAGTTATCACCTGTCCTATGGATATAAAATAATGTCCAATGCTCAAACTAACCCTTAAAATACTATTTCTAAACAATTACTTATAAACTATCTACCTTCTAATCTTGGCAAAATCCTTTGCCCCTTTCACAATTGCTGTGCTACCCAATAAAAGCAGTTAATGATGAGAAAATTGATTTGTGCTGGCCTCCCTTAGCAGCAGGTCTTCACTTCTGCACCAAGCATCTTCAGTACCTCTGGCACACACTAGGACATGTGGCATCATGACTTCATAAGCACCAGGTGCTGAGGATGATGGCTGCACAAGTGAAGACCGGTTGCCTTGGATGACTGGACCAGGCCAGCACTTACCATATTTCTCCTCTACCAGGAGTCCCAATTTTTAACACACAACAACATATTTTATTTGATTTGAATCCAACAGTAAAGTATAAGTGAAAAATGTTCTTATTTGGAAACACATCAATCCGAGAAAAAAAACTGACTAATAGTGACCATATTGCAAGAGAAAAATTCCAGATTGCGGTACAGCTGATAAAGTTTAAATGCTTTATTACATACTATTTACTATGTAATAAAATGTCCAAAATGGTGAATAGAAGTTACTCAACAGGTTTTTGGCATTGCCACGCTTTGTCACTGAGTAACTTACGTGTTGAGTAACTTCTATCCACCATAATAGACATTTTATTATATTTTAACTATTGTGGAATAAAGCATTTTAGTATTTATCAGCTCTACTTCAACCTGGAAATGTTCATTTGATTTTGTCTGACTATTCTTTTTCCTTAAAGCTCGGGGTTAGCCAAGATTGTTTGTATTATACTGTATGTCACACAGACAATTGTATCATACCCTTAGCATCAGGTAAAGAACAAGTAAAATTCTAGTAAAGTTTAAGCCAAACTAGCTCCTGCTTTGGTGGACTTGCCCAGGGAATGTGTTTGGACTCATGGAGCTTTCAAATGAAGATAGCTTTCTGTAGGCACTGTAGGCAGAACATTAGTCAATCTTGACAATGACAATATATTCACAAGTTTCTTACTCATAAAAAGTTAGCCCCCTAAAGCAACCAAAAAGAAATTTGTGATGTGTGACATGATCTAAATCAGAGACAAAAGCCACCTAGAACTGAGATGGAATGTACAAGGGAAGATCTAAGATGAGAACCTGAGAGCTTTGAGTGGAGAGTTTGCCTCTGCTGCATAGAGGGAAGGCCAGTGGGAGTATGCCGCCTCATCAGTGTGAGTGTCCACCAGAGGAGAATATTTGACTGTATCTAAAGCAGGAAGAATGCATTCAGGGCTGAGTGAAGCCAGTTAAACCTGTAGTGTGGAGCAAGAATGAGATTTGCTATTTGCAATGTTAAAGATTAATAATATTCCGGAGTAAAAGTACTAAGTTCAAATAAAGACTGTGTAGTTGCCTTCTTCAGAATCTCCCTGCATATTGGGGTGCTTCACATTACTCTTACAGACCAAGTGTATATTTATGAGTCGGCTTCTGGAATGGGTGGTTGGGATCTAAAACCACTTTGTAAAGAATTTAATAATTACATTAACTGGAAGTTTCTCTTTAATTTGTCATAGGAATAGAACACAACAAGAGAAACTACACAACTATAGAAATGCAGCACAGCTACAAAAACTACATAACTACTGGAATAGAACACAACAGAAACGACAGGAATAGAACATGATTACAAAAACTACACAGCTACAGGAATAGAACACAACATAAAAAATTACATAACTACTGTAATAGAACAAGACTACAGAAAATTCACAACAACAGGAATAGAATACAACAACAGAAACTACAGAAAATAGAACACAAGTACAAAAACAACAACTACAGATATAGAAAACAACAACAGAAAATACATAATTGCGAGAATAGAACACAACTACAAAAACTATAAAAGTATAGGAATAGAATACAACTGAAACTGCTAAACCCCATAAAATGAACACAACTACAGGTATGGAACACAACAACAGAAAATGCATAATTTTCAGAATTAGAACACACCTAAAGGAATAGAACACAAGTAGAATATCTACACATCTAGAGAAATAGAACAAAAACTACACAACCACTGGAATAGAACACAACAAACAAAATAACACAACCACAGAAAAAGAACAACTAGAAAAACTATGCAACTACAGGAATTGTAGACAACTGCAGGTTTTTTCCATGATCTTTATTTTTTCCTGTACAAATGTTCATATGACAAAACATATTAAAGGGGTTATCCAGTCTGAATCGATAAGTCTGCAGTCACTTTGTTTGACTGCACACTTATGATTTGCCAATTTCTGAGCCGGGACCAGAGGGTATGTATGTGTTATAAATACTCCCGGGCAAGGGTCCGTCTTGTGGGTGTGGCCTTGGTTCATACACTTGCGTCTAGAGATGCAGCTCTCAAGTGGGCGTGGTTTATTAGAGGATGCGGCTTTGCTCCATAGAAGTGTATGGCAGTGAGGCCATGCCCACTGGCTGGGAGTATGCATAATTCAGAGGTCCCGGCTTAGAAACCGGCGAATGCCCGCAGCGCACACTGTGTGTGCTGGGGCATTTCAGAAGTCTGCAATCACACAAAGTTGCTGCAGACTTATCAATTTGGACAGGACAACCCCTTTAATGCAGGAAAATGCCAAGATGTAGCAATCCTATATTGACATTTACCAACACACTAGAATTTGAAAACATTTGCTGGACATAAATGATACATGAACATGATATCATTAACTCAAGTTAACATTTGCTACACCTGTACATATGGAGATATTCTCTCTAGAAGCAGTGCTTCAAATACATTTTAGCCACTGGAATATACCACCATTTTTTTTTAAACCTGACAGAATAAACCTCCTTGTGTCTATGTATGAAATTAGGGGCAAACAGAAGTACAGTAAGGGTCCATAGAATTATATTGGCGCCATATTACATTTTGCAACTTGCTCTGTGCACCCGCCCTTAATAATGACGTAGATTCCCACTACTCTTAAATGTAACATTTTTAAACTGTATAAAATGCCTCCAAACTACAGGAAATGGTTTCCAAGAAATGTTCCACAATATGCTTCTTAAAACTCTGATGTCTGGATGTATTACTTTATTCAACTTATTTGCTTTTTCTTTCATATTCTGCAGCTCTGCAGAGACTGCAATCACCCACATCCATATGATAATAATATAAATCAATCAATCACATGACAACCTGTAAAACAACATATTTTCTATTAACAGAATACACAAATCAACTGACCTGAATCTTTGTTACAGCTGGTAATTTCTGGTGTGAATCCTTCTCCACTGTCTGTCTCGGCACAAGATTCATTGACTAAAAAATAAACACAAATGCTGGATGTTTATGTCATAAATTTCTAATTTAATTCAAGCTTAGTCAATCAATGCAGTATTACTTTCGGGGCAGATCTATATTCATAACCACGCTACTGAAGTTACCAGCACTTCTTCAACACTTTAGATCATAAATCCATATCACTTCCATTCTTTGTGTAGGAAATATGTCTGCCTCTCTTTGTTTAAGAAGCAGCGCCTTTTAGCTCAGTCTCTAACCTATAATCTTAGGGAGTATGGCGACAGGAAACGCATTATAATCAGACGGTACGACAGCGCTACTTAATTTGCCCGGGTCCAACGTTGAGCTCCTGGCCACACCCTCTTGCTCAGAAATTAGATGTTTTTTCCTCTTCGGCTCCAGTTTCTGGTCTTAGCTTTGGCCTTGCTTGTTTGTGCCACAGCTTTGCTGATTTAGATCTATTTTGGTGTTAAGTTGCTGAGACAGCAGGCACCTGATCATGAAGTCAAGTCAGCCATTTTAAGTGCTAAATATACTGCCAAGCCTTGACTGTTGTTTGAGGTTTAGCCTAATTTTACTCTTTTTTCCAAATTCTTCTACTGATTACTGATCCTGACCTCAGCCTTGTTTCCAACTATTCTCCTGTTACAATTTTCTCCACTTCCAGTATTGACCTTGTCTTCATTTTTGTCCACACTCTTGTCTCATGTTTGCCTTTGTGATGACCCCTCTTCTCTGTGCCATGGCTCCATGAATGATATCACTGTAAAACAGTTTAATTTGGTGAATGCAACCTGGCAATCCTCCAGAAGGAAAGATCAAATCTTCCTTCACAGTCAATGGGTGAAGATCAAAGGAGACCTCAGCCTCTGACTCTGTTGTAACGAACATCAAACAGAGTTTGTGGATCTTGAGCAAATGGACCATATTTTAATTAATGAAGACTTTTATTCCACAACCTAAAAAACGTTAGGTTGTCTGTCACTTATTACATTTCCCTTCTTTCCTAGAGTTAAATACACAGTTCTCTAACGACAGTAGCCCTCCACCATGCAGCACCTTCTTGCATTTTATCTCCATCTATCAATCTACTAAAATTCTTGATTCGCTCAATAATCCACAGCTCACCAGCTTTCTTATTACGTCCTCTCCCTCCCTTCTTCAAGACTTCGACCATTCTGAACTCATCCTTTGGAACTCATTGCTCCGAACCATTGAGCCATTAGATTTACTCCTGTTTACAGCTCAAATGTGTTTTGAAATTTCATTGTTGAAAGTGACTTATGCCATATAAGTATATCATACCTGTATCTACAGCTGACGGCGGGCATCCTGAACTGGTTAGAGCTATCTCTCTCCTAAATCATTTAATTTAATTCATTTATCTATTCCCCTGGGTGCATCACTCTATTTTAGCTCTGTATTGGCTGTGATACTGAGTGGGTGACTGATAACGCTTTTTTTCATTGTATACAGAAAGCAGCTTGTCATCTGGACAAAAATTTGCTTTTGGTCCTATAATGTCCATTCCACTGTTAAATCCACTCTCCTCTTGTCCAATTGCTAATATTCAATAGTTTTTATCAGTATGTGTTTGTAAATGGGTCCAAAGTACATAACACCAGGCATCAGAAAATAGGTATCCAGCAACAGGAATCCATTGAAAACACAATTCTCTACTACATAACATTAAAACATACAGATATCGTGCCTACGTGTCTTGTGAACTGTAATATGACGCATTTTGGTTTACTCTTTTATCATAATGCAAATACATAACAGTTGCAATCAACTTTTTTTTAACCCTTTTCGAAATTTGGGTTGTTAGCAAAATTTACGGTTTGCAAAAAATTGATCAATCAAAAACAAGATAAAAAGGTTAACACAATTTATCTAACAAGTGGTTTCTCCAAATTCAACACAAAATGACACTTTACTAACGATTTCAGTCTCAGAATTATTCAACCCCTCTACGACAAGCACTTTAGTATTTAATAGATCATCTTTGGCTGTTATGACCTGCTGCAAACGTGATGCATAGCCAGACATCAGCTTCGGGTGGCATTTCCAAAGCATCTTAGCTTAACCACTTCACCCCGAAGCCTGTTTTCACCTTCCTGAACAGGCCGATTTTTTCAATTTTGTCCACTGTCACTTTATGAGGTAATAACTCTGGAACGCTTCAATGAATCCCACTGATTCTGAGACTGTTTACTCGTGACATATTGTACTTCATGATAGTGGTAAAATTTATTTGCTACAACTTGTGTTTATTTGTGAAAATATTAGTGATGAGCGAATATACTCGTTACTCAAGATTTCTCGAGCATGCTCGGGGGTCCTCAGAGTATTTTTTAGTGCTCGGAGATTTAGTTTTTCTTGCCACAGCTGAATGATTTACATCTGATAGCCAGCATAAGTACTGTACATGTGGGGGTTGCCTGGTTGCTAGGGAATCCCCACATGTACTTATGCTGGCTAACAGATGTAAATCATTCTGCTGCGGCAATAAAAACTAAATCTCCGAGCACTAAAAAATACTCTGAGGACCCCCGAGCATGCTTGAGAAATCTCGAGTAAGGCCATGTTCACACTTCGCGGTTTTTACCGCGGATCCGCGGCGATTTTGATGCTGCGGGTCCGCAGCAGTTTCCATAGCGTTTCCATTAACATGTAAACCCTATGGAAACCGCAAACCGCTGTGCACATGCTGCGGGAAAAACCGCGCAGAAACGCAGCGGTTTAAAACCCGCAGCATGTCACTTCTTTGTGCAGAATCGCAGCGATTCTGCACCCATAGAAATGCATTGAACCGCTTACTTCCCGCATGGGGCTGTGCCCACTTTGCGGGAAGTAAGCGGATAATGTGCGGTTGCTACCCGGGGTGGAGGAGAGGAGACTCTCCTCCAGGCCCTGGGAAGCATGAATAGTGTAAATAAAAAGAATTAAAATAAAAAATGATGCTATACTCACCTCTCAGCGCTGCACGTGGCCGGCCGGTCAGAGTTGCTGTGCCGAGCAGGACCTGTGGTGACGTCGCGGTCACATGACCGTGATGACGCAGCGGTCACATGACCGTGACGTCACGAAGGTCCTTCTCGGCACAGCAGCTTTGAAACCGGACCGCTGAGTGCAGCGCCGAGGAGATCGCGACGTCAGAGGGTGAGTATAACCAATTTTTATTATTTTTATCATTACTATTGATGCTGCATATTGCTGCATATGCAGCATCAATAGTATAGGAGTAATCCCGCAGCGGAAACCGCGGAACAAACCGCGATAAATCTGCAGGGATAACCGCAGCGGTTTTGCCCTGCAGATTTATCAATTCCGCTGCGGGATAAACCCGCAGAGCACACCGCAAAGTGTGCACATAGCCTAACGAGTATATTCGCTCATCACTAGAAAATATCAGAAATTTTCAAACTTTAAATTTTTATGCCCTTAAATCAGAGTTATTTCACACAAAATAGTTAATAAATAACATTTCCCACATGTCTACTTCAGCACAATTTTTGAAACATTATTTTTTTTGTTAGGAAGTTAGAAGGTTTAAAAATTGAACAGCGATTTCTAATTTTTACAACAAAATTCACAAAACCTCTTTTTTTGTTATGGACCACATCACATTTGAAGTGACTTTAGGTGCCTATTTGACAGAGTACCCCAAATTAACACTATTCTAAAACTGCACCCCTCAAGGTGCTCAAAACCACATTCAAGAAGTTTATTAACCCTTCAGATGCTACACCGGAACTAATGGAATGTGAATGAAAAACATTAATATTTAACTTTATTTTCACAAAAAATTTACTTTACACCCAATTTTTCCAATTTTTTTTCTCACAAGGGTAACAGGAGAAAATGCACCATAAAATTTGTTGTGCGATTTCTGCTGAGTACGCCAATATGGAATATGTGGAGGAAAACCACTGTGTGGGTGCACGGCACGTCTCAGAAGGGAAGGAACACCATTTGACTTTTTGAATGCAAAACTTGCTGGAATTATTACGGACGCCATGTTGCATTTGGAGAGCCCCTGATGTGCCTAAACAGTGGAAACCCCCCACAAGTGACCTCATTTTGGAATTTAGACCCCCCCAAGGAACTTGTCTAGATGTGTGTTGAGTACATTGAACCCCTCCCCAGGTGCTTCACAAACGTTTATAATGTTGAGCCGTGAAAATAAAAAAAAAACACACATTTTTCACACAAAAATTTTCTTTCAGCAATTAATTTTTTATTTTCATAAGGGTGACAGGAGAAAATGCACCATACAATTTTGTTGTGCAATTGTTCTCAAGTACGCCGATACCCAATAAGTAGAAAAGAAAATACTGTTTGGGCTTACGGCATGGCTCAGAAAGGATGGAGTGAAGTTTTGCAATGCAGATATTGATGGAAAGTTCTGTGGGTGTCATGTCGCGTTTGGAGAGCGCCTGATGTGCTTAAACAGTGGAAACCCCCCACAAGTGATCCCAGGTTTCTGGACTGGTTTGAAGGTACCATATCACATTGGTAGAGCACCTGAGGTGCCATAACAGCAGAATTCCCCATAAGTGATCCCATTTTGCAAACTACTCCTCTCAATCAATTTATCTAGGGGTGCAGAGATCATATTGACACCACAGGTGAGTCACAGAATTTTATACCATTGGGCAGTAAAAAAAGAAAAAAATATAACATTTTTACCACGAAAAGTTTGTTGTAACCCCAGATTTTACATTTTCACACTGGGAAATGGGCAAAAATGGCACCAAAATGTGTCCCACAATTACTGCTGAATGTGGAAATACCCCATATATGGCAATACAGTACTATTTAAAAACACGGCGAGACTTGGGAGGAACGGAGTGCTATTTGCCTCCTGGAGCGTAGATTTTCCTAGAACAGTTTGTGGACTCTATATACAGAGCCCCTAAGCGCTAGAAGAGCAGAATCCAAGTAACCTTATTTTGGAAATTATATGCTTTTGGGAGTTTATCCATATATAGTTTATATGCTTAGAGTTTAAGTGTAGTGATGATTTTGACTCCATGAGAGTTTTCCTGAAACAAGCAGCAGCGGATGTTGTGAAAATTGCATACTGCCATTGTAGTGCCCAGTGAGCTATAGTCACCAGTACATTGTAGTGCTCAGTAAGTTGTAGTACCCAGCTCATGCTTCTGGAGACATGCAGCGGTAAATTAGGTGGGCTGTCATTGCTACAGAAGTACCAAACAAGTGGACGCTAAATTTGATTTAGGCAAACTGTGGGGATCAGAAAGCAGAGGGCATTTGGATTTGGTAGCACAGCATTTGATCAATTCCTTTTGGTGCGTAAGGAGCCATAGTGCTTTTCCAGAGCCTTTGTACTACTAGTAACATGAAAGTCCCCTATATTTCTGTTAACAGATTACGGACCTGATTGGGGATGTGCTTTTTTGTAGAATGAGTTGAAGCTTTTATTGGTAACATTTTAGTTAACATTTTGGGATCACATTATCTTGCGCTCTACGCTGAACACATATAGGGGTTTCCATCAAAATCTCTGAGTGACGTGATTCAGATGAAACTCCCGAGGGATCCATTCACTATAATGAGGCAGTAGAGTTACTATGGACTCTGTCTGGCCTCTGTTCAATGTTGTTCATCTTTTCAGAAGTGTACAAAAGTGTGGCGAATCCTGCTTTTATGCATACCTAAAAAGATGGATACCACTGGATCATAGGCCAGGTGGCATCCACAGTGCCTCCATCTGCCTCATTACAGGGAATCTTCCGCTGGGTGTATTTCAAAGATTTACACAGAAACTCCGGTGTAAGAGTTTAGCATAGAGCATAGGATAGATGGGAACCGAGCCCTACTGCAATCTTTGGGTTTCTCCCTGATGAAGCAAGTAATTCTGAAATGCGCATCGGGGAGTGCGCGGTTACGGGAATTTGATGGGCCTTAAAGGTATATGCCACGGGTATTGATCCGATTTGTGCACTTTTTGTTTTTTGACACTGTTTATCTTTATCAGCTTATTGCATTGTACTATGACACTTTGAATTGTTTTCTCCCATACTGGTGAGACTTTACACACATTGTACTTATATGTGTAACTATTATATTTATCTCTTTCACTCTTTATTCATGAATTTTTGGATCTATTTTTTTTATATATTTTTAAATATGGGATTTTATACCTGGATCATATAATATGATTAGTTGATTCATTTTTACATCTCCTGGTCTGTCATACTTATATATCAGAATAATATACAGTATTCATTTTATCCATTGTTTATTAAATTGTTTATCCGAGCACAGGCACTTGTTTTTAATATTAAGTACTACTAATTGCCATTTGTATAAATAAAGGCATTTTTATTTGAATTTTTTGTGGTCCGATATATTTTTTTGGTCCTATGTCTTTGGGATATTCTCTTTTAGTCTATAATTGAGTGGTTTCCACTTCTTCCCTTCAGTACACCTGGTAATTAAAATGTATATATTTTATTTACTTTTTATTATCCAACTCTTGGAATTATTGATCATTGTGGGATCCTCAGGTGTGTTGCATTTACTGATTAATCTTTGGGAGGCAGAATGAAAAAGTCAACGGCAGGTGAATAATTGGTTTTGTTTATTTTTTACGCTGTTCCTCGTACAGTACAAGTGATTAGACGGCTTTATCCTTTGGGTTGGTGCAATTACAGTGATACCCGATTTATATAGTTTTTTTCTGTTTAGCTGCTGTCACACACTAAAAGATGCTATTTAGTGCATCCCCATATTTCGATAGCTATAATTTTTCCATATTTTGCTTGACGGAATCATGTGACAGCTTGTTTTCTTGTGGGACGAGTTGACTTTTTTTGTTGGTACCATTTTCAGGCACATGACATTTTTTGATAGCTTTATATTCTGATTTTTGGAAGGCAGAATGGCCAAAGACCAGCTATTCAGGATTCGTGTTTTTATGCCGTTCTGCGTGTGGTAAAATTTATGAGGAAGCTTTATTTTTCGGGTCAGTACGATTACAGCGATACCACATTTACAGTTGAAACCAGAAGTTTACATACACTATATAAAAAGACACATATGCATATTTTTCTCAATATCTGACATGAAATCAGAATAAACCTTTCCGGTTTTAGGTCAATTAGGATTACCATAATTATTAATATTTGCCAATTGCCAGAATAATGAGAGAGAGAATGTATTAAGGCATTTTTATTACTTACTGCAAAGTCAAAAGTTTACATACACTAAGATTATTGTGCCTTTAAACAATTCTGGACTGCCCATATGATGAAGTTATGTATTTAAAAGCTGACAGAGCTCTACGGAGGCTTGTTTTTTGCAGAAAAGATGACATTTTCAGAAATATTTTTATTTACATTCATCTTTTTTATTTAGTTTTATTCCACTTTTTGTTCGGCGGTATGATGATAAAGCATAGTTCTTTGCCTAGTTTTTTATTTATTTTTTCACTGAAGGGGTTAGTAAGTGGGGCAGTTTTATAGGTCGCGTTGTTCTGAACGTGGCGATACCAAATATCTTTATTGTTTTTGTTTACTTTTGTTTTTACATAAATAAATGTATGTATTGAATTTGTTTTCATTTTTTTTGTTAATTTTGTGATTTAAAATAATATATTTACAATTAATCACTTCTTTTTTTTTTTTTTTTTTTAGGATGGGACATCAACTTTCCATGCTCTGATCGCTGATCTAATACTCTGCAATGCTTTTGCAGGGCATTAGATCAATGTCTCTCATCCAGGGAGGAGGCGTGCCTTATAGGCCACAATCCCTGGGTGACCCCACTGCCATCTCTCAACCTGTGGTCACCATGGAGACCAAATCCCACGATCGGTACTAGCGCCTATCATGGGGTTTGCTGCAGGGTGTCAGCTCTTACATAGAGCTGAAGACTGCATTTGATCACGGCGGCACCGAGCGTGAGCCCGTGCGATCATCACGCCATATATATATATATATATACAGTGCCTACAAGTAGTATTCAACCCCCTGCAGATTTAGCAGGTTTACACATTTGGAATTAACTTGGCATTGTGACATTTGGACTGTAGATCAGCCTGGAAGTGTGAAATGCACTGCAGCAAAAAAGAATGTTATTTCTTTGTTTATTTTTTTTTTTAATTTTTAAAAGTTTTTTCAGAGGGTCATTTATTATTCAACCCCTCAACCCACCAGAATTCTGTTTGGTTCCCCTAAAGTATTAAGAAGTAGTTCAGGCACAAAGAACAATGAGCTTCACATGTTTGGATTAATTATCTCTTTTTCCAGCCTTTTCTGACTATTTAAGACCCTCCCCAAACTTGTGAACAGCACTCAAACATGGTCAACATGGGAAAGACAAAGGAGCATTCCAAGGCCATCAGAGACAAGATCGTGGAGGGTCACAAGGCTGGCAAGGGGTACAAAACCCTTTCCAATGAGTTGGGCCTACCTGTCTCCACTGTTGGGAGCATCATCCGGAAGTGGAAGGCTTATGGACCTACTGTTAGCCTTCCACGGCCTGGACAGCCTTTGAAAGTTTCCTCCCGTGCCGAGGCCAGGCTTGTCTGAAGAGTCAAGGCTAACCCAAGGACAACAAGGAAGGAGCTCCGGGAAGATCTCATGGCAGTGGGGACATTGGTTTCAGTCAATACCATAAGTAACGTACTCCACCACAATGGTCTCCGTTCCAGACGAGCCCGTAAGGTACCTTTACTTTCAAAGCGTCATGTCAAGGCTCGTCTACAGTTTGCTCATGATCACTTGGAGGACTCTGAGACTGACTGGTTCAAGGTTCTCTGGTCTGATGAGACCAAGATCGAGATCTTTGGTGCCAACCACACATGTGACGTTTGGAGACTGGATGGCACTGCATACGACCCCAAGAATACCATCCCTACAGTCAAGCATGGTGGTGGCAGCATCATGCTGTGGGGCTGTTTCTCAGCCAAGGGGCCTGGCCATCTGGTCCGCATCCATGGGAAGATGGATAGCACGGCCTACCTGGAGATTTTGGCCAAGAACCTCCGCTCCTCCATCAAGGATCTTAAGATGGGTCGTCATTTCATCTTCCAACAAGACAACGACCCAAAACACACAGCCAAGAAAACCAAGGCCTGGTTCAAGAGGCAAAAAATCAAGGTGTTGCAGTGGCCTAGTCAGTCTCCTGACCTTAACCCAATTGAAAACTTGAGGAAGGAGCTCAAGATTAAAGTCCACATGAGACACCCAAAGAACCTAGATAACTTGGAGAAGATCTGCATGGAGGAGTGGGCCAAGATAACTCCAGAGACCTGTGCCGGCCTGATCAGGTCTTATAAAAGACGATTATTAGCTGTAATTGCAAACAAAGGTTATTCCACAAAATATTAAACCTAGGGGTTGAATAATTATTGACCCACACTTTTATGTTTAAAATTTATAAAAATTTAACTGAGCAACAAAACTTTTTGGTTTGTAAGATTTATGCATCTGTTAATAAATCCTGCTCTTGTTTGAAGTTTGAAGGCTCTAACTTATTTGCATCTTATTATACCTGCTAAATCTGCAGGGGGTTGAATACTACTTTTAGGCACTGTATATATATATATATATATATATATATATATATATATAGCAGTTTGCGGGACCGCAGCTCCCGCAGCACTCATGGCATGAAGGGGTTAAACCCCATTTCATTAATATTCTTGGCTTGACATTGCACAAACCAGAAAAATTATACAAAAAGATAGCAAAGGCATGGAATGTTTCTAGAAATAAAGTTAGAAGCGGAGTCCAAAATTTAAATCCCACCAAAGACATCATCAAAAATGCAGTTTGTATATTCTCCCTGTGTTTATGTGGGTTTTCTATGGTTTCCTCTCACACTCCAAACATATACTGATAGAGACTTTAGATTGTGAGCCCCAGCGAGGACAGTGATGACAGTGCCGGCAAAGCACCACAGAATATGACAGTGCTATATAAGC
Source organism: Ranitomeya variabilis (assembly GCF_051348905.1). NCBI lineage: Eukaryota > Metazoa > Chordata > Amphibia > Anura > Dendrobatidae > Ranitomeya > Ranitomeya variabilis. The sequence continues at coordinate 74,615,989 of NC_135233.1, forward strand.
AAGCATAATAAATAAAGGAACCCTGGCTGCACCACATGAACATTGCAAGGAGAGGAAGCTTCACTTTTTGCCAACAGGTTCCTGAGGACACAGTATATCAAAAATGCTCTAGTGACTGCAAAAGACCTGCTGCAAGATTTGGTGGCAGCAGGCACTGAGGTTTTAGTTTGCGCTGTGAGGTATATCTTAAATGCTGAAGGTCTCCATGCCTGAACATCAAGTAGTAAACTTCTCCTGAACCAAAAGACCCAAAAAGTTGGCTCCGACATGCAGCAAGCCATTTAAATATGCCTCTGAAGTTTTGGGATTTGGTTTTGTGAAGTGATGAAGTAAACTAGAACTATTGGAGCCTATGGAAGAATTATACAGGGTGGGCCATTTATATGGATACACCTAAATAATATGGGAATGGTTGATGATATCAACTTCCTGTTTGTGTCACATTAGTATATGGGAGGGGGAAAACTTTTCAAGATGGGTGGTGACCATGGTGGCCATTTTTAAGTCAGCCATTTTGGATCCAACTTTATTTTTTCCAATGGGAAGAGGTTCATGTGACACATCAAACTTATTGAAAATTTCACAAGAAAAACAATGGTGTGCTTGGTTTTAATGTAACTTTTTAATTTCATGTATAATGAAAAATTTCCTGTAAAATTTGCCTTATCACTGAACATAATGTTCTTTGTTCTGTGTAAACTGAGGGTCCTGTTCCAAGTTTTCTTTTGCCCATTCTGCAAATTCAGAGTGCCGATCTGGGTCATCCTCGTCGAGATGCTGCAGCAGCTGGATTTTGTAAGGGCGCCATTTGTGAGTGGCTAATATCCACCGAATGGATGTTCACCTGATGCCAGATCAGAGCGCTGAATTTGCAGAATGGGCAAAACAAAAATTGGAACAGGACCCTCAGTTTACAAAGAACATTATGTTCAGTGATGAGTCAAACTTTTTTGGGTGGGCCATTTATATGGATACACCTAAATCAAATGGGAATGGTGACAATTTTCCTACGTAGGGTGTCTTGCATTGAAATCTGCTGCAATGACCCAGCTACTACGCTCACCAGACATCAACACAATTTCTATCTGCTCCTCACGTGTTACCCTCTGTGACATGTCAATGGCTATAAAAAGAGAAACTTGTAAATAACTCATGAAAGAATAAAGATACATTAAAACCAAGCACACCGTTGATTTTCTTGTGAAATTCTTAATAAGTTTGATGTGTCACATGACCCTCTTCCCATTGGAAAAAGTAAAGTTGATCCAAAATGGCTGACTTCAAAATGGCCGCCATGGTCACCACCCATCTTGAAAAGTGTTCCCCCTCCCATATACTAATGTGCCACAAACAGGAAGCTGATATAACCAACCATTCCCATTTTATTTAGGTGCATCCATATACATGGCCCACCCTGTACTTGTCATCTGGATGAAGAGAAATTAAGCATGTGCTAAAAAGAACACCCTGCCTATGGGGTGAGGGCTTGGTGATTCTCTGGCACTGGTTTTCTTCTACTGCTATTGGAAACATTCAGCATATGGAGGGAAGCATGGATTTAATCAAGAATCAGGGAACTCTAGGAGAAGAAATCTTGCCTTTTTTGAGGAAGATGACGTTTAAGTGTCGTTGGTCCTTCCAGCAGGATAATGATTTCATGCATAACTCATAGTCTACCAGGGCTTGATTTCAGGAGTCTTAAAAGATTCTGTAGAGGCCATCATAGTTGTCTGACTTAAACCAAATAGCAAATTTATGGTAGAATTTGAAGAAGGCGATTGAAACATGCAAACCAAAGAATATTTGTAAACAGGAGGACATTACAGATGGGGAATAGGCTATGCGTAATGGACTAAGATTCTAGAGAAACGTTGCCAAACACTGGGGTCTTAAGTAACACATTTGCAGTAGGTCATAACAGCCAAAGAGGCTCTACTTGACACTCTAGTCATGCAGGACTTGGTTAATTCTGAGACTGCACTAGTCATTAAAAGTGGAATTTTGTGTTCAGTTTGCAAATAAAATCCTTTTATTTTAGTTGTGTTGAGTTATAATAATTGTTCCTGTTTCACTGGTTTATCGCAAACAACTGAAAGTTTATAAATTTTGCTCATAAACCTAATTTACAATGGGGGTTGAAGAATTTTGATGGTTACTGTATGTTGGACCCATTTATGAATAGATACTGGTGACTTTTGAGTTTACTGGTGTTTGGGATTCCTGTATCTTGATGTCAAGAATAGTGGTGCAGATTACTTTATTCTTTCCATGAAGTATACTGTAATGGTTGACAAAACTCTGAAAGAGGCTCTAAAATGCTAATAAAAGCAGAGACGCTTTATTATTTCTATTGTTAATTGTCTTTGTGATATATCTGATATATTGGCAAAACGGTAGAGGAGGCCATATAAAATTGTGCCCCTATGTATTTCAAAGTATAACATTAAAGGGATCTTGTTATGTCCCAAAATGCTACTAACCTGCTGATATGGGGTCAATCTGCAGGTTAATAGCATTATAATGACATTCAGCCGCCGCACTGAAAGTGCAGCTACCGAGAGAAAATGAACTTTATTCCACCTGGGAGCTGCCAGCTTTCAGTCATAGAGTCGTGACCGGAGTGGCTACAAATCATCGCTCACAGCTATATGTCCCAGCACTTTTATTAACAGCTTGCTCTGCATAGATGCGCTGTACAGTGAGCTGTCAATCAAAGTGCTTACAGCTGCATCTCACTGTGTACGGAGTGGTGACGTAGCCCCAATGACAAAGCCGGCGGCTCCAGGGAGGAATAAAATGAATGTTCTCCCAGTAGCCTCACTTTCAGTTAGGCGGCTGGACAGCTTTCTAATGCAATTAACCTGCAGATTATTACTATATCTTCGTGTTATCGCTTTTGAGGGCATGGCAGGCTCCATTTAATTACAATGGAAAAGACCCAAAAGTGCAAGATATCAGTTTCTGATTGTTATATATCTATGTTTTAAATCAAAGTCTCATTTGTAAAGGGAAAAATTGTTTTGCAATTAACGCTGACAGTTCCAACAGGTACTAAACTATCAATTTGACATGTTCAATCAATGCCGGAACTAAGCTTTTCAATTTAGAAATTAATTTTACATTATGTACTTTAATTCCGGCCCTGCATCTTGGCGGTTTGACGACATTTGTCCTACATTTTAAACAAAGAGCTCCTAAATTGTGTATCCTTAAGCACCGGCTGCTGTCAGAAGCAGACACAATACAAGTCTACTTTATTTAGGTATTATGTTTCAAAGCCTTTTTTTCTGACAGTCAACTGGTTTTCTTGATGTCTGTTTTCCATTAATTCCAGATCCTCCAGGCAAACATCAGATTTTCCTTCGAAAATAAAGCACAGCAAGCTTGCCCATCGGCCAGGGTCCTTTCTCAGCCAGTTGCGGGATTTCTTTAGTATAGACTTTTATACCATAATCCTGCGGTATCGCTTCGACATCTTCACTTCATTGTCCTTATATTCCGTTCTGCCAAATGTAATGCTTCGATCATGTGTACTCGTACTGTGCTAGGAAGCCATGATGAGGTGAAGATTATATGTAGGTTGTCTTTCCTAACGTCCTTGTATTAACCTCTGATCATAGAGATTAGTGCAAGAACAGAAAGTTAGAAACGGTCACTTTGGGGTTGATTCATCAAAGCTACTAATGCAAGCGTAAAAGCTTTGAAAAGTTGCTAAATTTTTGCACAATGGGGAGTTGAGCAAAAATGTTTCAAATGTTAGTGTTTTCCGCCATATTGAATCAGCTCTGTTGAAATGGGAGATGGTGGAAACCAGTGACGTGGCCACTGCCGCCCATAGAGTTCGTAAAAAATTATGGGAGCCTTTTATATGACAGAAATACTACTCCAGTCCCTGATATTTCTGGCATAGCACACGCCACAGAAAAGATGAGTTTGGCACCATGTACACCACTAAAACTGGTATAGCACAAGCGTGCGCTTATGAATTAAGTGTTTGATCAACTATCAGCCGGCAAGAATTCTGTCTCTCACAGACCTGTTTTTCTCTAAGAAGCCCTCCTACTCTGCACTCATAATTGCACCTGTTTGAACTTGTTACCTGTATAATTAGACACATGTCCACACACTTAATCACACTCCAACCTCTCCACCATGGACAAGACCAAAGAGCTGTCTAAGGACACTAGAGACAAAATTGTAGACCTGCACAAGGCTGGGATGGGCTACAGGACAATAGGCAAGCAGCTTGGTGAGAAGGCAAATTAATTATGCAAAAATCATACAATGTGATTTTCTGAGTTTTTTTACTTTTATATTCTCTCTCACAGTTGAAGTGTACCTACAATAACATTTATAGACCTCTCCAATCTTTGTAGTTGGGAAAACTTGCAAAACCTGCAGTGTATCAAATACTTAGTTTCCCTACTGTGTGTGTGTGTGTGTGGGGTATAGAATTGGGTACAGATTACACAATAGAAGCTGAATACATTATCAGATAGATCTGATGAGACTGGTATAATTACTATGAAATCCATGATGGAATGGCTATACAATCCTGATATCAAGGTAAGAATTTTGAAAGTCCATTTTCCTGTTATTTTAATATCAACTGGAAAAACTTTCAAACACGATCAAATATAATTGTGATATAGCTTTTAAAAGAAAAAACCCTGCCCCATCAGGTCTAAGAGATCGATCTAATAATGTATGGAGTTTGAATTGTAAAATTTGGTGAAGCTGCCCTTCTATAGTTGTAGCTATGAGTGACGTGGGCACTGTACGGAATACAGAAGCATACTTTGGGCCTTTATGTGGGCGCGTGCGACAAACAATGAGAAGGTGCGTGTTTACAGGTGAGTGGACTCTGGCTACTGCTTGTATGTGTAGGAGACAATATGGGAACACATGGCAGATAAGTACTTAATGTGTGTAATGCTCAGGAGGTCAACAACAACAGACAAAATCATAAATGTTCAAGGCTAAAAGGTTTTGACAAGAAGTAGAAACATTATGCTTTAGCTATAGAATATCGAATTATATGTATAATATAAAGGATCTCTTACGAACCTGAATCTTGACCAGCCTCAATCATTTCCTGTGTGTCTGTTGGTAAAGCACAATAAGAAACATTCGTCATAACCAGATTATTGCTAAAAGTTTATTTTTATTAAACAGCTTTTATTATTTACCAGAATAGGTGTCAGTCACATACTTATGCAAATTGCCTCTTCTGAGAAAAAGAGGACTTAACTCTATAGCGCCACCTATTGGAAGTAGCGATCCTACAAGTCACAATCAACCCTTTAACGAGTCGTGCAATATTTAAAATCCCAGAGGAGCATTGCACGGCGAATAAGCCTCCTTACCTTGACAAGCCAGAGATGGTATGTCACTCTCCATAAGGAGAAACGATACCCCTTAGACCCCACTCCAGAGCCTCTCACCTAGCCAAATCAGTTCTCATGCTTCGCACTGACGAGGGCCAACAGCCCGAAACACCGTGTCTGCGAATTGAGATACTGATTTGGCTTTAATCCTAAGTCATATTGCACGACTCGTTAAAGGGTTGATTGTGACTTGTAGGATCGCTACTTCCAATAGGTGGCGCTATAGAGTTAAGTCCTCTTTTTCTCAGAAGAGGCAATTAGCAGTCACATACTTATATTTTTCACTTTCTGACTTTTTCAGTAGGGCATCTAATACATCACAGATTGAAGTTTCGTTTTGTTGGCAAAGATTCAATATAACTTGTATTTTATTCATTTAAATTTCTGCCGGGTCTGAATGTAGGAGTCCAGTGGGCGGTCTTAAACAATAATTGGCAGCTAATTTTGTATTAAGGCCGCCTCGATGGTATCCAAGGCCCAAAATGAGCTGGGAATTTAACAAATAAATACAACTAATAACGAATATTTTTGCACAAACCTATATATTAATCCGTTCATTTTTTTAATTTGCTTTATAACATGTTGCCCATACATTACACAACAGTTCCAAGTTGACGGGTTTTGTGAGCACTGTGCAGGATGGCACTCGGGGCTCAAGTGAAATCCAAAAATGAAAAGGAAAGGAAACCTAAAGGTGTTGCCTACTGTGAATATCCTTTTTTTCCTTCCTTCAGAACGGTAAACAAAAGAGAAGCTGATTACAAGATGTCCTGCTGTCGATATCCCAGCAATCAGCTGAATCCTGGAAGAAAACACAGCAGCAAGTGTCCATTCCCCTGCAGTTCTGCCACAGAAGAAAGGAACCATCGCATGTGACCCTTCAAAATCAAGGGATCATCTATGTTATACGCGGACACTCCAGAACAAGAGCGGAGAGCAGCTACAAGCAACGACCCCAAAGCTGAAGGCCTCAGCGTGTCTGTGGATTACGTGAACAGCTCAATGTTACTAACAGGAACTGAGTAATGCTTCATTTCTATGCTGCTGCGGAAAAGAAATTGAACACTTGTGATCAAGTTTACACATAGATGTCAGCTGATTGCTGGGGGCACCGATAGTGGTATGACCTGTGATCAGCTTACTTATTGTCAGGGCAGGTGCAGATGGTCGCAGAGTCACTCATACAAGTGAATCGAGATGATTATGCAAACAACACTCTGATTTGTGATCAGAATGTGATCATAGTGTGATCCAATTTGGATGAGGAGGAGAAGATGGAGAAAAAAAATCTCCATCTCTATTGTGTCAATCTGTGGAAATCGGACTGCACTCTGATGTCATCTGAGTGCAGTCTCATGCTTTCTATTGACTCCCTGACTTGCATGGCCAAGTACAATCCAAATATCATAAACTTGGGCATGCAGATTTTTTTCTTCAGATAAACTCTATGCACTGCCACATAGGAAAACTTTGGTCGGAGTCTGATCCGATGTTTTGATGGATCGAACTCGACTGAAATTATGGTCGTCTGCACCTGATCTTAAGGTAAGAAAATATATTGTCCAAAGCAGAGAACACTCGGAATTAAGCCAGGAAATTTGATTACCTTTGAATTTTACGATGCGACTAAAAAGTGTCGTATTATACTCCAGAGCATAATAATCATCGGCCTATTTGTTACTTTTCCAGTGCACACAATGTCCTCCTTCCTCCATCTTCACTCTGCGCAGAGGCTTCTGACTTAGAGGCGGCCACTGATGGCACAATGCGTCGCCCGTGGCCTGCTCAGCGCCTCGGACAAGGAATGTATTGACATCAGAGGGTTATTCAATGTCGTGAGCACTGGAACAGAGTGAAGATGAAGTCGGAAGATGACATTTGCCACCAAAATGTAGGGAAGAGGCCGAAGTAAGCTGTGCGGACCTGCAGATGGGGGCCTGCAGCTTCAGGACAGGGGGAATCAAGAGGAGAGTAATGTTCTTTCTATTTTCACCATTTTCCCAGCCCTTTTCAAATGAGTAAAATATCAGACCATGAATCACAGAATAATTAGATTCAGTGCAAGTTTAACTTTTTGTAAAACTCGATTAATTTTGTCTCATTTCTGTTTAAAAGCATTTGTGCCTTTCAGAAATACATGGGGCTATATTACTGCAAACAACGTACGCAAAGGCACAAAAAATAGTGACCCTCCAGATATCGATTAGAGTACAGAGGAGATGCTGCTACTTTCTATTTAGATTTTACAGACTTTTTTTTTTTAATCAAAGCCAAAACCATATTATTTTAGAGATTTTAAGACAATCATTAATTCATTCATACAGTAGTTCATTCATTCTACAGGAACTCTTACTTGATCCTGCGCTAGTTTCTTTCAAATCTTCCACATTTTCTGTAACAAAAAAGAAAACAACAAAGTCATCTTCCATTGGGCTCGGAAGGCCCTTGCCTATGGGCTGCATCGGCAGGAAACGGTATTGATTCTCGGTCAGTACCAGCCTATTTTTCTTTTAATGTACATGGGTGTCACAGTCACCATTCACTATTTACATCCATGCGAATATCAACAAAATATTAGATAATTTATAATCTAAAAATTGACATTAACGCATTTAGGACCAAAGATTGGGATTTCGAAAATGTGCAAAAAATGTGAAACCTCTGAAAAAGAATTAAAACCTACCTATTTGTTCAGAAGGAGGTTTCTTGTCTTCTGCAGCTGCAAAAATAATAAAGACTTCAATTAGCATCAGCCAGAAGGCAATACTTGATCAGATAAATGACTTATTATTCAATTTAGTATAAGGTATGTAAAAAATAGTAACTTAATTTCCCATATGACTCTATTGAAATATAAATACTGAATTGTACATATTTATCTCTCTTTGTCACTTCTTGTACTGCAGAGATTACTTTTTAGCAGACATCTCATTATCATCACAGACAGGATTACATTAAATGGCAACACCTATGTATACTATAGATATCACAGGATCCAAAAATGGTAAGTGATGGTCACAGTTCCTTTCCTTCCCCCTCCCTGCACAATCACCTCTGCACATATCACAGAGCATGCCTACAAAACTCTCCTATAGGATCCTAATAATCAGATCCTGGCTATTGCAGTCAATCGTCCATTCAGTTGCTGTAAAACAGATCTCTAAGTGTTATTATGAGAAGCGCAGGCAGGATAGCTGCCTCAATCATACACAGAAAAGAGAATAAAAGAATTTTTTTAAAAAACAGTAGAAGATAAGAAAAGAATAATAATTAAAGTTGATTGAGGTGATACATTCTGTTTATTTCAAGACTTGAAAGTATGCAAAGAATGCAGTAATATAATATGTAAAGTCAGCAAACATGTAAGGATATTAGTCACAGTGGTGAAATTAATTTATATTATTATTGGGCTGAGAAAAGTGGATACTTATACTGTCCATTGACAGAAAGCGGTTACCGAGTGGTGAGGACGTGGTTACACAGAGCAGGAGGACTACATGGCACGAGACAACTAGTCTTCTAATGATAATCTCCTGCTGACAAAGCACTGATTTTATTGAAACTACAACACTCAGCCCAGTAAGTGACACATCACTGGAATCATGGTGTCTGCCCCTACTTCATGTCGTTCTCAGATTAAATAGCAAAAATCTTCTGACCGATTCCCTTTAATGTAAGTTATTGAAGTTTTCATAGTAAAAATCCACCATTTGCAGCCTTGTAACAACATGGTCAGTATTGATTGTATTGCTTAAAGGGGTCATCTAATGATTGCACAATGGTTAAAGTTGAAAAGTACTTGTAAAAGCAATCTACATGTTAAAAATCCTGTCCATTCTCAGGAACAGAACGATTTTTAGTTTGTTAGTTTACAGTTCATTGACTAAGTTATCGGCCACCTCTGCAGCGGCCGGTCTCCAGGACAAGTAGCACACTCTTGCAGCTACATAGCTTGTGATCGATGATGGATTGCTGGTTGTGCCAGCTTCAGAGCCCGTCTGCTCCTCCAATGCCGAAGATACAACCTAGCCTCTGCTACCAGCATCGGAAAGAGCGCACTTTGAGCCCAAGGCTTTGCCATGCCATGGCAGCCTGACCGAAATGTCAATCTTCTGGAAGACGTGGCCCTTACAAGTGAGGAGGCAGAAAATTAGTACACCCCTGAGGAAAAAAAACACTAGATAACACCTTTAACAATGGCTCCAACATGTAACCTCCATGCATGCTTATTGACTGTTTGTGTGACTGTGTTGCATCTTATTTTCACTCCTGCAGCACCCTCCGAGTACATGCCATTTGTCTGTGCGCTCTATAGAGTCTGATGTATTCTTGTGCAGCTAAAAGTCAGCGTTCCGTCCCTGTAACCAGTGCACACAATATACAAAGCTTGCCTTACTAGCCTTAAAAAGTAATTCCCATGGCAGACATTTATGGCAAAATCCACAGATGTCATAAATGGTTCACACATGTAGGTCCCATGTCTAGAATGGGGTCCTCAACCTCCACCTCATGGCTTCGTTGAGTTGATAGGTTGTTGTGCAAGCAGAGCCAACTCCATTTGCTTCTATGGATGCTGCGAAAGCAGATGAAAATGGATTATGATAGTTGCGTACCCAAAAGTGAACCCACATCTTATAAGATATATCTGGCCTGTCCTGTTGATATGCCATAATTGTCTAAGGTGGGAATAATCCCTCAAGCTGACCATTAATGCATTTAACTCCTTCCTGACCAATTCAAGCTGTGCTCAAAATAATGGCAGTAGGTAGCCATTAAAAGTTTACAGGACTCCCAATATTGTTCAAAAATCCAATCTCTCTGGAGCCTGTACAGATGTCATGATGTCTAATATTCTGGCATGTGATCACTCTAACAGAAGAATGGCCAAATAACCAATTGCAATCCTCTGATTGACTGCCAATTCGAGTAGAGCAGGTCAGGATGACTAACAAATTACTCCACTTTTAATTTTTACAATCATGCAACAAAACCATGTGTAACATGATAGGAGTTAGTATGTTTTATCATCAATTCCCCCTACAACAAGATCAGAGAAAAGGCAAAAGAAAGCACAGGCTGCGTGGAGCAATACAGTGGAAATGTTAAGGGTAATAGAGGGGAATAAAGACTTCGGATACTGGCGCTGAGTGTAATGGAGGCGTCTGTGGCTGGGGCGGCCATACCTGAACCCTACAAAGGCCCATTTACATGGGACAATAATCAACAAACGGGCTGCTGATCATAAGCCAGCATTTTTATGAACGCTCATAAACATGCTACTGATCAGCTGACATAAGAGCAAAACAGTTGTCGGCTAATTGGAATTGTTCTTCCTCCGTACTCCCTCTCATCGGTCTGTTTGTAGTGGTCATAAATGAGGGCGGATCATCTTGTATACGGTCTATTGAAGATTATTTATAGGCAGAAATACAACATTTGCCTTAAAGCAGTTGTCTCGTGCTGCTCACTTCCACATCAGGTGGTGACCGGGTTGGGTCTCCACATACATCTTTGGATGTTTGCACAAATGGCAGGAAAGAATACTGCTGTTCTTGTACACGTCCCATCCAAGCTGGTATAGGAAAAGCCCCACTCCACTTTTCAGTGTGAGAGTGAGCGGGGTCGAGACAAGAAGCCATTTAATGGGCAGCACAGTGGCTCAGTGGTTAGTACTGTTGCTTTGCAATGATGGGATCCTTGGTTCAAATCCCACCAAGGAAAACATCTGCAAGTAGTTTGTATGTTCTCCCCGTGTTTGTGTGGGTTTCCTCCGGGTTCTCCGGTTTCCTCCCACACTCCAAAGGCATATTGATAGGGAATCTAGATTGTGAGCCCCAATGTGGACAGTGATGATAATGTCTGTAAAGCGCTGTGGAATATGATGGTGCTATATAAGCAAGTAAAATAAATAAATCTTAGTTTCATCCTCAAGTAACATTAGGGAGATGATATTGCAACACATGGAACATTACTTATCCCCAAGTGCACAGAAATTATCCACCCATCGTTCTTTATAGTATATGCAAAAACTCAAGCAAAAATAAAAGTAGATATAAAAAATAAAAGTAGATGAATAAAAAAATGCAAAACAATTACGGGTATAATATACATCAATCTCCTAGTTCACATAGAGTAAATGGTCTGGTAGGTGCATCCATACATGACCTTCCAATCAAACATCTGAACTGGTTACCAATGGACCAAGTCACGGACACATCATTGGTGCGGCCTGGGTATCTGTACAGGGGCCCAAGAGGTACAGGGGCCCATTTTCACCTCCAAAGCAAGTGGCATTGTGCATTATGATGAGCTATTGGACTGCGAAGGACCCATACACTGTTCTGTCTGAGTCCGCTCCTGTACAGACAGCCCCTGGGGTTTAGTAGAATCCTGGAAATAACAACATGTCGACCTCGGCAGCACATTTTCCAATTACACATGTGCTTTTTATTGTTCTTTTTTATTGCGGCGAGTAACAGCTGCATGTTTAACTATAAAAGTCAAAACAATTAGATATAAAAGACAGCACAGAAAACGGCCATTACACCAGAGTTTTGGGGTTTTTAACCCCTTCAAAATTTCACTTATCCATACGAAGAAAAGACCCTTAAGAAACAGTTTAGCAAATAATCAAATGACATAATTTCGTCTTTCAAAGTTTCCCCTTTAATTCATATTTTCCCTTCTGCTCTTTTCCAGATTAAAACGATTTATCCAGCAGCGGCTGCACATAAAACAGGCGGGTGGCGACTCTTCCAGGCTGTGTTCTCGAGGCATCGGAGGGAGTTCGCAGCGCATAAGACAATCATACTTCTGTTATCTGCACCCTCGTGATTGAAGTGATCATCACAATATGTGCTCCAACCAGCACAGAGCTTTCTGCTAGACACATAATCCTTGCCTCAGCCGTGCAACATGCTGCTCCGGTAATCATACAGCCATCCTTTGTGCCTTGATTCAGAACATTGACAGAGATCTATTAAATGGAGCTCATGGAACGACTTGAATGGGACAAAAAGGAAATTCATTCCCAGAATTCAGAAAAAAAGAATAGCTGATATAATATTAAACATATGTTGACTCATACCACAGAGATTTTCCCCCTTTTATATCTCTTTATCCTTTAAATACCTACCACCCCTCCCCCCTTCCCGAGGATTATTGTTGAAACAATATGCATTGCTTTCTGCAAAGGAAACATGATTTGTATATTACAGAATGCATGTTAACATTGGGTATTGTCACTACGCCACATACTAACAGGCAGGGAGAATGAATTCATTTGTTGTAATACCTAGTTTTTCCAGCAGGGGGAGCAGAAGCCTTTTCAAAACAAAAGTTGGTAGTCTTACTTTCTAGTTCTGTGTTATTCTTCATTTTAAGCCTTTTTTTCCTGCCCTTTTTTTCTCCACTTTTAACAATGTAGGGTAAATAGTCTGAATAAATAGACACTCACTTTTTTATTAGGCCTTTATTAGTCATTTGCACATTAAACATACTTCGGATTGCACTGTTGGACAATAAAATAAAAAATACCATTCAATTTTGCTCTGTTTGAAAGCGTCTTGTTAGCAAAGAGAAATGCGAGGCTAAATTAATAGGATTATGAAAAGTTTAATGAATGTAACATATCAGAGGTAATCTGCATTCAACAGATTTGTGTTTAGATCCTTTTTTTTTTTGTTAAATCATTATTCTGCTTTTATTCAACCCATTAAGCAGTTTATTGCTATAGTAACATCCCCGCTTTACTCGATTTGTGAAGCAGATGAACTATAAAGACCAAACAAAGGATTAGCTGAAGACTTTGTTCTAGCTAATTAAAGCCGACCTTTAGATTTGGGAATTCTGGACGGCCATGATGGAAAATGCCGCTGTTCAGCTAATTGTTAAGAGCGTGCATTTGGGATAACTTAGACATTTTCATCTTTACCTTTCTGACAATTCTGTGTGTATAGAGGTATAGCTTTTGATATCATAGTTCATCAGTAGATTTTCAATACAGCAAATTTATGGAAAACCAATGTTATGTTAATGAAGGTTTTTTTGTGCTAAACCTGAGTACATGTGTACATAGTATAGTGTCAGTGTGTTCATATACTCCCTTACCGCCATCTACTCTGGGATCCAGGGCTGTTCTGCTCCTCTTCTCAGTGATGTCTCCGCTCTGCAGACTTTCGGGGTCACACTGCGCGCTTTCTGACCTAAAAGTGGCTTTTACAATGCAAATCTATAGAGGGTCAGTACGAGGCTAAATAGGTTTACATCCTAAAAGAGACTTCTGGCTCACACAGAGAGCATAGAGTGATCTGGAGAGTCTGAAGAGGGGTGACATCACTGAGAAGATGAGCAGAACGGCGCTAGATCCCAAGTTCTGACTCACACATAGAGCATTGAGTGACCTGTAGAATCTGAAGACGGGTGACGTCACTGAGAAGATGAGCAGAAAGATGCTAGATCCCAACTTATGGCTCACACATAGAGCATTGCGTGATCCTGAGAGTCTGAAGAGGGGTGACAGAACTAAGATGATGAGCAGAACAGCGCTAGATCCCAACGTATGACTCACACATAGAGCGTAGAGTGACCTGTAGAATCTGAAGACAGGTGACGTCACTGAGAAGATGAGCAGAAAGATGCTAGATCCCAACTTATGGCTCACACATAGAGCATTGAGTGATCCTGAGAGTCTGAAGAGTGGTGACATCACTGAGAAGAGGAGCAGAATCATGCTAGATCCCAACATCTGGCTCACACGTAGAGCATAGAGTGATCCAGAGAGTCTGAAGAGGGGTGACAGAACTAAGAAGATGAGAAGAACGGCACCATATTCCAACTTCTGGCTCACACATAGAGCATAGAGTGATCCGGAGAGTCTGAAGAGTGGTGACATCACTGAGAAGAGAAGCAGAACGGTGCTAGATCACAACTTTTGCCTCACACAGAGCATATAGTGATCCTGAGAGTCTGAAGAAGAATGACATCACTGAGAGGAGGAGCAGAATGGTGCTGGATCTCAGAGAAGATGGCGATAGATGAGTATATTATGACACTGACACTACACTACATACATACAGTATATACGCAGATTTAGGAAATAAAATACTTCTTTAAAAGGAGTCTGTCAGTTCAAACTGGTAATATAAACTAAGCACATAGGCTCGGAAGGAATTACACCAAAATTCTGTTGCAAAATGCTTTGAAAAGTCTCAACTCTTTTGTGCAACACAGAGTTGAGCAAAAAAAAAAAAGCAAATTTTGCTGCTTTCATGCAAGTTTGGGCCAACTGCACCAATATGGGTGGAACTGGGGCAGGCAGAGACAAGCAACAAGAAGCTCATGTAATTCATGACAAACCAACTTTCAGATACGCCTTATTCATTAAGAGGGCCTCTTAATGAATAAGGCGTATCTGAAAGTTGGTTTGGCATGGGCCATGCCTCCTGATGAATCAAGCGCCTCTGGCTGCAACTCTCCTCATTGTTCACACAGGACTTGATGAATGGCCATACTATTATACAAATAAAACCAACATAAAAACTTAAAGGGGTATTCCCATCTTCAAGATCCTATCCCAATACGTAGTAGATATAATAATTTTAGCAAACGCCTCCAATTATAAATCTAGTATAGTTCTGATTTGCTATGTCACTTACCTCAGGTATAAGCCACTGCAGTAGCTTAAATATCCATAGTTATGACCACTCATATAGTGACAGTAAGTTAGTTGTTAGTGGTCAAAATCATGGATATTTAAACTACTGCTCAGTGCACCCAGTGTGTGACCAAGAGGCTCTGTGCACTTGTAAGAAGATGAAGCGGTTCAGGGGTACCTTTCTTGTGCCGTTCTAGCGCAATACCTGTAATTGTGTCCACGGCTCGAGGACATCAGACAGTGACCCTCCTTACGTTCCCCGTGCTGGGAGGTTACTCACACGTGGGACCGCTGCATGTGTGCAACCTATCCTTGTACCAGTGACTGAGCGAGTATATGCCGATCCTTTCCCCGCTTGTGCTGCAGAGCAGAGCCGAGCCACACTCCGATGATACGTATAACGAACGGAGATCAGTACGAGGAAACTGCGGGTATGGGAACCCGCTTACTGTAACAAAGACTCTCCATCTTCATCAAGAGACTGGATCTCCGCCTAATCAGGACAACCCCGAGACATCACGTGCCGCTGTTGCCGATGCCACCGTTGGAAACCGAAACGAAGCCAACAGACTGATAAGTTGTACTCTTCTTTCTTCTTCCTGAACATATGACTTACACCTGTTTACCCCATTCTCCCCTCCAATACCCATATTGTTATAATCTTTGCCTCCCATATCCACTTTCTCCCTGCGTGGAGTTTTCAACTGTTAATACATTTGTTAACTCTTGATCTGCCTCCTGTCCGTGACAACATCCCAATCTCTGAAAGTCTACATTTGGCGTATCGGCAGGATGTTGTTCAACAGCACGGAGGCGGCAGACCAAGCAATTGGGGGACGTCCTAGGTCCAGTATATCCCTAGGGGCCATGATAAACAACCTCCCAAAGTTTACTGGGAAGAATACTATGATGTGGAGCTGGACTGAACGGGTCAGGGGGATGATGAGAATGCACCCCATGACCCCTGCACTGGAGGCGAAGGTTGCCAAGATGGCTTTAGATGGGGAAGCAAGGGACTCTCATGCTACGACTCCCCCCAGGTGCAAGACACCTTTCACAAAGTATTACAGATTTTAGAGGAGACCCTTTGGGGACCCCATGGACATAGGGGAGTTGCGTATGCAGTTGTTCTGCCAGATTCAAAGAGAGGGGGAGACGAAAACCCAGTACATGAATGTGCTACAGGAGATTTGCACAGCTATTGCTACTAAGGATGGTATAGGTGTGGGATCTACTGACATAGTACTGCGGGACCAACTAGTGATGGGCTTATGTGACATGTTACTGAAATAGACCCTACAGGAGTGCTTGCGGGTAAACCCGCGCATTACTTTTTCCGAAGTAGGGAGTGAGGCACGCGCGTGAACAGGAGCAGGGGATGACAGTTCAGATGGGAAAGGTCTGGAATGGAGAGGTATCTGCAGTGATGGCTACTACACCAATGGGAGGAAGAATTACGAAAAGAAATCCAGCAGGTATGTGAAGAGTTGGCTGATTCAAGAAAGATGTCCACAGTCACCCCCAGTCCACTAGGGAACAGAATTGAGCCAGTTCCCTGCCGTGAGGCGAGGATGCATCGTCGAGAAGGACCCCCTACATGTTACAACTGTGGAGAAACAGGACATATAGCCCAGGGCTGTACCCGACGGAGTAGGCCTCTGCAATGCAGTCCATTAAACTAGGGGGCTACGAGCCTGGGGGATGCCACTAGGAGTCTGAACAGTCATGGAGGAGTACAAGAAGTCCCACAAATCTCATTTGCATGTGTCCTCTAGTCTGGGCTGAAATGGGTGGCCAGGCTGTGCGCTGTCTGGTTCACACGGGCTCACAGGTGACCACTATGCCCAAAGCATACTTTTGCCGACATTTCACAGAGGCAATGTGGCCTGAATGGGGCCCAGTGATCAAGCTGACGGCTGCCAACCATCTGCCCATCCCGGTCGCAAGGGTAGACCAAAAAAAGAAAAAAACCCTTAAAAGATACTTTTTATTAGATATACACTAAAATACTAATAGTAAAATTCAAACAATATTCTAAATTACCAACACCAGGGCTGGGTAAAGTTGCACAAATGTGGTCAAAAATGTACAGAAAATGAGGGTGAAAATTCCTAGAGTGACCCCGAGAGGCTCGTAATAGATTCGCCCTTCCTGACAATGGAGGTTGGCACCCTAAAATCGATATGGCGCCCCCACTCCTCATCGGCTGTCCCTCCTGACCCTCAACTATCCCTACTAACTACCCACGCCCAAACCCAACACCATTCACACACGGCTCTACCTAACTAGAAAAAAACTGCAAAAAACTGCAGAAGGAATATAATAAATATCAACCTTTGGCCTCAAAAGAGATTTTTTGATGATTGAAATAAAGTCACCCTAAATGCTTAGGCCAGTAAAGAAAAAATAGGTTAGATAGAGACTATTATTATTATTATTATTATTATTTATTGTTATAGCGCCATTTATTCCATGGCGCTTTACAAGTGAGGAGGGGTATACATAATAAAAACAAGTACAATAATCTTAAACAATACAAGTCATAACTGGTACAGTAGGAGAGAGGACCCTGCCCGCGACGGCTCACAATCTACAAGGGATGGGTGAGGATACAGTAGGTGAGGCTATCTGCATTAATATCAAAATGACCATGACGTAACCCAATATCATTAGGGTCTCACTAAGTGTTGAGATCACATTAATATCACAAATAACATATTGGGTTAATAAACATCAGTATCAGTACATCATTAATTTCCTTGTTTCATCACAATGCCCTAAATTAGTGACAAGATGATTCCGCGCTATTGTGGAAAAATAAGTTGCTGAAAAAGCCACAAAATCCCAGTTATCTTGGGCTAAGGCTACTTTCACACTTCCGTCTTTATAAAGACGTTGCAATGCGTCGTTCTGTGCAAAAAAAGCATCCTGCAAAGTTGCCCGCAGGATGCGTTTTTTGCACATAGACTTGTATTACCGACGCATCACGACGTATGGACACACGTTCCATACGTCGTGACACTGGATGCGTCGGTAATTGGTGGACCGTCATCACAAAAAAATTTAATGTAACATTTTTTTGTGCGACGCATCTGCCATTTTCGACCGCGCATGCGCGGCCGAAACTCCGCCCCCTCCTCCCCGCTCATCACAATGGGCAGCGGATGCATTGTAAAACTGCGTCCGCTGCCCACGTTGTGCTAAATTTAGCACAACATCCGTCGTTACGTCGGGCCGACGGTTTGCGACGGCCCTGTATCGACGGAAGTGTGAAAGTAGCCTTAAAGTCCACATATCAACAGACAGCGTAGCCTGATGCCATAGTATTCAAGTCATGGTTCATAATGCACTGAATTATCTTGCAAAAAAAACGCCATAATGGGTCACTTATCTGGTCATTTGTCTGATTGTCTGGTCATCTGTCCCAGTGTTCTTGTGCCGTCCTTACGCGTTTCGCCCTCTCCCATAGGGGCTTATCAGGGGACTGTAGATAGGAGCACGCCGAAGTGGCTATAATGATGAATGGTCAATGTGTCACTAATTTAGGGCATTGTGATGAAACAAGGGAATTAATGATGTACTGATACTGATGTTTATTAACCCAATATGTTATTTGTGATATTAATGATGATCTCAACACTTAGTGAGACCCTAATGATATTGGGTTACGTCATGGTCATTTTGATATTAATGCAGTTAGTCTCTATCTAACCTATTTTTTTCTTTACTGGCCTAAGCATTTAGGGTGACTTTATTTCAATCATCAAAAAATCTCTTTTGAGGCCAGAGGTTGATATTTATTATATTCCTTCTGCAATTTTTTGCAGTTTTTTTTCTAGTTAGGTAGAGCCGTGTGTGAATGGTGTTGGGTTTGGGCGTGGGTAGTTGGTAGTGATATTTGAGGGTCAGGAGGGACAGCCGATGAGGAGTGGGGGCGCCATATCGATTTAAGGGTATCAACCTCCACTGTCAGGAAGGGCGAATCTATTAGGAGCCCCTCAGGGTCACTCTAGGAATTTTCACCCTCATTTTTTGTACATTTTTGACCACATTTGTGCAACTTTACCCAGCCCTGGTGTTGGTAATTTAGAATATTGTTTGAATTTTACTATTAGTATTTTAGTGTATATCTAATAAAAATGATCTTTTAAGGGTTTTCTTCTTTTTTTGGTCTACCATTAAGTATACCCTTTGAAATATTTAGTTTGGTGTTGTTGGTGGTCGCAGGGGTAGTCTGGATGCATATTACCGTCTGCGGTAAAGAACAAGGCCGAAAAGGAGTGGTACTGACTGCTGAAGATGTGAGTAAAGGACACACTGTTACAATAGGCATGAATGTGTTAAAAGAATTCAGGAGTCTACTTATTAATAAACATAAGGGTGAATGACCTCGGGGAGATCAAAACATCCAACACCGCGGAGACACCATCACGTGTTTCTCAACGCAGTGATCCAGAACACTGCCCCCATCCCTGATGGGAAATATGCAAATGCATGTAGAAAAGCCGCGGAGACACCATCATGTGTTTCTCAACGCAAGCAATGAATAGCCAGGTCTTTCACCGGGAAGGAACAACCACGGGAAGGGTAGCATCCAATAAAGGAAAACCACCTATGCCAAAACATGGTATCCATCCACAAACAGCTGTTTTGGGGTATTTGCCCCTCATCAGTGTGGAGTAGGAAACTGGCTATTAGGAGCAGTGCCTAGTGAAAAGACTATAAACATAAGGGTGAATGACCTCGGGGAGATCAAAACATCCAACACCGTGGAGACACCATCACGTGTTTCTCAATGCAAGCAATGAAAGACCTGGCTATTCATTGCTTGAGAAACACGTGATGGTGTCTCCGCGGCTTTTCTACATGCATTTGCATATTTCCCATCAGGGATGGGGGCAGTGTTCTGGATCACTGCGTTGAGAAACACGTGATGGTGTCTCCGCGGTGTTGGATGTTTTGATCTCCCCGAGGTCATTCACCCTTATGTTTATAGTCTTTTCACTAGGCACTGCCCTTCCCGTGGTTGTTCCTTCCCGGTGAAAGACCTGGCTATTCATTGCTTGCATTGAGAAACACGTTATGGTGTCTCCGTGGCTTTTCTACATACCTATTAAAAAGTCTCCAGACATGTTTGTACGACAGTGGAGCCCTCGCACTCAATAGAGGAGAGTCTTCCATCAGCTAATCAGGGTGGCACAAGCCCAAGAAACCTCCAGCGGTGGGAAGACACTGGGAAGGGTGATTGCTCCAGCTTCCGTCAATCGACTTTTGCCACTAGGAAAAACAGTACTTACCCTGCCTGTCCGAGCCTGTACCCCTCTGGAAGGAGTTGAAGTTCAGATTGAGCCTGCCAATGCGGAACAACTACCTCTGGGACTATTAGTGGAGCGTACATTAGCTACTGTGCATGGCGGTACGGTCCTTGTACATTGTGTCATTTTAGGGAAAAGTGACGTAATGCTCTCACCCAGAAGTGAAGTAGCACAAGTCATGGGTATACCGGAAGAATTGATATCATCAAATACAATTGACGGTAAAACAGGGAGACCCTTGGACGGTAGCTGTAGACACTACTCTGGTGCCCCAGCCTCAACACCTGCAAGAGGGGCGGCGAATTCTAGAACAAATGCAGGCCGAACTGACTGAACTCACGCCACAGCAGGTCCAGCAAGTGGAAGCTCTCTTAGGGTGATATCAGGTTGTGTTTGCGCACCATGAAGACAATTTTGGGTGCACCACAGCGATCACGCACGAGATTCCAACTGAAAACACCGCGCCCATAAGAGAGCGATACTGTCAAATTCTCCCACAGATGTATCAGGAAGTGAAAGGAATGCTGTTGCAGATGCTGAAGAATGGTGTAATTTGAGAGAGCCAACGCTCGTAGGCTGCCCCTATAGCCCTGGTGCGGAAGAAGGATGGTACGCTTCATTTTTGTGTGGACTACCTTAAACTCAACGCTTGTACTGTGCGAGATTCCTATCTGCTACCAAGGATTGAAGAGTCTCTGTCTGCCCTGGGCAATGACATATATGTCTCCACATTAGATCTGACAAGTGGATACTGACAAGTGCCCATGTCCGAGCAGGATTGAGCAAAAACAGCCTTTTTACTCCCCCATGGGGTTATTTGAGTTCAATCGACTGCCGTTCGGCCTGGCTTACGCTCCGGGTACGTTTCAACGTCTAATGGAGAGGTGTTTAGGTGACCTGAATTTCGAGGCCACTCTCATTTATCTATACAATATCATCATTTATGCGGCTCCGTTTGAGGAACATCTCCGAAGACTGGAACCGGTCTTTAGCCGTTTACAACAGCATGGATTAAGGTGAAGCCTCAGAAGTGCCACCTGTTTTGCACGCAAATCGAATACTTGGGACATGTAGTCTCTGCGGAAGTAGTGACACTATCTAGTGAGAAAATCGCATAAGTGCAAGACTGGCCCACCCCGAGGACCGTAAAAGATGTGCGTGCTTTCTTAGGACTCACGTTATATTTTGCATTGTGAACCCATTGTTAGAACTGTTGAAGGGAGTACCGTCCAGTGTCAAAAACAGAACTATCCAATGGGGGAACATCAAGAGGAGTTGTTTCGAGCCCTGAAATTGGTTCTGACCGAGGCACCGGTGCTGACCTATGCTGACTTTTCCCAGCCATTTATCCTTCACACTGATGGGAGCCTTCATAGACTCGGAGCTGTGCTGTCTCAAATCCAGGGTGGAAAAGAACGAGTGATTGCCTACACGAGTCGGTCCCTCCATGACCCTGAAAGAAACCCGGATAACTACAGTTCCTTTAAGCTGGAGTTGTTGACGTTAGTGTGGGCCATGATAGAGAAGTTTGCCGAATATTTGTCTGGCTCTGAGGTCCTGGTGCGCACAGATAACAACCCTTTGGCCCATCTGGAAAAGGCAAAACTTGGGGCATTGGAGCAATGCTGGGTGGCTCGGATGGCAAAGTTTCAAAATAAGATCACCTATAAGAGAGGGGCTGAGAATACCCATGCTGACGCCTTGTCCCGAGTGTCCCATAGGAGGTCTGGGCCTAACCGGGACGAGGAACTGGAGGCTGAAGAAGTCCCTGAGGTTCGAGATTCTGTCAGGATGGTGGCAGCCACAATGGAACAGGTGTGGACAGCGCCTCGAGAGTGCAGTTTGGATCAATCTTGTGATGAATGGGTCCGAAGAGCAAGTGGACGAAGATCTCGCTCAAATGAGACAATGGGTGTCGACAAAGCGATTACCCAGCCAGCAGGAGAGAGATGCTCTGTCCCCGGAAGCCCTACAGATGCTGCAGCAGTGAGAAAGACTACAGATGAGAAATGGAGTTTTGTGTCAGAGTCCAACTACAGTGGGAGTTGGGTGTTACATGGCAGACATTGATCCCTGAAACATTGCTCTCCAGGGTGACTACAAAAGCACATGAAAGAGGAGCCCACTTCGGTCCCAAAAAGACATTTCAGTGGCTGCAAAGGCTAGTTTACCACAGGTTTACCATCCTCAATTGAAGGCCGTAGTAGAAGAATCCTGTAGGCAATGAAAAATTGGCCAAGCCGCCAGAACAGAGGGCTCCCACTCAGACCATAGTGACTTCGGCTCCACTGGAAGTGTTAATTTTAGATTATCTGACTATTGGCCCAGCTCATCAAGGATATGAACATTGCCTGGTGATGACGGATCAGTTTTCCGTTGGGACCCCGACGCGAGACCAGATCGCCGAATCTGCTGCATATGTCATCTGTAAAAACTTCATCCAAGTGTATGGCTGTCCAAAGCGAATTCATTCGGATCCAGGTGCCTGCTTTTTGTTAAAGTAATGGAAAAGTTACACCGGCTGCATCAGATCGGGAAGTCTCGGACAACGCCTTAACACCCCCAATGGAATGGGGCCTTGCGAACGGTTCAACCGAACTTTGATTCAGATGTTAAGGACACTGGAGGAAGACAGAAAAGCTCGGTGGCCCGAGTTCGTACCAGAGTTAGAGTTAATTCTTTATTAAACTTCAATTTTTGCAAAACGGAGGCAGCAAGCTATTTTTAGAAGGGTTAAACCATTATAAGCCTATGTGCATTTAGGGGCTGAAATACTCATTTAAGCAAACTGAAGAAATGCAATGGCTCCATATTTAAGAAACTTAGATGTAATCTAAAGGGGTTTCTTATGATGGTCATGTGGCTTTGGCTCTCAACTTGCCACAACAAACATATGATTTTGCTTTTTTAAATAATATTCATTTTGCTACTGCAGAGTGTCTAAAATTTCTACCTAGCTGAGTGCTTTTGCAAAAAGGATACGAATCCACCAGAGCCCCTGTTCCCAATTCTAACAGCTCTCTCTGCTCTTCCCCTCCATTCTCTCATTGGTAGAGATGATAGCATAAAGGGGAAAGGGATGTGTACACATATGCATAGGGAGAAAGTATCTTGGGGAGGGAGAAAAGGCTACAGATATGGAATAAAGCACATTGGGAGGAAGTATGTATTGGAGCTGTGCTGATACATGAAAACTAGTGAAGACTGCATTGCCTTGGATGTACACACACTTCACCTTAAGCCTTTATAACAAGGAGTGAAACTGACTGAAAAGAAAAATGTGAAAATTGCATATCATGGGGTCAATAAATGAAGGAATGAAGAGTGCAGAGTGAAACATGTTGCAATTTCTGAATTAAAGTTATCATCACTAACAAGCAGAAAAATCATAGCCATAGCCTTTAAAGGGGATGTCTGGCCTTCGGCTACAAGTCTGCAGTCACTCTATGTTATTGCTGACTTGTGAATCCTCACATGGTGTACACTGCGTGCTGTAAGGATTCTCTGGTGCTAGTGCTAGGAGAGGCAAACGTGACCGCAAGTATGTAATTTGCACAGTCACAGTCTAGTCGGAATGTGGCTGTAAGTATGCAAATCAGATACTTACGGTCACATTACCACCAGCTCCTGGTGATGAAAGCGGAGAATCCTCAAAGTGTGCGCGATGTGATGATTCACATGTCTACAATCATATAAAGTGACTGCAGACTTGAATCCTAATGCTGGACAACCCATTTAGACATATAAACGTGACCGATTTGCTGCAGATTTGACATCTAGATTTGTGAGAAGAAAATCAGCACGCTCCTAAAAAAATCCAGAGATAATGAATCAGATTTTAACCTTCAGTTAGAAATGCCAAAATACTTACACTATTAACCGCATGGGGTCCATGGGAAAAATAAACAACATTTATTAACCCCTTAGTGACAGAGCCAATTTGGTACTTAATGACCGAGCCAATTTTTACAATTCTGACCAGTGTCACTTTATGAGGTTATAACTCTGGAACGCTTTAACAGATCCTGCTGATTCTGAGGGTATGTGTCCACGTTCAGGATGGCCGGCGGTATGGATAGAGCGGCAAACCCGCTCCCCCCTAAGCCCCGCCCCCTTCTGTGATGCGATGATGCCTGATGTGTTCATTGCACACATTCGGCATCATCGCACCCCACACATAGGGCCCTGTGATATACCTTGCGGCGACGCAGCGTCGCCGCAAGGTATACGGACATGCTGCGATCTAAAAAGATGCGCAGCATGTCCGGAATCGCAGGGCCGCCGGATGCGTGTTACCACTCACAGTGGAGACGGGATTTCATAAAATCCCCTTCACTATGCTGTAACATCTGGAATCTGCGTGTTTGACGCTGCGGCTCTGCGCAGCGTCAAACATGCAGTGTTTCCTGCACATGGAAACATACCCTGAGATTGTTTTTTCGTGACATATTGTACTTCATGTTAGTGGTAACATTTCTTCGATATTACTTGCGATTATTTATGAAAAAAATGGAAATATGGCGAAAATTGTTAAAATTTTGCAATTTTCAAACTTTGTATTTTTATGCCCTTAAATCAGAGAGATGTGTCACAAAAAAATAGTTAATAAATAACATTTCCCACATGTCTACTTTACATGAGCACAATTTTGGAAACAAATTTTTTTTTTGTTAGGGAGTTATAAGGGTTAAAAGTTGACCAGCAATTTCTCATTTTTACAACACCATTTTTTTAGGGACCACATCACATTTGAAGTCATTTTGAGGGGTCTATATGATAGAAAATAACCAAGTGTGACACCATTCTAAAAACTGCACCCCTCAAGGTGCTCAAAACCACATTCAAGAAGTTTATTAACCCTTTACGTGCTTCACAGGAACTGAAACAATGTGGAAGGAAAAAATGAACATTTAACTTTTTTTTGCAAACATTTTATTTCAGAACCATTTTTTTTTATTTTCACAAGTGTAAAAACAGAAATTTAACCACAAATTTTGTTGTGCAATTTCTCCTGAATATGTAGATACCTCATATGTGGGGGTAAACCACTGTTTGGGCGCACCGCAGAGCTTGGAAGAGAAGGAGTGCTGTTTTACTTTTTCAATGTAGAATTGGATGGAATTGAGATCGGACGCCATGTCGCATTTGGAGAGCCCCTGATGTGCCTAAACAGTGGAAACCCCCCACAAGTGATACCATTTTGGAAACTAGACCCCTTAAGGAACTTATCTAGATGTGTGGTGAGCACTTTGAGCCCCCATGTGCTTCACAGAAGTTTATAAAGTAGAGCTGTGAAAATAAAAAATTGCATTTGTTTACACAAAAATGATCTTTTTGCCCACAAATTCTTATTTTCACAAGGATAATAGGAGAAATTACACCACAAAAGTTGTTGTGCAATTTCTCCTGAGTACGTTGATATCCCATATGTGGGGGTAAGCCACTGTTTGGGTGCACTGCAGAGCTTGGAAGAGAAGGAGCGCCGTTTTACTTTTTCAATGTAGAATTGGCTGGAATTGAGATCGGATGCCATGTCGCGTTTGGAGAGCCCCTGATGTGCCTAAACAGTGGAAACCCCCAACAAGTTACATCATTTTGGAACCTAGACCCCTTAAGGAACTTATCTAGATGTGTGGTGAGCACTTTAAACTCCCAGGTGCTTCACAGAAGTTTATAACGTAGAGCCGTGAAAATAAAAAATCACATTTTTTCTACAAAAATGATCTTTTTGCCCCAAAATTTTTATTTTCACAAGGGTAACAGGAGAAATGAGACCACAAAAGTTGTTGTGCAATTTCTCCTGAGTATGTTGATACCCCATATGTGGGGGTAAACCACTGTTTGGGCGCGCCGCAGAGCTTGGAAGAGAAGGAGTGCCGTTTTACTTTTTCAATGTAGAATTGGCTTGGAATTGAGATCGGACACCATGTCGCGTTTGGAGAGCCCCTGATGTGCCTAAACAGTAGAATCCCCCACAAGTGACCCCATTTTGGAAACTAGACCCCTTAAGGAACATATCTAGATGTGTGTTGAGCACTTTAAACCCCCAAGTGCTTCACAGAAATTTATAAAGTAGAGCCGTGAAAATAAAAAATCCTTTTATTTTTCCTCAAAAATGATTTTTTAGCCTGCAATTTTTTATTTTCTCAAGGGTAACAGGAGACATTGGACCACAAAATCTGTTGACCAGTTTGTCCTGAGTACGCTGATACCCCATATGTGTGGAGGCACTGTTTGGGCACCCATCGGGGCTCGGAAGGGAAGGCGTGCCGCTTGGAATGCAGACTTTGATGGGATGGTCTGCGGGCGTCATGTTGCATTTGCAGAGCTCCTGATGTATCTAAACAGTAGAAAACCCCCACAAGTGACCCCATTTTGGAAACTAGACCTCCCAAAGAGCTTATCTAGATGTGTGGTGAGCACTATGAACCCCCAACTGCTTCACAGAAGTTTATAAATGACACAAAAATGATCTTTTCACCCTAAAATTTTTACTTTCACAAGGGTAACAGGAAAAATTGGACCCCAAAATGTATTGTGCAATTTATGCTGAGTAGGCTAATACCCCATATGTGGGGGTAAACCACTGTTTGGGGGCATGGCAGAGATCGGAAGGGAAGGAACGCCGTTTTGGAATGCAGACTTTGATAGAATGGTCTGCGGGCGTTATGTTGCGTTTGCAGAGCCTCTGATGTACCTAAACAGTAGAAACCCCCCACAAGTGACCCCATTTTGGAAACTAGACCCCCCAAGGAACATATCTAGATGTGTGGTGAGAACTTTGAATGCCCAAGTGCTTCACATTAGTTTATAATGCAGAGTCGTGAAAATAAAAAATATTTTTTTTTCCACAAAAACATTTTTTAGCCCCAAAGTTTGTATTTTCACAAGGGTAACAGGAGAAGTTGGACCCTAAAAATTGTTGTCCAATTTATCCCGAGTACGCTGATGCCCCATATGCGGGAGTAAACCACTGTTTGGGCGCACGGCAGAGCTCAGAAGGGAGGGAGCACCATTTGACTTTTTGAGCGCAAAATTTGCTGTGGCGTTTGGAGACCCCTGATGTACCTAAACAGTGGAAACCCCCCAATTCTAACTCCAACCCTAACCCCAACACACCCCTAACCCTAATCCCAACCTGATCCATAATCCTAATCACAACCCTAACGATAATCACAACCCTAACCCCAAAACAACCCTAATCCCAACCCTAACCATAACCCTTATCAGAACCCTAAATCCAACACACCCCTAATCCTAATCTCAACCCTAACCTCAAACCTAACCTTAATCCCAATACACCCCTAACCCTAATCCCAACCCTAAACTTTACCCTAATCCCAAACCTAACCCTAATCCCAAACGTAACCCTAATGCCATCCCTAATCCAAACCCTAACCCTAATCCCAACTCTAACCCTAACTTTAGCCGCAACCCTAGCCCTAACTTTAGCCCCAACCCTAGCCCTAACTTAAGCCCCAACCCTAACTTTAGCCCCAATCCTAGCCCCAACCCTAACCCTAGCCCTAACTTTAGCCCCAACACTAACCCTAATCCTAGCACTAACTTTAGCCCCAACCCTAACCCTAAATTTAGCCTCAACCCTAACCCTAAATTTAGCCCCAACCCTAACCCTAAATTTAGCCCCAACCCTATCCCTAAATTTAGCCCCAACCCTTAACCTAAATTTAGCCCCAACCCTAACCCTAAATTTAGCCCCAACCCTAACCCTAAATTTAGCCCCAACCCTAACCCTAATTTAAGCCCCAACTCCTCTAGCTGCCGGCTGGCAGATCATGGTGGGCGCACTGCGCATGCGTCCACCATTTTCTTACCGGATGAAGGAGCCAGCAGACAGGAGGGGACGCAGGAGGACCCAGGGACACCGGTAAGTATAACAGGGTCCCCGAATCCCCCTATTTCTCTGTCCTCTGATGTGCGATCACATCAGAGGACAGAGAATTACACATCGTTTTTTTTTTGCTGTCGCCGGTAAACAGTTAATTACCGGCGATCGCAAAACAGGGGTCGGTAAAAACCAACCCCGATCATGTTCTTTGGGGTCTCGGCTACCCCCGGCAGCTGAGACCCCAAAGATCTCCCGGGTGCCGGCCGGCGGGCGCACTGCACATGCGCCCGTCATTTTTTGGCCGGAACAAGATGGTGGCGCCCATCGGGAGCCACGAGGAGCACCGGGAGAGACAGGGGGCGATTGGGGACCCCATTTCTCTGTCCTCTGATGTGCAATCACAACGGAGGACAGAGAAATTAAATGGGAAATTGCGTTTTTTTTTTGCGACCGCCGGTAAACGGTTAATTACTGGCGATCGCAACCCGGGGGTCGGTAAAAAAAAAACTTGAATCATGTTCTCTGGGGTCTCGGTTACCGAGAAAATCTGACTCTGGGGGGCACTAATCACTTTTTCCACAGCGCCGTTAATTAACGGCGCTGTGGTTTAAGTACCCTTAACTGCCGCCGTTAAAAGGCGTATCGGCGGTCATTAAGGGGTTAAAGAAGAATTTTTACTTTATTTTGGAACTTAAGGCACATTATATTAGCTTAATGATAATATACATTTTTTAGCAATCAATGAAATATAAACATCTACTTGTCTATTATGAAAAAAAAGGATCTGAGGAACCTCCGCACTGAGGAGGGAGGGGCTCCCAAGCTGGGAAGCTACTGTAACGGATGGTTACCTACCTTCCATACTTGAAGAAATATGAGTAAATCAAACTTGTTTGGGGTCCAATGAACTAATTGCGACTATTTAAAGGTTAAATCCAGAACATTTCAATTTATGTTGCGGATTTCTCCTTCTGCAGAGCTTTGCCTCTGATTTTCATTTGAGTTTCAAAAGAATTTGTAACAAAATTAACAGAAGCAACAAAATTAACATGAACTTTACATGTCTAAACATATTAATTGATAAGTTCTTGTGTACAGGGAAAGTTATGAAGTCGTCATAGGATGCCCAACCATCTACATCAGTGGTTAAGATTCAGGTAATGTACAGAATTTAACTGATTATAATAGTCCTCCTCATGACTATGATGTTGTGTATCTTGCCATTATCTTCTGATCTCCTGATACCTGCACCCTAAAATTCATTACTTGACTGCCCATGTTTTTCGTCTACTTTTTTTTTTTCATCAGTAGCCCATGTGAATATGCTGTATGAAATCTTTGTTATGTTTTAGGCATTTTCCACAAAATACATTTCTATTCTATCCACAATATATGTAAAAGAAAATGTCAAATCATAGGGTTCCTTACCGCTTCGACTGCCACCAGTTATTGGAGTTGGGTTAATTTCATGACAAATGGTGTTACAATATATCAGATATTTAAGAGAAACTGGAACCTACTCCATCTTTAAAAGCTCATAGTTTCCATTTCATGGACTTTCATCTCTCACATTTATGGCATGTTGGTATCTACAGGATATGCCATAAATGTTAAGTAGATGTAGATCCCACCAATGGAAACCACACAAAGTGCAAAAACAGGGCCATGATGCGCACTGCTATCAGTGGAGAAGTGGTCAGAATTGCCATACCAATGAATACAGGAAAGATATATATCTTGGTACCGTGTTAGCCATTCATTCATACCAATGAATGGAATTCTAACTACCTTTCCACTGACGGCGGCACATATGAGGACCCTATTCAAAAGATTTGTGCATTGATAAGATACGCATTTTCTAAAGATTTATGGCATATCTTATGCCATAAATGTACGACATGAGAATACCCCATTAAATGTTTTAATATTTTTGGCCATATATTTTCCTTAGGGCTCTTAGTTTGTGCTATTGGTAGTGGTGGTCTTTGGAGAGAATCAGTCTCCTTTCCCCTCTGGCATTTATCAACAGACACTTTTTACTTATACTGCAGAAAGAGTATTCTCTATGGATATACTATACTGCCATTTTACTACAAAGGCTCTACTCCTTCTTTGATAAATAGAGGACTGGAGGTTATAATGCAGAAAAATTGCTGTAGGGAAATTGATAAAGCATTTGTACCCCCCAGTACTGAGCGAATATGAAAGCTACCCATCAAGTCCCCCTTTTACAATAAATGAGGTTTGCCTCGCTGTTGCATACAGTCTTCTAATCTATTTTCGTAAAACTGGATAAATTATACAAAAACACACACAGTGATAAAGAGTGAATGCGAAAAAGTTACCAGTGCTCAATAAGAAATGGTTTGATCTCACCAATGTTGTAGAGCTTCACTGCAGGTTGCAGGTATACAGGAGTATGGAAGATGACCATGCTCAATTTCTTATTGAGCACTGGTAACTTTTTCGCACTTGCTCTTTATCACTGTGTGTTTATTTGTATGATTTATCCAGTTTGACATGATAAGATTAAAAGTAATGTTTTAATTTATAACATCTCTCCTTGCTAGTCAGTCATATATTAATTGAGAGTATTTGCAAGTAGATCATGCAGACCATACTATTGCTGACTCTACAGAAAGCCATCCCGGAAGAGTGGAAGCTGATATAGATGCAAAGAATATGACTCCATATTAATGATTAGATTATCTAGGTGTAATATCTTGTAATTATTATTATTATTTAACAGCCTTTGTTTCGATTTTGAGCCATGTACACTTGATGGATAAATGATCTGTAAGAAGATCTTGTGCAAACCTAGATAGGTCCATCAGTATCTTCTCTGTCATTATCTTGATTGAATCAAGCCATTGGTTGCTGGTTTTCCTCTTGCCATCTTCCTTCTATTCTTCTGACAATTATGTCCTTCTCCAGTGATTCCTCTCTTCGTATGATGTGTCCAAATAAGGCAAGTTGTAGCTTGGTGATCCTTGCTTCAAATGACATGTCTGGCCTGATTTATTCAAAAATTGATTTGTTTGTCCTTCTTGCCATCCATAGTATTGATAACATCCTTCTACAGCACTACATTTCAACTATGTCGTTTCTTCTTCTGTCATGTTTCTTTATCGTCCAGATTTCGCATCCATATGTTACCACAGAAAAAAAGCAGACTATGTACAAGCCATGGCTTCTTTGCCAGCTAAATATTCCTCAATTTGAAGATCTCCTCCAGTGACTTCATTGTTAATTTGCCCATAGCTATTCTCCTGTTGTCTTCCAGTGTTGAGGCTGCATCTTGAGTGATCATTGATCAGAGTAGGTTGAAATCCTTTACAACTTCCAGTTTGTCACAGTTCATCTCAAATGTACCCTGGTCGTATATGGCAACGCTGTAATACGTAGGTGTCCTAATATGTTTGTCCATCCATAGCACTGCTGTTAGGTAGTATCTACCAACTGTCTACTTCACCTGCTGCAGAACCACTGAAGAGGCTTGATAGACCCCAGTGAAAATGCATGGGATCGGTCAAGCACTGCAGAGTCTTTTTGCATGATGGATCCAGTACAGTGTTGTGGTTTCTATTATTACAGAAGCTGCAATGATTATGCTAACTAATTTTTACTTTTACAGAAAATGCAGATGGAATAATATATTTATGGGTTAAATGTATTTTTTGGGACTCTGACCCCACAATTCTGACACTGATGGCCAATCCTAAGCATAGCCCATCAGTTTCAGACTCTTGCAACAGCTCCATGCTCATTGTAATGGTTATACCTGGAATTGCAGCTCAGCCGTATTCACTTTAATATAAATAGGAATGAGCTGCAATTCAGTAGAATGGATGGCAGTGAGCGGCCGTATTAGGCACAGTCACTAGTGTTGTGCCTGATAAAGAGAGAAAAGGAAACAGCACTCAATAGAACGCTGAAGCCCCTTTATTCAGCTGATCCTGATAGCCAATCACTATCCAAGTCCTGTTAAAATGCTAATTATGGATGATGTGATCACAATCTATAAAAGTGTAAATGATAAATCATATTTAAAGTTTTTTTTTAAGTTTGGAAGTTATTCCGTATTCACTGGATAGAGGATAGCTTCTTGATCGCTGGGACCCCATCAATCCTAAAAAGTATGGTTTTGAAGAGCCCCATGTAAATGGAGCGGAGGTTTATCATGCACCCTGCCACTCCATTCATTTGGGACTGCCGGAGATTGCCGAGAGCAGCACTCCAATAAGAATGAAAGGAGCCACAGTCACATGATCAACCTCTGCTCCCTTGACACCGTGCTTTTGAAATCGCGATTCTTGGAATCAATTAGTGTCCCACCAGTCAGACCCCTATGGATTTCAGATAAAGTACAAGTTTGAGAAACTTGAGAATACTCGTTTAACATTTTTGTGCCCCAAAAAAAGAACATTTAATAAAAACCTGATTATATAACAATATATCATCCACATAATAGAACATTCCCATAAGGAGACAATGAGATATTGAAGCGTATGCTTTTCTATCTCCTCTCGATGGCCCAATTCAAAGCAAATAAAGCTCAGAGGTCTCATATGAAACAGAAAATAACTTTATAGGGCATCTCCATTGTACATCCATTACATTACTGTACAGCAGCATAGAAGGATTACTTCCAAGTGAAAAGTCTCATTGGTTTGATGGGCAGCAGCGCGTCGGTGAAAGTGAATGAACACTTTCAACTGTATTAGCGAAAATCCAGCAAATCCAAAATCAATGCGAGTCCAAAAGAACAACAGGCTCTCAAACGCTACAATGGACGAAACGGCAGACAATTAATTCAGTATGCAGCCGCTGCTTTAATGCGCTTATCGCTGATATTTCATCATTCTAAAAGCACAAAAGAGACTTAAATTACAAAGAAGCATAATAAGCAAAGTGACAGCAGTCATGGCAGTCACTGTCAAATAGGCCCAGACACCTCACGCGCAGAACATGTAGAATATAATAAATAAACTGTCACTTATGTTCACAGCGATCACTGAGCCAGAAAACATCCTGACTGATGGAAGTCTGACTCCCAAATCTAAAATAGCTTTTTCTTCTAATGCATAATAGCAGATATGCCAAGGAAAATACTTAAGCGCTCATTTAAAGAATTATTTGCACATTTGATAAAGTGCCTTTCAGTATTCCTAGCCTCAGCTGTCTCACTCCAGAAATTTATCCTCTTAGTAATTATTTCTAACGGTATTTCTAAACAATTTATTAAGTTACTTGGGGACAATTTCTCTACTGAAGTCTATGGAGAATAACAAGTGCGGCTCTTCGTAAACTAATCTGGTAATGGTTTCCTGCAACGCCAACTGGCAAACACAAACCAGAATCCATACTTGATTAATTCTCTTCACGTTTGGCTTTCAACCCTGACAGAAAATTGACCATGGGACACGTTGCTTCGTGACATATTTATTTTTCAATATCAAGTGAGAATTGGGAACAGGAGTACCGTATATTTTGGATTATAAGACGCACTGTTTTTCCCCAAAATTTTGGGGGAAAATGGGGCTGCGTCTTATAATGTGGATATACCTTACTGACCACAGTGGAGCAGGGGCCCAGGGTCGCGGTTGGAGGTGGAAAGAGTGGAGCATTGCTGCAGGCCGCATGGGGTGTTCAGATGTGTGGCACCCCGCTGCAGGTGGTGTCCTGCGCTGCGGGTGGTGTCCAGTGCTGTGGGTAGTGTCTAATGCTGCGGGTGGTGTCCGCTGCTGTGAGTGGTGTCTGCTGCTGTGGGGGGCTCTGCTGACATTTTGTGAAAGGCCAGAGTCCCCGCAGTTCCATGGTTTCCTATGTGATGGAGTCCGGGAAAATGGCTGCTTTGGGCAGCACATGCGCAGATGGAGATCTTGGCATCAAGATATCCACATCCGAACTCTCCTTCATCTCAGCCTGTGGCCTGCAGCAACACTCCACTCTTGCCTCCTCCAGCAGCGACCCTGGTACCCCATTTCACTGCAGCTACCACCCCCAGTAAGCAATAAGACTCGTGGATTATAAGAAGCAACAACAATTTATTAAGAAAAAAGTTTTTTTCTCCCCAAAATTTGGGTGCATCTTATAATCCAGAGCGTCTTATATTCCAAAAAATATGGTATAATCCGGCTGGAGCATCAATGACTTCTTTTTATTTAACCCATTATGTAGATGTGATAGAAATATATATATCATGTAGATCTCACTTGCATGTATACTCCTCTATAATCATAAATACTCATATACTCACAGCTAATATATACATTATAATCAATGGTTTAAAATGGCTGACAAACTGATATAAGCCAGACAGATTGTATAGGGTTTTTCCATCTTAAAAACAGGAACTCGGGTCAGATGTCTGAAATAATGCCTAGAATATAGCTGAATCTTGCTGAAACGGCAGACCAACAGTGTCAGATGTCTCAACTCTGTCCTACATGCAGAGAGCTCAATTCTAGTTGCTTAATCAGCTTAATCAGCAGTCATATGAGCATTAATCACAATATTCCATATATGTTTAGATAACCAATGACAGAGGAGCTAGACAATATGGTAATTAACTAACCACCCCTAACAACCCCTAACCACTCCTTTCTATATGCTATCATAAAAACTATGTATGTACAATAAAGGATCAGTATTGATGGAATGTTTTTGAGGGCCGCTGACGAAAGAGTCTGACAGCCCACGTAGCATATAACACAGCCCACGTAGTATATAGCACAGCCCACATAGTATATAGCACATCCCATGTAGTATGTAGCACAGCCCACGTAGTATATAGTGCAACCCACGCAGTATATAACACAGCCCACGTAATATATATAACACAGCACATGCAGTATATAACACAGTCCACGTAGTATAGAGCACAGCCCATGTAGTATAGTGCACAGGCCTCATAGTATATAGCACAGCCCACACAGTATATAACACAGGCCACGTAGTATATAACAGAGCCACATAGTATAGAGCACAGCCACGTAGTATATTGCACAGCCACATACTATATAGCACAGGAGACGTAGTATATAACACAGCCTATGTAGTATATAGCACAGCTCACGTAGTATATAGCACAGTGAGGCAGTATATAACACAGCCCACACAGTATATAACACAGGCCACGCAGTATATAACACAGCCCACATAGTATATAAAACAGCCCACGTAGTATATAACACAGCCCATGTAGTATATAGCAATGTGGGCACCATATCCCTGTGAAAAAATAATTAAAATAAAAATTAGATATACTCACCTTCCGGCGGCCCCCGGATCCAGCACAGGCCTTTAGTGATGGTCCTCGCGACGCTCCATTCCCAGTAATGCCTTGCGGCAATAACCCGTGATGATGTAGCGGTCTAGCGAGACAGCTACGTCATCTGGCGTCATTGCCGCAATGCATTCTTGGGACCGGAGCATCGCAAGGAGTGGGAAAAGCTGGCGCGGATGCCGGAAGGTGAGAATATAATGGTTTTTTTACATTTTTTTATTTTTAACATTATATCAATAGTAAAAAGTGAAGCGGTGTTTAAATCCCGCCCCAATATCGCTGATTGGTCGTGGACGAGGCGCGACCAATCAGCGACGCGGGATTTCTGTGACAGACAGACAGATGGAAGTTACAGACGGAAGTGGACCTTAGACAATTATATATATAGATTATACATTTTATATATTTATTTTTTCATATTCCCGGAGAATGCCTTTAACCTTTAATTATGAAGAATTATTGGACCCAGGTTTCCATCTTAGGTAAATTCATTTGATCGTCACGGTTTACAACAAGTTACAAGCATACAATAGAGCAATACCGCAAGAGAGAGAGAGGGGGGCGAAAGTGATGGTAGTGCTCACCTGGTGTGGTTGTGACTGAACACAGTCTGTGGCTGCAGCCCCATGGCTGAAGGGAAAATTCTTCCATAAAGAAAATTCACTTCAGTGGAGATATCACAGTACCTGAGAGGTTACACATGCGGAAATGAAGAATCTTCCATAGTATAAAATGAAAGTTTTTATTAAGCAATGTGTTTCAGAGCCAGAATTGCACCTTTTTCAAGGTAAATGTTCTTTTTTGTCCGGCACCGTAACGTGTTGGTTAATAAAAACCTTCATTTTATACCATCGAAAATGCCTATTTCCTGCAAGCACAGCCAAAGTATTATGATCTCTTCACTAAAATGAGTGAACAAGTTACATTAGGCACATTACTTACAGATGTTATGCTTTCATTCTTATTTTTTTTATTTTTCTGTTGATACAGCCATTAGAAATATAAATACAGACGTGAACGTAACCTGAAACTGCCCTAACTAAAGTCACCAATGATCTACTAACTGCCAAAGCCAAGTGACAATACTCTGTCCTCCTCCTCCGGGACCTGTCCTCTGCCTTTGACACAGTGGACCACTCCCTACTACTACAGACCCTCTCATCTCTTGGCATCACAGACTTGGCCCTATCCTGGATCTCATCATACCTAACAGACTGGGCATTCAGCGTCTCCTACTCGCACACCACCTCCTCCCCTCGCCCCTATCTGTCTGAGTCCCGCAAGGTTCAGTCCTAAGGCCCCTGCTCTTCTCCATTTAAACCTTTGGCCTGGGACAGCTCATAGAATCTCACGGCTTGCAGTATCACCTCTGAGCTGATGACACACAGATCTATATCTCTGGACCAGATATCACCTCCGTACTAACCAAAATCCCACAATGTCTGTCCACTATTTCATCCTTCTTCTCTGCTAGATTTCTAAATCTTAACTTAGACAAAACAGAATTCATCCTCTTTCCCCCCCATCTCACTCGACTCCCCAAATAGATCTATCCATTAAAGTAAATGGCTGATCACTCTCCTCAGTCCCATAAGCTCGCTGCCTCGGGGTAATCCTTGACTCTGATCCCTCCTTCAAACCACATATCCAAGCCTTTTCCACTTCCTGCCAACTTCAACTCAAAAATAATTCCTAGATCTGTACATTCCTCAACCAAGAATCTGCAAAGCCCCTAGTGCATGCCCTCACCATATTCCTGCCTTGACTACTGCAACCTCCTACTTTGTGGCCTCCCCTCTAACACTCTCGCACCCCCCCAATCTATTCTTAACTCTGCAGTCCGACTAATCCACTTATACTCCCACTATTCCCCGGACTCTCCCCTCTGTCAATTCCTTCACTGTCTCCCCATTACCCAGAGACTCCAGTTCAAAACCCTAACCATGACATACAAAGCCATCCACAACCTGTCTCCTTCATACATCTGTGACCTCGTCTCCCAGTACCTACCAGCATGCAACCTCCAATCCTCACAAGATCTCCTTCTCTACTCCCCTTTTATCTCCTCTTCCCACAATTGCAGTCAAGATTTCTCCAGCGCAACCCCCCTACTTTGGAACTCTACTCCAACATATCAGGCTCTCGCCTACAGCGGAAACCTTCAAAAGGAACCTGAAGACCTACCATTTCTGACAATCCTACAACCTGCAGTAACCACCAAACCACTACATAACCAGCTCTACTCTCACCTACTCTATCCTCACCCATCCCTTGTAGATTGTGAGCCCTCGCGGGCAGGGTCCTCTCTCCTCCTGTACTAGTCGTGACTTGTATTGTTAAAGATTATTCTACTTGCTTTTTATTATGTATACCCTTTTTCACATGTAAAGCACCATGGAATAAATAATAATAACCTACCTGGCTGTATATACTGGGTGGGTATTTTGGCGTAAGTCTATGTTCACATTCATATTTGCACATATCGTCAGTTTTGAGGAACAGACCAATGGAATTATGTACAAAATGTTAGAAAATGTGGTTAAGAAGAATGTGGGACATATAAGTAAAAATAAAACACTTTTATTGAACAATGGTATGTAAAATCAGAAATGAGCACAAATGCAGAGAGATAAAATGGAAGACCATCAAAAGGGATACCATGCACAGGTAATGAGCTATTAATAAACAAGTAACATATACTAGTTATACGCATGTAGCTGAAATATAGACATATGGATATTTAAATGCATAGAACCAGAACATAATACAAATGTGATATTGCACGTTGCCTGGAAAATTGGTAGAGTCAAATGATAT
Organism: Ranitomeya variabilis; assembly: GCF_051348905.1. Taxonomy (NCBI): domain Eukaryota; kingdom Metazoa; phylum Chordata; class Amphibia; order Anura; family Dendrobatidae; genus Ranitomeya; species Ranitomeya variabilis. Next base: position 74,654,300 of record NC_135233.1, read on the forward strand.
GAAAATTAGGTAAGTGCATAAGAATACAACTAGGCCTGTTGGACATAAAAATAGAAAAAAGGATCAGTATAATGGTTTGACAAAAGTCATAGATCAATTATAAGTCAGCCTGATGTACAACTATAATAATAAGATAAAATAAGATAAAGTGTCATATGTGCTTCAGTATGCATGTAGCCTGAAGAAGGTAGGTGTCAAAAGGACAATAGTATCTTAGGATGAGAAATTAACCCAAGCAGATTGCATCAATCAGATAGGTGTATATACAATGTGTGTCCCAAGCAGAAGTGCCTGAAATCTCAAGAGCTAAATGACAGTTCCATGAAATAGAAATTACATGATCAGAGGTCCCTGGTCCAACTGTGGCATACAACCCGACAAACGTTTTTGAGCAAGTCCTGTATTAATTAATACCTCAACACCTTGCATCGTCCCCTTTTGATGGTCTTCCATTTTATCTCTCTCCATTTGTGCTCATTTCTGATTTTACATAAGTACGGGCACTCTGCAGCATGTAGAGCCATTCATTGCCACCCATTGTTCAATAAAGGTGCTTTATTTTTAATTTTAAGTCCCACATTCTTTTTGACCACATGTTCGGCGTTCTCTCTTTGGTTTCTAGTTTATTCCTTATAGTCTGCCATTCCTTCCTCCAGCACATACAGTTAAGTCCATATATATTTGGACAGAGACAACATTTTTCTAATTTTGGTTATAGACATTACCACAATGAATTTTAAACAAAACAATTCAGATGCAGTTGAAGTTCAGACTTTCAGCTTTCATTTGAGGGTATCCACATTAAAATTGGATGAAGAGTTTAGGGGTTTCCTTAACATGTGCCACCCTGCTTTTAAAGGGACCAAAAGTAATTGGACAGATTCAATAATTTTAAATAAAATGTCCATTTTTAGTACTTGGTTGAAAACCCTTTGTTGGCAATGACTGTCTGAAGTCTTGAACTCATGGACGTCACCAGACGCTGTGTTTCCACCTTTTTGATGCTCTGCCAGGCCTTCACTGTGGTGGTTTTCAGTTGCTGTTTGTTTGTGGGCCTTTCTGTCTGAAGTTTAGTCTTTAACAAGTGAAATGCATGCTCAATTGGGTTGAGATCAGGTGACTGACTTGGCCATTCAAGAATATTCCACTTCTTTGCTTTAATAAACTCCTGGGTTGCTTTGGCTTTATGATTTGGGTCATTGTCCATCTGTAGTATGAAACAACGACCAATCAGTTTGGCTGCATTTGGCTGGATCTGAGCACACAGTATGGCTCTGAATACCTCAGAATTCATTCGGCTGCTTCTGTCCTGTGACACATCATCAATAAACACTAGTGACCCAGTGCCACTGGCAGCCATGCATGCCCAAGCCATCACACTTCCTCCACCATGTTTTACAGATGATGTGGTATGTGTTATGACCCCAATGGCAGAGGGTCTCAGAAATAGTTTCTAAGTCTGCAAACACAAAAACCAGCTCATAGGGCAGTGGTAACTGATCTGACCATATATCTAATCCTAGCACCACAAATAACAGCAGCCGGGGAACGTGCCTACGTTGATTCTAGACGTCTCGCGCCAGCCGGAGAACTAACTAACCCTAGAAGGGAAAAGAAAAACCTTTCTTGCCTCCAGAGAAAAGACCCCAAAAGTTGGATACAAGCCCCCAACAAATAATAACGGTGAGGTAAGAGGAAAAGACAAACGTAAGGATGAGCTAGGTATTTAGCAAAGAGAGGCCCACTAGCTAATAGCAGAATATAGTAAGATAACTTATATGGTCAGCAAAAACCCTATCAAAAATATCCACGCTGGATATTCAAGAACCCCCGAACCGTCTAACGGCCCGGGGGGAGAACACCAGCCCCCTAGAGCTTCCAGCAAGGTCAGGAATCACATTTAGTACAAGCTGGACAAAAATGAGAGCAAGCAAATAACCCCAAAAACAAAGAAGCAGGACTTAGCTTAATTTTGCACGAACCAGGACCAGCAGATAGGAGCAAACAAAAAGGATCTGATTACAACGATGCCAGGCACTGGACTAAGGATCCAGGAGGTTTATATAGCAACACCCCTGGACTAACGACCCAGGTGGGTGCAAACTGAGGAAAGAAAATCCCAGAGACATATCACTAATAACCACCAGAGGGAGCCAAGAAGTCTAATTCACAACAGTACCCCCCCCTTAAGGAGGGGTCACCGAACCCTCACCAAGACCACCGGGGCGATCAGGATGAGCAGCGTGAAAGGCACGAACTAAATCGGCCGCATGCACATCAGAGGCAACCACCCAGGAATTATCCTCCTGACCATAGCCCTTCCACTTGACCAGATACTGAAGCCTCCGTCTGGAGAGACGAGAATCCAAGATCTTCTCCACCACGTACTCCAACTCGCCCCCAACCAACACCGGAGCAGGAGGCTCAACAGAAGGAACCACAGGTACAACGTACCGCCGCAACAAGGACCTATGGAACACGTTGTGAATGGCAAACGACACCGGAAGATCCAAGCGAAAGGACACAGGATTAAGGATTTCCAATATCTTGTAAGGACCGATGAAGCGAGGCTTAAATTTAGGAGAGGAGACCTTCATAGGAACAAATAGAGAAGACAGCCATACCAAATCCCCAACACGAAGTCGGGGACCCACACCGCGGCGGCGGTTGGCAAAACGCTGAGCCTTCTCCTGTGACAACTTTAAGTTGTCCACCACATGATTCCAGATCTGCTGCAACCTATCCACCACAGAATCTACCCCAGGACAGTCAGAAGGCTCCACATGTCCCGAGGAAAAACGAGGATGGAAACCAGAGTTGCAGAAAAATGGCGAAACCAAAGTAGCGGAACTAGCCCGATTATTAAGGGCAAACTAAGCCAACGGCAAGAAGGTCACCCAATCATCCTGATCTGCCGAAACAAAACACCTCAAATAAGCCTCCAGAGTCTGATTAGTTCGCTCCGTTTGTCCATTAGTCTGAGGATGAAAGGCAGACGAAAACGACAACTCAATGCCCATTCTAGCACAAAAGGATCGTCAGAACCTGGAAACAAACTGGGATCCTCTGTCAGACACAATATTCTCAGGAATGCCGTGTAAACGAACCACATTCTGAAAGAACACAGAAACCAGATCGGAAGAGGAGGGCAGCTTAGGCAAAGGCACCAAATGGACCATTTTGGAAAAGCGATCACATACCACCCAGATGACAGACATGCCCTGAGACACCGGGAGATCAGAAATGAAATCCATGGAAATGTGTGTCCAAGGCCTCTTCGGGACAGGCAAGGGCAAGGGCAACCCGCTGGCACGAGAACAGCAAGGCGTAGCTCGAGCACAAGTCCCACAGGACTGCACAAATGACCGCACATCCCGTGACAAGGAAGGCCACCAAAAGGACCTAGCCACCAGATCTCTGGTGCCAAAAATTCCCGGATGACCTGCCAACACCGAGGAATGAACCTCGGAAATGACTCTGCTGGTCCACCTATCAGGAACAAACAGTCTGTCAGGTGGACAAGAGTCAGGTCTACCAGCCTGAAATCTCTGCAACACGCGTCTCAAATCAGGAGAAATGGCTGACAAGATAACTCCCTCTTTAAGAATACCAACTGGTTCTGCGACTCCAGGAGAGTCAGGCACAAAGCTCCTTGAAAGAGCATCAGCCTTCACATTCTTTGAACCTGGTAAATACGAGACCACAAAGTCAAAACGGGAGAAAAACAATGACCAGCGGGCCTGTCTAGGATTCAGGCGTTTAGCAGACTCGAGATACATCAGATTTTTGTGATCAGTCAAGACCACCACACGATGCTTAGCACCCTCGAGCCAATGACGCCACTCCTCAAATGCCCACTTCATGGCCAGCAACTCCCGATTGCCGACATCATAATTCCGCTCAGCAGGCGAAAACTTCCTGGAGAAGAAAGCACATGGTCTCATTACCGAGCAACCAGGGCCTCTCTGTGACAAAACGGCCCCTGCCCCAATCTCAGAAGCATCCACTTCGACCTGAAAGGGAAGTGAGACATCAGGCTGGCACAAAACAGGTGCCGAAGTAAACCGGCGCTTCAACTCTTGGAACACCTCCATGGCTGCAGGAGCCCAGTTAGCAACATCAGAACCTTTCTTGGTCATATCCGTCAAAGGTTTAACAACGCTAGAAAAATTAGCGATAAAACGACGGTAGAAGTTAGCAAAACCCAAGAACTTCTGAAGACTCTTAACTGACGTGGGTTGAGTCCAATCATGAATAGCTCGGACCTTGACTGGGTCCATCTCCACAGCAGAAGGGGAAAAAATAAACCCCAAAAAGGGAACCTTCTGTACTCCAAAGAGACACTTTGAGCCCTTAACAAACAAAGCATTCTCACGCAAAACCTGAAACACCATCCTGACCTGCTCCACATGTGAGTCCCAATCTTCAGAGAAAACCAGAATATCATCCAGATAAACAATCATAAATTTATCCAGATACTTCCGGAAAATATCATGCATAAAGGACTGAAACACTGAGGGCGCATTAGAGAGCCCAAAAGGCATCACCAAGTACTCAAAATGACCTTCGGGCGTATTAAATGCAGTCTTCCATTCATCTCCTTGCTTAATGCGCACAAGGTTGTACGCACCACGAAGATCTATCTTGGTGAACCACTTGGCACCTTTTATCCGGGCAAACAAGTCCGACAACAGAGGTAAAGGATACTGAAATTTAACAGTGATTTTATTCAGAAGCCGATAGTCAATACAAGGTCTCAAAGATCCGTCCTTCTTGGCCACAAAAAAGAATCCTGCACCAAGAGGGGAAGAGGATGGACGGATATGCCCCTTCTCCAGAGACTCCTTGATATACGAACGCATTGCGGCATGCTCAGGTACAGACAGATTAAATAATCTTCCCTTGGGAAATTTACTACCTGGAATCAAATCTATGGCACAGTCACAGTCCCTATGAGGAGGCAGAGCACTGGATCTGGACTCGCTGAATACATCCTGATAATCAGACAAATACTCAGGAACTTCCGAAGGAGTAGAGGAAACAATAGACACCGGCGGGGAATCAGCATGAATTCCCTGACAGCCCCAACTTGACACAGACATTGCCTTCCAATCCAAGACTGGATTGTGGGTCTGTAACCATGGCAGACCCAAAACGACCAAATCATGCATTTTATGCAGAACAAGAAAACGAATCACCTCCCGATGTTCAGGAGTCATGCACATGGTTACCTGCGTCCAAAACTGCGGTTTATTTTCCGCCAATGGCGTAGCATCAATACCTCTAAGAGTAATAGGATTTACCAACGGTTCAAGAACAAAACCACAGCGCTTGGCAAATGACAGATCCATAAGACTCAGGGCAGCACCTGAATCCACAAACGCCATAACAGGGTAAGAAGACAATGAGCAAATTAAAGTCACAGACAAAATAAATTTAGGTTGCAAATTACCAATGGCGACAGGACTGACAACCCTTGTTAGGCGTTTAAAGCATGCTGATATAACATGTGTAGAATCACCACAGTAAAAACATAACCCATTCTGACGTCTATGATTTTTCCGCTCATTTCTAGTCTGAATTCTACCACATTGCATTAAATCAGGTGTTTGTTCAGACAACACCACCAGAGGATTAGCGGCTTTGCGCTCCCGCAAACGCCGGTCAATTTGAATAGCCAGCGCCATAGAATCATTTAAACTTGTAGGAATGGGGAAACCCACCATCACATTCTTAATGGCTTCAGAAAGGCCATTTCTGAAATTTGGGGCCAGAGCACACTCATTCCACTGAGTAAGCACGGACCATTTCCGAAATTTTTGGCAATACACTTCAGCTTCATCCTGGCCCTGAGAAATAGCCAGCAAGGCTTTTTCTGCCTGAACTTCAAGATTGGGTTCCTCGTAAAGCAATCCGAGCGCCAGAAAAAACGCATCAATATTTGCCAATGCCGGATCTCCTGGCGCTAGCGAAAAAGCCCAATCCTGAGGGTCGCCCCGTAAAAAAGAGATAACAATTTTCACTTGCTGAGCTGGATCTCCAGATGAACGGGGTCTCAGAGAAAGAAACAATTTACAATTGTTCCTGAAATTCCTAAACCTAAATCGGTCTCCAGAAAACAGTTCAGGAATAGGTATTTTAGGTTCAGACATTGGACTACTGGTAACAAAATCTTGTATGCCCTGCACACGAGCAGCAAGCTGGTCTACACTTGTAATCAAGGTCTGGACATTCATGTCTGTAGCAAGCACAAGCCACTCAAAGGTAAAGGGGAGGAAGAGAGGAAAAAAAACAACTCAGAATTTCCTTTCTTATTATCCCACTTCTGCAATGCAATAAACATTCAATGTTGGCCTGGCATACTATTATGACCCCAATGGCAGAGGGTCTCAGAAATAGTTTCTAAGTCTGCAAACACAAAAACCAGCTCATAGGGCAGTGGTAACTGATCTGACCATATATCTAATCCTAGCACCACAAATAACAGCAGCCGGGGAACGTGCCTACGTTGATTCTAGACGTCTCGCGCCAGCCGGAGAACTAACTAACCCTAGAAGGGAAAAGAAAGACCTTTCTTGCCTCCAGAGAAAAGACCCCAAAAGTTGGATACAAGCCCCCAACAAATAATAATGGTGAGGTAAGAGGAAAAGACAAACGTAAGGATGAGCTAGGTATTTAGCAAAGAGAGGCCCACTAGCTAATAGCAGAATATAGTAAGATAACTTATATGGTCAGCAAAAACCCTATCAAAAATATCCACGCTGGATATTCAAGAACCCCCGAACCGTCTAACGGCCCGGGGGGAGAACACCAGCCCCCTAGAGCTTCCAGCAAGGTCAGGAATCACATTTAGTACAAGCTGGACAAAAATGAGAGCAAGCAAATAACCCAAAAAACAAAGAAGCAGGACTTAGCTTAATTTTGCACGAACCAGGACCAGCAGATAGGAGCAAACAAAAAGGATCTGATTACAACGATGCCAGGCACTGGACTAAGGATCCAGGAGGTTTATATAGCAACACCCCTGGACTAACGACCCAGGTGGGTGCAAACTGAGGAAAGAAAATCCCAGAGTCATATCACTAATAACCACCAGAGGGAGCCAAGAAGTCTAATTCACAACAGGTATGCTTTGGATTATGAGCTGTACCACGCCTTCGCCATACTTTTCGCTTTCCATCATTCTGGTAGAGGTTGATCTTGGTTTCATCTGTCCAAAGAATGTTCTTCCAGAACTGTGCTAACTTTTTTAGATTTTTTTTAGCAAAGTCCATTCTAGCCTTTTTATTCTTGATGCTTATGAGTGGCTTGCACCGTGCAGTGAACCCTCTGTATTTACTTTCATGCAGTCTTCTCTTTATCGTAGATTTGGATATTGATACGCCTACCTCCTGGAGAGCGTTGTTCACTTGGTTGGCTGTTGTGAAGGGGTTTCTCTTCACCATGGAGATTATTCTGCGATCATCCACCACTGTTGTCTTCCGTGGGCGCCTAGGTCTTTTTGCATTGATGAGTTCACCAGTGCTTTCTTTCTTTCTTTCTTTCTCAGGATATACCAAACTGTAGATTTTGCCACTCCTAATATTGTAGCAATTTCTCGGATTTTTTTTTTTGTTTTCACAGCTTAAGGATGGCTTGTTTCACCTGCATGGAGAGCTCCTTTGACCGCATGTTTACTTCACAGCAAAACCTTCCAAATGTAAGCACCACACCTCAAATCAACTCCAGGCCTTTATCTGCTTAATTGAGAATGACATAACGAAGGGATTGCCCACACCTGTCCATGAAATAGCCTTGGAGTCAATTGTCCAATTACTTTCGGTCTCTTTAAAAACAGGGTGGCACATGTTAAGCAGCTGAAACTCCTAAACCCTTCATCCAATTTTAATGTGGATACCCTCAAATGAAAGCTGAAAGTCTGAACTTCAACTGCATCTGAATTGTTTTGTTTAAAATTCATTGTGGTAATGTCTATTACCAAAATTAGAAAAATGTTGTCTCTGTCCAAACATATATGGACCTAACTGTATATACCCCGTTATGTACAGATTGATGCATATGGTATTTCCTGTTTGATGTATATGTGATTCGCCACCTTCAGTTCAAGTTTGTTCTAAAATGGATACATAGCATTATTGATGTAAACGGCATCAGAGACCCCATTAACATTTATGGGGTCCAGTAAGGTAAGCAATGTGAAGAGCACTCCAAGCTTCTCAGGCCTCTTGGTGGTCAGTCAAACCACCAGACAGGAACCAAAATAGTAGAAGAAAATTGTAGTCCTCCAGAATAGTTGCAAACAAGTGTTTTAGTCCAACATGTGAAATTTTTTACTATGCTTAGAAAAGGCTAGAGTTGTAGCTAAAATGTTGCAAGCTGAACCAAATTCCTTTTTTGTTTTTGCAATTAAGTTTGAGTGCTGCTTCCTTCTTCCGCTATTATGAGTTCCACATTTTGTATTGTATTTTTTGTCACTTTTAGAAAAAACTCTGAATGCTGAAAGGACCCATTTTTCTAATGAATATGCAAATGGAAATGTGAATTTAGCCGTGGAAATCTGCCATACTTGGCTTGCAAAGGATCCATGGAAGAATGACCATAAACTGAATAAACAAAAGCGTAATCACTAGGGATGAGCGGACCCGTGGAAGTTCAGGTTCTGGTACCCAACCCGAACTTTATTCCAAAGTTCTGTTCGAGTACCAGAACTATACCCGAACTTGAACCAGAACCCCACTGAAAACAATGGAGATCAGAACTTTGGCTCTGGGAAAAAAATCTCTCTCTGCAAGGGACTTCCCCTGGAACTCCGAATATTGCAATGTACTCCCGGGAGAAGTCGGTGTTTGGCATTTAGCACCAGACATTAACTGTCCATTACAAACCCAGACCTTTTAAGTTCGGGTTCACTCATCTCTAGTAATCAGCTCTTGGAGTGGAGTCTGGTTTTAACATTGCACCAATTTAGAACTTCTGTGCTGTTCTAATTTTGGATTTCTTAAGAATCTAGTCAGTACCGATTGTGCATTAGATATGTGCTTCTTTACAAATGGCTACATGCATTTATCCATTGTGGCCAAACATTGAAATAATCGATGACCGATCATGGAAAGGTTTACAATGACCACTTAATATAAATCCAAGCTCTGCATGGGGTCAATAGCGATCATCACTTTTGCCATAAATGACAGAATATGTGAAGAGGCAATTGTGTCATTTCGTCAATTACCAGCAGTAGATCTATTTTCAGACACAGACTTGTTGAACTTTTTATAGTAATATAGTTGTTAAGCCTTAAGAGCCACTTGTACTGATGTATAAAGCTTCTTGTAAGAAGAGTAAGGTGCACTCTATGGAGGTCTCTAATGGGCTGCATTTGACTACGTTTACATGTTTAATACAGAAAAATACAAATTTCCTCTTCCTTCTTAACTCTTTAAGAAACAGGACTAATTTTGAATTTAAAGACCTTATGAATTTGCATTGTTTCTTAGCTTTAAAATGTATTTATTACCTTCACTGATAAAGCCCCATTAATTCAGCTTTCATGTATTTTGGACAATCCTTGACACTTCATTCTTTCACCTCACTACAACTGATAGCCTGACTTTAACCCTAAATCCATGTTAAGGGTCCCCTGGAGAAATCATCAGGTGCACAAGATAGAAGTCTAGACTAGACTATGCAGTTCATGGAGGTGTAATAAGAAAGGAGGCAGCATGACAAGTCTACAGCTAATCCACTATTAGTCCTCTGTGATAAAGGTATAAATGCACGTAGTGCTATGGCGAAGATCTTATAATGCCTTTAACCCCTTTGTGCACCCTAACGTACATGCACGTCATGGTCAGGGCGTGCCCACTCCATACAGGGCAGGTATTTCTTATCCAGCATCTGACCATAACAGCAGTGATGGTCACTAGACACGAAGTCTGCTGTTTAAGTATTTAAATGACATTGTCAATAATAGCACGATCGCCAATGTACGATCTCACCAACATTGACCTGCCCCATGTGGGGGACTGATAAGTTACCACATTCATAAAAGTCCGGTTAATCAAAACATTAAATAAATTGAAAATATACATTGTGCACCAAAAATAAAAAAAAATCAAAATGACAGATTTGAGGTTTTACAGTTACTGCTGTCCACCTAAACATATAATAATAATGATCAATATGTCCAATGTACCCAAAATGGCCTTAATGAAAACTACAGCTCTGCAAGCCAAAAACAAGCCCACACACCACTCCGTATATATATATATGTATATATATATATATATATATATATATATATATATATATATATATATATACATAAACACAGTACAGGCCAAAAGTTTGGACACACCTTCTCATTTAAAGATTTTTCCGTATTTTCATGACTATGAAAATTGTAAATTCACACTGAAGGCATCAAAACTATGAATTAACACATGGGCGGACATACCACATGTGCAGACTGTGTGGCTGCATCGGGGCCCAGAGCCTCCGGGAGGCCCTGCAGGGTGGCCAATAATGAGGGCAATATGGCCTGTTTATCCAGCCCTGAGACTCCAGGGGGCCCCTGGCCAGATTCCCCTCATGTGCTGCGGGCAGGGAGTGATCCCTGCAGCTCCACTGCCTACAAGAGAGAATAGCAGCAGAGCAGGGCTGCAGGGACTCATCCTGCTTCCTCTCACACAGATAGCAGCAGCACTGGATGGCGTAATCATTCAGCGGCCAGCTGTGTCAGAGAGAGGAAGCTGCCAATGGTGATGCTTCAGCTGCGGGAAAGCATGTGGACAGGTGAGAGGTACTGTGTGTTTTGTTGTATGTATGTGTGTTTGTGTGTGTGTGTAGAGATGAGCGGTGGTGGTGTGTGTGCATAAGTAGCGCTGCAGGGGAATGTGCACGAAGGTGAATGGTGCTGTCTGTGTAGGTAGAGGAGAGGGCAGTGATGGGGTAATGGGGAGAAGGCAATGATGGGGTGATGGAGAGGGCAATGATGAGGATGGTGGGAGAGCAGGGAATGATGGAAGTGGTGGAATGGGCAAGAATAGAGATTGTGGGGGAGGAGGCAATGATGGAGGTGGTTGAAAGGGCAATGACGGGGTGGTAGGGGAAAAAGCAATGATGAAGGTGGTGGAAAGGGCAATGATGGGGTGGTGGTGGAAAAAATAATGATGGAGGTGGTGGAAAGAACAATGATGGGGGTGGGGGAGAATGCAATTATGGTGGTAGTGGAAAGGACAATGATGGTGGTGGAGAGGGCAATGATGGGGGTAATGGGGAGAAGGCAATAATGGAGTGATGGAGAGGACAATGATGAGGATGTTGGGAGAGGAGGAAATGATGGAAGTGGTGGAATGGGAAAGGATGGAGATTGTGGGGGAGGAGGCAATGATGGAGGTGGTGGAAAAGGCAATAACGAGGTGGTGGGGGGAGGAAATGATGGGAGTTATGGAGAGGGCAATGATGGGGTAGTAGGGGAGAAAGAAATGATGGAGGTAGTGGAAAGAACAATGATGGGGTGGTGGGGAGAATGCAATGATGGTGGTGGAAAGGACAATGGTGGGGTAGTAGTGGAGAATGCAATGATTGTGGTATTGGAAAGGACAATGGTGGTGGTGGAAAGGGCAATAATGGGGGTGGTGGGGAGAAGGAAATTATGGAGGTTGTGGAAAGGGTAATGATGGGGATGGTGGGGGAGGAGAAAATGATGGGGGTGGGGGAGAAGGCAATGATGGTAGTAGTAGAAAAGACAATGATGGGAGTGGTGGGGAAGAAGGCAATGTTGGAGGTGGAGGAGAAGGCAATGATGGAGGTGGTGGAAAGGGAAATGATGAGAGTGATGTAGAGGGCAATGATGGAGAGGTGAGGAGGAGGAAATTATGGAGGTGGTGGAATGGGCAATGATAAGGTGGGGAGAGGACAATAATGGGATGCGGAGGGAGGAGGACAATGAGGGTGTGGGGGATTGGAATGGGAGGAAGGGGGACTTATAATAGAATTAGGAACAGGGGGAGGTAGAGGAAGACATTATTATGAAGAATCAAACAAGTACAAAATTTGTCAGCTCACCCATAGAATCTGTAGCCCATCCTCCAGATCCAGCACGGGGACAAGGGTGAGTAACCAGAGAAATTAGAAACCAGGTGTAGTCCAGCGATACCCAATGGGAACAATTTTAATTAAAAAATAGCTTTTATTCAGTCATATAAAAATTGGACATTAAGAATAAACAATCACCAGCAAAAGTTATGCATCACAGCAAAATACACACTGTGCAGCGTCTGCAACCAACGCATTTCGACTCTAGGTCTTATTCATGGTAAAATGCGTTGGTCGCAGAAGCTGCACAGTGTGTATTTTGCTGTGATGCATAACTTTTGCTGGTGATTGTTTATTCTTAATGTCCAATTTTTATATGGCCGAATAAAAGCTATTTATTAAAGAAAATTGTTCCCATCGGATAACTCTGGACTACACCTGGTTTCTGAAGACATTATTATGGCTTATTATGTCTAACACAGTCCCTTAGTATATACTGTACTCACTTATTATGTCTAACACAGTCCCTTAGTATATAGTGTACTTACTAATTCTGTATAACACCATCCTTAGTTACATGGTTTCCTCTTTTATTATGTATAACACCATCTCTTATTGTGTACCATCCTCTCTAGTTATATATGGTGCCGTCCCTTATTATATAGCTTCCTCTGCTGTTATGTACAGTGCTGTCTCTTACATAGCGTATTTTTGTTAATTTTGTTATTCACAGCGCCCTCTTTTATTACATAGTCGAAGGGGGCCCAGACACATTACTTGCACAGGGGCCCCAAGCTGTCAGTGTCTGCCCCTGAATTAACACATGTGGAATTATATACTTAACAAAAAAGTGTGAAACAACTGACAATATGTCTTATATTCTAGGTTCTTCAAAGTAGCCACCTTTTGCTTTGATGACTGCTTTGCACAAATTAAGAGACCACCACATCAAAATCCTGTCATGGGCGGCCCAATCTCCAGTCCTGAACCCCATTGAAAACCTCTGGAATGTAATCAAGAGGATGATGGATAGTCACAAGCCATCAAACAAAGAAGAACTGCTTAAATTGTTGCACCAGAAGAAGTGTGAAAGACGCATGAAAGCTGTGATTAAAAATCACGGTTATTCCACAAAATTTTGATTTCTGAACTTTTCCCGAGCTAAAACATTCGTATTTTTGTTTCTAAATGAGTATGAACTAGTTTTGAGTTATTTGAGGTCTGAAAGCACTGTTTTGTTTTTTTTTATTTTGACCAATCTCCTTTGTCAGAAAAAAAATAAAAAATGTATTGCTTGGAAATTCGGAGACATGTTGTCAGAAGTTTATAGACTAAAAGAACTATTTACATTTTACTCAAAAATATACCTATAAAGAGAAAAATCAGACAAACTGAACATTTTGCTGTGGTCTTATATATATATGTATATATATATATATATATATATATATATATATAAAATAATTTGCTATAGCGATAATTGTACTGACAATCAGTAGGTAATCATGCTGCCTGGTCCTGTTTTACTGTACAAAGAGTAGCATAAAAACAAAACCGAGTGATGAAACTATAGTTTCACAGTTTCATCCCACTTGGATTTTTTTCCCTTTTAATCAGTACATGATATGGTAAAATGAAACTACAACTGGTCCAGCAAAAAGCAAGCCCTCATAAAGCTGTATCGATGGGGAAAAAAGTTGTGGCTCTTGTAAGAGGAAAAAATCATCTAGCCCCAAAGGGGTTAACCATAAGTCTTAGGGAGCAGTTACTACCACAGTGCACAATTATGGGCCTTTGGGCGTTAGACTAGTCAGCCTTATGAATAACTAGCTATTGAACCCATTCTACGCCCGGGTGGCGAGCATTTATATTGGTATATGGCCTCCATCCTGGTATGTGCTGCTCTCATCTTGCTCTCCCATCTTGTCAAGTGCTGCTCCATCCTGCGCCCCCATCCTGTCATGTGCTGCTCCATCCTGCATCCCCATCCTGTCATGTGTGGCTCCATCCTGCATCCCCATCCTGTCATGTGCTCCCATCCTGCGCCCCCATCCTGTCATATGCTGCTCCATCCTACACCCCCATCCTGTCATGTGTGTGCCCCCATTCTGTCATGTGCTGCTCCCATCCTGTGCCCCCATTCTGTCATGTGCTGCTCCCATCCTGTGCCCCCATTCTGTCATGTGCTGCTCCCATCCTGCGCCCCATCCTGTTATGTGCTCCCATCCTGCACCCCCATCCTGTCCCCCATCCTGTCATGAGCTGCTCCCATCGTGCGCAATCATTCTGTCATGTGCTGCTCGCATCCTGTGCCCCCATTCTGTCATGTGCTGCTCCCATCCTGTGCCCCCATTCTGTTGTAATGTGCTGCACCCATTCTGCCTGTTCCTGTTTTCATTCTGCCATATGTTGCTCCCATCTTTCTCTCTCCGGCTCTACTGCCCGAGTGCGGCTGTGCTGAGTGCGGGCGGCTGTGCTGAGTTCGGGCGGCTGTGCTGAGTGCGGGCGGCTGTACTGAGTGTGGACGGCTGTGCTGAGTGTGGGCAGCTGTGCGTGGCTGTGGTGAGTGTGGGCGGCTGTGCGTGGCGGTGGTGAGTGCGGGCGGCTGTGCGTGGCGGTGGTGAGTGTGGGCGGCTGTGCTCAGTGCGGGCGGCTGTGCTCAGTGGGGGCACCTGTGCTCAGTGCGGGCGGCTGTGCTCAGTGCGGGCGGCTGTGCGTGGTGGTGGTGAGTGTGGGCGGCTGTGCGTGGCGGTGGTGAGTGCGGGCGGCTGTACGTGGCGGTGGTGAGTGCGGGCGGCTGTGCGTGGCGGTGGTGAGTGCGGGTGGCTGTGCGTGGCGGTGGTGAGTGCGGGCGGCTGTGTGTGGCGGTGTTGAGTGCGGGCGGCTGTGCGTGGCGGTGGTGAGTGCGGGCGGCTGTGCGTGGCGGTGGTGAGTGCGGGCAGCTGTGCATGGCGGTGGTGAGTGCGGGCGGCTATGCGTGGCGGTGGTGAGTGCGGGCGGCTGTGCGTGGCGGTGGTGAGTGCGGGCAGCTGTGCGTGGTGGTGGTGAGTGCGGGCGGCTGTGCGTGGTGGTGCTGAGAGTGCGGGCGGCTGTGCTGGGGGCCTGAGCAGGCAGGGACACCGGCGCGCTGTGGGGGTCAGGTGCCGGAGTCGCTGCTAGCTCAGGCCCCTGGCACTTGCTATATTTACCTGTCCCCCGTTCCACCGCTCTGTCTTCCTGATCCTCTGGCTGTGACTGTTCAGTCAGAGGGCGGCGCGCATTAAGCGCGTCATCGCGCCCTCTGAACTGAACGTCACAGGTGTCCGCGCTTTCCAGCGCCATTTTCTTGAAGACACGCAGTGTGTCTTCAAGAAAATGGCGCCGGAAAGCGCGGACTGCGCAGGCGCCGATTCCGGGAGCAGGGGGACATTCATGGCCCGGAATCGCATCGGTGGAACGGGACAGGTAAGTATTGCATACTCACCCTCCTGGCTCATCCCTGCTTCTCCGTTGGAGATCTGTTATGATCCGGTGACCTTGGAGCCACATGAAACTTTCTCTGGAGTAGGTGTAAACGGTACTGACCGCAAATCCTGAACTAACACCGCAACTAGAAGTAGCTGTGGGGTGTGCCTAACAAAACCCTAGACACCTCGACACAGCCGGAGGACTAAATACCCCTATAGATGGAAATAGGAATACTACCTTACCTCAGAGCAAAACCCCAAAGGATAGGCAGCCCCCCACGAATAATGACTGTGAGTAGGAGAAGAAAAGACACACGCAGGTAGAAAACAGGATTTAGCAAAAGAGGCCACTCTAGCTAAATAGGAAAGGATACTAGGCGGTCAGTAAAAAACCCTTCCAAAAATATCCACCGCAGATAATACAAAAAATTCCACAATCTAACTAAAGACGTGGAAAGAATATCTGCAACCCCAGAGAATCCAACAAGACTGAGAAAATACTGACACAATCTAAGCTGGACAAGAAAACACAAAAGAATAGCACTGAATTATGAAGCACACGGCATGTGTGCCACAGAAAAAAAAACCAGACACTTATCTTTGCTGATTTGGCAGAAAGGCAGGAGGAACAGGAGAGGTCCAACATCTCCCAACAACAATTGACAACTGGCAAGGACTAATGAATCCTGCACACCTAAATACCCCAGTCAGAACTGCAATCAGCAGACACACCTGACCAGGACTGCAACCCAGGGACCACTGCATTACCACCTACTACCACCGGAGGGAACCCAAAATCAGAATTCACAACAGTACTCCCCCCTTGAGGAGGGGTCACCGAACCCTCACCAGCGCCCCCAGGCCGATCAGGACGAGCCAGATGAAAGACACGGACCAAATCAGCAGCATGGACATCAGAAGCAAAAACCCAAGAATTATCCTCCTGGCCATAACCCTTCCATTTGACAAGGTACTGAAGCCTCCGCCTTGAAAAACGAGAATCCAAAATCTTCTCAACCACATACCCCAACTCCCCATCAACCAACACAGGGGCCGGAGGATCAACAGAGGGAACAACGGGCACCACATATTTCCACAATAAAGATCTATGGAAGACATTATGGATAGCAAAAGAGGCCGGAAGCGCCAATCGAAAAGACACCGTATTAATAATCCCAGAAATCCCATAAGGACCAATAAACCGAGGCTTAAACTTAGGGGAAGAAACCTTCATAGGAACATGACGGGAAGACAACCAAACCAGATCACCAACCCGAACCAACACACCGACGACGGTTAGCAAAACGTTGAGCCTACTCCTGAGACAACACCAAATTGTCCACCACATGAGCCCAAATCTGCTGCAACCTGTCAACCACAGAATCCACACCAGGACAGTCAGAAGGCTCAACCTGCCCAGAAGAAAAACAAGGATGAAAACCAAAATTACAAAAAAAAGGCGAAACCAAAGTAGACGAACTAGCCCGATTATTAAGGGCAAACTCGGCCAATGGCAAAAAGGCCACCCAATCATCCTGATCAGCAGACACAAAGCATCTCAAATTAGTCTCCAAAGTCTGATTAGTTCGCTCGGTCTGGCCATTTGTCTGAGGATGAAATGCAGAGGAAAAAGACAAATCAATGCCCAGCCTAGCACAAAAGGCCCGCCAAAACCTAGAAACAAACTGGGAACCTCTGTCGGACACAATATTCTCCGGAATACCATGCAAATGAACCACATGCTGAAAAAACAACGGAACCAACTCTGAAGAGGAAGGCAATTTAGGCAAAGGCACCAAATGAACCATCTTAGAAAACCGGTCACAAACAACCCAGATAACCGACATCCTCTGGGAAACCGGAAGATCAGAAATAAAATCCATAGAAATATGCGTCCAGGGCCTCTCAGGGACCGGCAATGGCAAAAGTAACCCACTAGCACGGGAACAACAAGGCTTGGCCCGCGCACAAGTCCCACAAGACTGCACAAAAGAACGCACATCACGTGACAAAGAAGGCCACCAAAAGGACCCACCAACCAAATCTCTGGTACAAAAAATACCAGGATGACCAGCAAACACAGAACAGTGAACCTCAGAAATCACTCTACTAGTCCATCTGTCAGGAACAAACAATTTCCCCACAGGACAGCGGTCAGGTCTATCAGCCTGAAATTCCTGAAGAACCCGCCGTAAATCAGGGGAAATGGCAGAAAGGACCACCCCTTCTTTCAGAATGCCGACCGGTTCCAGGACCTCAGGAGAATCAGGCGAAAAACTCCTAGAAAGGGCATCAGCCTTAATATTCTTAGAACCCGGAAGATAAGAAACCACGAAATCAAAACAGGAAGAAAACAAGGACCATCGAGCCATTTGGCAGACTCGAGGTAAATCAGATTCTTATGATCGGTCAGGACCACAGTGTGGTGCTTTGCTCCCTCAAGCCAATGTCGCCACTCCTCAAACGTCCACTTCATAGCCAACAACTCCCGATTGCCGACATCATAATTGCGTTCAGCAGGCGAAAACTTGCGGGAGAAGAAGGCACACGGTTTCATCAAGGAACCAACAGAATCCCTCTGAGACAAAACGGCCCCTGCCCCAATCTCAGAAGTGTCAATCTCAACCTGAAATGGAAGAGAAACATCCGGTTGGCGCAACACCGGAGCAGAAGTAAATCGGCGTTTAAGCTCCTGAAAGGCAGAGACAGCCGCACAGGACCAATTAGCAACATCAGCGCCTTTCTTCATCAAATCGGTCAAGGGTTTAACCACGCTGGAGAAGTTAGCAATGAAACGGCGATAAAAATTTGCAAAACCCAAAAATTTCTGAAGGCTCTTCATGGATGTGGGTTGAATCCAATCATAAATGGCCTGAACCTTAACCGGATCCATCTCCATAGATGAGGGGGAAAAATAAAGCCTAAAAAAGAAACCTTCTGCACCCCAAAGAGACACTTAGACCCCTTCACAAACAAAGCATTGTCACGAAGGATCTGAAATACCATCCTGACCTGTTCCACATGAGACTCCCAATCATCGGAAAAAATCAATATATCGTCCAAATATACAATCAAGAATTTATCAATAAAAGTCCGGAAGATATCATGCATGAAGGATTGAAAAACAGATGGAGCATTAGTGAGCCCGAATGGCATCACAAGGTATTCAAAATGGCCTTCGGGCGTATTAAACGCAGTTTTCCATTCATCACCCTGCTTAATACGAACAAGATTATATGCCCCCCGAAGGTCAATCTTCGTAAACCAACTAGCCCCCTTAATCCTAGCAAACAAATCGGAAAGCAAAGGTAAAGGGTATTGAAACTTGACAGTGATCTTATTCAAGAGGCGATAATCAATACAAGGTCTCAAGGAGCCATCCTTCTTAGCAACAAAAAAAAAACCTGCTCCCAACGGTGAAGAAGATGGCCAAATATGCCCTTTCTCCAAAGACTCCTTAACATAACTCCGCATGGCGGTATGTTCAGGCACAGACAGGTTGAAAAGTCGGCCCTTAGGAAACTTACTGCCTGGAATCAAGTCAATCGCACAATCACAGTCCCTGTGCGGTGGAAGGGAACTGGACTTGGGCTCATCGAATACATCCTGAAAATCAGACAAAAACTCTGGAATTTCAGAAGAGGAAGAAGAGGAGATTGACATCAAAGGAACATCATTATGAACCCCCTGACAACCCCAACTAGTCACAGACATAGATTTCCAATCCAACACAGGATTATGTACCTGCAACCACAGAAAACCCAGCACGATAACATCATGCAAATTATGCAACACCAGAAATCGACAATCTTCCTGATGGGCTGGCGCCATGTGCATGGTCACCTGTGTCCAAAACTGGGGCTTATTTTTAGCCAAAGGTGTAGCATCAATGCCCCTTAAAGGAATAGGGTTCTGCAAAGGCTGCAAGGGAAAACCACAACGCCTGGCAAACTCAAAATCCATTAAGTTCAAGGCAGCGCCTGAATCCACAAACGCCATGACAGAAAATGATGACAATGAGCAGATCAAGGACACTGATAACAGAAATTTAGGTTGTACAGTACTGATGGTAAATGAACTAGCGATCCTTTTTGTCCGCTTAGGGCAGACTGAAATGACATGAGAAGCATCACCACAATAATAACACAACCTATTCTGACGTCTGAATCCTTGTCGTTCCGTTCTAGACAAAATCCTATCACACTGCATTGGCTCAGGACTTTGCTCTAAGGATGACGCCACAGCGCGTACAGTTCGACGCTCCCGCAAGCGCCGATCAATCTGAATGGCCAGAGACATAGAATCACTCAGACCGGAAGGCGTGGGAAACCCCACCATAACATCTTTAACGGATTCAGAAAGACCCTTTCTGAAAATTGCCGCCAAAGCATCATCATTCCATTTAGTCAACACAGACCATTTTCTAAATTTCTGACAATACAATTCTGCCGCCTCTTGACCCTGAGACAGGGCCAACAAGGTCTTCTCCGCTTGATCCACAGAATTCGGTTCATCATATAATAATCCTAAAGCCTGAAAAAAGGAGTCTACATTAAGCAAGGCCGCATTCCCAGATTCCAGGGAAAATGCCCAATCCTGTGGATCGCCACGTAGCAGGGAGATGACGATTTTAACCTGCTGAATGGAATCACCAGAGGATTGAGGTCTCAGAGCAAAAAACAGTTTACAATTGTTTTTAAAACTCAAAAATTTGGACCTGTCACCAAAAAACAAATCAGGAGTAGGAATCTTCGGCTCTAAAACAGGAGTCTGAACAATATAATCAGAAATACCCTGTATCCAACAGCAAGCTGGTCTACACGAGAAGCTAATTCCTGAACATCCATGCTAGCACAAGACTCCTCAGCCACCCATAGATAAAGAGGGAAGAAAAGACAAAGCAGACTACAGAAAAAAAATGGCTCAACACCTTTCTTCCCTTCTTCTGAGATGCATTTAACTCATTATCGGCCAGTTGTACTGTTATGATACGGTGACCTTGGAGCCGTATGAAACTTTCTCTGGAGTAGGTGGAAACTGTACTGACCGCAAATCCTGAACTAACACCGCAACTAGAAGTAGCCGTGGGGTGTGCCTAACAAAACCCTAGACACCTCGACACAGCCGGAGGACTAAATACCCCTATAGATGGAAATAGGAATACTACCTTGCCTCAGAGCAAAACCCCAAAGGATAGGCAGCCCCCCAACGAATAATGACTGTGAGTAGGAGAAGAAAAGACACACGCAGGTAGAAAACAGGATTTAGCAAAAGAGGCCACTCTAGCTAAATAGGAAAGGATAGGACAGAATACTAGGCAGTCACTAAAAAACCCTTCCAAAAATATCCACCGCAGATAATACAAAAAATTCCACAATCTAACTACAGACGTGGAAAGAATATCTGCAACCCCAGAGAATCCAACAAGACTGAGAAAATACTGACACAATCTAAGCTGGACAAGAAAACACAAAAGAATAGCACTGAATTATGAAGCACACAGCATATGTGCCACAGAAAAAAAAACCAGACACTTATCTTTGCTGATTTGGCAGAAAGGCAGGAGGAACAGGAGAGGTCCAACACCTCCCCAACAACAATTGAAAACTGGCAAGGACTAATGAATCCTGCACACCTAAATACCCCAGTCAGAACTGCAATCAGCAGACACACCTGACAAGGACTGCAACCCAGGGACCACTGCATTACCACCTACTACCGCCGGAGGGAACCCAAAAGCAGAACTCACTACAGAGATCGCGGTGTGCGTTCAGCATACCGCGATCTCCTGGGAGCGTCACTCTGTGGGGTCCAGACTGCGCCGGCGCTTGCGCAGTCTATAAAGGCTTCGGACAGAGTGACGCTCCCAGCGTTATATTATAGATATGGCCCTACTGCTGGCTACTGGGCAAGGAGCATACAGAAATTGGGTTGGAGAATTACTGGTCTATCATAATTGTTTCAAATTTGATGAATGGCAAAATTTTAGCTTGTATTTTGGGTCTGGAAGGAATTTATCTTATCTACCATCGATGTAATGGGATCTGTAATATAATGACTTGAGTAGAGGTGGACATATACTTTTAATGAAGGTCTACTCATTCCACAAATCTCAGTTGGACCAACTAATGGGTTTGGGGGTTGGATTTCAGCATGGCATATCCTGTTCTTCCAAAAGAAAAGTTGCTGTCTGAGGTTTCTTATAGTGGCTTATACCCCCCCACCACCTTTGAAAATAGATGCACACTCAGCTGATTTGAGCATTCATGTGTACTGGGGGGTGACCAACCAATCAAGCGTATGGCCAGCTTTGGTTTATGCCTGTTTAATAATCACTACTTAAAGTGGTTGCCTCAATTCAACTATTTTTAGCCCATAGGCTCGGTGCAGTAGAAAATAACAAACAGAGCTTTACTTAACACCAGGTTTATTTCTGCCTCTCAGTCCTTGCTTCATTCTTTGTTGATTAGATGCAACAATGATGTCACTTGGACAGCACCATAGCCAATCACTGAGATCAGCGGCTTGTGCTGTCTTCATCGGCAGTGCCTGAACTCAGTGATTGGCTACAGCAATGGCAACGTGACATCACCGCTGCAGCTGATGATGTGTCTTCAACCACTTAGACCTTCTTCATACTTCCGTGTTTCTGTGACACCCCAGGGTCCTGGTTGTCACAATGGCATTGCTTTCCTCATAGGGAGAGTGATGTCACGCTTGGAAGTGAAGGAGGATCTTCTTTATCAGGTAACCACAAACATACAACATGTTCACACTCTAGGCCAGAAGGGGGAGCTCTGATCCAGCTTATGGGTGGCTCCCCTATATAGATATAATCTGGTCTGGAGAGAAAGTGAGTTCAGACAGTCTGTCAGAGAGACAGAAGAGAGCAGTCAGAAGTACTGAAGGGGCCATGCAGCCATGTGAGATGCTGCAGCTCCTGGATAGAGATAATACCGAAAGAAGAACACATTGTAATGAGCGTGCAGGAGAGCGAAGCATAGGAGAGTGAGAACTGTGGAGGACAGCTGCGACTGGGTTACCTTCCTACAGAGAACAGACACCAATAGTCAGAAGACCGAGGTTGTGAAGGACTCCAAGACTTACAGCAGAAACCGGCAGGACAGCTGGACTACAGTCACCTGTCTGCCCTAATACCTAGGAGACACAGTGGCGCATAGAGCCCGGGTCATGATAGAGACCCTGTAAAAAGGCTCGAGCCACCTGTCATAAGGTGTGCTGAGGGAGCGGCCGCCATCTTGGATGGGCATACTAACAGAGATTGGCGTGACTCCATTTTGTCCCCTGGTCACAGGTCTGCAGAGATGAGTGCTCCTGGCCCCCACCTTTTCTCATGAATAAAGTTCCTTTTAGCATGGTAATGGATTTAAGGTCAGTGTAGCAGGCAGAAGGTACTTCAAAGCTCAATGAGGAAGCCACACCAGCAGGGGACTAGGAGGTGCTTGGGGGCATAATTAAAGCACGCATGTCAAGTGGCCACAGGATACACGTCTATTATGGCCTTCCAGTCGAACCGTCTCCAACATGGAATCGTGAATTATGGACGCATCGTCCGAGGTACAGGCTCATAAAAAATATCCCCCTTGCCCTAAAGAAATTGTGCATCTGACAGTGCAACTCCCGGGTCCATGGGAGTTCTGAAACCTGAGATATGGAGATCAGCCTCCCACAGCGACCGAATGGGTCCAGGTTTGATCCCTATATGACTGGCAGAACAAACCTCATGCGCTGGTACCGTCCGGGTACTGATCCGATCACCCTGAGAGCAGTTATCCCATTTATTAGATATTGGAATAAATCTTGCAGGGAAGCTGAGGGGTGGAGATTCTTAGTCCACCAAGGTACAGGGGGAGGGACACAGCAGGGTGAAGAGCTGAGACCCTTGGAGAGTGGGACACAACAGAAGAATATGA
Source organism: Ranitomeya variabilis (assembly GCF_051348905.1). NCBI lineage: Eukaryota > Metazoa > Chordata > Amphibia > Anura > Dendrobatidae > Ranitomeya > Ranitomeya variabilis. The sequence goes on from NC_135233.1 coordinate 74,677,716, forward strand.
CCATGAACTAAGCAAGAGGGCATATGCCTGCCAGAGGGGAGCAAGCACACGCTTTCTGGGGGCTGCCCGGCAACTAAGTCTTATATCTGTGGACCGCAGAGCTCCCTGGCTTCCACAAGCGACCTTCAACCTGGTAAATTGACCTCAAGTTTTATACCTTTAAGCCTTGTATTATTATTGTTATATTTTACTCTGACTGTAACTCTTGATATATTTTGACTGTATATTTCTTGTAATTACCTAGTGCACCCTTAAGGCAATTAGATCATAAATTAATTTTGGGCTGATCCTTTTACTATGATTGCGAATCTTAGAATACCCAGCGTGGGTAACAGGGCAGTATCCCCGGCGGCCATTTGCTCAAGGTGCAGTTCCCTTATTGACCTGAGAGACAAAGGGGGTGCCGGAGAGCTGTGCCTGTGTAGTGACATCACGGATTGGTGACGTGGAGGAACCGGGTTTCCTTCACATAAGGGTTAGAGTCCCACCATTATGGAGGACAGAGAGAACAGTGGGGACCTTGACAGAAGCCACAGGCAGCAAGTGACTACATCACAGCGTTAGTAGGAAGGTTTCTAACTTCACCTGATAAAGGGGACTCTGAACTCGCTTCCAAGCCAACTGGACCCTGCCTGCCCTGTGATCTGGTGCCCCGGAATGTGGCTGCCTGAATTCTTCAGTAAAGCAGGTAAAGAGACTGCAAACCTGTGTCCTCTGTTTCTTTCCACACTACCCACCATCTCCATCTACACACCGGGAGCCGCCATAACATCACCCCAGTGGACCCCTTTAAGCAGCGTCGGTCATCCCTGCCCGAATACCACAGGTGACGTCACAAACACAAACTTTATTCAAACCCCTTTAAGGACTTCCCCTTGTACATGGGTGCCCAGGGCCATGGACCGGGTCATGGCCGCCGTGACACATCCCCTTTAAATACCAGACCCGGTACAGAGTACCCCTAGGCCCTGGCGGGTGACTCATTTCTAGTACATGTGGTATCTGTTTTTTGATGGCTATCACATACACCCATTATATTCTTCGGGGCTGCTTTGCACATCTGTGATTTTACACGGACCGTGTCTACCACTCGGAGACACGTCCGTTCTTTTCCAGCACCTCGGATGACAAGGGGCAATTCAAGTCTAAGGGTCCATGAGAAATGGCATCTCTGTGCTCTACATGTATAACATTGCAAAGGATAGGTGAAGCTTTGTAATTTCTTACTTTACCAATACAGGAAAAACACTAATAATGCATACATGGTGAAAAAGGACTCATGGATGACAAATGGATCCAAAACACTGATGATACCGGTTTTTCACATGCGTGTTTTATACAGACGTGTGAAGGACACCTTATATTGTTAAACTAATTCAGTGGGTTTTTTTCAACAGGAGAGTGTTCACAAGCAGAATGTTTTTATCTCCTTTTGTCACAAAACTGTGTAATTATACATTATTATGTAACTATACTAGATGGTGGCCCAATTGTAATGCACTGGGTTTTCTAGAATATGTATGCATGTATGTACATTGCGCTGTGAGTGGGGGTTAAATTCCACGCCAATATCGCTGATTGGTCGTGCCCGGCTGGCCGATTAGCGAAGCGTGGTTCAAATCTGGCACCAATTCGCGGCCGGACTGCGCTAGTCACTGATTGGTCGCGGCCAGCCAGGCACGACCAATGACCGAAGCAGTGATTAAATACCACGCCAATCTCGCTGATTGGTAGCTCACGGCTGGCCACGACCAATCATTGAAGTGGTGTTTAAATCCCACGCCAATATCACTGATTGGGCGCGGCTGGCCGGGCGAGACCAATCAGCGAAGCGTGGTTTAAATCCCGTGTCAATTCGCGGCTGGACTGCGTCGGTCACTGATTGGTCGCCGGATGTTGGGGGTTCAAGGCACTGGATGTTGTTGGTTCTGGGTGCAGGATAAAGTACAGCCTCGTAGTATATAACACAGCCACGTAAGCAAAGAAAAATTGTTAACACCCCATAGGGCCAATAAATTCTATAACGAAACGATTACACTTCATGGAACCTTTCAATGAACCCCAGTGCAACAAAGGAGAAAGAGTGGAGACCACTCACATATGTAGAAAAAAACAACCACCAGAACTAAAGACAAAACTCAAAGAAATTAGTGGCACGGATATACGTTTAAAATATTACTTTATTTGCAATGGTTACAACATAATTTGTGTGCACATGTTTGAAAGCAAAGATAATAGGCGACATATATATAAAAAGATTCACCAATATATATAAACCTAAATAGGCATAAGGGGCACCAAAAAGGATAAAATATTATGCAGGACTCCCACGGAAAAAATCCAAGTGTAAAAAAAGGGGGAAAAATATTCCACAAGTGACCTCAAATTCATGTGAATAAGCTGGAAATCAGAAGCACTAATAATACCCAGAACGTGAGCATGTATATAAACCAAACAATAGTGCAAGGTGCAACGTGCAATATAATAGAAAAAAGGGGGAAGGTGAAAGGAAATAATTGGGAGTTCCTGTACCTTTAAGGCGCCACCAGATCCAAACAATGCGCACACGGGGTGCATAGGCAGCATCAATAGTAAAAATTTCATCACACAGTGTTAATAGCAGCGTTAAGAGATTGCGTTACACCGCCGTTATGCCGCGGTGTAACACAGTCTTTTTAATGGACTGCTGAAACACTATGTGGGTGGCGGGCGCTGACTGGGGGGGGGGGGGGGGGGGAGTATGGAGGGGACACCGACTGCAGGGGAGTAGGGAGCTGCCATTTAGCGGCCGGTCTCCGCCCGTCGCTGATTTGTCGCGGCCACTGGCCACGACCAATCGTCGACTTGGGATTTCCGTGACAGCAAGACGAACAAACAGACAGACAGACAGACAAACAGACGGAAGTGCCCCTTAGACGATTATATATAGATAAGTACAGTATCTTTTCTTAGTCGTTTCATAATGTAACATTTAATTTTCTCCACTTGAGAATCATATAAAAAAATTAGCATCTTATTACTAATAGAAAAAAAGAAAGTTGTCTAATTGTACAGTAAACTTCTGTAAAGGTCACCGCGTTCAGGGCTCCTTAATAATGCGAGAGAAGGGAAATATGTGTTTTAATAATACAGAAAGTACAGCATTTATAATTATGCATAATAGAAACTAGAAAATGTTGCGCAAAGAGGTGGCGACTAATTTATCTTCGGCTTTCTGTTTAATCATGCAGTCATTTATAACAAATATATTCCTCCAGTTTCAGTAAAAGGTTTTTGGCTCACAATGCTGGCTGAAATCACGCAGATATATCCTCCTTTATGTCATCCAGTGCTGAGAGAGACTATCAAGTAAGCTAAGGTGAGCAGCCAGATATAATACCTGATACTGAATCAGGAATATCTGTCAAAATGAAATAAATTATTAATGTTTAATAAAAATTATTTCCTAAATACTGACTAACCATAGATCCTTAAATAGAATTTCTACCTTAAAAAAAATGGCAGTACAAATAGATTTAGGACCGATTTCCTTGTGTAATTGTTGATAAAATTTCAATTTAGGTTCTGTTCACATATGCATTCCTATTTGTTCCATTAATATGCAAAACCCAATTATGTAGCACCATAATGGGATCCATCTAGTTTCTATCATGGTGACTACTATCTCAGACAAGAGCTTCATCTCTGAACACAGCTTTGTCCTATGTCTGTTGGGTAAGTACTGAATTGTCACCATCAGGGTAGGATATATGGACAAAATCTTTTTGTTAAGTTTTTGAAGTGGAAACTGAGTGGAAACTCCCAAGATTTTGAAGATTTTGAAAATTTCCGCTCAGTTTCCGCTCCAAAATCTCAACAAAAATACTCGGTGTGCATATATCCTTCCAAATCCATCATGAGTTGTCTAGTTTTCCAGAGTCCTGAATAGCAATTTTATGTAATTAGGTGATTTTGTCATTCACGTTCAACAGTCTAGGAAAGCTAAGTCATAACCGCCATTGGATCTTTGAGGAGGCCATATTGGTTTTCACCCAGAATTGAACTTTTGAAACTTCAGTTTACCATAGGTTATGAACCTAAGGGTCCACCATCCAGATATCACTGCACACAGTATTGTAACCCCCAAAAAGATTTAATTCACACAGATAGGGATGTTGGATTACGCCTGTGCACAATTCCAAGCCTATGGGACACTACTTGAAAGTGTTTCAGAACATCAGACTAAGCTCTGCATCATCTATACTAGTCCTGTAATTCTTTTTAAGCTTGTGCATTAGTTTCAGTTGAACATATACCTACCCCATACCTGTTCTGCCTGACCTCCGTTACCTGACAACTGGCTTCTTAGACTAGGTTCCTGATTGCCCCACAGTTTTACATCCTTGGATACCAACTTGGTGAGCCTGACTACATTATCTTTCTCCATTATTCCAATTTAATATTCTACCGAGCCTCACCTGTTCACTTCTCCATTGTTTTTCCATTCTCATTGCAACAATGACCCTTGAACTTTTCTAGTTCCACCTACACTAGACAGTATCAAGGAATCAAATGAAGAACTAGTGCAAGAAACAGAAATCCTGGGATCAGCTCTGTCCCACAACCAAAATTGTGAAAGTTAAAAGGGTTTTTTATAGATGAGTTGTTCTGTTCCAATGAAGGACTTCTTCTAGACCCATTTTTGACTGGGCACTGTAAGGCTATGTATGCATGGATCTTTTTGTTGACATTTTTAAAGCACATACTCTCCAAATTCTTCATCAAAAGCCAATTAGAAAAAATGCTTGGAAAATTCTATTTATGTACTTGGAAAAGTCACCTTAAGGTACCTTCACACGAAGCGACGCTGCAGCGATAGCGACAACGATGCCGATCGCTGCAGCATCGCTGTTTGGTCGCTGGAGAGCTGTCACACAGACCGCTCTCCAGCGACCAACGATGCCGAGGTCCCCGGGTAACCAGGGTAAACATCGGGTTGCTAAGCGCAGGGCCGCGCTTAGTAACCCGATGTTTACCCTGGTTACCAGCGTAAAAGTAAAAATAACAAACAGTACATGCTCACCTGCGCGTCCCCCGGCGTCCGCTTCCTGTACTGTGTGAGCGCTCAGTCAGAGCAAGAAGCGGACGGCAGGGGACGCGCAGGTGAGTATGTACTGTTTGTTATTTTTACTTTTACGCTGGTAACCAGGGTAAACATCAGGTTACTAAGCGCGGCCCTGCGCTTAGTAACCCGATATTTACCCTGGTTACCAGCGTAAAACATCGCTGGTATCGTTGCTTTTGGTGTCAAACCTGACGATACACGCCGGTCTGACGACCAAATAAAGTTCTGAACTTTATTCAACGACCAGCGATATCACAGCAGGATCCAGATCGCTGCTGCGTGTCAAACACAACGATATCGCTATCCAGGACGCTGCAACATCACGGATCGTTGTTGTTCTCGTTGTAAAGTCGTTTCGTGTGAAGGTACCTTTACTGTTCACAAGATGCGATTTTGCTCAGGAAAAAAAATATCTTCCAAACCTCTTCCACAAAGAAAAAAATTCCAACACCCCCCTTTTTGAAAAACATAATTTTGAACTAAAAAAAAATGTGTGAACATAGCTTTATTCTGCACTCATGGTGCTGTCACATTGTTGGCTTTGGAAATAATGCATTACACAAGAGTGGCACTTCTCTGGAGGAAAAAGAGACTAATTCTTCTAACCTTGTCAATTTCTAAGAAATTTAATTTTAATGTATTCATTCAGTAAGAAAAAAAAATCTATATATACATATATATATATATATATATATATATATATATATATATATATATATATTTACAGTGCCTTGTGAAAGTATTCGGCTCCCTGGAACTTTTCAACCTTTTCCCACATATCATGCTTTGAACATAAGGATACCAAATGTAAATTTTTAATGAAGAAATGAAGAATCACCAGCAAGTCTAACACAATTGTGAAGTTGAACAAAATTTATTGGTTATTTAAAATTTTTTAGGAAATTCAAAAACTGAAAAGTGGGGCGTGCAATATTATTCGGCCCCTTTACTTTCAGTGCAGCAAACTCACTCCAGAAGTTCATTGTGGATCTCTGAATGATCCAATGTTGTCCTAATGCCTAATGATGATAAATATAATCCACCTGTGTGTAATCAAGTTTCCGTATAAATGCACCTGCTCTGTGATAGTCTCAGGGTTCTGTTTGAAGCACAGAGAGCAACATGAAGACCAAGGAACACAACAGGCAGGTCCGTGATACTGTTGTGGAGAAGTTTAAAGCCGGATTTGGATACAAAATGATTTCCAAAACTTTAAACACCCAAGGAGCACTGTGCAAGCGATCATATTGAAATGGAAGGAGTATCATACCACTGCAAATCTACCAAGACCCGGCTGTCCCTCTAAACTTTCATCTCAAACAAAGAGAAGACTAATCAGAGATGCAGCCAAGAGGCCCATGATCACTGTGTATGAACTGCAGAGATTTACAGCTGAGGTGGATCAGTCTGTCCATAGGACAACAATCAGTCGTACAATGCACAAATCTGGCCTTTATGGAAGAGTGGCAAGAAGAAAGCCATTTCTCAAAGATATCCATAAAAAATGTTGTTTAAAGTTTGCAACAAGCCACCTGGGAGACACACCAAACATGTGGAAGAAGGTGCCCTGGTCAGATGAAACCAAAATCAAACTTTTTGGTAACAATGCTAAACGATATGTTTGGCGCAAAGGCAACACAGCTCATCATCCTGAACACACCATCCCCCTGTCAAACATGGTGGTGGCAGCATCATGGTTTGGGCCTGCTTTCCTTCAGCAGGGACAGGGAAGATGGTTAAAAATGATGGGAAGATGGATGGAGTCAAATACAAGACCATTCTTGAAGAAAACCTGCTTGAGTCTGCAAAAGACCTGAGACTGGGACGGAGATTTGTCTTCCAACAAGACAATGATCCTAAACATAAAGCAAAATCTACAATGGAATGGTTCACAAATAAACGTATCCAGGTGTTAGAATGGCCAAGTCAAAGTCCAGACCTCAATCCAATCGAGAATCTGTGGAAAGAGCTGAAAACTGCTGTTCACAAACGATCTCCATCAAACCTCACGGAGCACGAGCTGTTAGCCAAGGAAGAATAGGCAAGAATTTCAGTCTCTCGATGTACAAAACTGATAGAGACTTACCACAAGCGACTTGCAGCAGTAAGTGCAGCAAAAGGTGGCGCAACAAACTATTAAGTTAAAGGGGCCAAATAATATTGCACGCCCCACTTTTCATTTTTTGAATTCCCACAAAAAATTAAAATAACCAATAAATTTTGTTCAACTTCACAATTGTGTTCCACTTGTTGTTGATTCTTCACGAAAAATTTACATTTGGTATCTTTATGTTTGATGCATCATATGTGGGAAAAGGGTGAAAAGTTCCAGGGAGCCAAATACTTTCGCAAGGCACTGTATATCCTTCCTCTAGTGTTAGCTTTCTGTTACTCTTTCTTATGTTAACGGGTCGGTTTTGACCCGTGTCTTACATCACCCCTAGGATACCCTAAAAACAGTTATTTATGATCCAATTTGTTTCTAACCTCTTAGGTACCTTGTTAGGGTTTCTCATCCATGGAAGGATTGATTTTAATATTTTTGTTGTGGCCCTCTGGGCCTTTCATTTGAGAGCATACCCTACATTTTCAATATAAAAATATTGTCAAATGAACGTCAAGAGAATAATACAAACTTAAAAAAGTTTGTTATATTACCTGACTATTACTGAAGGGTTTTAGAACACATTTCTTAAATGTAAAAAAAATATACATATATATATTTTATATTATTAACTCTAGTAACATCTATGGTGTTACAGGTCAATTTTGACGCATATCTAACTACTTTATGAAAAAGGCAAAAAACAGATTTTTTTTTTATAGAACTTTAATACAAATAAAAGATGAAAATTATATTAACATTAATAGCAATAATAATAAAAAGTGGCTTTTCTAGGTCAAACAAACAAACAATCAATCAAGCAAATCAAATCAACAGAAATCAAGTACTAGTTTTTAGATGCATTAGTATTTAGATACATGTGTGGCAAAAAGTGACACTTTTTGTGTGTTCTTTGCAGAGGTATTTTTTGCAGGCGAAGCACGATGTGTTTGCCTTTCTGTCCTTATTGCTAGGGCAGACCTGACACCTGTTTCTTTTAGAATCAGGTGGTCTCACTGGGGTTGTGGCTGTTGTGGTTGATGTTGAGGCAGGCCTGGTTGAGAAGGAAGCTGGTGATGATGCTCTTTGTGTTGCTGTGGGTGTGGACGAAGCACTTGTTGAGCTCTGGAGTTGTCGGACAAAGGCTGCAGCGGCTGGGTCTCGGGGCACTCGTTCCCTTTGGTCAATGTGCGCCGTTACAAGGGATCTTCCTAGTTCCTCAAGAAACATCCTCCGCTTGTTTTTTTCTTTGAATTCCATCCTTGGTGAATGTGGGTCCACAACATAAATGAATTGCATGCTGACACATCAAGGATGTTGTAAAATACAACCATTGGCCATCTCCTAGTCATTCGCTGGCAAGTGTAGGTGACAGTCAGCTTGTCCAGGTTGTCCACTCCTCCTTTGTTTTTGTTATAGTCCAGGATGATTCTGGGCTTTTTGTCACTTCCTGATGACACAGCTGCATCTTTGTGAAGTAAGGACATCAGTACCACATTCCGTCGTTTTTTGGGGCAGTATGAAACAGCTGTGGTGGTGTCTGTAAAAACAAACTTTGAGGAAAGTGGAGCCCTGTCCTTCATCTGCAACAATTCAGCGGGCAGCTCAGGTTTGTTTTTTTTCACTGTGCCCACCATGGTGATTTTCCTCCTGAGAACTTCTTGTCCAAGGTCATAGCTGGTAAAAAAAATTGTCACAAGTAATGTTGTGACCCTGCAGTCCAGTAGTCATATCGAGGACTACACGTTTTCCTTGTTTTTTTTTCAGGGATGCCGCTTGCAGACTTGCCTGTGTAAATCTGTAGATTCCATGCATAGCTAGTTTTTGCATCCAGGCTGCCCAGATTTTTATACCGTATTTGCCTGGCTTACTTGGCATGTATTGCTGGAAGGGGCATTTTCCACGGAAAGGGAGAAAACATTCGTCTACTGTCACCTCTGCCCCTGGGTTGAACATCAGTGGAAGGAGCTGCACCCATTTCTCCCAAACATCCCTGATGGGAGCAAGTTTGTCAGATTTTGTTCTGGTGTCTCTGTTGTCAAATCTGAGGACTCTTGATATCATTTGAAAATTTTGAAGTGACATTGTTGCGCGGAAAATATTCCTGCCTGTCGATGCGTCCCAGAGACTATCAGTGGCCTCAGAAGAACACCAATGTAGGCATCCAGGACATCATCATGAAGGTCATTCCACATGTTGCCGTGGACTTCTTTCCTTCAAGGTTTGTAATAGCAATAATGACTTTTTTTTATTGACAATGGCATAAACAGATCAAAACATGTCTTGATGTCACTTACTCTTGTCACAGCAAACCTTGTGATCCCAGGGGTCATTTTTATGACATCTGCAGCATCTGCCCTGCCATGTACATCTGGAGGTACTGAGCTCCAACTGATCTTGCCACTTTTGGATTTGAATCTTTCAGCGGGAGCAGCTTCAGCACCAGTGAGCTCCTCATCAGACTGATCAGAACTGTCTGTGTCTTCCGGTTAATACTCCACATCATCTTCCTCCTCAGAAACCTGTTCATCTGTATCAGTTTGCTGCTGTGTGTGTGATTCATTATCATCTAAGATATAATCCAGAATTTGGCTTACATCAAATCTTCTCCTCATTGTTGCATGTGTAAACTGGAGATGTATACTCTGCAAAGTACCAACTCTAAGCTGATTTGGCCATACATGCCTGGACATGTCCCTAACTCAAGTTGTTGGAGGTAGAGCTGGCTGTGGGCTGTTGGTTTATATTGTGTTTATGAGTTCAGTTTTGGGACTACTTATTGTTTTTTTACTCTTATATTAGACCTGGGTCAAAATTGACCCCAACAACACAAATGTTATAATTTTAATAAGAGCATTTTACAATTTAGTAAAATAGTTTTATTAATTGTATTTTGTTTAACAATAAGTTCCTGAAAAAGTCAAAAAGTCTTGATGCAATAAACAAATGTATGTAGAATTTGTATGCATTTAAAGCCTAAAACGGGTTGGTTATATATACGGGTTGGTTATATATATATAAATAGGAATAGGAGTATCCTGAGTGACACATGGAGATGATTATTACCAAGTTCGTACCTCACATATCAAGCTTTCCAAAACATTAAACCTGACTGTGCGTGTGTCAGACTTTTTTGAATGTGATTTATCTTATTACGTATTATTGCAGGTACTGGGGAGGATGCTTTTAAAGATGTGCACTTACAGTCAAATGTAATCAGCATAATATAATGTAGAATAAAACACTGCAATACAATTTGCAATGGACATCTGAAAGAAAACATGTACATATGGGATTAACATAATCTGATGCAATAATTTATTGGTAACGTACCATCATCAGGCTTGTCCTGCGGATCTGTCTTTTTGGCTTTACATTTCTTTGTTGGAGGTGACTGTGCGTTTTTATCTGTTCCTTCTGAATGCAAACATGCAAAAAGAGCTGTTTATTAGTATCAATTTACAATTATCAAGTTTTCAACTTATTCACCATAACGTCATTCATATTGAGGCCCAAACTTCAAGAATATTTAAAACAGCAGTCCAATATCTATCTATCTATCTATCTATCTATCTATCTATCTATCTATCTATCTACATTTAAATATCCATCTGTCGGTCTATTCATCCATTTATCTATGTATCAGTCATCCATCCATCCATGTATCCATCCTTCCATGTACTCATCCATCCATGTACTCATCCATCCATGTGCTCATCCATCCATGTACTCATCCAGGGCCGCCATCAGGACATTACAGCCATGACTGGCGTATGGGGCCCAGTGGGCAGAGGGGGCCCGCATCGGGCCCCGTCTAATCTGCTCACCGGGCCCCCCCCTTCAGGCGCTGCGGCACACTATTGATGTGTGGGCCCGTGCCCGCACGTCAATAGTTAACAGCCACCGCCAGCCAGTCGGAGGCTGGCAGCAGACTTGAGCGGCCGCAGTGCGTAGTCGCACTTCGCCGGCATCTGACGTCATCGTCAGCCGCCGGCGAGTGCGTCCTACACCTGCGTGGAGGAAGTAAGCTTCGCCCGCCACAGGAGCACACGGCCAGGTAAGAAGTATTTTTTTTTTTGGTAGCGGCGATCCAGGGGGGGGGAGGAGGAGGAGGGGCAGTATGCTGGACACGGGGGCAGAGTGCTGGACAAAGGGGCAGAAAGCTGGGCAGAGGAGATGCTGGACACAGGGACAAAATGCTGGACAAAGGGGCAGAAAGCTGGACACAGGAGCAGAGGAGATGCTGGACACAGGGGCAGAATGCTGGACAAAGGGGCAGAAAGCTGGACACAGGGGCAGAGGAGATGCTGGACACGGGGGCAGAATGCTGGACACGGGGGCAGAATGCTGGACACGGGGGCAGAATGCTGGACACGGGGGCAGAATGCTGGACACGGGGGCAGAAAGCTGGACGCAGGGGCAGAGGAGATGCTGGACACAGGGGCAGAATGCTGGACACGGGGGCAGTTTGCTGGACACGGGGGCAGTATGCTGGACACAGGGGCAGTATGATGGACACGGGGGCAGTATGCTGGACCCAGGGGAAGAATGCTGGACAAAGGGGCAGAATGCTGGTCATGGGGGCAGTATGCTGGACACGGGGGCAGTTTGCTGGACACGGGGGCAGTATGCTGGACACGGGGGCAGTATGCTGGACACGGGGGCAGTATGCTGGACACGGGGGCAGCATGCTGGACACGGGGGCAGCATGCTGGACACGGGGGCAGTATGCTGGACACAGGGGCAGAAAGCTGGACATTGGGGCAGAAAGCTGGACATTGGGGCAGAAAGCTGGACATTGGGGCAGAAAGCTGGACACAGGGGCAGAAAGCTGGACAGAGGGGCAGATTGGAGATACGGGGCATGATTGGAGACACAGGGGGCAGGATGAAAGAAATGGCGGCATGACTGGAGACACTGGGGCATGACTGGAGACAGATGGGACAGGATTGGAAACAGATGGGGCAGAATGGAGACACAGGGGGCATGATTGGAGATGGGGCAGAATGGTGATACGGGCATGATTGGAGACACTGGGGGCATGATTGGAGACAGATGGGGCAGGATCATGGGGCAGGATAGATACGATGGAGACAGATGGGGCAGGATGGGGAGATCATATGGGGCAGAATGGATACTCATTAGGGCAGGATGCGAGAACATATGGCTGATGCCAGGAATGGGACACACGGGGGCTAGGATGGCGAATATTATTACCATAGGGGCTAATTAAGGGATATTATTACTGCAGTGATGTATTTATTTTATTTTTTTAGTTTACTGTTTTAAATGGGGGGCGGTCCTGTTACTGTGTAGAGTGATACTATATTGCCTTCTTCATGTGGTGTAATGTAGAAGTTGGGAAAATTAAGTAATGTGTTCTGCAAGTGGAACTCGAGATAACTGTGTTATTCCCTGCAGAAACGAGTCCTGGCTGGATGAAGTGATGGCGATCTGTTCTGGATGAAAGATGAAGGACTTCACCTAGAGACGTCACTGGTGAGTCAGTGTGTTACCTATACACTGACACTACACTGTACACTATATACAGAGCTCCTGTGTATAATGTCACCGGTGATCACTGTATTACCTGTACACAGACACTGCATACTAAGTACAGATCTCCTGTGAATACTGGCACTTATGGTGATAGTATTGTGGGGTGTTTTTTTATTACTGATCAGTATTGTAGTATTCAGTCACTATGTGGTGGTAATATGTGGTCTGGTCATGGTGTTGTGGTATTTGTTCCTTGTATTTGATATTATTCGGTCACTGTGGTGGTAATATGGTGTCTGGTCATGGTGCTGTGGTATTTGTTCCTTGTATGTGGTATTATAGGTCATTTTAAAAATTGAAAAATAAATAAAAATAAACCTAAATTGTATTGCATATTTTAACAAATATTTAATAGGTTACAGTAGAGTAGGGCCTGGCCAAAAGTGTCTACCTTGTCATTTTGGTGGCTTAAAAAATCTTTTGGCCAAAACAAAAGCTGCCGGCTTTATGTGTGATCTGGTGATGGGAACTGTCAATGTGTGATAGGTGAGAAGTGGAGATTTTCCAAGAGAGAGTGGTGGGACTGTGGCCAGTTCGAGGGGTGGAGCATGGAGGCAGGGCTGGGGTGGAGCCTGGGTGGAGTCTCAAGGGGGCCCCGAAAATTTTGCCAGTATGGGGCCCCGAAATTTCTAGTGGCAGTCCTGTACTCATCCATCCATGTACTCATCTATCCATGTACTCATCCATCCCGTCCTTTTTGTTCGTATATCTAGGAGGAGCTGAGAGGGAGAGCAGTGTCATCATCTGCAAATAACTTCCCAGGATATGAGGATTCTGTGAATTCCAATTTAATGCTATCTAGACCAAATTGTTGCATGAAAGAAATGGCTATAATAGTGAACACAACCACATGCATTTTCTAGTTCAAGGAATAGAACACTTTTTCCCCTTCTATTATTGAGATGACTTAGGCCAAATTCACCCAAGTGTATGCAAAATACTCAGTTTTTCGCCCAGAAAAAACCTAACTGCTTTGAAACCATATTATTTACAGCATATCCGATTTTTATTATCCATGTTGCATTTGTATGTCTGTTATTTATGATTGTTTACCATCCGTATGCCTGATTTGAACATCTGTATGGCATACTGTTGTTATTTTACATGAACAACTTAAATAATAAAAGGTCAAACACAGTTTCCTATCTTTAGAAATTTTGTGGAACAAAAAATAGTCACCAGCATAGTTATCTTCCCAATAGGGTATAGGTAATTGATTAATATATTGGGACTAAATTAGGACCATATTGGACAAACTGCATACACATAAATCAAAACAACTCAGCAAAACTACAGTCAAAGAAGTCCAGATATATAAGAAAAATAGAAACAACTTTATTAATAATAATATCAGGTAAAATAACAAGTGGAAACAATCCCCGTGCCACCCATAGCACGTACAGAAAATAGGGCAGGGGTAGGTACCTAATAATGCAAACCAGAGTACACAGATTGATCCTCCATAGGGTACAGATCTATATATAGAGGAAGTGAACCGGTCATATATCTGCACGTATATATCTAGAATCAAAGCGCATGTAAGCAGTAAAAACAGGTCCACACATAATATACATACCGGTCAGTCGTAGAAAGAAAAGATGTGAAATATGCAGGTACCACACCCCCGTCCACCCCGACGCGCATTTCGGCAAATGCCTTTCTCAAGGGGTATGTACCCCCTGGACTTCTTTGACTGTAGTTTTGCTGAGTTGTTTTGATTTACAGTTTCCTATCTGAATAATTGTAATGGATCCGCGAAAATCGTAAGACTTACAGATGGTAGCTCATGTGTGATCTGTTATTTTGCACACCCATTGACTTATAATGAGCAAGCCTGATATGGAATACGGATCAAAGTAAAACATGCTTCAATTTTTTTTTACACACAGACCATCGGCTCAGGTGCAAAAAAGTTTATGTGAACTACAAAATTGACTCGTATTGGTCCCGATTTTGCCTGTGGACAGAACAAAGATGTTGAATGCGCTCTTCTGAACAGGCCCTTACTCACACACTCTTGAACACTTAACAGTGTTTTTAGGCACAATATGGCACTTGTGTTTGGCCGTAACTTGACTGAGCTATTAAACAGTATAGTTTTCCTTTTTAAAGATTATTGCTAAGTTGTGTCTTGAGCAGCTCCCATCTTTCCAGTCTCTCACTTCCTGGTTACCGGCAGGACGGTCTTTCCTGGTGAGTATTAATAATGGAAAGAAATCGGTTAACTGCACTGCAAATGATCACCAATTGAAGATACCAGAAGATTTTTCTTTGTGGTTTATTATCAATGCATTTCGAAGTCATCCAACTTCTTCATCAGGGCAAACTACAAATACTGATAAAAAAGTTGGATGACTTTGAAATGCATTGATAATAAACCGCACAGAAAAATCTTTGGTTTCCTGGAATCTTCAATTAGTTATCAGCAGTACAGTTAACCCATGTCTTTCCATTATTGGCTTTCACCTGTTGGTCTGCAGCAGCTGACATTCTGACCTACTTGTGTGGTACACAACCTTATCAAGCATTATGAGCATCTCCTAGCATGCGGTTAGCTTCTATCACTGGATAAGATCCTATGGCGGTTTTATTGTTTTTCCAGCCTCCTTCACTAAGCTCTGGTAAGAGCAGGGGTAGTAAAACTATAAAGCTCAGCCCAAATTCTGTTATAACACATCCAGTTATCAATGGTATGTTTTGGAGTATACACTGTTATCTTATCTCTGTAGTTACATATACAAATAATGGGAAAGTGAGAGCTATGATTAGGAGAACTGTCCTGAGAGAAGTGGATGCACTAGGCTAGGGATTTTGTAAGATTTATATCAGCAGCTTGTCAGGAGCTCAGAGGGAGGGGGAGGGTGATGAGCAGCTAACTGCTCCTTATAAATCAAGAGGCAGGAGAGAGGTGTCTTGAATATTAGGAGTTAATTTCTGTCCTGGAATATAACTACTGTGCATTGTTGCCCAAGGTCTGGGCAGGTACTGGTGGATGAGCTCCATTGAAACTAATACCTTTTTTGAAAAGGTATTAGTTTTTCTGAGGAGCCTTCCGGTCTACTAAATCTGCTAATCTAGATTTTGTAAGTCAGTATGAGCTCCATGGAAACCAGCTGTACGATACAAGCTCTCATTGCAGGTGAATGACACCAAATAAAAAAGTCAATTGCAAAGTTGCTTATTTTCATGCTGTCCAACTAAGTAAAAAAAATATATTAACATTAAAATACCTCTTTAACTATAGCCAAATTCAAAGATATAGTGGATACCATTGCACATTTTGACCAAGGACTCCATAGACCTCGACAGACTGCTGCCGTTTAATGCGAATACAAGAATCAATTACATTTTGGCATATACTTACTGATGTCATCACTGATGTTCTTGCTGATTTGGGCTTCTTCCTCTTTCTTAATACTTTCAGTGTCATCATCTCCATCTTTGTTTTCAACATTACATGAAAGTTGAAAACATTGAATTAGTGATTGCATAACACAGATAGTCATAGTGGATATATTCACAATTCCATAAAAAAATTCCAGAAATCAAATCCTTTATTATTGTATCTATATGCATTCATTACGTTCAAAATTACTTTAGGATATTGCTGAATCGCCTGGTTTGACATTTTCAGGTAAAGCGAATTTGTGAAAAAAAACCCTCACAAATTCATGGAATGAGAAATACAGAGAAAAAAGAAGGAGCAATATGTCCAAAACATGTAATATATAAAAGGTATAAGTTTATTACATGATTACACATCGAATATTAGAACATTTAAACACAATAAGATATGTAGAACAGTAATAGAGACAATACAGAGATAGGATCAGGTGGAAAGCAGCATGTACAGACACGTTATATCACATGGTGATAAAGTGCATAGTGCTTATGTAAACCTCTGAGACAATTAGAAAATAGTGGGGGAGTTATAAGTATTATATAGTAGGACCGTGCCTGAAATCAGATCAGAGCTGTTGTATTGAAACCCCACCATGTCCCCGCCGGTTCTTACCCATATTGTTAACTGAAAGCTAACACACCACTAGCCCCAACGTGCGTTTTGCATTGGCTTCCTCAGAGGCATGGTCACTTCCCCACTATTTTATTTTACATAAGCACTATGCACTTTAGTACCAAGAGTAAAATGCCCACGTGATATAATGTGTCTGTACATGCTGCTCTCTACCTGATCCTATCTCTGCATTGTCTCTATTACAGTTCTACATACAGGGGTTGGACAAAATAATGGAAACACCTAACATTTTGGCATAATAATCTTCGAACATGTTATAAACATGCAAACCGTGACATATGGTAATGTTTTGTAGTTGATTATTTGTGTTATGTGATATATGTATATAAATTAACTGTTTGCTTTGCTGAATTGTAAGTACATTGATGAGAACCTGATACCAATGGCAGACCTCTCAGATTTTCAAAGAGGTCAAATTGTTGGTGCTCGTATGGCAGGCGCTAGTGTAACAGAAAGTGCCCGAATGCTTGACGTGTCAAGAGGTACTGTCTCCAAAGTAATGACTGCGTTTGAAAGAGAAGTAAAAACGTCTGCAGCAAAGCACAGGTCCGGCCGAAAGTCAAAGTTGACTGAGATTGACGGTCGGACTCTAAAGCGAATTGTGAGAGAGGCTCGCAAGACCACGGCTCCGAAAATCACTGCTGAGCTCAATGAACACCTACAGAACCCAGTTTCTACGAAAACTGTTAGTCGGGAGCCGCACAAATCTGGATTCCACGGAAGAGCTGCAATTAGAAAACCGCTGCTCTCAATGACAAATGTTTCTAAGCGTTTAGAGTGGTGTAGAAACCTCCAGAAATGGTCCCTCGAGCAGTGGAAACATGTGATATTCTCAGACGAATCATCGTTTACCCTATAGTGTACGCTTAGAGACAGCCGAAAGAAGCATTCCATCCAGACTGCCTTCTCCCAACCGTAAAACATGGTGGAGGTTCTGTGATGATCTGGGGTGCTATTTCGTGGAGATCCGCTGGGCCAATGATATCCCTTCATGGAAGAATTAACAGCCAAGATTATTTAGGCATTTTGGGCAACCAAGTGCACCCAATGGTTCAAGCACTGTTTTTGGAGGGGAACGCCATCTTTCAGGATGATCCTTCACCAATTCATACAGATAGAATCGTTAAAGCATGGCGTGAGGAACATTCTAATGAAGTTCAGCATCTCATCTGGCCCCCACAATCGCCAGACCTCAACATTATTGAGCATTTATGGTCGATTTTAGAGATTCAAGTTAGACGTTGATTTCTGCCGCCATCGTCGCTCAAAGAACTGGAGGGTGTTTTAACTGCAGAATGGGCTAAAATTCCTTTGGAAACAATTCACACCCTGTATGAATCCATACCTCGGAGAATTGAGGCTGTAATCACCGCAAAAGGTGAACCTATACCAAATTAAACTTAACTATTGTTGATATTTCCAGGTGTTTCCATTATTTTGTCCAACCCCTGTATATTACTGTGTTTAAATGTACTAATATTCGATTTGTAATCATGTAATAAACTTATACCTTTTAATATATTGCACGTTTTGGACTTATCGCTCCATCTTTTTCTCTGTACTGCTCAATTAGGGAGAGTCCTTTTTCTTTTGTCCTGCACTGAGCCTTTCCACGTAGGTAAAGGCACCTTGTGCAATAATTTTTTATTATGGGATCTTTTTTTTTTTCTTCTCTTAGGGAATGAGACAGTGTATGAAAGAAAAAAAGATTACATATTTAGGGTGTGCAAATGGCATGGAATAGTTAGAGGTCTACAAAAGGATGTGTTTGTATGTTAAAAATGTCGACACGTCAATTTAACATCACACTACTGATTCTCTGGAGGATTCTGTGAAATCCAATTTAATGCCCTCTAGGACAGATTGTGGCATGAGAAAAATCATGCTAGAGACTGTTGGAATATACCACTTTTATCTCTTTCCGGGAGGGTGAACCCACCGCATCTTTCAAGAGGAAGACACTTCAAGAAACAATGGATTTTTTTTAACAAAGCATCTTTTTAAGTGTTTTTGGGTAGTTTCCTGTATACTTTTTGACATTTTTAGCCACTGGCATTTTTTGTAGCATTTTTTAGACTTTTTGTCATTTTTTTTCCACTGGTGTTTTCCAGAAGTATTTTTTTAAACAACTTTGTGTCTTTGGAAACCTGAAATGGTTTAAAGACACTTAAAACACTGAAGATTTGCATTTCTATGTAAAAAGGACTTGCTGTTTATAAGTTCATTCTTTTTGGATGCTTTTTCAGGTGGGATTTGGAGCAGACCGCCAGAGATGCACATCCCCTAATTGTCGAACAGACTTACCCCTCTGACTTGAACACTTGACAGTAATAATAGGTACAATTTGTTCATAACATGACAGGGTTATTAAGCAGTACCTCAATCCGCTGCTGATGTTTAATATTACATAAGGTTGAAAAAAGACCACAGGTCATCAAGTTCATCTTTTCCCAACCAATTAAACATTTTGTAACTAAATTAACTATAACCCACATATTATTTGTAATGATGAAATCATCCAGCCCTTTTTTAAAGCTGTTATGCCATTACTACCTCCTGTGGTCGGCATTCCACATTCGGACTGCTCTAACTGTAAAGAACCCTTTCCTATTTAGCTGCTGGAATCGCCTTTCTTCCACTCATAATGAGCGCCCCCCTGGTCCTTTTTAAGTATACAGTACTTACTGATGTCATCTTTGCTTTTCTGGGTTGTTTCCTCTTTCTTTATTTCTTCAGTGTCATCATCTCCATCTTTATTTTCAACACGCCATGAAAGTTGAAAACAGGGAATTAGTGATCATATAACAAGGTTATTCATAGTGGATATAGTCACATTTTTAGAAATCAAATCCTTTATTACTGTATTTATATGCATTAACTACAGTTAAAATTATTTCAGGATGTTGCCAATCACTGCACCGCTGGGTGTGACATTGTCAGAGACACCTGAATCTAAAGGAGAATGGAAATAGAATGTGCCACTTGGAGATAAGAGATGGGCCTTCTCCATGGTGCTGCTGTCTGAGAGGGATGAGACATCATGAAGGGTTGTCATCTCCTAGGTGCCATAGAAGCCTCCTGGAGAGCAGAGTTCCCGCAACAAGGACTTGTGTAGGGAGGGAATAATGTGTTATCAGACTCAACCCTGCCATTCAGGGATGTAGAAATGGCATAGAAAGGGTGGGGTTTATAAAATGGTGAGTTTAAAAATGTTGGCACTTCACTGATTCTGATTCCACTGATTCTCCAAAAGAATTTCTAAAGGTTTATGAGTATACTGTGTTCTCTCAGGCTTTCTCTATGACCTGAGTCCTAGTGGCAAAAGTGGCCAGTTTTTGCATTTTTCTTTTTATTCACATTGCTTCCCCCCAAAAAAAAGGGGATGAGGCATGGGATAATGTAAGGTATACAGATAATGTAGGGGTAAGGATCATGAATATACATATTATATATCATATTATATATTGTCATGAAAATTTTAGCATGATTACTTAAGTCACTAGTGAGTTGCTCATTGGTCATAAAGTTAGCCAGTCAAGATAGGAATTCAGATTTTTGTTAAGTGTTTTTTTCCCATGCATGCACCATTATTTGTTTTGGCGATAGGGAAAAGAGAGTGGAGAATTTGTACTATGGCTGAGTGAGTATGGTTGACCTGTGGGGTAAGACAGTGATCTATAATTGGGGGTACAAAAAAGTGGCATGAACCAGTTTACATATTGTGACATGAATATTCTTTTTTTTTTTTTTAAATCTGCCATATTGTTGTAGTGATATGTAAATACATGTATTTTATTTTGTGCACAGAATATGATAATTTTTAGGGTCTTTCCTTGGGGGCGCTGCTCACAGGAATCTTTGGGGGAGTGTCATTAGGTCACTCGTCACAATTACCTGTGGTTAGTGACCATAAAATTAGCATATTGTGTGCACGAAATAAAGAGACCAAGATCTTTGGAACTTTATGGTGGATTTAAAAAAAAAAAAATAAAAGTCTGATAATTAGGGGGGAAGCAGGAATAAATTAAGAGCAAAACCTGCCCACTTCTGACCTGGTGACAAGTCCTCTTTAAATCATAGAAAACTTTATATCTCCCAGCTCATCATCTCCCCTTTATCTTACAGTATGTTGCCCTATGGTAATTATATAAAAGTTGAATGTTTATTTTTCATGGCCTTTTATATAAAACATATAAAATGTAATAATAAAGTGTTCGTTTAATTCAGACAGACTGTAATCGGACAGGACTTGCAGTCACAAAACTCTGTATTTCTCCTCCACGACAAACTGCCCTTGTTTAAAATAATCAACATTAATGGCCCTGTAACAAACAGAGGAGGGCCACTGACGGCTCCCTGACATCTGAGCCTGGCAACAATGCTGGAAATGAAACCATATCAGACAGCTGACATTGCTAAATGTTGACCTGACAGAGGCTGGGCTCAAACATCTCATACTAACTGTCTCTGGCAAGAATGATAAGTGTTCATTTCCATAGACCATTATATACATTTCATGACATATCGCATTTCTAGGCATTCGGCTGATAAGGAAGAGGTTGGAATTTGCTTTGGCTTTTAAATAAACTCAAATCAGGTGATGTGTCAATGTATGAGACATTTCATGCATGTTTTGTAAGGCGATTGGAACACGCACTGGGTTAACCAGTTACTCCCTTCTAACACGTAAAGTGTTGTGGAATGAGTTGGCACTATACAAATAAAATTACTATTATTTCCTTATTTAGTGCATAAGATATTGGGGGACAAAATAATGAACTTGATTTAATATTATTTCCATCATACATCCTAATTATTTTTTTGTATTTCTTGCTGCAAATATAGTGCAAAGTCCTCTGCAGTGCAGGGTTATCAGTGAACCTCAGTGTCTTTTAGCCCCTTTCTGCCATCAGATGGAATAGTACGTCCGATGGCAGAACCCCCGCTTTGATGCAGGCTCCGGCGGTGAGCCCGCATCAAAGCCGGGACATATCAGCTGTTTTTGAACAGCTGACATGTGTCCGCAATAGGTGCGGGCAGAATCGTGATCCGCCCGCACCTATTAACTAGCTAAATGCCGCTGTCAAAATCTGACAGCGGCATTTAACAAAAACTCCCAGCCTTCCTGCCGAAAATGCATGCACGTTGACCCCTGTCACATGATCGGGGGTGAGCGGTGCGTCGGCATAACAACCAGAGGTCTCCTGCAGACCTCTAGGTTGTTGATGCCGGATTTCTGTGAGCACCACCCTGTGGTCGGCGCTCATATCAATGCTGTAATTCTCCTACATAGAGGTGATCTAAACATCGACCTCTATGTAGATGAAGCAATCGAGTTGTGCCAGCTTCTAGCCTCCTATGGAGGATATTTAAAGCATGGCAAAAGTAAAAAAAAATGTTTTTAAAAATTTGAAAATAATAAAAGAAAATATAAAAGTTCAAATTCCCTTTCGCCCCATTAAAAAATTTAACAAACAAAAATTCAAACCTACACTTATTTGGTATCGCCATGTTCAGAATCGCCCAATCTATCAATAAGAAAAAGGATTAACCTGATCACTACACGGAAAAGCAATAGAAAAAATTAAAAAAGCCAGAATTACGTGTTTTTTTTTTGTCGCCACAACATTGCATTAAAATGCAATAACGGGCAATGAAAAGATTTTATCTGCACCAAAATGGTATCATTAAAAATATCAGCTCGGTGTGCAAAAAATAAGCCCTCACCCAGCCCCAAATCACGAAAAATGGAGACACTACGGGTATCGGAAAATTGCACAATTTGTTTAGCAAAGATTTTAAAAAATTTTTCACCACTTAGATAAAAAAGAACCTAGACATGTTTGGTGTCTACAAACTCGTAATGACCTGGAGAATCATAATGGCAGCTCAGTTTTAGCATTTAGTGAACCTAGTAAAAAAGCCAAACAAAAAACAAGTGTGGGATTGCACTTTTTTTTGCAATTTCACCGCACTTGGAATTTTTTTCCCGTTTTCTAGTACATGACATGGAAAAAAAACAATGGTGTCGTTCAAAAGTACAACTCGTCCTGCAAAAAATAAGCCCTCACATGGCCATATTGACGGAAAAATAAAAAAGTTATGGCTCTGGGAAGGAGGGGAGTGAAAAACGAAAACACAAAACTGAAAAATGCTCAGGGGGTTAAGGGGTTAGGCTACATTCCCTCAATGAGTTTTTGTTACATTTTTTATGTTACAGAGTTTCTGCACCTATTATTTAAATTAGGTTACCTGCATTTTGTTATTGCCGTTTTGTGTTTTTTTAACATGCGTTTTTATCCCAGCAGTTTTGACAAAACTTTATTGACATACTTAGATGCACATTACATGTGTTTTTGATGTGTTTCCACCCTGGAAACAAACTTAAAACATGTCTTTGTTTTTTACCTGTGGAATTTCTGCACCTAATTCCAGTCTATGGGGAAATTCCGAACAGAAAACTCAGCACACCCCTGAGAGAAATTGACATGCTGTGGATTTCAAACATGCACCAAAGGTCATTATACGTTGTATTAAAAAAAAGTACAATGGGCATGAGATTTCAATAAATCCTATCCACTTTGCTGGAACTAAGAAGTTGTGTTTTTCACACTGCAAAAATACACAGCATGAAAAATGCACCAAAAGCTCATCGATGGAACTTAGGCTAAGTGTCACGGGTTTACCTCGACAGAGATGGGCCAGAAGACTGCGGTGTCTCATTTCACTCCTGCACTAATTAGAAGCACTTCACCATCATATTAAACAGTTCAGGCTTCTGCTAGCAGTGCAGGGGTTAATCTGTTCAGTTAAGAGCTTTCCTGTTTTGTGATCTCAGCTGTTCAGTAATGGCCACTACCTGCTTCTATACAGGTCCTTCTCAAAAAATTAGCATATAGTGTAAAATTTCATTATTTACCATAATGTAATGATTACAATTAAACTTTCATATATTATAGATTCATTATCCACCAACTGAAATTTGTCAGGTCTTTTATTGTTTTAATACTGATGATTTTGGCATACAACTCCTGATAACCCAAAAAACCTGTCTCAATAAATTAGCATATTTCACCCGTCCAATCAAATAAAAGTGTTTTTTAATAACAAACAAAAAAACCATCAAATAATAATGTTCAGTTATGCACTCAATACTTGGTCGGGAATCCTTTGGCAGAAATGACTGCTTCAATGCGGCGTGGCATGGAGGCAATTAGCCTGTGACACTGCTGAGATGTTATGGAGGCCCAGGATGCTTCAATAGCGGCCTTAAGCTCATCCAGAGTGTTGGGTCTTGCGTCTCTCAACTTTCTCTTCACAATATCCCACAGATTCTCTATGGGGTTCAGGTCAGGAGAGTTGGCAGGCCAATTGAGCACAGTAATACCATGGTCAGTAAACCATTTACCAGTGGTTTTGGCACTGTGAGCAGGTGCCAGGTCGTGCTGAAAAATGAAATCTTCATCTCCATAAAGCATTTCAGCATTTCCCCAGGTCAAGCCACTTTTGAACCATAAACAGCGGCAGAAGCGCCTGACCTGGGCTACAGAGAAGCAGCACTGGACTGTTGCTAAGTGGTCCCAAGTACTTTTTTCTGATGAAAGCAAATTTTGCATGTCATTCGGAAATCAAGGTGCCAGAGTCTGGAGGAAGACTGGGGAGAAGGAAATGCCAAAATGCCTGAAGTCCAGTGTCAAGTACCCACAGTCAGTGATGGTGTGGGGTGCCATGTCAGCTGCTGGTGTTGGTCCACTGTGTTTCATCAAGGGCAGGGTCAATGCAGCTAGCTATCAGGAGATTTTGGAGCACTTCATGCTTCCATCGGCTGAAATGCTTTATGGAGATGAAGATTTCATTTTTCAGCACGACCTGGCACCTGCTCACAGTGCCAAAACCACTGGTAAATGGTTTACTGACCATGGTATTACTGTGCTCAATTGGCCTGCCAACTCTCCTGACCTGAACCCCATAGAGAATCTGTGGGATATTGTGAAGAGAAAGTTGAGAGACGCAAGACAACACTCTGGATGAGCTTAACCCCTTCACCCCCGGAGCTTTTTCCGTTTTTCCGTTTTCGTTTTTCGCTCCCCTCCTTCCCAGAGCCATAACTTTTTTATTTTTCCGTCAATTTGGCCATGTGAGGGCTTATTTTTTGCGGGACGAGTTGTACTTTTGAACGACATCATTGGTTTTAGCATGTCGTGTACTAGAAAACGGGAAAAAAATTCCAAGTGCAGTGAAATTGCAAAAAAAGTGCAATCCCACACTTGTTTTTTGCTTGCCTATTTTGCTAGGTTCACTAAATGCTGAAACTGACCTGCCATTATGATTCTCCAGGTCACTACGAGTTCATAGACACCTAACATGACTAGGTTATTTTTCACCTAAGTGGTGAAAAAAAATTCCAAACTTTGCAAAAAACAAAACAAAACAAAATTGCGCCATTTTCCGATACTCGTAGCGTCTCCATTTTTCGTGATCTGGGGTCAGGTGAGGGCTTACTTTTTGCGTGCCGAGCTGGCGTTTTTAAAGATAGCATTTTGGTGTAGATACGTTCTTTTGATCGCCCGTTATTGCATTTTAATGCAATGTCGTGGCGACCAAAAAAACGTAAATCTGGCGTTTCGAATTTTTTTCTCATTACGCCATTTAGCGATCAGGTTAATGCTTTTTTTTTATTGATAGATCGGGCGATTCTGAACGCGGCGATACCAAATATGTGTAGGTTGGGGTTTTTTTTTATTGATTTATTTTGATTGGGGCGAAAGGGGGGTGATTTAAACTTTTATATTTTTTTTATTTTTTTCACATTTTTAAAAACTTTTTTTTTTACTTTTGCCATGCTTCTATAGCCTCCATGGGAGGCTAGAAGCAGGCACAGCCCGATCGGCTCTGCTACATAACAGCGATCATCAGATCGCTGTTATGTAGGAGAATTGCAGGTGTGCTGTGAGCGCCGACCACAGGGTGGCGCTCACAGCCACCGGCGATCAGTAACCATAGAGGTCTCAAGGACCTCTATGGTTACAATGGAGGAGCATCGCCGACCCCCGATCATGTGACGGGGGTCGGCGATGCGCTCATATCCGGCCGCACGGCCGGATGCGGTAGTTAAATGCCGCTGTCTGCGTTTGACAGCGGCATTTAACTAGTTAATAGCGGCGGGTGATCGCGATTTCACCCGCCGCTATTGCGCGCACATGTCAGCTGTAAAAAACAGCTGACATGTCGCGACTTTGATGTGCGCTCACCGCCGGAGCGCACATCAAAGCGGGGGTCCCGACATGTGACGTACTATTCCGTCACATGTCGGGAAGGGGTTAAGGCCGCTATTGAAGCATCCTGGGCCTCCATAACATCTCAGCAGTGTCACAGGCTGATTGCCTCCATGCCACGCCGCATTGAAGCAGTCATTTCTGCCAAAGGATTCCCGACCAAGTATTGAGTGCATAACTGAACATTATTATTTGATGGTTTTTTTGTTTGTTATTAAAAAACACTTTTATTTGATTGGACGGGTGAAATATGCTAATTTATTGAGACAGGTTTTTTGGGTTATCAGGAGTTGTATGCCAAAATCATCAGTATTAAAACAATAAAAGACCTGACAAATTTCAGTTGGTGGATAATGAATCTATAATATATGAAAGTTTAATTGTAATCACTACATTAAGGTAAATAATGAAATTTTACACTATATGCTAATTTTTTGAGAAGGACCTGTATATACTCGCCTCTGGCAATCTGGGCTTGCCAGTGTTAGGCTACGGTCAAACTATCAGTATTGGGTCAGTATTTTTCCTCAGTACTTTTAAGCCAAAATCAGGAGTGGGTCAAAAATACAGAAGTGGTGCATATGTTTCTATTATACGTTTTCTCTGATTGTTCCACTCCTGATTTTGGCTTACAAATACTAATGTAAAATACTGATCAAATACTGAACCTTAGGGCAGAGTCAGACTGATGTATTTCTCGTGCGAGAATCGCATTGTACAGACTGGCCTGGCACCTCTCCTGACCTGAGCAAGACAGCGTGATGGATTACTATGCAGCTGTCAAGCTCAGCTCAGGATAGCTGACAGCCAGTACGAGCTTTATGATGCAATTCTCGCACGAGAAATATGGCAGTCTGTCTCTGCCTTTAGTTTCATACTACCTGCCACTGGAGCTGGATGTGTTGGTTGCTTGAGGAGGTCTTTAGAGTGTTGTTCAGAAGACTGTTTGGTGATTTGTCTGTGTGCATATCCTATTCCTCTCCTATTTGTTTTTTCCCCTCCTTTACTTGCTGGTGTTCCACTCTGTTATTTGTGAGTGCATATTTGCATGACTGGCATTTTCATTTATCCCTGTACGTCTTCCCTTGTTAGTCTGATTTGTGTATTCTTATACACTACAAACTTCCCACTTTCCTGGTTGGTGGAGAAAACAGATTAGGGCTGATTTAAGAGCACAGCAAGGTACGTGGCACCGGTGTCTTCACCATCAGATGTAATCTGTGGTGCAGGGATAGCTAGGATGCCCCTAGCTTTATGGATAGGAAAAAAGCCCCTAGTCCCAGGATATCCTGCAACAGAGTCATGACACCAAGACTGCATATTAGTCACTACTCTCCTTTCTGTCCAGGTCTCATCATTTTGGTTGCATAGGCAATTTGTGGACGAGAATGGAAAAAACATTCTCATTTCCCTAATAACACAGCAGAAAAGAACATTTTAGAGGTCATCAATGAGCTAATCTGTGGCTAGTAACCTGTTGTCATCAAATCGGGAGCCAAAATAAAACCCTCTGCCGACCATGATTAGGGGCTAATTTTTGCTTTATCTATTATATATATTGCATACATAGATATTGAAAAGGTTGTTCTGACACTAAAATATTATTTAAAGCACCATGCCAGCGTATTTTTTAATTTCTGGAGTGGTGACATTAATGTGCGGTAAGTTCCCTGAGCCTAGTATTATACTCTTTTTTTTATTGTCTCTTTTGGCCCTGCTCCGTTCTTGCACCACAATCTTATGACTGCAACTTCTGACTGATCAGAAGTCAGAGGTAATGGCCACAAATTCTCAATGTCAGCGCCTCAGTTGTTGGTGAATATAAATCACATTTATTCCGCCTTCTGTTGTGACGTTTCGATCCTAAATTATATTTATCAAGCACAGTGCTTGATGAAGATCATTTGCGATCATTTGCTTATTCTTTATATGATGTTTGGACATTTTCCAAGAGGGACTCCTTGGATATGACGTGAGCGCAACACTCGCTAAACATAACCCTATATTTTCATGAGGTGCTGTGGTCTACCAATTATTTGATTAAGTTCTCAATGTCAGTCTATGAGATCCTTGTTTTGATTCCTATTGACTCACATTGAGTTGTAACTTCTGGATCACCCAGCAAACACTGGAGTGATCTGGTAGGTCACAAACTGTTGGAGACCAACAAGAGCAGCGCCTGGAACAGCTGAAGATGTTGGCTGGTAAGCATAATACCAGGGGCAGGGAACTTATATTAGTGGCATCATTCCAATATTTCAGTAAAAAAACACAGGAGTGGTGCTTTAAAGGGACTCTGTCACCTGAATTTGGAGGGAACAATTTTCAGTCATATGGGCGGGGTTTTCGGGTGTTTGATTCACCCTTTCCTTACCCGCTGGCTGCATGCTGGCTGCAATATTGGATTGAAGTTCATTCTCTGTCCTCCGTAGTACATGCCTGCACAAGGCAATCTTGCCTTACGCAGGCGTGTACTATGGAGGACAGAGAATGAACTTCAATCCATTATTGCAACCAGCGGGTAAGGAAAGGGTGAATCAAACACCCGAAAACCCCGCCCATATGACTGAAAATTGTTCCCTCCAAATTCAGGTGATAGAGTCCCTTTAAAAAAAAGCTCTGCGCAATGTACAATAATACAATACATGCTGTAAAATAGCAAAATGAATTATTAATTTATCCCATTCGCGTATCCCATTTCAATGTTTCACTGGTCTCATTACATGTCACTTGGGCAGACATATGATAGCTGCAGCCAATCACTAACTGTAGTGGTAATGTGTTACTGAAACCTATGGACAGTGATTGGCTGCAGTGGTCATATGTCCATATGTCCATATGTACCTCCACTGTTTATACAGAGAAGCACAACAAATTTTCTAAAAAGATTTCTATGTTCCAACTGACATTATATATAAAAAAGCACCATATGGCATCACATATTGTAGAACGTAGATTGCCTACTGCTTCACAATACAGACCAATATGGACTCCATGTGCCATCGGACGAGGTCAGTGAAGGAGGCTTTTTATTTTTCACTTGCTTTTTTTATACTTATATCACATAGTTTTGAAAAAGGAAAACATTTCAGAAACTTCTTTTTTTTTTTTATCTGAGATTCAGAGATTCAATTTCTCATCATTAATAAACATTCTCATCCCTACGTAGCCACTACCACAAATAGACAAAAGCGATGTCACATAATTATTTTTTGATTTCAGGTGAAACTTTGAGTCGCTGTTAATGGGATACTTACTGGAGCGTACCGTGTGCAGTATATAAGCAGAATAATATTGGTTTTGATATCTGATATACTTTCCCAATCGAGGAACAGCATATGAATAAATTAATGCAGCTTTCCATTTATTACATAATGTGACATAAGTGCTTATAAAAGACGCCACACAGGAAAACATGCTGAATTAAATCTAACACTCAAAGCAATGTCCTTGCATACAAATCCCACAAAGGTAATTCAATAGACTGTTGAGCGTTCTGGGTACATTTAATAACTATCAGGTTCTCCGAGCAAGAATTTCTTTAGGTGACAGAAGACAAATGTAACCTATTTACCCTGTGCTCTGAAGAGAGACGCCTTCATTTAAATCTTCTTTTTGCCATACGCATTTTTAAATAAACTGCAGTGTAATTTACTGGAGAGGTGCATAGTTAGAAAAATGCATTATTTTAAAGCAATAAAACTCTTTATTACGACTGAACCTATAAGGGTCTGATTACTATAGGGATATGTGGCCATAGGTAAAGCAGAATTTATTACCCATCATGGCTAGAAGTCTGGTGGATCTACAGCTCCGATTATTTTCCATTTAGTTAAATCTTTGCTACTATATGAAAAAAAAAATATATTACAGGGTGATTTTTTAATGTTTTATGCAAGGGAAGGCGCAGACGACCATTTTCTCACGTTCCGAAAAAATTGACAAATTATTCTCACCAGAGTTTGATCAGAGTGGTATCAGATTTTCTTGGAGGTGGAGAGGAAAAACAAAGTTTATTCACCTTCGCCATCCTGCTGATTTTGATCCGACACTTGGATCAAAATCGGACATAGCTCCGATTTCTTCCTTGGACCACTCGGACAAGTGTACAGCCCCATACAGTTGCAATGCAGATTTTGATCCAATCGACACTCGGATCAAAATCAGACAGGTTTCCAATTTTTTCCTCGGTCCAAGGAACATATCGGACATGAGCATAGCCCTACAGAATATCATGGGTACGAGTGTACTCTGTGAAAACCACGGATAGCATTCATTTGCTATGATTGGTTGTGGGCACGAGCCCTAAGATGGTCCAAATTATTTACACTGCTCAAAAAAAAAAGAACAGACACACATCGGATCTCAAGGAAATAAAATTTCAAGCTAAAAAACTTAAGCAACATAAATAGTATTATTTGCTGAGATCAAAAAGTTGTATCAATTTTGGATGGAAATGAAAGCCATCAACTGAGAGCTGGATTTCGAATCACCACAAAAATCATAGGAAAAAAATTTAAGTAAACAGGCAGATCCAATTTTCAGAATTTCATCATGGCCACTAATAATGTGATTCAGCAATGGGCATGGCTCTCACGTGCCTGTGCACTCCCGCCAATTGCTGGACATTATCCTAATTAGTTGACAGATGATAAATTAGAGGATGTCCCCTCAGACATGGATTATTTTTGACAATCTATTTAGACATTTTGAGTAAAAATAGTCACAAATAGTTCCCAACAGCTATGGAACTGCCACAGAAAAACAAGAAGAGGTTCTAGCTAAAATCAATAGTACATTTTATTACCAGAAAAACAAATACAAAAAAGTATGCAACAGGGTGGGAACAAAGACCTCCAATGGGAGCAGGTGTAAAAGAGGTTAACTGGGGGTAGGGGTAGCTGTTGGGAACTATTTGTGACTATATTCCATGTGAAGTGTTGAACACTTTATATGCTTTTGTCTTTTAGGACATATGTGATTAATTCTGAGTAAACATTGGAGGATTTTGCTAGAAACCTTCATCCATTATTGGAGCAGAGAACAGCTACAACAAGAGTCTCCACTTCAAAGTCTGCCCACTAATATCAGTGGGCACTGGGTGATGCTTCATATTACCTGAGTTGGCACTGTGGAGAAATTATATGCTTGCCAAATTATTGTCGGGTGTCCTTGTAGCAGGAGGTTATAAAATCAGTTTATTTATGGGTGACTACAAAAATAAAAAGGGAAACTGCAGTCCAAAAATGTTGACCGAATTAAAAAAAAGGATATATCCAGCCTTTCTAAAATATGTCTCAATCAATCCAATATGCAACAGCCTCCTTCCATGCAAAAGCAATGGTAGCATACAGTGCCTTGCTAAATTATTCGGCCCCCTGGAACTTTTCAACCTTTTCCCACATATCATGCTTCAAACAAAGATACCAAATGTAAATTTTTGGTGAAGAATCAACAAGAAGTGAAACACAATTGTGAAGTTGAATGAAATTTATTGGTTATTTTAAATTTTTGTGGAAATTCAAAAACTGGAAAGTGGGGCGTGCAATATTATTTGGCCCCTTTAACTTAATACTTTGTTGCGCCAAATTTTGCTGTGATTACAGCTGCAAGTCGCTTGGGGTATGTCTCTATCAGTTTTACACATTGAGAGACTGAAATTCTTGCCCATTCTTCCTTGGCAAACAGCTCGAGCTCAGTGAGGTTTGATGGAGATCGTTTGTGAACAGCAGTTTTAAGCTCTTTCACAGATTCTCGATTGGACTGAGGTCTGGACTTTGACTTGGCCATTGGCTTTATGTTTGGGATCATTGTCTTGTTGGAAGACAAATCTCCGTCCCAGTCTCAGGTCTTTTGCAGACTCCAACAGCTTTTCTTCAAGAATGATCCTGCATTTGGCTCCATCCATCTTCCCATCAATTTTAACCATCGTCCCTGTCCCTGCTGAAGAAAAGCAGACCCAAACCATGATGCTGCCACCACCATGTTTGACAGTGGAGATGGTGTGTTCAGGGTGATGAGCTGTGTTGCCTTTACGCCAAACATATCGTTTGGCATTGTTGCCAAAAAGTTTGATTTTGGTTTCATCTGACCAGAGCACCTTCTTCCACATGTTTGGTGTGTCTCCCAGGTGGCTTGTTGAAAACTTTAAACAACACTTTTTATGGATATCTTTGAGAAATGGCTTTCTTCTTGCCACTCTTCCATAAAGGCCAGATTTGTGCAGTATGCGACTCATTGTTGTCCTGTGGACAGAATGTCACACCTCAGCTGTAGATCTCTGCAGTTCATCCAGAGTGATCATGGGCCTCTTGGCTGCATCTCCGATCAGTCTTCTCCTTGTTTGAGATGAAAGTTTAGAGGGACGGCCGGGTCTTGGTAGATTTGCAGTGGTATGATACTCCTTCCATTTCAATATGATCGCTTGCACAGTGCTCCTTGGGATGTTTAAAGTTTTGGAAATCATTTTGTATCCAAATCCGGCTTTAAACTTCTCCACAACAGTATCACGGACCTGCCTGTTGTGGTCCTTGGTCTTCATGATGCTCTCTGTGCTTCAAGCAGAACCCTGAGACTATCACAGAGCAGGTGCATTTATACGGAGACTTGATTACACACAGGTGCATTATATTTATCATCATTAGGCATTTAGGACAACATTGGATCATTCAGAGATCCACAATGAACTTCTGGAGTGAGTTTGCTGCACTGAAAGTAAAGAAGCCGAATAATATTGCACACCCCACTTTTCAGTTTTTGAATTTCCACAAAAATTTAAAATAACCAATACATTTCATTCAACTTGACAATTGTGTTTCACTTGTTGTTGATTCTTCACCAAAAATTTACATTTGGTATCTTTATGTTTGAAGCATGATATGTGGGAAAAGGTTGAAAAGTTCCAGGGGGCCGAATACTTTCGCAAGGCACTGTATGTCTCCTTAGGACTGACTTTTAGTGGCCATCAATTGCCTACTTATATCAAGACAGACCCAAGAGGTGCACACTACCAATGCTCATTCTACTCAGCGGAAGGGGCAAGCAGGAAATTATGGGAAATGTCATCTCCCTTTTGAAGCAGGTGAAGTGATTCCTGTCATGAATCCCTATGGCTAGGGATAGCAAGGGACAAGCGAAGTAATACAAAATATCGGACGAGCTCTAGGGTGATGGAACCTGGGCTGACCGCTGCCCTACGCCTGACAAACGCAACTAGAGATAGCCAGGGAGCGTGCCTACGTTGGTTCTAGACGCCACGCACCAGCCTAAGAGCTAACTAGTACTGCAGAGAAAATAAAGACCTCACTTGCCTCCAGAGGAATGAACCCCAAAAGGTATAGTTGCCCCCCACATGTATTGACGGTGAAATGAGAGGAAGGCACACACATAGAGATGATATATATAGGTTCAGCAAATTGAGGCCCGCTGTAAACTAGAAAGCAGAACGATACAAAAGGGGTCTGAGCGGTCAGCAAAAAACCCTAATCAAAAAACCATCCTGAGATTACAAGAACCCATGTGCCAACTCATGGCACATGGGGAGAACCTCAGTCCACTAGAGCTACCAGCTAGCATAGAGACATAATAAGCAAGCTGGACAAAAAACCAACAACTGAAAATCAGCACTTAGCTTATCCTGAAAGATCTGGGAGCAGGTAGGCAGGAACCAAACAGAGCACATCTGAATACATTGATAGCCGGCAAGGGAATGACAGAAAGGCCAGGTAAAATAGGAAACACCCAGCCTCTGATGGACAGGTGGAAACCAGAGGCCGCAACCCACCAAAGTCACCCAGTACCAGCAGTAACCACCAGAGGGAGCCCACAAACAGAATCCACAACAGTACCCCCCCCTTGAGGAGGGGTCACCGAACCCTCACGAGAACCCCCAGGGCGATCAGGGTGAGCTCTATGGAAGGCGCGGACCAAATCAGTCGCATGAACATCGGAGGCGACCACCCAGGAATTATCCTCCTGACCATAACCCTTCCACTTAACCAAATACTGGAGTTTGCGTCTGGAAACACGAGAATCCAAGATCTTCTCAACAACATACTCCAATTCTCCCTCCACCAGCACCGGAGCAGGAGGCTCAACCGAAGGAACAACGGGCACCTCATACCTCCGCAACAACGACCGATGGAACACATTATGAATAGCAAACGATGCTGGGAGATCCAAACGAAAAGATACAGGGTTAAGAATCTCCGAGATCCTATAAGGACCGTTGAACCGAGGCTTGAACTTAGGAGAAGAGACCTTCATAGGGACAAAACGAGAAGACAACCACACCAAATCCCCAACAAGAAGTCGGGGACCCACGCGGCGACGGCGATTAGCAAACTGCTGAGTCTTCTCCTGAGATAACTTCAAATTGTCCACCACCTGATTCCAAATCTGATGTAGCCTGTCCACCACCACGTCCACTCCAGGACAATCCGAAGACTCCACCTGACCAGAGGAAAAACGAGGATGAAACCCCGAATTACAAAAAAAAGGAGAGACCAACGTGGCAGAACTAGCCCGATTATTAAGAGCAAATTCGGCCAGTGGCAAAAAAGCAACCCAGTCATCTTGATCAGCAGAAACAAAACACCTCAAATAAGTTTCCAAGGTCTGATTAGTTCGCTCCGTCTGGCCATTCGTCTGAGGATGGAATGCAGACGAGAAAGACAAATCAATGCCCATCTTGGCACAAAACGTCCACCAAAATCTAGACACAAACTGGGATCCCCTGTCAGAAACGATATTCTCCGGAATCCCATGCAAACGAACCACGTTCTGAAAAAATAAAGGGACCAACTCAGAGGAAGAAGGCAACTTAGGCAAGGGCACCAAATGAACCATCTTAGAAAAGCGGTCACACACAACCCAGATAACGGACATTTTCTGTGAAACCGGGAGAAAAGAAATAAAATCCATGGAAATGTGCATCCAAGGCCTCTTCGGGATGGGCAAGGATAACAACAACCCACTGGCCCGAGAACAGCAAGGCTTAGCTCGAGCACACACTTCACAAGACTGCACAAAGGTACGCACATCCCTAGACAAGGAAGGCCACCAAAAAGACCTGGCCACCAAGTCTCTAGTACCAAATATTCCAGGATGACCAGCCAACACAGAAGAATGGACCTCGGAGATGACTCTACTGGTCCAATCATCCGGAACAAACAGTCTTTCTGGTGGACAACGATCCGGTTTATCCACCTGAAACTCCTGCAATGCACGTCGCAAGTCTGGGGATATGGCGGACAATATTACCCCATCCCTAAGGATACCAGTAGGCCCAGAGTCTCCAGGAGAGTCAGGCACAAAACTCCTGGAAAGAGCATCTGCCTTCACATTCTTTGAACCTGGCAGGTATGAAACCACGAAATTGAAACGAGAAAAAAACAACGACCAACGAGCCTGTCTAGGATTCAAACGCCTGGCAGACTCAAGGTAAATGAGATTCTTGTGATCAGTCAAGACCACCACACGATGTTTAGCACCCTCAAGCCAATGACGCCACTCCTCAAATGCCCACTTCATGGCCAAAAGCTCCCGATTACCCACATCATAATTGCGCTCGGCGGGCGAGAATTTTCTAGAGAAGAATGCACATGGCTTCATCACCGAGCCATTAGAACATCTCTGTGACAAAACCGCCCCCGCTCCAATCTCGGAAGCATCAACCTCAACCTGAAAAGGAAGTGAAACATCTGGTTGACACAACACAGGAGCAGAAGAAAACCGGCGCTTAAGTTCCTGAAAGGCCTCCACGGCCGCAGGAGACCAATCAGCAACATCAGCACCCTTTTTAGTCAAATCAGTCAAAG
This sequence comes from Ranitomeya variabilis, assembly GCF_051348905.1. Classification (NCBI taxonomy): domain Eukaryota; kingdom Metazoa; phylum Chordata; class Amphibia; order Anura; family Dendrobatidae; genus Ranitomeya; species Ranitomeya variabilis. The sequence continues at coordinate 74,713,612 of NC_135233.1, forward strand.
GTTTAACAATACTGGAAAAATTAGCAATGAACCGACGATAAAAATTAGCAAACCCCAAGAACTTCTGAAGGCTCTTAACAGATGTAGGTTGTGTCCAGTCACAAATCGCCTGAACCTTGACGGGATCCATCTCAATAGTAGAAGGAGAAAAAATGTACCCCAAAAAAGAAATCTTCTGGACTCCGAAGAGACACTTTGAGCCCTTCACAAACAGAGAATTGGCCCGCAGAACCTGAAACACCTTCCTGACCTGTAAAACATGAGACTCCCAGTCATCAGAAAACACCAAAATATCATCCAAATACACAATCATAAACTTATCCAGATATTCACAGAAAATATTGTGCATAAAGGACTGAAAGACTGACGGAGCATTGGAGAGTCCAAAAGGCATTACCAAATACTCAAAATGGCCCTCAGGCGTATTAAATGCGGTTTTCCACTCGTCACCCTGTTTTATCCGCACCAGATTATACGCACCGCGAAGATCTATCTTAGTGAACCACCTAGCCCCCTTAATGCGAGCAAACAAATCAGTCAATAATGGCAGTGGATACTGATATTTGACTGTAATCTTATTCAGAAGGCGATAATCTATACAAGGCCTCAGGGAACCATCTTTTTTTGCCACGAAAAAAAAACCTGCTCCCAGAGGGGACGAAGATGGACGAATATGTCCCTTTTCCAAGGACTCCTTAATATAATTCCGCATAGCAGTATGCTCTGGCAGTGACAGATTAAATAAACGACTATTAGGGAACTTACTGCCAGGAATCAATTCTATAGCACAGTCACAATCTCTATGAGGAGGGAGCGAATTGAGCTTAGGCTCCTCAAAAACATCCCTATAGTCAGACAAAATCGCAGGGATCTCAGAAGGAGTAGATGAAGCGATTGAAATCGGAGGTGCATCATCATGAACCCCCTGACATCCCCAGCTTAACACAGACATTGTTTTCCAGTCCAGGACAGGATTATGAGTTTGTAACCATGGCAGACCAAGCACTAGTACATCATGTAAATTATACAGTACAAGGAAGCGAATCACCTCCTGATGAACGGGAGTCATGCGCATGGTCACTTGTGTCCAATACTGCGGCTTATTCATAGCCAATGGTGTAGAGTCAATTCCCTTCAGAGGGATAGGAACTTCCAGAGGCTCCAGACTAAAACCGCAGCGTTTAGCAAATGACCAATCCATAAGACTCAGGGCAGCGCCTGAATCCACATAGGCATCGACGGAAATGGACGACAGTGAAAAAATCAGAGTCACAGACAAAATGAACTTAGGCTGCAGAGTACCAATGGCAAAAGATTTATCAACCCTTTTTGTGCGTTTAGAGCATGCTGATATAACATGAGCTGAATCACCACAATAAAAACACAATCCATTTTTCCGCCTATAATTTTGCCGTTCACTTCTGGACTGAATTCTATCACATTGCATAGTCTCAGGTGCCTGTTCAGAAGACACCGCCAACTGGTGCACGGGTTTGCGCTCCCGTAAACGCCGATCAATCTGAATGGCCATAGCCATCGACTCATTCAGACCTGTAGGCGTAGGGAACCCCACCATAATATCCTTAATGGCCTCGGAAAGACCATTTCTGAAGTTTGCAGCCAGGGCGCACTCATTCCACTGAGTAAGCACCGACCATTTCCGAAATTTTTGACAATATATTTCCGCTTCATCATGCCCCTGAGAGAGGGCTAATAAAGCCTTTTCAGCCTGAATCTCCAGGTTGGGTTCCTCATAGAGCAATCCCAATGCCAGAAAAAACGCATCCACATTGAGCAATGCAGGATCCCCTGGTGCCAATGCAAATGCCCAATTCTGAGGGTCGCCCCGCAGGAAAGATATTACAATCTTGACCTGTTGAGCAGGGTCTCCAGAGGAGCGAGATTTTAAAGAAAGAAACAATTTACAATTGTTCCTGAAATTCAGGAAGGTAGATCTATCTCCAGAAAAGAACTCTGGAATAGGAATTCTAGGTTCAGACATGGGAGTGTGAACAACAAAATCCTGTATGTTTTGAACTTTTGCCGCGAGATTACTCAGGCTGGAAGCCAAACTCTGGACATCCATGTTAAACAGCTAATATCAGAGCCATTCAAGGGTTAAGAGGAGGTAAGAAGCAACTAGACAGCAATTAAGGGCTAGGCAGCAAAACTCTGAAGGAAAAAAAAAATAAAATTTCCCTTAAACACTTCTTTTTCTCCTGCTTCAGCCCAAACAATTAACACTTTGTGGGCCGGCTATACTGTCATGAATCCCTATGGCTAGGGATAGCAAGGGACAAGCGAAGTAATACAAAATATCGGACGAGCTCTAGGGTGATGGAACCTGGGCTGACCGCTGCCCTACGCCTGACAAACGCAACTAGAGATAGCCAGGGAGCGTGCCTACGTTGGTTCTAGACGCCACGCACCAGCCTAAGAGCTAACTAGTACTGCAGAGAAAATAAAGACCTCACTTGCCTCCAGAGGAATGAACCCCAAAAGGTATAGTTGCCCCCCACATGTATTGACGGTGAAATGAGAGGAAGGCACACACATAGAGATGATATATATAGGTTCAGCAAATTGAGGCCCGCTGTAAACTAGAAAGCAGAACGATACAAAAGGGGTCTGAGCGGTCAGCAAAAAACCCTAATCAAAAAACCATCCTGAGATTACAAGAACCCATGTGCCAACTCATGGCACATGGGGAGAACCTCAGTCCACTAGAGCTACCAGCTAGCATAGAGACATAATAAGCAAGCTGGACAAAAAACCAACAACTGAAAATCAGCACTTAGCTTATCCTGAAAGATCTGGGAGCAGGTAGGCAGGAACCAAACAGAGCACATCTGAATACATTGATAGCCGGCAAGGGAATGACAGAAAGGCCAGGTAAAATAGGAAACACCCAGCCTCTGATGGACAGGTGGAAACCAAAGGCCGCAACCCACCAAAGTCACCCAGTACCAGCAGTAACCACCAGAGGGAGCCCACAAACAGAATCCACAACAGATTCCCCACAGATATTAGAAGAAGCTGGTAAATAATGCTAGGAGATGCTCTTAGAAAATGGAAAACGAAACAGAAAATTTGCAACAAATTTCAAAAGAGGCATGTCTAAGTATACAGTCGTGCCATATATATTAATATTTATCATTTTGGGGGGAGAAATTGAATAACACATACAAAACATAACTTAGGTTGATAATATCAGTACAATACGACTTTAAAAACTAAGCAAATTATGGAGAACCTACACAAATGGAGAGAATGACGGGTATAAAGTGTTTCATGCAAACAGATGGTGGAAGATATAAAATCTTGGAAACCTACAGATGTGCATAGAGTGGAAGATATTTCTATCTAAGCTTCACTGATTACAGGTCATTAGAGATTAATTGTCAGCAGAGAATGCAGTCTACTAGTTAATTTCCTTATAGTCAACAGTGTTAGCTGTATCATAGGCACTCAAACATATCTAATACCATCTATAAAGAAATGTATTATCGAGAATCATAATGGAACCCAATCTACAAGGAAAAAAATATGATGAGTAAATATCCATAATTAGTACTCATGCTCCAAATTGCCAAACAGCACAGACAGTATGCATATAAGGAAAAAAAAGAAGAAATTCTGAACATTTTAACATATTTATCATCTTCCTGTACCAATTGTTAATGGTTAATAATCATAGCATACTAAATCAGTTATCTAAGCCTATCTTCAGATCAAAAGGTCGGCAAAACATCTGAGTGGGACCCTAACCAGATAACCCTGATTACATCTACCATGGTGGATCCTAAACGTGGGTATAGGGGAACCTTGGAAGATGACTATGCTGTTACTGAAAATAAATCTCTACACAAAGACCAGCACCAATGTTACCAGCATATGATGACCATATAGCGGTAGATACCAGTCCTGGTGAACAAATAAGAGATCACAGTACAGTTACAGATAGTGACTTACAGCTGATGTTATTTCTTATGGAGTTGTTCACTTTTCCAATCTTTTACATTTGGCTGAGGATGTCAGAATCCCAGTGTGGCAATGTCACCGCAATGGTATTCTGATGTCCTGTGGATGTGTTGGTGTCTCAGCCAGTGGGGTCTACAGGACGGGGAGTGGTAGTGCAGGGAAATCATGTCTCCCTGCACTACCATACAGCTTAACTATATCGGCATGCTGCGTACTTGGTTTCCTCCAGGTTCTCTGGTTTACTCCCACACTATAAAAGGGGGCAGTGATGAAGCCTGCAAATCACTCTGGAATATGATGGCGCTTTAAAAATAAGCATAATAATATTCTAGTTAACACCCTGGCTCAAAGAGAGCATTATTCTCCTTTTGGAACTGGAGACTCCTGACTGCCTGTCCAGTCTGGCTACCCGGATAAGGCAAAGAGTTGAATTTACAACTATAGACAAATATTTCATATAAATATTTTGTTAATAAAACTTTGAAAATGCCTAAAATACAGTTGTCTTTTTTGGTGAACAGCAGTCTGGGTAGAGGTAGGCTAGTGGAGTAGTTGACCCAAGTTCTAACAAGCCACTTTTCCCCCATAGGGCTAGTGCAATAAACTGAGCCTTCTGACCAGAGTGAAGCAGAGCCATGTCTGTAAATATAGCTTAACAATGCATGTTCACAAGTGGAAACAGACAGACGGACTGTACTACTGATCTATGCTGAAATTGAACCCTACAGTTCTAAATTATAATTACTGTATCTGGATAATGTAACCATCTCCTGTACAAAACATGTGGGCTTCAAGGGCATCTGGAAATACTTTGTATTATGTTGGGGAGCTTTGGCTTAGGTACAAATCCCACTAAACGCAATCTAAAGACATGTAAAGTATTTTGAGCATATGCGTAATCATAATCAGCAATAAATAACACCTGATCGGCTCCATTATCTCTCTCAGGTGGTATCATCATCCTTTATGGGAAATCATGGCTCTGTTTACATGGCTTAGAGGCACATGAAGGGGAAAACGGTCTGTGAACACTGAAGCTTTGTTGTGCCGAATGACATCAAATAGTCTTTGAAGGGCTTGAAGGCAAATTAAATGAGATACCCATTGTACATTATGTAGACAACAAAGTGCCATCCTGTAATGGTTAAACATGTAGCGGACAAGGACAGGCGATCAATTATTTTAGAGAAGGTTGAAAAATACTCGGTGCAATATCAAAGGATCCATATTGTGTCATAAATGCTCAGCTCACACTAACGCCGTTATTTCGTATGTAGTTTGTTCGTTGCCGAGAAAACACATTTTTTCTATTACTACGAATACTTTGTGCAAAGTGATGTTGGTGACAGCATGCTTCAATAATAAAAAATACTTTGCTATACTGATCAATCACAACCCAAACAAGAGGTTTGTATGGAGGTTCTGGTGCTTCCTGCTTTGAAACAATACACATAATTGTATCGCCTACCCAATGCCGAGGTAGGCGGAATCATACCACTGAGGCCAGTGACTAGCTGCAGTGGTCACATGTTGAAGAAAGGGAGTCATCCAACCCCATCAGCATAAACAGCTATAGAGCAGCGGAGAAGTACTGCTGGAGTAGAAGGAACTTCCACAGGCAAGCTTCGTGAATGTAATATGTCAGTCTTCTAATATGACCGAAAACACATTTTTTCTATTGCTATGAATACTTTGTGCAAAGTAATGTTGGCGGCAGCATGGTTCAATAACCAAAAAATACTTTGCTATACTGATCAATCACAACTCAAACAAGAGGTTTGTATAGAAGTTCCGGTGCTTCCTCCTTCAAAACAATACAGACAATTGCATCGCCTACCCAATGCCAAGGTAGGCGGAACCATACCACTAAGGCCAGTGACTAGCTGCAGTGGTCATGTGTTGTAGAAAGGGAGTCATCCAACCCCATCAGCATAAACAGCTATAGAGCAGCGGAGAAGTACTGCTGGAGTAGAAGGAACTTCCACAGGCAAGCATCGTGAATATAATATGTCAATCATCTAATACGGCTTGCTTTGATGGATAGATAGATTTAGAAATGTCTCCGAATTCCAAGGCTTTTTTATAGTATTCATGAAAAAATATTGCTATCTCCGTGATCTTTTTGACGCTTGTGACAGCTGCTCCTGGCAATCACTGGGGTCATTAATCATACCGGAGTAGATAGGAAGAGGTCACTGTGCTCAGAGCTTGCTGTAGTCATAATGTCTCAGTTGTAGCCATATTAGGGGGTAAGGAATTATTTTTACACAGACAACACAACACGATCTGTGATGTTAAATGCTTGGTGATCGGCTACAAGTTTGCTAAACAGTGGTGTTTATTAGCCCGTTTAGATTGGCCGACTACACTTATGATGAGCACAGAATGATGGAGTAGGTGACCTGTCCTTCTGTTTTGATAGTCTGTCATTGTTTACACAGGATGATGTGCTTCTGAAAAGAAGGAGGGTATTTTTTTTCTTTAAACAAGCGTAAAAATAATTTCACTTAAAAAAATTGAACCATGCACTAGTTTCTTCCAGAAATTGGATGAGATTCGCTAGCCTTATGGAGCCAAAGTACAGCATCTGATATTTATGGATACATTGCATGTCTTTAAGATAGGAAACTGTAAATGGTCTTGTCAATAATTAACCCCTTCATCCCCAGCTTGTTTTCACTTTCCTGATCAGGCCATTTTTTTTCAATTCTGACCAGTGTCACTTTCACTTTAAGAGGTTATGACTGTGGAACACTTCAACATATCCTAGTGATTCGGAGATTGTTTTTTGTGACACGTTGCATTTCATGGTAGTGGTAAAAGTTGGTCAATATGATTTGCATTTCTCTGTGAAAATATCTAAATTTTTACAAAAAATTTGAAAGTTTAGCAATTGAATTTTTATTATCTTCACAGCATGCGTCGGACATGTATGTCGCTGCGGGAATTGAGTTCTCACAAACCGCCGTACATGTGAAGTGCTGCTATTTCTAGTCACCACATTGCAGAGCTAAGGTATCTGCTGTCTCTGACAGCAGACCATCCTTCCACGTTGCCCCGCGGGGCTATTACCACTCCCCTTGTCGGAAATTGCTGTGATTGACTGATCAATTCTGAGCAGCCAATTACAGTGATGTGACCAACTTAAAAGAAAAAAAAAATCAAGGTGACACTCTGTGATTGGTGCTGCCTGAGGCCACACCAATCACAGCAGTCACAATGGATGGGGTGATCGCAATGTCACCTCTGCTTATCAACCCTTTTAGCTAAACAATAGTTACTAACCAATCGGCGCCAAAAGGGTGTATTTAAAATAGCGATCACAGATCTGCACGCCATCTTTTCCTCAGGTCTGGCATGCAGAATGGTTGTGTAGTCCCTCTATACCTGCCAGAGAAAGATAAGTTATTGGTGGCCAGTGCGATCCTGCTGTGTCTCCTATGATATGCTTCTGTGCTTTGTGCAGTCTGTGTGACCCATCTATGATCACATCAGCAGCAGTTCCCAAATGCCTTTTCTAGCTCCCCCATCACCCCAAATCTCCCCCACTCCCAATCCCCCCACTACCCAATTGTATTTTTGGCAACTTTTTTTGCGGCTTTTCCTTCTGCATGCACTGAGCATTCGTGCTCTATCCGTGGCCGCAGCACTCTGATCAGTATCCGCACCAATGGACACTTTCTTTTTTTAGTTAAAAGTAAAGTAGCGAATGTCACAGTGTAAGTGACGTCCGATTTTCTTGTAGAAATAGGAGTAGTAATAGTGGTTAGCACAGAGTAGCTTTATAAATGGGGAGGTAGCATAATAGGGGAGCGTACGTCGCAGTGTTGGTGATGTCTGTTTTTCTCTTGAAGAAAAATAATACAGCAAAATAACTTTTTAGCTAGCGAATTAGGGGATCAGACATCGCAGTGCTAGTGATGTACATTTTTCTTTTGCTGAATAATAATGATAATGTTGGTTAACTTCTTAGCTAGCACATTAGGGGATCGGACGTTGCAGTGCTAGTGATGTACATTTTCTTTTGCACAAAAAAAGAATAGTTAACCATACAATTTGTTGTGCACTTCCACCTGAGTACAACAATACCCCATATGTGATACAAACCTACTTTTTAGGCACACGTCAGGGCTCAGAAGGGAAGCAGCGCCAATTGAATTCTGATCTCAATTTTGGCTGGAATAAATTTCAAATGCCATGTCAAATTTTAAGAGCCCCTGACATGTCAAAACAGCAGAAATTCCCACAACTGACCCCATTTTGGAAACTACATTTCTTGAGGAATTCGTTTAGGGGTATAGTGAGCATTTTTAACACTCAGGTGATTCACAGAATTGTATAACACTGACCTGAGTCATCGGAAAATTACCATTTTTCCACTAAAATGTTGCTTTGGCCCCATGTTTTCAATCTTCAATAGGGTTAATAGGATAAAATGGACCATGCAATTTGTTACTTAATTTTTTGAGAGTATGTCAATACCCTATATGTGGTCAAAAACAATGTTTGAGGCACAGTGCAAAGCTCAGAAGTTAAGAAGCACCATATTGGAGTTTAGATTTTTGCAGGAATGGTTTGAGCATGCCAAGTCACATTGGAAAACCCCTGATGTACCAAAACAGCAGGATCCTTTACAAGTGACCCCATTTTACAAACTACATCTCTTAATGAATTTATCTAAGGGTGAGGTGTTCATATTGACAAGACAGGTGAGTCAGAGAATTTTATGCCATTGGGTAGTGAAGAGAAAAAAAATTACTTTTTTATTATAAAAATGTTGTTTCAGCCCCAGATTTTACATTTCATACTGGGCAATGGATAAAAATGGCACCAAAATTTGTCGCAAAATAGTTTGCAGCTTCCATATTCAAAGACCCCATTACACCACTCTAGGAACTGATTCATTGACGATTTTGACTCCATGTGTGTATTCCAGAAACAAGTAGCATTGAATGTTGCTGAGTGAAAATTGCAAATCTGCCATTGGAGTGCACATACATTGTGCCCAGCTCGTGCTTCTGGAGACACGCACCCCGTAAATTAAGTGGGCTCTCATCGCTACGAAAGTGCCAAACATATGGACACTAAATATGGTTTAGGCACACTAGGGTTCAGAAGGGAGGGGAGAATTTAGATTTGGGAGTGCAGAATTTGCTGGATTTCTTTTGGGGGCGAGGAGCCATAGCGCATCGTCAGAGTCTTTGTGCTACCAGTAATGTGGAAGCCCCCTATATTTCCTTTAACAGGTGATGGCCCTAAGTGGGGACTTGCTGTTTTTGTGGATTGAGTTGTGGCATTTTGAATCATATTTATCTTGCCCTCTACGCTGAGCACTTACATTGGGGTTTCTATCTAAATCTCCGAGAATAAATATTTCTCTGGACCAGGACACTGTATGATGGAATACTAAAAAGTAATTTTAAGGACAACAGAGAGAGAGAAGAATTTGAGAATACAAAGTGATAAGGATATTCGATTCTTTGGATCATGTATTTAAGATATTTACTCTGAAACCCTGTTGTAAGCGCTCAACACTGAGCCTTACTGCGATCTTTGGGAGGCAAAACAAATCAACAGCATATGAGGAATTTGTTCCATTTATATTTTACGCCATTCCTCGCACGGTTTTTATTCTTCAGATCGGTGAGATTACAGAGATACCAGATTTATTTTGTTTTTTTTGGCTCCTCTCATACACTAAAAAGATTTTTACTTGGCATCACCATATTTTGAGAGCTACAATTTTTCTGTATTTCTGCCTAAAGAGTCATGTGAGAGCTTGTTTTTGTACTGGATAAATTGACATTTTTGTTGCTACCATTTTCGAGGCACAACTCGTATGCAGCACACGAGCACCATGACGTACCTCTACGTTCAAGGTCGGGAACCTCTATTTGACCAGTATGTATGGGTATGTCAAATGTTGTGAAGGGTTGACAGCTTCTGCTTTAAAAAAAATGGATTGTATACAGGGCCGGCGTCAGCACCCGGCGTACCCGGGCAAGTGCCAGGGCCCTGGCGAGACAGGGGGGCCCATTCAGGGCCGGCATTAGGGGCAGGCAGCTGCCAGTGGCTAGGGACCCCACTCCCCCAGGGGCCCTCAGCTAGCGGCACATCACGCAGCTGCTATGGGGCCCCTGTGAGGCACGGGGGCCCGCCTGTCGCATGCCAACTCCCCCGCCGCCGCTTTGAACTTTACCAGCGTATGCCGGTAAAGTTCAAAGCAAATGATGGAGGAGAGAGCATCACCTGACTCTCCCTCTCTCATCATTCCCCACTCTGCCTCTGACATTGCCGCTGTGGGTGCGCGATGCTGTCATCGCGCACTTGCTGTGTGTCAGGCAGTGCAGCGGCAGCCGCCGAGACCGGAGAAGGGAGGGAGCAGCGCGGCGCGGGAACGTTGAGAGGTGAGGAGTGTTTTGGTTTTTTTTGTAACTATAACAGTGAGTACTGGACTATGGGGCCATTCTTGAGGGGAAGGGGGGCTGTGCTGTATACTACATGTCTGTGCTATATACTACATCGCTGTTCTATATACTACATGGGCCGTGTTATATACTACATGGGCTGTTATATGCTGTGTGGGCTGTGCTATATACTATATGGCTGTTCTATATACTATGTGGGCTGTGTTATAATATGTGGCTGTGCTATATACTTTATGGGCTGTTATATGCTACGTGGGCTGTGCTCTATACTACATGGCTGTTCTATATACTACGTGGGCTGTGTTATATAATATGTGGCTGTGCTATATACTATATGGGCTGTTATATGCTACGTGGGCTGTGCTATATACTACGTGGCTGTGTTATATGCTACATGGGCTGTTATATAGAACATGGCTGTGTTATATGCTACGTGGCTGTGCTATATACTACATGGCTGTGTTATATGCGATCATGAATCGTGGTATGTGTTAAAGGGGGGGCCCACTGAGACTCTTTCGCCCGGGGCCCTCAAATGCCCAGAGCCGGCCCTGATTGTATAGGTATGACGAGTGAGAAAACAATTGTCTGATTTCTCTGGACTGGGAGACTTGCACCTATACCACTGATTTTACAAGGTGGTGCTACTGTTTCTTTCTACATTTTTTTTAATCTATGTTGCAGCTACTCTAGCTCTATACTGAATTGCCATCACTGGAAAACAGATGTACTCCTTCATTGGAATGCAGCTAAAACCATTGTTCTTCCATGTTTTCCTGAGTAGGAAGTAGAAGTTGTGCAAGACTTAGAAAATTGATGGGAAACATGGGGGATAGGTGGTTCAGCTTTTGCTAGTGTGATGATCTGTCCAAATATTTTCCCTTAATGCCGTAGCTGCTTCTTTGTTAGCTAGTACTCAAGTGACCAGCAATGCCAGGAGTCATACAGGGCATAAGAGAAAAACCTCTGGGCTTGTGCCCCTGTAGTCTGCACCTACTGAGTGCCCATCTGACAATGACTTCTCAGTCAGTACGCTTCAACATCTGTTCCTCCTGTATTTATAGGTCTCTTGTGTGTATGTACGATAGAGGTACAATGTACACACACTTTGGGCCACACAAATAAGTAAAATGTAAACCCTTTACCCCCAGCAAATGATGCACATGCTAAAATTAATTTGTTCTAAAGACTGGAAACTCACAGTAGTTCATGGGTGACATAACAAAGGAAGAAATGTATCGCCCCTTTAGCAATTCATTCTTAATCCTTGGCCTTCTAGCTTTGTCAATCGATAAAGAATTATTTTTCTTTAATATTCTAAATTTTTGCTGAGGTTAAACAGATGAAGGTTAAAGGCATAGGCATATGATATCAATGACCTATCCTGGATGTCTGTGTGGGTCCGACATCCAGCACGCCAAATGATCCAGCGATGGCCAGATGTAAATACTGAATTGACCGATACTGTACCGCTCCATTCACTTTGGAGCAGCAATCGCCTGGTAATGCACATCAGCTCCTATTCAAGAGAACAGGAGGTGGCCTGCAGTACCAGGCAGTGGCTACTACACATTGAGTGGAGCAGCATTCAATACTTCCAACTGGCCAGTGACCATCTTTACAGTGAATAGGTGGGAGTGCCGGCTGTCAGATCCTCAATGATCCGATACTGATAATCTATCCAGAAGATGAATTATCAATGTCATAGCCAGACAACCCCAATAAAAGTGAACCTGTCAGCTGATACATGCAGCCAAATTCGTGTGCAGCATGTATCCTGCACTGACTCCGCAGGGTTTCAGAGAAAAACATACAATAATGGCCGTCCGACAGGTGGGTCCCTGGCAAATTCTCCCCGCCTGCTGCTCTGGAGTGACAGGTCTCTGCTTATACGCGCATGTAGGCAGACACGTCACTCCAGGTCAGTGGGCAGGGAGAAAAGGCCGGTGTCCCGCCTGTTCGACTACTTTACAGAGTATCTCGGCCCCCAAAGGTTATGAAAATCTGAAACACCTACGGATTGGGTAGCATGTATCCTCTGACAAGTTCACTTTAAGTTACATTAGAGTTTTGATGCCTTCTATCTTGACATTATCTGATTATGTAACAAGAATCCTAATTAAAATGGTTTGGTAAAAATGGATAAATAATATATATACTTCATTTTTCTAGTCCAAGCTATACTAAGTTTATGTGTGAGGTTATGGCATCAATGATCTCTATTATACATATACACATCTAATCTTTGTGAGGGAAACATTATTGTTTATGGTAATGGGGTTTTCTGCCAGCGCTGTGCTATTGGGAGAATCTCAGAGGACAATTATGTGAGGCTGTAATAGAAGCAAATGCACTTTGAAGAAATTTGTCAGACTTAAAGGCTACAAAGGGAATTTTCTAATGTGATGCTTCAGATTAAGGTGAGTTTTTGCATAATTCATATTCATGGTAAATCATGGCTTTAAAGAAGAAAACATTTTTTGTGGACTTAATGTTCATACCCTTCATTTCATTGTTGAGGCTGCATGATTATAAATGAGATAGGGGTAAAGGGAGCCGCCTGCATGGATCTGCAGCACAAGTGTAGAGAAAGGGAAAGGAGGATTTCTTATTCAACATTGTAGATCAGGTGAATTTGACAGGGTCTTTGCATATCTCCCCCCGAAAGCACGACTCATAAAATAATGGAATTACTCTGAACATGTTACTTAAAAATATACTTCTTGGTTTGATAGAACTCTAGTAACCTCATTTCTATTTATTTATCTGGAATAGTTACAAAAAAGAGGTAAAGATATACACAATAGCCAAACTTCTTCTTAAAGGTAACCTTTCACCAGGTTTCTCCCATATAAAGTACAGCCACCACTAGTGTTGAGCGATACCGTCCGATACTTGAAAGTATCGGTATCGGAAAGTATCGGCCGATACCGGCAAAGTATCGGATCCAATCCGATACCGATACCCGATACCAATACAAGTCAATGGGACTCAGGTATCGGACGGTATTCCTGATGGTTCCCAGGGTCTGAAGGAGAGGAAACTCTCCTTCAGGCCCTGGGAACCATATAAATGTGTAAAAGAAAGAATTAAAATAAAAAATATCGCTATACTCACCTGTCCGACGCAGCCGGGACCTCAGCGAGGGAACCGGCAGCGTTGTTTGTTTAAAATTCGCGCTATTACTTGGTTACGTGAATTCCCGGCTTGTGATTGGTCAGGTCGGCCATGTTGCCGGGACGCGGACCAATCACAGCAAGCCGTGACGAAATTACGTCACGGCTTGCTGTGATTGGTCCGCGTCCCGGCAATATGGCCGCCCTGACCAATCACAAGCCGTGACGTCACGGGAAGCTGGACACGCGCCCATTTTAAAATGAGCGCGTCCAGCCTCCCGGCTTGTGATTGGTTGACCGCGGCGCAACCAATCACAAGCCGTGACGTCACGGGAGGCTGGACACGCGCTCATTTTAAAATGGGCGCGTGTCCAGCCTCCCGTGACGTCACGGCTTGTGATTGGTCAGGGCGGCCATATTGCCGGGACGCGGACCAATCACAGCAAGCCGTGACGTAATTTCGTCACGGCTTGCTGTGATTGGTCCGCGTCCCGGCAACATGGCCGATCTGACCAATCACAAGCCGGGAATTCACGTAACCAAGTAATAGCGCGAATTTTAAACAAACAACGCTGCCGGTTCCCTCGCTGAAGTCCCGGCTGCGTCGGACAGGTGAGTATAGCGATATTTTTTATTTTAATTCTCTCTTTTACACATTTTAACATTAATGTTGTTGCGATACCCGATACCCGATACCACAAGAGTATCGGAATCCCGGCATCGGAATTCCGATACAGCAAGTATCGGCCGATACCCGATACTTGCAGCATCGGAATGCTCAACACTAGCCACCACCGTTAGGGCTTTTTTTTTTTTTTAACTGAATACTGGAATGCTGAAAAAAGTCCCCAACCTAGTCCGCAGACACCAAAAATAGCTTTTATTATACATAATCCAGTCTTATAAGCTTCTCTGGTCATGATCCGGCGCCTCCTCTCTACTTGCGTTAGCAGTCATGCCTTCCTGCTTTGTGTAGATGATGCATCCTACGTCATCCACACAGTGTCACCATTGCTTTCTTATGTAGGCATGAGCAGATGATCCAGAAATAAAGCCAGCGAATACGCACTGCAGTACTTTGCTCAGCCCTCGGCAGGGCAGATAGACGTGCGCCTGCGCTGGAGCGCGATTGCGGACACTGTGTGGATGACGTAACATGCATCATCTACACGAAGCAGGGAAGGAGGACGGCAACTGCAAGAAGAAAGAAGGCCCCGGATCACTAGAGACGCCCACTAGACCACACCGCCCCAACACACCTGTGAGTATAGAAAAATGTATTTTTTGGATCTGCAGACTAGATTGAGAACTTTTTTTACAGCACTCGAGTATGCTTAAAAAAAAAAAACCTTATGGTAGTGGCCGTACTTTATATGGAGAAAACCTGGTGACAGGTTCCCTTTAAAGCAAAAATACAATAAAATACACATAATTTTAAATACAGGGAACTATGCAAAGCTCAATGTTTAACTTTATCCTTTTAAATATTGAACTGTATGTGTCCAGACTGTGGATGATGCAGATCTTTCCCTCCTCTCTCAGCATGAAGATACAACACAATCTCATTTATGAAACAAACAATGAACTGATTCATAAGGAATCCCTTATCATTCCAAGCATTTGAGAATCACCTCCTGAAGCAAAATGTCAGCAACATGAGTACAGTATACATAGATAAAAAATAGATGACAAAGATAAAAAAAAAATAATCTCTGGTGCTGATTAACATCCCCACATACCATTGGTGCAATTTGGGCAGCCACACATGGGTCTAAAAGGTAAGGGGGCCCATTTCCATCTAGAAAGCAGGTATAATTGTACATTATTATGAGCTATTTCACAGAAAAGGGACGATATATTATTCTTGCACAGGGGCCTTCTTTTTGTAGTTTTATTTTCTTATTAGAGTGCTGATCTCTGTGTAAGAGGAGATGACAATATTACTGAAAAACCCCAGCGCTGTGCATTATTGGTGCAAGAAGGCTGCCATCTACTGTTCAGATGGGACCATGCGGAACTAATGAGAAGAGGAAGAGTCGCAGTAGGGACAAGATTGGATGTAACACAGACTCAGGTGCTTTTGATGAAAAAGTTCCTCAATATAAAGGGTCTGCGTGCCAAACCAAAGCAGGTTTTGGTGCAAAGGAGAGGGTGATCCAGACATTCTCAGAAGGAGACGCTGCAGCCAGCATTAAAGGTCTGATCGAGAAGCCCGAGTCAGTGGTTTCCTGTCCAGTTCCAGAAAGGACACCAGTGGCACCAAGTGAGACAGAGTTCAGACTATGCCAGTCAAGCATCGAAGACCTGATCTGTGCCAGTCAAGGCCCAGAGCCCCAACTACGCAAGTCAAGGCCCGAATCCCAGACCTGCATCAGTCACGTCCCAGAGTCCAGACAATGCTGGTCAAGTGGCAGAACCCAGCCCTGCTTTCCCTGGACCTGGAGGATGCTCGACGTCAGTCAAGTACTAAGATCCGTGAGGAGACTCTGCCCAGAAAAGGACGTTTGCGGTAATGAATGTGAAACATGAGTGAGCAGGGCTGTCACTTAGAGCACCAACATATGGTGCAGGGGTTGGACTGGGCAGAGGCAACAGACCGAGAGGGGTCAATTAAAGTGAAGGAGGCCCAGGGAGCTTTGGTGGACTTTGTCAGGAGGACTTGAGGTCTTTCTGCATAGTTGTTCCCACAAGAAAATATATGGAGGCACACTACAGAGTTCTTTCTAATGATCTTTTTACACCTAGGTCAGCAATGATGACAAGGGGGCATCCTTTCTGACTAGACGAATGAAGATTTAATCATCAACGACGGCAATTCTTTACTGTAAAGGCACTGGGATTATGGATTCTCTGCTGTAAAAGCAGTGAAACTATGGAACTCTCTGCCACATGATGCTGTAATGGTTGATTTGCTAAAAAAGTATAAGGAGGGCCTGGATGCCTTTCTTGAGCAAAATATAATATTACAGGTTATGGGTACTAGATTCAGTAATAGGACGTTGATCCAGTGAACTAGTCTGATTGCTGTATGTTGAGGCAGGAAATAATTTTTCCTCTTCATATGGGGCAATTAGCATCTGCCTCATGGGGTTTTTGCCTTTCTCTGGATCAACATGTTGGGGTACAGGCTGAACGCTATAGACTTATGTCTTCTTTTCACCTTGAAACTATAAACAATGAACAGAATAGAACACATTGGGATTGTGCACTGTTTAGTGGCTGCTGCTGAGAACTGAAGCTTAGCTCCTATTCTTTTCAATAGTAGCTGATCCGCAGTACCTGACAACAGCCACTAGCAGGGTACGCAGCAGCGCCATACAGTTACATCTGGCTGATGTTTGACCTGATAATGGACGATTTGTGGGGATGTCAGGTTAAAGACCACACATCAATCTTATATTAATTACCTATCCCAAGGATAGGTCGTCGATATATAAGTAGTGGACAACCCCTTTAATATTACATTTTTTCAACTTTGATGTTTACTATTCCTATATACTGAGAAAAATGCAATCCTTGTGCCCTGTAGTTAATACTTGTGCTGTAGCCTTGTGACATTCACTGCCTATAAAAGGAGATAATTTAATGATATTCTCTTGACTATAAAGAATCCCATTTGAATGAAAATGACTGTAATGTGACGGAAGGTGTTATAACTTGGTTAATGTACTGCAGCTATTCGAAACAGATGAAAAATAATAATAGTTATATAATAGAGCAGTTCTTCAGAGATGGGGCTAATAACACTTCTGTGCAAACCCTGCTTCTTATTTCTTGTGTCTAATGAACAATTATTGCATATATTTATAAAAATATAAGTTTTTCTTCACTATGACCTCTATTTCATAGGGAATATTTAACCCCTTACAGACCATAAATACTATTTTATAATACCGCTCATTAAGAGGCCTTATTCTTCACACTGTAAAAAGGCAACACTGGGAAATAAGTAAATAGCGCTCTCCGACAGGCATAAATGCAGTAGGTGTCAGCTGTATATTACTGCTAGCTCCTTGCTGAATTGTCATTGATCGGTTTTAGCAATGATCGTGACCATTTAGCCCTCCCCCATAAGCATCTGTCAATTGTGACAGTGGCATCTAGAGGATTAACAGAGGAAAGGGGCTCTCTCTTTAACCCCATTGGAACTCGGCAATTTGGGGGGGTCCCAATAGTTGTCATGACAACCCAAGGCCAAGAATAGACCTGAGGGCACAATGATCTGCAATGAGACCAGCGAATAAACCTTGGACAGTACATGGAAGTCTCATAGTGGAACTAAGTAAAACATGTAGTTTTTAAGAAAGTTAATAAAAGTGTAAAAAAAAAAACCTCCCAAAATTGTTTCACAAATGAAATAAGACAGCTTTTATATAAAAGCAACAATAAACAAAAAAGTACACAAATGGCATTGTCATGTGCGGCATGACCTGATCTATAAAACTGGCACATTAGCTAACCCTTAACCCCTTCACCCCCAGAGCTTTTTCCGTTTTTTCGTTTTCGTTTTTCGCTCCCCTCCTTCCCAGAGCCATAACTTTTTTATTTTTCCGTCAATATGGCCATGTGAGGGCTTATTTTTTGCGGGACAAGATGTACTTTTGAACGATACTATTGGTTTTACCATGCCGTGTAACAGAAAACAGTAAAAAAGTTCCAAGTGCAATGAAATTGCAAAAAAAGTGCAATCTCACACTTGTTTTTTGTTTGGCTTTTTTGCTAGGTTCACCAAATGCTAAAACTAACCTGCCAATATGATTCTCCAGGTCATTATGAGTTCATAGACACCAAACATGTCTAGGTTTTTTTTTATCTAAGTGGTAAAAAAAAATTCCAAAGTTTGCTAAAAAAAATAAAATAAAATTGCGCCATTTTCCGATACCCATAACATCTCCAATTTTCGTGATCTGGGGACGGGTGAGGGCTTTTTTTGCGTGCTGGCGTTTTTAATGATACCATTTTGGTGCAGATACGTTCTTTTGATTGCCCGTTATTGCATTTTAATGCAATGTCGCGGGAACCAAAAAAACGAAATTTTGGCATTTTGATTTTTTTTCTCGCTACGCCGTTTAGTGATCAGGTTAATGCTTTGTTTTTATTGATAGATCGGGCGATTCTGAATGCGGCAATACCAAATATGTGTAGGTTTGATTTTTTTTTAATTGTTTTATTTTGATTGGGGTGAAAGGGGGGTGATTTGAACTTTTATATATTTTTTATTTTTTTTATATTTTTAAACACTTTTTTTTTAATTTTGGCATGCTTCAATAGCCTCCATAGGAGGCTAGAAGCATGCACAACTCGATCGCCTCTGCTACATAGAGGTGAAGCACAGACCACCTCTATGTAGCAGAAATGCAGGTGTGCTTTGAACACCGACCACAGGGTGGCCCTCAAAGCAATTGGCCATCAACAACCATAGAGGTCTCAAGGAGACCTCTGGTTGTTATGGCAATGCACCGCTGACCCCCGATCATGTGACGGGGGTCAGCGGTTCGAGCACTTCCGGCCGCGCGGCGCTTGACAGTGTCATTTAACTATTTAATGGGTGCGGGCGGATCGCATTTCCGCTCGCGCTCATTGCACGCACTTGTCAGCTGTACAAAACAGCTGACATGTCGCGGTTTGAGGTGGGCTCACCGCCGGAGCCCACCTCAATGCGGGGGTTCTGCCAGCTGACGTACTATTCCGTCAGCTGGCAGAAAGGGGTTAAGGATGAACACTATTAAAAAAAAAAAAAAAAACACACCAAAAATTTAACACTTTCTTCATACTAACAATACACACACAAAAAAATGGGATAAAAAAACAATCGAAAAGTCGTATGTAAAAAAAATAGCATTAGAGATAACTTAGGAGCACGCAAAAATAAAGCCTTCACATGGCTCTGAATCTGAATATGGTGATGCAAAAACAAATGACATTTTAATTAAATATTGTATTTAGTGTGTAAATGAAGGAAAGCATAAATAAAGTTATGTAAATCTACTTTAATAGTACTGACCCGAACAACAAAGACTTCTTATCACTTATTCTGCATGATGAATGGTATTTAAAAAAAAAAAAAATCAAAAATTGCTGGTTACGGTATTTTTTTTTGTTCTGCATGTAACATGACTTTTTGGTTTAGGAAAATCAGTGACATTTATAAAATTGCTCTTTTTTCTAAATCTTCAGCAATTTTTTATGAAAATATTTGAAAACACAAAACATTTCAACCTAAGTTTATCACTAACCTAAAGTACAATATATCACAAAAAAGGTATCTCAGAATCACTGGGATTATTTGAAGAATTCCAGTGTTATTAACACAAAATGACAAATATATAATTTGAAAAATGGTATTTGGTCATTTAGGCTAAAATTGGCTCTGTCGCTACATATTTAAAGGAGTGGTCCATTACCTATGATTATGGTGTACAAGAATATGAACGCAGAGTACAGAGATCTTTCAGATGACCTTTAACCCCTAGCCACTTTTGTAATTTGCTTTTTTATTTTAAAGTCCATTAAAATTCTCCCTATACAGCTAATCACTATATCTGTTTTTATTTACTTTACTTCCTTTGATGTTTTGCTTGAGGTGAGTCTCAAACAGAATTTCACAAGTAGCACTAGTGTCACTCACCCTGCTTCTATCACCGAACCCTGATGACAATTCATATGAGGGCAGTGGCAGAAGCTCTGCAGATATGAACAGCAAGAACCACAGAGCTCAGTGATTAGCTGCAGAGGTGATTTGTGCTCTTGTCATGATGTCATCACTACAGCCATCACACAAAGACTGAAGCAACAGTGGAGAATTGTTACTAATGCCAAAAAGTGAAAGTACCTTCTATGCGATTTTATATGTATAATTGTGTTTTGGGCCCACTTTTGTTAAAGTGGTGGACGTATTTAACGCAGTCCAGTGTAGTGTTGCCAACCGACCAGAAATACCAGGGCAGTCCATAAAAATAGGGCACTTTTTTCCATGTACATAAATAATTCAAGGCGCCCGTGATTTTTTTTAAGATTACTTTTATTATAATTATCATAATATTACAGGTCACAATGAATTCAGTTGATGTCTTAAAATCAGAATTATGGACTATAGACAAAGATCACTTACAATCATAGGGATTTATTATAATTTTTCAATTTGTCCTTAAAAAAAAAATTGTCATTCAGTGATTCTTTTTGGTAAGCGTTCCAGAAAAAAAAAATCAAAAGTCATGTTGGCAACCCTAGTCCAGAGTCAGGTTAAAAAATCAATGCATTGTGCGTTCTCATTGCCTGCTGAACTCATCCTGCAACTGGTCTTCTATCTGTACCTTGGCTAATGACTTGGGTCATGAAGAGCCAATTTAGACAAGAATAGAGATGGGCATAATCATGACAATGACAAGTTGTGTAGCAGGCACACTGCCCAATCAAAAAGTCAGTACCATACCCTCCATCAGCGCCAATTGCCAAGTGCTCAACAGCAGAGGTAGATAGCAAAGAGTGAAGTCTGGCCAGTACGCAACATGCAAGATTTGGTTTAAAAAAGAAAATATGTGTGTAATCTCATGCCATCTACCACACAACTCCTGCAGATAATTACTGACTCAAGTGTTTTGTGCTGCAGATGCAGGCATCATTGCTGAAGTCAGTGACTGTCTACAGTGGTCATGTGGGTAAACGACACATGATAAGCTGCAAGAAACTAAGCAGAGACAGGCAAAAACACCATCAGAACAGTGAGGGATTAAATGAGGGAGTAATATTTGATTGTTTGCTTTTTTAATTACAAAACATGTTAATTGTTACCATCCACCTCTCATGTCTCCCCTTTTCCTCATAGATTGTAAGCTTGCGAGCAGGGCCCTCATTCCTCCTGGTATCTGTTTTGAACTGTGATTTCTGTTATGCTGTAATGTCTATTGTCTGTACAAGTCCCCTCTATAATTTGTAAAGCGCTGCAGAACATGTTGGCGCTATATAAGTAAAAATTATTATTAATTATTATTATTATTATAAGTAGATGGTGGTATGTAGGAAGTCAGCAAAAAAGTGGGTCACAGCCCACTATATAATCTTTCACAATGTAGAGTATCAGCAATAGAGAAGATGTAAAAATTAAGTTTTATTTAAAACTTGGAGGGGAAGTGAGGGTAGCAAATGCACAATAAAATAAGGAGACCTCATTCTTCTTCTTTTTGTAGTTGTAAGCTGAGTATATCTATATATATATAATTGTCTAAGGGGTACTTCCGTCTTTCTCTCTGTCCTTCTGTCTGTCTGTCGGCAACTTCCATCACCGTTATTCATTCGCTGATTGGTCTCGCCAGCTGCCTGTCATGGCTGCCGCGACCAATCAGCGATGGGCACAATCCGATTACTCCCTCCCCTACTCCCCTGCAGTCACTGCCCATCGCCCGCTCCATATGTAGCGCCCCCACTGCCGCAGGGCCGAGGGGTACCCGGTACCGGGCCTCTGAGTCTCTGCTCTGGGGTTGTCACGGTGGCTAGACCCAGTCCGTGACCCTGCTGAGGGGCGTACAGTAATAGATGTGGATAGCGGTGGTGGTGCGGTGCAGTAAATAACGAGGACACCAAGTTGCAGTCTCTTTACCTCTTTACTGAAGGTTTTAAAGTCCTCAGTCCAGAGCGCTGTTACCAGGGCTGTCAGAGACCGGCCGGTCTAAAGACACATCAGGAGTTCTCTTTACAGGTGGGAATCAGTGTCTACCTTCTAGCGCTGGGTGTTGTAGTCCTTCCCTGCTGAGCTCCCGGGATAGTCCTTACAACTGGTTCTGTCTATCTCTGATGTTCGTTCTCTCCGTCCTCCAGGTGATATGGTAGGACGCACCCGTATGACGGGGTAGGCCTGGAGTTCTTCCGGGACCCTAGAGTCGCCCCTCTCCCACAGCTGCCTCCGTTGTCTGCTTAGGTGTTAAGTGAGACAGCCAACCTGTAATTGGCTGTCCTGCCGTGGTTTGCAGTAGTACTTAAAGTCTCTTACTTGCTCGGCGTTCCGGCCACCGACTGTTTGCGCCTCAGAAGGATGTTGCCTCGGTCTAACAGCACGACTCCTTCTGGTCCCAATTCCTCTTTACTGTATTCTCGTTGTGCACTGGTTAGTTCTGCTCTGAGGAGTCTGTCAGGATCCCATCCCTGACAGGTCCTCTCACTAGCTCTTCCCAGCTACTTCTCTCTGTCTTCCTGTCCAACCCCCAGTTTTACCAGAGTGTGAGGAGTGGCCTACTAGATAGGACCACCCCCCCTGGTGGCCGGAGTGTGAAGTGTAGTGAGGTGTTACCTGATCAGAGAAACTCCTTTAGTGCAATCAGACGTACCATAGCTGCCCATAGTGGCGGAGCCACAGTACTGCAACGACCAGGACTCTGGGGCGCTGCACTCCCCCCCGGTTAAATCCAGTACTCTGGGACTGGGAAAACAAGAACAACAATACATGTTAACAGGGAACACACAAAATTTTGAAATCGCATAAACAATTAAACATAACAGTGCTTCCCTTTATGGGAGGTGAGAACTCTTGAACGTTGCGAAAATTAGGTCATGCACAGTTTATGACTCTCAGTTCAGTGGTTGAAACGGCGGGGACCCCGGGTAAACAAAGGGGTCCCACTTTTTGAAAGTTTTTGAGCAATTCACCGTCCATTACTCTATTGTCCATTTTAAAACCTGTAACAAAAGATATGCACACAAACAACTCCAACTGAATAGCAGCCCTTATTAATACCTCCAAGTTTTGTAGCGGAGGGGAGTTTGATTTTGAGTGCTGCATGTGGACCTTCGCAGCGCAGGGGTTGCTATTGGCCTAACAGGGCCCGCTATGCTTGCTACCGCTGGTGTAGTGCACTGGCTTCTAGCTACACTTCTAGTGAGTCTGGGTAGCACTGGCAGGTTGGGGCTCTCAGAGCTGCTGCTATCAACAGTGGGTACAGCAGGTTCACCGACAGCAGAGGGAGGATTTGCCGGTTCAACGGTCGGCATGGCATCTTCAGGTAAGGCTTGTTGAGGTTGCGGGACCGGATGATCTGGTACCACCATTGTTTCTGGTGGGTCCGGCTGTTGAAACATTAGAACAGGTACCACGATGGCTTGATTTATCTGAGTCCAGGACTGGGGAAAGTCACCAAGGACGGTATGGATCATCTTCTCCTTTTCCACCGGCGGGGAGATTTCCGGGGCCATGTCCCTCTCTCTCAACTTATCAGGGCAGACCTTAAGGTGATCCCTGGATACCGCTGTCGAAGTCTCCCCTCTGTCCTTGCTGATGAGACAGACCTTCGTGTTATCGAAGTCGGATGGCAGGATGGTATACGGTTCCGCTTCCCATTGGTCATCGAGCTTGTGTAATCTCCTCTTTCGTTTAAGTACTTGTTCACCAGGGGACAGGGGAATCGCAGGAGCGTGTTGGTTGTAGTCCCTTTCTTGTTTTTGCCTAGCCTGGGCGAGACTTCTTTCTACACACTCCTGTACCTCGCGGTACCTTCGCTGCCTTTCTGCATCCCAGTCGGCATCCGGCGAGGTATCTTCGGGTACTAGGACCCCCATGTCCAAATCAACGGGTAACCGACTAGATCTTCCTCGCATCAGGTACGCTGGGGTACAGTTGGTGGAACTTACTGGGATGTGATTGTACATATCCACCAAGTCAGGCAACTTTATTGGCCACAGGTTCCGTTCCTCCACAGGCAAGGTCTTCAATAAATCGATTACCACTTGGTTCATCTTCTCACACATCCCGTTGGTTTGAGGATGGTACGGTGTGGTTCTGATCTTCTTACACCCATACAGTTGACAGAATTCTTGGAACACTTCCGCTTCGAATGCAGGTCCCTGATCAGTCAGTACCTTCTGTGGGTAGCCATGGGGCCTACAAAAGTGCTACTGGAAGGCCCTGGCTGCAGTCCTGGCCGTTAGATCCTTGACAGGTACAACCACCAAAAACCTGGAGTAGTGGTCCACGATGGTAAGGGCGTAGATATAGCCCGACCGGCTAGGTGTCAGCTTCACATGATCCAGTGCGACCAGTTCGAGCGGCCGTTTGGTGATGATAGGCCGCAGGGGAGCCCGTTGACTGTCACGGTCCTTCCTGCGCAGACTACATGGACCACACTCCCGACACCACTTCTCAATGGTTCTCTTCATGCCAATCCAATAGAACCTCCCTCGGAGTAGCCTTTCTAGCTTCCTCCATCCGAAGTGTCCGGCTCCATCATGGTAGGCTCCCAGAACCATGGGCGCATCTCGCCTTGGCACCACTATCTGCCACACCAATTCATGAGTACGTGGGTCGATGCTCCTCCTGCACAACTTGCCATCATGGATAAACAGTTTGCTTCTCCCCTTCCACAGCTGTTGGGTCTCTTGTGGGTCATCTGGGTCAGGGTGCGACCCTGCCTGCGTCAAGAGCTCTTTCACCCGACGGACCCCGGGGTCACCATCCTGGGTTTCCGCCCACCCGTGATGGGGCAGGGGATTCAGCGTGTCATCCGGTTGGTTCTTGTGCCTGTTCTTCACATGATGAGAGCTCTGAGTCGCTTTGGGGCGATGGAATGCAGGCAGCTCCACCTCTTCAAGTGCCTCCGGGTCTTCTCCCGCTTCTGGCAAATTGGGCATTCGGGACAAGGCATCGGCATTGGCATTCTCGTGTCCTGCCCGGTACTTGATGGTGTAATCGTAGTTGGACAGCCGGGCCATCCATTGCTGTTCCAAGGCCCCAAGTTTGGCAGTATCCAGATGCGTTAGCGGATTGTTGTCCGTGAAGATGGTGAATTTCGCGGAGGCCAGGTAGTGTTTGAACCTCTCTGTCACTGCCCATACAATGGCAAGGAATTCCAGCTTAAAGGAACTGTAGTTGTCAGGGTTCCTTTCCGTGGGA
The DNA here is from genome assembly GCF_051348905.1 of Ranitomeya variabilis. Lineage (NCBI taxonomy): Eukaryota > Metazoa > Chordata > Amphibia > Anura > Dendrobatidae > Ranitomeya > Ranitomeya variabilis. The sequence continues at coordinate 74,739,012 of NC_135233.1, forward strand.
TGGAGTTTCCTGCTGGCGTAAGCGATCACCCTTTCTTTGCCTTTCTGGACCTGAGACAGCACGGCTCCTAATCCCACATTGCTGGCATCTGTGTACAGCACAAACGGTTGGTCATATTCGGGGTAAGCCAGTATCTCTTCTCCCGTCAGTGCCGACTTCAAACAGGTGAAGGATTCCTCCAGCTCCTCGTTCCAATCAAAGGGGGTGTTCCTCCCCTTGGTCTTCTTTGGTTGGCCCACCAACAGGTTTTGCAAGGGTGCGGCCTTCTTGGTGAAGTCCTTAATGAACCTCCGGTAATAGCCTACCAGCCCGAGGAACTGCCGGACTTCGTGGAGGTCACTGGGCTTTGGCCAGTCCTTGATCACTGTGACCTTGTCGGGGTCTGGGGCCACTCCTTCAGCGCTCACCACATGGCCCAGGTACTGCACTTTAGGTTTCAGCAGATGACACTTGGACGGTTTCACCTTTAAGCCGAAGTTGGACAGGGCTTCAAACACCTCGGCCAGGTGCTTCAGATGGTCTTCGTAGGTCTTAGAGAAGACAATGACATCATCCAAATACAGCAGCACAGTTTCAAAGTTCATGTGTCCTAGGCAGCACTCCATCATCCTCTGGAATGTCCTGGGAGCATTGCACAATCCGAAGGGCATGTAGTTGAACTCGCAGAGACCCATTGGTGTCGTGAAGGCCGTCTTCTCCTTGTCCGCCTCCGCTACAGGAACCTGCCAGTACCCACTGGTGAGATCTAAGGTAGAGAAGTAGTTAGCAGATTTTAAGGCAGCCAGAGACTCCTCTATCCTGGGCAGTGGGTATGCGTCCTTATGTGTAATGCGATTCAACTGCCTGTAATCAACACACATCCTCATTGTACCATCTTTCTTTTTAACAAGGACTAACGGAGCTGCCCAGGGGCTACAGCTGTCTCTCACCACCCCAGCCTCCTTCATTTCCCGCAACATGTCCTTGGCACACTGGTAATGAGCTGGGGGTACAGGGCGATATCTCTCTTTTATGGGTCGGTGATCTCCCGTGGGGATGTGATGTTGGATCCCTTTCACCTGCCCAAAATCTAAGGGGTGTTTGCTGAATACCTGCTCGTACTCGTGTACCACCCTGTAGGCCCCCTGTTTTTGATGGGATGGGGTAGAGTCAGTGCCCACATGCAATTCCCGACACCAGTCTTTCGAGTGCTCTGCAGAACCTTTGTTCTCCGCCACATTTGACGGGACCAAGGGTTCAGGTGTCTGTATCACACTATTATTGACAGTGAACAGTTTGGCGAGCGTGGTATACTTGGTGAGGTGAACCTCTTCCTCCCCACAATTGAGGACACGTACAGGCACTCTCCCCTGGCGGACGTCGACCACCCCCCGGGCTGTCAGAACAGTAGGCCTATTGTCTGAATATACGGGTTCTACCAAGGCCTGGTAGTCCTTACCCCTGAGGCCTATGGCTGCCCGACACCATATTAACATCTCACTCCTGGGGGGTATCGCGATGGGGTTTGAATCACTCACAGTGACACGACCAATCTCACCACCAGTCAGCTCTACCTGCTGTCTCTGCATCAGAGCTCTGATTTCCTTCTGCAGGGCACGTTGCTCACTGTGGCCAGCGGTTTCTGCCACCTGTTGCAACAAAACAATAACTTCTGCAAGACAATTTTCTATAACATTAGTACCAAGTGTCATCATGGGATTACATTCTCGACGATCAATATCAACAATCACAATCCCTTGGGCTTTCAATTCCACCCGCCCCACCTTGATGGTGACCTCCTTATACCCCACTTGTGGCAACGGCTGACCATTACTGGCTATTATGGTGAAATCATCATCAGGGCCACGAGTAATATCAGCGTCCTCCCAATACCGTTTATAAAGCACGTAAGGTATAGTCGTCACCTGAGAACCGGTGTCCAGCAAGGCGTTCAAGGGGATTCCATCAATCACTACAGGGAGAACTGGTCGTCCTCCAATATACTTGGTTCTCCAATGCTGCGGGCCTGACCGTCCTACTCCTGGGGGTTGGCCCTTTGCCCCAGGGGTTGCTCGTTTAAAGGACAGTACCTTGCAAGGTGGCCCACCTGGTGACATCGGCGGCAGATGGGTCGTCCGTCCTGATGGAAGCGATCGCTGTCCCGGCCTCTGGTCCTTTTCTGTCGCGTCCAGGGGACATCTTCTGGTCTGGAGGCTAGCTGGATCTGTTCTTTGGGGGCCTCCTGTAGGGACTGCACCGTCCGTCTAGGGCAGCAACGCTCTTGGTTAGCTCTTGCATCTGGAGGCGAAGTCCTGCAGGGGAGTCGTCCTCGAAGCTCTGGGCGTCGGCCTCCGCGGCAACTGGGGTATCCGATTCCACCTCCTGGTGGTATGTGAGAGCGGGGCGCCTGGGTGGTATTGCGCGGCTGGGCTGTCGCTCCTGCAATGCCTGGATAGCCTTATCTTTAAATTGCGCAAAAGTCAAGTCTGGATTTTGCATGGCCAGGAAGTGCAATTGGCCCCGCTGGTGACTGCACAGGAGCCCCTCAATGAACCGCTCCTTCAGAAGTTTATCCTCATCTTGCATGCTGCTGGGGTCACTCTGCTTAATGGCCCGCATCGCCTCTTGGAGATTAAGGGCATAGTCCCATAAGCTATCCTGCGGCCTTTGTTTGCATCCATAGAAAGTCAGTTTAATTTCTGTAGCAGTGCGAGTATTGAAGGTGGCTTTAAGCTTTGCAAAAATCTGTTGTGCAGTTCCCTTATCCTCGGCGGGCGAGGACTTCAATTCTCTCAGAGCCGCCCCAAAGAGTTGGCCGGTTATCATATGAACCTTCTGAGGCTCTGTCAGGGGATAGAACCCGAGCAGGCTGCAGAGCCCTTCTTTAAAGTCAGTGAATGTATGCGACTCCCCAGAGTATCGTGGGAGCCAGGCCGCTCCGGGCAGGTACGGCATGGAGAAGGGCATTATGGCTTTTGTGTTAGCGGCAGTGTCCGACTGGCTGAGGGGAACAGCGGGTTCTGCGGCAACCGGTGGTGGTATTAGGGCCGCGGCTTCACTCGCTGCGGGGACCGGAGCTGCCCCTGCGTCCGCGGCTGCGGCCGCCACCTCCTCTCCTCCCGACTCGGACATGGCTGTCCCTTCCTCCCACTAACCTGCTGGAGGTCGGAGTTCCTCTTCCGGGATTGGCGCCTTACTGCGCTTTCCGTTCCGCGCTTCTTTTGGCTGGTTCCGCCCACGAAGCTAAGGCTCCTCCCTCCGTGCGCGGCAATGGCGAATTTTGGCGGTAAATGGCACAGCACAGTCTTTGCAATAAAGTACAGTCCAAGCACAATAAATCACAGTTCTAAGGCACACATGACCTGATTCTTCAGGCTTAAGTAGATCCTGTTCGTGACGCCAAATTGTAGCGCCCCCACTGCCGCAGGGCCGAGGGGTACCCGGTACCGGGCCTCTGAGTCTCTGCTCTGGGGTTGTCACGGTGGCTAGACCCGGTCCGTGACCCTGCTGAGGGGCGTACAGTAATAGATGTGGATAGCGGTGGTGGTGCGGTGCAGTAAATAACGAGGACACCAAGTTGCAGTCTCTTTACCTCTTTACTGAAGGTTTTAAAGTCCTCAGTCCAGAGCGCTGTTACCAGGGCTGTCAGAGACCGGCCGGTCTAAAGACACATCAGGAGTTCTCTTTACAGGTGGGAATCAGTGTCTACCTTCTAGCGCTGGGTGTTGTAGTCCTTCCCTGCTGAGCTCCCGGGATAGTCCTCACAACTGGTTCTGTCTATCTCTGATGTTCGTTCTCTCCGTCCTCCAGGTGATATGGTAGGACGCACCCGTATGACGGGGTAGGCCTGGAGTTCTTCCGGGACCCTAGAGTCGCCCCTCTCCCACAGCTGCCTCCGTTGTCTGCTTAGGTGTTAAGTGAGACAGCCAACCTGTAATTGGCTGTCCTGCCGTGGTTTGCAGTAGTACTTAAAGTCTCTTACTTGCTCGGCGTTCCGGCCACCGACTGTTTGCGCCTCAGAAGGATGTTGCCTCGGTCTAACAGCATGACTCCTTCTGGTCCCAATTCCTCTTTACTGTATTCCCGTTGTGCACTGGTTAGTTCTGCTCTGAGGAGTCTGTCAGGATCCCATCCCTGACAGGTCCTCTCACTAGCTCTTCCCAGCTACTTCTCTCTGTCTTCCTGTCCAACCCCCAGTTTTACCAGAGTGTGAGGAGTGGCCTACTAGATAGGACCAACCCCCCTGGTGGCCGGAGTGTGAAGTGTAGTGAGGTGTTGCCTGACCAGAGAAACTCCTTTAGTGCAATCAGACGTACCATAGCTCCCCATAGTGGCAGAGCCACAGTACTGCAACGACCAGGACTCTGGGGCGCTGCACTTACTCCCCGCAGTCACGGCTCACACAGGGTTAATGCCAGCAGTAACGGATCGCGTTATGCCATGGGTAACTCACTCCGTTACCGCCGCTATTAACCCTGTGTGACCAAGTTTTTACTATTGAGGCTGCCTATGCAGCCTCATTAGTAAAAACATCTAATGTGAAAAATAATAATTAAAAAAAATAAATTATTATATACTCACCTTCCGCCGGCTTTCCGACGCTCCGGTGACCGGTCCATGCAAGCGGCAGGTTCCGGTGCTAAGTTTGGTGTGCGACAAGGACCTGCCTGCGCGAGCAGGACCTGCCATGACGTCACGGTCATGTGACCGCGACGTCATCACAGGCCTTGCGCGCCTGCGCGAGCAGGACCTGCCATGACGTCACGGTCATGTGACCGCGATGTCACCACAGGCCCTATGTGAAGAAGCTGCGGTACCATGGGACAGGCAGGGACAGCGCCAGGAGCGCCGGGACCAGGTGAGTATTTCATATTCACCTGTCCATGTTCCATCCGCCGGGCGCCGCTCTGTCTTCCCATCCTCTTGCACTGACTGTACAGGTCAGAGGGAGCGATGACGTATTAGTGTGCGCGCCGCCCTTTGCCTGAACAGTCAGTGTGGAGAGACGGGACGCTGAGGAGTAGCGACGAGAGGTGAGTATGTGATTTTTTTTTATTGCAGCAGCAGCATTACATGTGGCACAATGCTGTATGGAGCGTCTATGGGGCCATAAAGAACTGCATGGAGCATTATATGGAGCGTCTATGGGGCCATAAAGAACTGCATGGAGCATTATATGGGGCATCTATGGGGCCATAACTGCATGGAGCATTATATGGAGCATCTATGGGGCCATAAAGAACTGCATGGAGCATTATATGGGGCATCTATGGGGCCATAACTGCATGGAGCATTATATGGGGCATCTATGGGGCCATAACTGCATGGAGCATTATATGGGGCATCTATGGGGCCATAACTGCATGGAGCATTATATGGGGCATCTATGGGGCCATAACTGCATGCAGCATTATATGGGGGATCTATGGGGCCATAACTGCATGGAGCATTATACTACATGACTGGGCAACATAGTACGTGGACATGCATATTCTAGAATACCCGATGCGATAGAATCGGGCCACCATCTAGTAAGTATCTACATGTGGTGAAGTATATAGCAACAGATACCCTTGTACATATATCAGACAATTTACAATCCTGCAAAGACACTAACTGGATTAAACCTTACTAACTCATAATCCACAAAAGAGGCACAGAGAATGGTTGTTCCCACAGGGTAGTTAGAGAGGCACAGCTTGACAGTGGTCAAGACAACTCAACCCTAGTAGAACCACCATACGTCACAATTGCATGTGTCAATGTAGGGACATAATAACATGAGTAGAAGTCCACCCAGATAATAAAATATATAGTAAAATGGAGTGGTCCCACTCATCAGTAGATATCACGTCCCTAGGACGTGCAGGGCCTCCATCTTAAGGGTCAGATATGGACTGCCCTTTTCTGGGTAGGAGTCTTGGGGTTTTAGTTCTGCCAGCCGTTAAAAATTCTTTTAGGGCCAGCTTACCTACCCCTTTTCTCCTGGAGGATACCTGCATAACCGTGATGACCTCCTATACATGACATGGGACCACTCCATTTTAATACATACCGTATATACTCGAGTATAAGCCAAGATTTTCAGCCCATTTTCAGCTGAAAGTGCCCCTCTTGGCTTATACTCGAGTCATTATCCCAGGGGGGTCAGCGGGGGAGGGGGAGTGGCGGCTGTGACATACTCACCTGCTCCTGGCGTGGTCCCTGCATCTCCGGTCTCCAGGCGCTGACAGCGTCTTCGAGCGTTGAGCGGTCACATGGTACCACTCATTATAGTAATGAATATGGACCCGACTCCACTCCCATAGGGGTGGAGCCGCATATTCATTACTGTAATGAGCGGTAACGGTGACCGCTCAACGCTGGAAGAAGCTCTCAGCGTCAGGAGACCAGAGATGCAGGGACCACACCAGGAACAGGTGAGTATAATGGGGAGGGGGAGCACTGCGCGATATTCACCTGTCCTCATTCCGGGCACCGCTCTGTCTTCCGCGTCCTCTGCAGTGACGCTCAGGTCAGAGGGTGCGATGACGTGGTTATTCTGTGCCCTATGTCTGAGCTTCAGTGCAGAAGACGCAGAAGACACAGCGGCACCGGAACGAGGACTGGTGAGTACTGCAAGTGCCGGGGGCCTGAGTGACGAGAGGTGAGTATGTCATTTTTTTTTTTTTCAATAGTGGCAACAGCATATGGGGCAAATATCTCTATGGAGCATCTTATGGGGCCATATTCAACGTTTGTGCAGCACTATATGGGGCAAATATCTCTATGGAGCATCTTATGGGGCCATAATCAACATTTGTGCAGCATTATATGGGGCAAATATCTCTATGGAGCAACTTATGGGGCCCTTATTAACCTTTATGCAGTACTGTATGGGGCAAATGTGTCTATGGAGCATCTTATGGGGCCATTATTAACCTTTGTGCAGCATTATATGGGCATATTTTAATATGGAGCATCTTATGGGGCCCATCATGAACTGTATGGAGCATTATATGGGGCTCCTGATTCAATATGGATATTCAAAAATACTTAACCTACTGATATCTCAATTAATTTTACTTTTATTGGTACCTATTTTTATTTTTGAAATTTACCGGTAGCTGCTGCATTTTCCACCCTAGGCTTATACTTGAGTCATAATTAGGGGGGGGTCGGCTTATACTCAATTATATACGGTATGTTATTATGTCCCTACATTGACACAAGCAATTGTGATGTATGGTGGTTCTATTAGGGTTGACTTGTCTTGACCACTGTCAAGCTGTGCCTCTCTAACTACCCTGTGGGAACAACCATTCTCTGTACCTCTTTTGCGGATTGTGAGCTAGTAAGGGTTAAACCAGTTAGTGTTTGCAGGACTGTAAATTGTTGTCTGATATATGTACAGTGATATCTATTGCTATATGCTTCACCACATGTAGATACTTATGTACAGAGCCTACAACTAGAAACAGAAAAAGAGCGAGATCTCCTTATTTTATTGCGCATTTATTACCCTCACTTACACTCCAAGGGCAGCTTTCTTTTAACTTATTATTTAAATAAAAGTAAATTTATATATCTTCTCTATTGCTGATACTGTAGATGGTACGTATCAAAGTAACATCCACATGAACGCTAAAACACAAGGTTTCCCAGCAAAACATCACATTGCCTCCACCAGTTGACTCTCTCTGTTGCATCCGGGTGCATTCAGGACAATCATTTTTAAGGCTAGTATGACCAGCTCTGGACAGCCTCATAGCCATAAATGAAACTGGTAATTTTGGGTCAGGAGACCCGTTGATGGTCCAGAAAATGTGGTCAATACTTGGACTGTAAATATTAGATATGTTAAACTGGTCTTAGATTTAAAAGTAATGGTATCCATATATTTATTTTATGTTATGAACACAGCTATTACCAGGTACTTAAAAATAAAAGTAATAGTCATGCACTGTACCTTTTAGAAAAAACTCATTCAATTTCCTTTTGTATATTTTGTAGTCAATATCCAAAAACACACAGAAGATTATGCGATCTATCTGAAAATAAAAAAAAGGGTAAAAAATGTTAGGAATCAATGGTAATACTTAACTAATTATTTCCAATAGACATAATCACCTTAACCTGACATTCCAGATTATTTCTCTTCTCTTATAAATAACCAGTTGTATAGTCAGGGGAGAATTAAATGAAATAAATAATCCTTCCCTGACATTTCCTTAAATAATCTTCTATACGAGTTCCTGCAAGGCAAGCAATTCTCATCTCATATATAATTATTTGCACAATACTAATCATGGGAACGCAGGAAGAGGATGTTATACGTTTCCCTGATAAATGCACAGAACGCAAATACAATAAATTATTCATGCAAATGTAGTAAGCAAATTTTAAACATTTTGTTAATTTATGGGGTATTATTTTTAAATTCCCGCCAGTGCTTTAGATAGTCATCCAGCACAAATGAAAATATGGAAATTCATTTAGAGAAAAGCGAGTCCTGAGACTCAGAACTCATTAGATACTCGGAGAATAAGCAATTCAAAATATAGCATCTATTCATCAAATTATTAATTTTAACATTTTCTCTGTTCAATATATCTAAATAGATTTTAGCTATATTTCACTAATTCACCAGCAGGGAATTCCTGAAATATGTTCCCAATAGTCTTTACAACATGAATCATATGTACAGTGTATTATCAGAGTTTTAATATCAGCTGTATTTTAACTTTTTTTTTCTTTTCAACCTTTATTACTCAGCTACATATAAACTGAGCTTATTGTATCATAGCCAGAAAAAATAACCATGCCAATATGCTAAATGACTTTTTTTCATCAGTATTTACAAAAGAAAATCCCATGGCAGCCAATATGACTAGTGATAAAAATTCCCAATTAAATGTTACCTGCTTAACCCAGCAGGAAGTACGGCGGCGTCTAAAAATCACAAAAATTTACAAATCTCCGGGCCCGGATGGGATACACCCCCGAGTACTGCAGGAATTAAGTACAGTCATTGATAGACCATTATTTTTAATCTTTAAAGAGTCCATAATAACAGGGTCTGTACCACAGGACTGGCGTATAGCAAATGTGGTGCCAATATTCAAAAAGGGGACAAAAACTGAACTCGGAAATTATAGGCCAGTAAGCTTAACCTCTACTGTGGGTAAAATCCTGGAGGGCATTCTAAGGGATGCTATACTGGAGTATCTGAAGAGGAATAACCTCATGACCCAGTATCAGCATGGGTTTACTAGGGACCGTTCATGTCAGACTAATTTGATCAGCTTCTATGAAGAGGTAAGTTCCGGACTGGACCAAGGGAACGCAGTGGACGGAGTATATATGGACTTTTCAAAAGCTTTTGATACGGTGCCACACAAAAGGTTGATGCATAAAATGAGAATAATGGGGATAGGGGAAAATATGTGCAAGTGGGTTGAGAGCTGGCTCAGGGATAGGAAACAAAGGGTGGTAATTAATGGAGCACACTCGGACTGGGTCGCGGTTAGTAGTGGGGTACCACAGGGGTCAGGGGTCAGTATTGGGCCCTCTTCTTTTTAACATATTTATTAATGACCTTGTAGGGGGCATTCAGAGTAGAATTTCAATATTTGCAGATGACACTAAACTCTGCAGGGTAATCAATACAGAGAAGGACAATTTTATATTACAGGATGATTTATGTAAACTAGAAGCTTGGGCTGATAAATGGCAAATAAGCTTTAATGGGGATAAATGTAAGGTCATGCACTTGGGTAGAAGTAATAAGATGTATAACTATGTGCTTAATTCTAAAACTCTGGGCAAAACCGTCAATGAAAAAGACCTGGGTATATGGGTGGATGACAAACTCATATTCAGTGGCCAGTGTCAGGCAGCTGCTACAAAGGCAAATAAAATAATGGGATGTATTAAAAGAGGCATAGATGCTCATGAGGAGAACATAATTTTACCTCTATACAAGTCACTAGTTCGACCACACTTAGAATACTGTGCACAGTTCTGGTCTCCAGTGTATAAGAAAGACATAGCTGAACTGGAGCAGGTGCAGAGAAGAGCAACCAAGGTTATTAGAGGACTGGGGGGTATGATGTTGTAATGAGTGATTCATTACTTAAATTTAAGAGGGGACTGGATACCTTTCTGGAAAAGTATAATGTTACAGGGCATATATATTAGATTCCTTGATAAGGCGTTGATCCAGGGAACTAGTCTGATTGCCGTATGTGGGGTCGGGAAGGAATTTTTTTCCCCATGGTGGAGCTTACTCTTACCACATGGGGTTTTTTTGCCTTCCCCTGGATCAACATGTTAGGGCATGTTAGGCTATGGGTTGAACTAGATGGACTTAAAGTATTCCTTCAACCTTAATAACTATGTAACTATGTACAGAACATTAAATAATTACTCCTCCTCCTCCTGTATTTATCCTCTTAATATATTGCAGTCATCATTTTATATATCACTGTGTACTTACAATTGCTCATTTTGCCTTTCTACCAAGCTAATGCGTCTCTTTTCCATTGGGTCTATGACATCACGTGATTAAAAAACAGAGTAGCTGAATCCCCCTAAGCTCTATCTAGAAACAGGAGGTCAATTTTCCTGCATGAGTCATAAGTCACTGCAAAAGTCCATGGCAGGGGGATGAGGGAGCATCTGGGTCAGGAGTTGAAAAGGGTAATGATTCATGCAGGGACAACATACTTCCTGTTTCTACATAGAGCAGAGAAAAGAGTAGCACTAACAGGGTAGAAAGGCAAAATGATCTATTGTAAATACACAGTGCAATATAATGTGAGGATTGCAATATATTAAGAGGGTAAAAACTTTGATGGAAGCGCTTTTTTAAAGGGCGGCTCATTAGCTGAAGCCTTTACTATTTTGTCAGAGTTGATGGAATATTGATGAGTGGCAGCTCATTGATGTCATTCTCCTGGAATTCAGACAACGATGGAATATTGATATTTAATTACATCATCACCTGCTGTCACTACAACAAAAAGTTAGTAAGGGTCCTAAATTTTTCTCTACATATCTTCCAAGATTGGGGGCCACGTAGATGTACCAAAGACCTAGCTAAGGTTGGCTGCACCCAGAGTGATACACAGTATACATAGTCATGAAAATACACAAAAATCTTTAAATGAGGTGTGTCCAAACTTTTGGTCTGTACTGTATATACATATGTATACGTATGTGTATTGGGTCCTCAGTATATAATAATTATTATCATGATTTCAACCATATATTCACACTGATGCTCGTATGACCTTTTCTCCCTCCTCTCTCACTGTTTGATTGTCTATGCTGTTCCCATTTATGGATGCATGTACATTTGTACCTATGTATATATATATATTTTTTTTCCTACATTGTTTCCACAGTTTGCTCACTTGAACACAAGCATCCTTTATCATCCACGCATTTTATTATTCTGTTGTTTCAACTTTGCTGTCCTTCATGACCATAAACGCTTTATTTTCAGCGGATATCATTTTTGTTACCCTTGAAATAAATATAGCATTTATGTTTTGTCTAGATAACCTTGATAAAGGCTGATGTATACTGAAACGTTGGGTTCTGTTTTCCATGCCAAGGGTGTCCACAATAAAACACATCTTCCACTACTACCGTAATTACATGGTTGTGACGAAAGATTCTTTTTCTACTATCCTTAGGATAGGTCATCGATATCAGGTTGGTGGATGTGCAACACTTGGCACCCCCGGTAGATCAGCTGTTCCCGATGCCAGCAGTGGCAGGACGTGCTTATCTGTGGAGTGTAACAACACAGTTACGTCAACTCTAAAGTGGCTGCAGAACAAGAGAGGATGTGAATTTCCCAACTGCAAACCACTACACAGTTGACAGCACTGTGCTGATCAGCTTGCCAACTGCTGATCCCGGCAGCAGCTGATCAGTGAGGATGCCAGGTGTCGCTGACCTATACTAGTATGGTATAAAAGTAGTGACCAAACCCTTTAACTTCTTCTGTGAATTATCTGAGGATTAATGAAATGTCAAAGGGAGAAGCATAAGACATGCTTAGGATTTATTTGTAGTCTGTAAAATAGGGACACATAGGTCTGCAGAAAAGTTGTGCGCAATTATTTGGAGTATTAAAAGTTTGGAGAACCATGCCTCAGATGGAAATTTGGAAAACATTTTGAACGTCTATGTAGTATGGAAATTAAAGCAATATTTAAACTGAATAGCCGAGAGGTATCACATGTTTGCAGCCTTGACATTTATGCACTGTTGAATCCAAATGCTACTTTTTTTCTGATTTTCCTAAAAAGTTGATAAAAATTAGTCAGTATAATGTTCAAATAATCAGCCATTAGAGTATAAATCTAATTTTATTGGACAAACCTCCCAATAATACTAATTACAGCATGGGTTTCAAGACTAAAAAAAGCTCAAAATGCACTATTCCAAATTACTATGCAAAACAGCGTTTCCAAATATTTTATAGGTTGTAAAGAGCTGAAAATGGTAATTTGCTTAAATTGCAGCATTAAGAGCATTTTCAATCTAAAACATCTTCACCGGTCAAGCTACATGTTAACATAGGACCCCTTCTTTGCTAATCACCTTCACAAATCTTGCATTCATTGAACTTGTGAGTTTTTGGAAGTTTCTGCTTGAATTTCTTTGCAGGAAGTCAGAATCACCTTCCAGAGCTGCTGTTTTGATGTGAACTGCTCCCAACCTCATAGACCTCCTGCTTGAGGATACTTCAAAGGTTCACAATAGGGTTGAAGTCAGGGGAGATGGTGGCCATGCAATCAGTTTCTCTCTTTTCATGCCCATAGCAGCCAATAACTCAGATGATTCCTTTGTAGCATGAGATGTTGAGGATGTCAAGCATTTAGATCATTTTGCTACAGATGGCACAGTTGTTCTTTTTGTACCATGGAAGAAAATGGTTATTACAAAAACACTATACATTGCATAGGTCATTTTCACACCTTTAGGGATCCTAAATGGTACTTCCAGCTCTCTCCCCATGATTCCAGACCAAAACATGACTCTGCCACCTCCTTGTGAACGTCGCAGACCTGGTGGGACATGGCGGACATCCACCAACCATCAACTACTCCATCTATCTGAATGATTCAACTTTGCACATGATTCATCAGTAACCAAGATGGTCTCAAAATTAGTCTTTATGTATGTCTGGGCCCACTGCAACCATTTCTGCTTGTGAGCACTGTTTAGGGGTGACCAAAGAAAAGGTTTATGCACAGCTGCAAGCCTCTAGCAGATCCATCATCGTGAGGTTTGTAGGACTTTTGAGGCAACAGCATCTTCAAATATCTATTTGCAGCTTTGTAATTAATTTCAGTAGCTGCTCTCCTAATCTGGTGAATTTGTCTGCCAGAAACCTTCCTCATTAAGCCTTTATCAGCACAATCTTGTCTTCATAGTATGACGATCACACTTAAGTTTTGGTGAAATATCTAATGGTTTCAAACCTTATCCAAGGCATTGCACTATTTGACGCTTTTGAACAAAAGAGAAATCCTTTTTCTTTCCCATATTGCTTGAAAACTCTGGCCTGCTTAATAATGTGGAACGTCCATCTCAGGGACTTTTCTTTTAAGTTGGCTCACCTGGAAAATTTATTATCACAGGTGTTTGAGATATGATTTCTGTGTTCCAAAGACCTTGAATCACGCACCATCCAGGAGTTTATTTGAAAAAAAAAATACATCTTTGAGACACTTAAATCCAATTTGCATAATAATTTGGAATGTGTGTGTATAGATACTTTTTAGATTCCTTTTAAAAGGCGCTCACTTTGCAATTTTGCTTTTCAAAAAGAATTTTCTCTTTAAATTGTTTTCAAGCAAATTCTAGGAACTGTTGGTTTCTAAAATGCATCTGACAACACATATCTAATTACCGATACCACATGGTGTTTAGTGTATATAAATCTGTGTGCCTTTTGCTGCCTATGATTAGGATCCTTCAATTGAACACAGTTACTTAGATGCATTGTGATTTCTTATAAACAGTATTTAAATGGAAAATTCAATAGCTCTGGGCTTGACATGTTATGACGGAGAAAACCATCAACAAGGATGCAAAGTGTTTTTGAAAACATTTGCTTTGCTAATATATCCATCAAGAACAAAAGAATTCATTTTTTGCCAGGCATTCAGACTTGATAGTTTTCCCCCATCAATCTTCTTCATTATTAAGCCCTTGTCCCTGGAAGAAGGATACACAGTGATACGTTTGAAATATTTGAAAATGACCTCCATTTTTCACAGTTAGCAGTAATGTGACAGCTGACATAGCTAGGATAATCCTATATTCAGCAAAATATTCCAACATATCTATGATTGCGGCAATTTTCTTTTGTTCCTTGGTTATAAACTGCAAATCTAAATGTTAATTATCTAAGCTACAGCCTGATTACAGTTTATTTAATAAATGGATTTATGCAATTGCATCATAGTGGGTTAAATATGTAAATATGAGCATTTCTTAGGCTACTTATACAGGAATTATCTGTAGGACTGTGACACCATGTGCCTTGAGGTTCTTGTTGCCAGTGAGTGGTGCCATTGCTAGGCTTCCATTAACCTGGGGTAAAATGTTAGTTCACTGTTCTAGCACTAAATAAAAACTCTAGCCCTGACTTACTGGCATCCGTGTGGGCACCCAATACCCAGGTGACATGCCCAACCCATTCCTCTAGCTACGGCCCTGATAGTATGAAGTCAATTGGACTAAATTGAGGTATGTGGATGCTGGGCTAGAGCAGAAATCTAATTTTTACAATGGGTGAAGAAAAATCTAACTATGACTCTGGTCTTACATGAGACCAAACTTCTAAATGCATTGTGATGCAGCGGTAGGACCATACACAGTGAAACGGCAGTGACCCAAGCAAGTTCAAACGAAACGTTATTTTATTGTGTTACTTCACACAGTCAATATAGTATACAGCTTCTTCATACAGTCCATTAATAATGCATGGCTATATGATGCAGTCAATACACAGGCCGAACTTCCCTCTGTCCAGTTTTCCTGGGTGACCACATGCCGGTAACAAGTCTCTGTACTCACTCAGCGTACTGCACTCTTTTGCCTCTGGAGTGCAGCCGGGTACACATAAGACAGCCCAAGATGCAGGGTGTCAGTCTCTCTGGTTTCTTTAGCCTCTGTGTTGCTCCACACAGAGAGCTCTGCAGACAACTGCCCTGTCTGATTCCAAGAACACACTGACACACCTCCCCCACTACTACAGGGCTTTTTAATCAGTCACTGCTTCACTATTCTAATTACAGCCACACCTGTGTCTGTAGTATGCCCTCATGGCCTCACTAAGCTTCCATGCACATTCTGGAGAGCACATACAGCACCCCCTAGCTGTAACAGGGGTCACTGCCTCACAGCATTCAGAAGATGAAAACTGCTGTCCATAGATATCAAGACATTGTACCCCATTCTGGAAGACCAGCATTGCGATGTTCACACTGATCTTGATGAGAGGGCATGTTGGAGTCAGACACTGCAGATTCCAGGAGGAGCTCATGCCTCTTCATGAATCTTCTGCATGTGACGAGTGGTGTGCTCCTCCATGAGCTACGCCAGAAATCTCACTCCAGTCAGGTACTGGAATGAGATTACTGGCTTAGGGAACGTCACAGCTCATCATGAATTAGACTAGCTGTGGCATCCTGCCCCTGCTGTGCACCCGTCCTGCCCAACTCCATCCATTTTGGTGAAGCAGTAGAAACTGGTGTGAAAATGTCAAAAATTGCAAAAATTAGGCACAACGCCTTATTGCGCCTACATTTTGTAACTTTTCAAAGACTTTACACCAGAAGTGGAGTGCACCTTTGTAAGCTTTGGCAAAAATGTCAAGGACTGGACTAACATTTCTGACTGAAACGTTTCTACTTTTGATAAATTGGAGTTCACAAAAATCATGTGGTTAGCTCAATATAACCAAAGGCCAACCAAACTTTTTTTTTGCATTGTTAACAGGCGATAAGCTACAGTACTCAACAGGAGTCACTAAACAACATAAGGAGCTGCAGTGTTCTGCTCCGCTTATAATTGACCACTGCTGGAGCAGATATCAACCCTTTGTGGGTGGTGCTGTATGTCAGATCCCACCAATCTCATTATGAAGACCTATCCTATCCGGACAACTGCTAATTTTGCAATCATGATGGGATGTGATTGCATCCAACCAAACATTGGATTTTATTCATATTATTGTATCACGTAATACACTCCATAAAAACTTGCATCACGTTATTTACTTCTTTCATTCAGTTTTATGCATTTTAATGACTATTCTTGGCCTAAGGCTTAATCTAGAAATATCATAATAATCCCAGGCCTACTTTGGAAATGTTATCTAAAGTCCTGCATAGAATTCTAAGTAATTTTTGTGCTCTTCTATAGCAGGGGCTGCCACTCTTCATGCACATCTGCCAAGCTGAGATAGTACGTGAGACCAGAAGAGCTACATCTAAATTTTAATGGCATGGATGGCTAGATTGTGCCTTAGTGGGATTAAGAGTCATGATTTTCTCTTTGTATTCCTTGCCCTAAGGATATATACAGGAGCAGCACAGCTGCCCAAATGCAGGTTTTTGTGAAAAATATTTGATAATCAGGATTTAATAAGATAAAGTTAATTTCTTTCCTCTTTTTTAGCTAAGTAAAAACCTTTGGAAAATGACCAAGATTCTGGACTAGGGAGACAAGAGAAAGTTCTACTTCACTCATTAGGGTGGTCCACGGATTGAGTCTTGTTAGGAGACTACAGAGAAAACTCTTTAAAAAGGCATGATTTGCTCATATAGGTCTCCTAATGAGAGATGGAGATCCTGTGATCCCCGAAAATGTTACAATACACGCATGCAATAAATAATACATAATCATAAATCCTGAATTTCTTAGTCATCTGATTTAGTTTCAAAGATGTTGGCTGACATTCCAAACATCCATTTAGGGAAGCCATCTCCTTGGGACAACCATTTTATTATTTATTACATTCTGGAGCTACAATTAACTTATCGCTGATATAAACATGGTTTTCAGAGTTTATAGTATAGTGATCTTCCATGTTGATCTCAAAAACTCACATTAATCGTTTAGGGGCATACGCAAATAAAGTTGTATAGTTCCAAATGTCAAAATGTAGAGATTAAATGCTCTCACAGAATATAATCTCCTACGGTGAAGTGGTCAAGCCCTGTATCTGCCATTAACCCCACTCACTACATGCTCTTCATTAGAAGAGTTGTATATACTGGCTAAATGGCAACCAAGTGCAATTGGTTACTAAGATTAAATAATTATGAACTATAATATCTTTGCAGTGGGTTTCAACAGCGCTTCACAACTGGGTGGCGTGAAGTCATCATGACCAAGAAGAATGAAGTGGTAGTAGAGGCTGTCAGGGAGTAGCACGGAAAAAAAGAAAACTTCTCATCTAGTATTTGAATGTTTTCACCCCTTTGGAACGACACTCAAGTGTTTACTGAGCATATCTGCAGACCATGCAGCTGCATTGAGGGCCCTGAGTCAGGGGCACCCTACCTCCTAGTGTCACAGTTTCAACAGTATATGAATCCACAAATAGAATAGAATGGTTGAACAAAATGATGGGAAAAGGAGCTGTTGGCTTCTTGCTGCACCACTTAGACACTGCATCTGAGTCTCCTTTGAGAAGATGCAATGATGACACTACATCGCACCTGCTGCGTGGAGCCTCAGTCTGCACAGTGCACAAAGCAGTGCACTTGGGGGAATGAGGTGAGGTAGTTTTATTCATTTTTTTTTTTTTATTAGTCAGCACTTGTAGATGATTGTGGGGGCTATCAAACTGTGTGGAGGGGCTATTGGGGGTGAACCAGCTGCATCCACCTATTATTGTTGGGAAAAGTGTGGCCAGAAGAATTGCAGCCAAAAAGCCATACGTTCCACATGGAAGCAAAGTCAAGCAACTCAACTTTTTATTGAAAACATAGAAACTGGTGTGCCTAAGAATGGCAGAAGTTTCTCTGGACTGACGAGTCAAAATTTTAAATATCCACAGTGAAGCATGATGGAGGTACTTTTCAAGTTTGAAACTCCATTTCATCAAATTAATTTGGGGATGGTGTCCTCAATAGTGAGGAATACAGGTAGAAGTTTATCCATCATGCAACACCATCAGTGAGGTGTTTGATAGGCTCCAAATTTATGCACAGCGGAACAACGACCCCAAATATACAGGCAATGTCATTAAGATCTATCTTCAGTGTAAGGCTAAGTGCACATGTTGCAGAATTGCCACGGAAATTTCCGCGGAAATTCTGCAACTCCTGCCGCGGGTATATCGCATGCAGACTTGGCATGCGTATTCCCACTATACACTAGCATTTTGCAAGCGTAATTAGCTTGAAGAATGCTAGCGTTTTCCAAGCGATCTGTAGCATCGCTTGGAAAACTGATTGACAGGTTGGTCACACTTGTCAAATATAGTGTTTGACAAGTGTGACCAACTTTTTACTATTGATGCTGTCTATGCAGCATCAATAGTAAAAAGATAGAATGTTAAAATTAAAAAATCGTGATATTCTCACCTTCCGGCATCCCGCAGAGTTTTCCCGCTCCTCGCGATGCTCTGGTCCCAGTAATGCTTTGCGGCATGACCCCAGATGACGTAGCGGTCTCGCGAGACTGCACATCATCACAGGTCATTTTCGCAAGGCATCCTTGGGAACCCGATTGTCGGGAGGAGCGGGAAAGCTGTGCGGGACTCCGGAAGGTGAGAATATCACTATTTTTTATTTTAATTCTTTTTTTTAACAATTATATGGTTCCCAGGGCCTGGAGGAGAGTCTCCTCTCCTCCACCCTGGGTACCAACCACACATGATCCGCTTACTTCCTGCATGGTGGGCATAGCCCCATGCAGGAAGTAAGTGGATCAATGCATTCCCATGTGTGCGGAATTGCCGCGATTCTGCACTTTAATGAATATGGCTTCCACAGAGCCCTGATATCAACATCATCCAGTCTGCCTGCGATTACATGAAGAGACAGATGGATTTGCACACGCGACAGCCACAGAGATTTGTGATTAGTTCTCCAAGATGTTTGGAACAACCTCCATGCCGAGTTCCTTCAAAAGCTGATTGCAAGTGTACCTAGAAGAATTGATGCCTTAATCCTGCTTTGAAGGACTTAAAGGATGTTCATACCAAATATTGATTTGATTCAGATTTTTTTTTCATTCAATGTGCATTTTGTTGCCTGATAAAAATAATCAACGAACACTTCTATTTATGCCAAAAACAAAATATCGATGTAGTTTAGGTTTCCGCTTTAGTCCATTCACTTTGAAGTTTGTTAATTGATAAAAAAAGCTATTAACATTATTGCTATCTATTTATCTATCTATCTATCTATCTATCTATCTATATGTTGTGGTAAATCGGCTCACTCGGCTGCACACGGAGGTATACACGAGTACATTGCAGCTTTAAGAACTTCCTTTGGTTTATTGTAAGCAGCATAAACCAAGGTGTAGTAAAAAAAATAAATACAGCCCTCTGGGCAAAACAGGAAAAACAAAGCAAAATGGTGGCAGAACAAACAGTCCTTCTGTGAGCGGGGTTCCTCTCATTCATGGCTGGCAGAATACACACTGTTCAGCTTCACACGTCGACGCAACATTTTCCTGGAGTGCTCCTTCTCCAGGCCCACACTAAACACTGAAAGCTCTGACCTTCAGCCATATAATCCCAGACCTTGTGACTCCTCCATCATGTGACTGATCACATGATCTTGACATAACACAGGTCCTGTCAGGACTCTGCATGTGGAGATACGGTGGACCACCTCCCACCCGCTCTATGGAGGTTCACTAAAACCAGCCCATAACATAACTCTCATTTCATCTTCTCAACACGTAGTATGCTGGAGGTTTTACATCACTGACGCCATCATGCGCAGTGACACGTATCTCCCCTTTATCACTTCACCAGTGATACTGTCATAAAATATATACACACACATACTGGTATATATTTATGTTATATTGTATCATTATAAGAGTTATCTGAATTTAAATCCAAACTTCCAAAAGGTAAAAGTCAGATTTTTTTCCCGTCATCTCTGTAGTTCTGTTCTTTCATTTCACAAGAAACATCTGCAGAGGTGGTGCTATTATGAAAACTTAATAAATGCTCTTTAATGTGTCAGGGAAATTAATATACTGGAAAGAAAAGAAGGTCCCTGCTGCCCTTTATTGTTAGGAAAGTGCACAATGGAGAAACTACTTTATTCCCAGAAACAACCGGTCATTTCTTTAATACTGAGTTTTATTTAACAGCACATTAGTATTAATAGAAAATCCCAGGCAGCATGCTAATGCACGTCACATACTGTGTTACAGTAAGACTCAACGCAAAATAACAGAGAATGAATTGCAGCGCTGAATCTTTGGCATTATAGGATCAGTCTACTAACATCTGTCACTTATGTACTAAAACTATGACAAAATACGAATTATTAGAAGTGCACAAATATTTTGAAATTCAAATTCGCCAACTGACAATTTTTCTTTATTTCAATTTGCGGCAAATTGATTTATAAAAAGTACTGTAAAGTCCCCAATTGCCCGGAAAAAGACCCGTATGACACTCTGAGGTCTCCTAGAAAGCTATTTGGCATGTTCAAGCTCTTTAGTGCAAGCACAGCCTTAGTAATATTAAAGTGAACTCAACCTATACGGCTATGGGTAAACGCATGGTAATCAGTAGCACTTTGACTCACCTATATCTCTCCCTCTCACTATTAAATAGATCTGTGTTATTCTCTTTTCCTCACGCACTAATTTTTTTCACTGCTGTGCTGTCAAACATTGTCTTTCTATGGCCAAGCTGTAACGTCTTTGACTATCCTGATTCACCACAAAATAGCTGCTGCATTTCCTGCCTTTGCTTTTATACAGGCAATGATGATCCCTCCTGATTGGCTGTAACACATATACACCAAGTGACTTGATAGCTGCAAGCTATTATGGGAAAGCCTGCCAGGTCATGCACCACAGCATTCTGTGGCTGATGTAATCTTCTGCAATGTGTAAAACAGTAACGGCCACTTTAAGAGATTCCTAAGAAGCAAATTGAAAATTGTTCGATTTCTCCAGGATCACAAATTGCTATTCTTTGGTATTCATCTGATGTCCTAATGTGCTGCTAAAGAAAGCATACCAAGTAATAAATAAAAGCCTCTCAATACAGCTCTCCAAGACAAACGAGTTTAAAAATTTATTGAAAGGTCTCAAATGCCTTACATGGTAAGGTGGGGCACTGGTGGACACAGACAGGAGAGGCCCTTGTGCAAGAACAGTATATGGGCCCTTTGCAGTCCAATAGCTCATCGTAATTCACAGTTCCACCTACTATGAAGGTGGAAGTGGACTCCCTTACCACTTGGGCCCCTGTGTGGCTGAACAGGTTGCACAACTGCTATGTCCGCCCCTGTGGTGGTTGCTAGATAACCAAAACAAAGCTAAAGAAAACAGCAATGTACATCTAAAGAATAAGTTAGCAGTAGAGAAGAGCGGAACCCTGGATGTTTGGGTCCGACGGGTTAGGCCCAACAGTTACAAAAAGTTTGAGTACCAAAACAGTACCTGAACCCAGACCCCATTCACTTGAAAGAGGGGCCCAAACATCCAGTGTTTGCTAAGCTGTCATATATGCATGACAGAGAGGCAAACACGGCTTCTGATATGCGGTAAAATCATTATGGCCGGTCAGACAGAAGCGATTCCCAAGCTGTCACATGACAGTGTCAGCCCTCAGCTGTGATTGAAGGTAAAAAGTTTACCTCGGGTCACTGGGGTCAGCTGATTGGACAACAAGAGCAGGCATCAGCTGATGAGAGTATTCATCAGCCGGTGCCTGTTCTGTTAATAAATAATAAAAAAAGGTGTGGGTTCCCCCATATTTTTGATAACCAGGCAGGCAAAACTCACAGCTGGGAGCTGCAACCCTCAGCTGTCAGCTTCAGCAAGACTGTTATCAAGAATAAAGGGGTTTCCACTCCAATTTTTTTAATTATTTAAATATTTTAAAAACCCGTATGGGGTCCCCCCATTTTAGATAGCCAGCCAAGCTAAAGCAGACAGGTGGAGTTGGTATTCTCAGGCTGGTAAGGGGCCATGGATATAGCCCCCCCAGCCTAAAAATAGCAGCCCACAGCCATCCAGAAAAGGAGCATCTATTAGATGTGCCAATTCCAGTGCTTTGTCCAGCTCTTCCCACTTGCCCTGCAGCGGTGGCAAGTGGAGTTCATATTTGTGGGGTTGATCTCACTTTTGTATTGTCAGGTGACATCAATCCTACGGATTAGAATAGAGAGACATCTATAAGATTTGACTTGTAAATAAACACACAGCCAGAATAAAGTATTTTATTTGAAATAAAGCAAAATGCACTTTTTTTATTTAAAAATAAACATAGTTATTCTCACCTAAACAGTTTTCAACCTGGACAGTGCCAAGAGGCGACCCTCCAGGCTGAGAACCACTGGGAGAATGAGCTAATGTGAGAGCAGCATCAGTGACTAGCGATGACGTCATCGAGGTTACCATCAGTCACTGAGGGCAGATGAACTGAAGTGACCTCAGTGAGATCCCCACTAGCACACTGAGAAAGTCTCACGGTGCAGCGCTGAGCTCAGAGAGTTCACCACAGTTCACTGTGAGAAATTTCCAGTTGCAAATCAGAAGCAATGTTTGTGTGGCAGTCATGCACATGACAGCACGACAAACACACGGTGTTCAAGGGGTGATACCGAACAGTAACACAAACTTACTGGTGAAGTCAGCGTTTGGTGTCCATGCCTGAACAGTAGTTGTTCAGTACGGATGCCAAACTTTACTGTTCGGGTTTGCCCATCTCTAGTTAGCAGACTTAAATCAAAGTTTATACTGATGATGGAAATAGTTGAGTACAGTGCTCAGCTGTTAATGTCCGCGACATAGACTTCAAGTAAAGAGGTAGGAGCCGACCGCTGCGCTCTGCAAACGACTTTCGACTAACCTCTGCACTAATCCGCACCTCCCACTCCCGACTCCAAGACTTCTCCCGTGCTGCACCAATCCTCTGGAATGCTCTACCCCAAGATATTAGAATCATCCACAATTTGCATAGTTTTAGGTGCTCCCTCAAAAGACATTTGTTCAGAGCGGCCTATCACGTTCCCTAATCAAACTCATTTTATGTTTGTGTGTGTGTAGCCCATTCGCTATCTCCATCTACCCCCCACTCCCTGAAGATGCCTGGACCATCATTGTAAATACATCATTGTAAATACACACCTGTACTTTGTATCTCCCCACCTTTACTGTAGATTGTAAGCTCTCACGAGCAGGGTCGTCGTATTTTGTTTTATTCTGCTTTATTACTGTATTGTTAACATTGTTACCTATGACTGTTGTGTTTGAAACTGTTAAACTGTAAAGTGCTGCGGAATATGTTGGCACTATATAAATAAAGATTATTATTATTATTATTAGGACACGTATGCTTGACTACTGCTCCACTGAGGTTTCAGGTAGCCATGTTCTTTCAGCTGGTATGAACAGAGTACTGGCAATTAATGGTGATGTGTAGGGTTCCCAGATCACCCAGTGTAGCACCAGCTTAAAGTTGAAATATCATTTTATGGTTTATTATTCAAAGACGACCTGCAGAAGTCTTATTTGCCCATGGTATTTTTGCACAATTATTCAATGTGGGAGAGGGAGAAAATCTTCTACTAGACACTTTAAGCAAGAACGTATCTGCAAGGATAGTTGGTAGGTCCCCATACACATTAAATTGTACACAGATTGCAATTATTTTAGTCTAAAGGTACCGTCACATTAAGCGACGCTGCAGCGATATCGACAACGATGCCGATCGCTGCAGCGTCGCTGTGTGGTCGCTGGAGAGCTGTCACACAGACAGCTCTCCAGTGACCAACGATGCCGAAGTCCCCGGGTAACCAGGGTAAACATCGGGTTACCAGTGTAAATGTAAAAAAAATCCAAACACTACATACTTACATTGCCATGTCTGTCGTGTCCCTCGCCTTCAGCTTCCCTGCACTGTGTAAGCGCCGGCCCTAAAGCACAGCGGTGACGTCACCGCTGTGCTTTGCTTTACGGCCGGCACTGACACATTCAGTGCAGGAAGCTCTGAGCAGCAGCGCGGACGCCGGGGGACGTGACAGACATCAGAAGGTGAGTATGAACTGTTTTTTTTTTACTTTTACAATGGTAACCAGGGTAAATATCGGGTTACTAAGCGCGGCCCTGCGCTTAGTAACCCAATATTTACCCTGGTTACCATTGTAAAACATTGCTGGCATCGTTGCTTTTGCTGTCAAACACGACGATACACGCCGATCTGACGACCAAATAAAGTTCTGAACTTTCAGCAACGACCAGCGATATTACAGCGGGATCCAGATCGCTGCTGCGTGTCAAACACAACGATATCACTATCCAGGACGCTGCAACATCACGGATCGTTGTCGTTCTCGGTGCAAAGTCGTTTAGTGTGAAGGTACCTTAACCCAACCTGGGTATCTCCAGTTCCAAAAGAAAAAACTCTCAGAGCTGGCAAGGTATACTCAAAGCTGCAGTTTTAAAACAGCTAGAGAGGCATATGTTTGAGACCTCCGATTAAATCTGTCAGAAGTGGTTTAAGTTTATGGAATGTTCCAAGATCCAACCCTTTGTCCCCTCTTGAGAAAAGTGGCTAGATGTCTCTAGCCCAATACATACTGTAAAGGTATCAAACTTAAAGGGGTTTTCCCATCTCAGTAACTGATGATAAATTGCCAGGACTCTAAATTATTAGTTTTTTTTCTTAAATGCACCATTTTGTTCCAGAGATATGTGTCTTTTAATTTAGTGATAATGTTTGTGGTCTTTACCAAGGGATCAATGCTCACGATATTAATGCAGAAAAGCCTAAAGGAATGGCCCCAAGCAAACCTGTGGTCATCGCCTCCTTTGTAAACAGGGCCAGCATCACCATCCTGCACACCTGGGCGAGTTCCCGGAGTCTTGGACAAACAGGAGGCCCACTGATTGTACTCTCAACTGTTTCAGCAACCTGGATATTGATACAGTTGAAAACAGTGATGGGAGAGGGATCTGTTAGCTGACGCGCCCTTTCCCATTATTTCACTTCTGCACCTGGGCTCTGTGATGTCTCAGAGCAGAGAGCGTGATGACATCACTACAGCACGCCCTCTGCACGACCCAAGCAGATGGCCAAAAGACTGGAGTTTGCAGAGACTGGTGCAGCGGGGAACGAGTAGAGGTATGTTTTTATTGATGCGCATTTATGTGGTGCCTATTATACTAAATGGAGCAATATACTGTATGTACCCATGATATGGAATGGAGCAATATATGGGGCCCATTATACTGAATGGAGCAATTATATGGAGCCCATTATACTGAATGGAGCAATATATGGGGCCCATTATATTGAATTGGGCAATATATTGGGCCCACTATACTGAATAAAGCACTATATTGGGCCCATTTTACTGAATGGAGCACTATATGGGGTCCACTATAATGTATGGAAGACTATGTGGTGCCCATAATACTGTATGGAGGAAAATGTGGTGCCCAGAATACTGTATGGAAGACTATGTGGTACCTTTAATACTATATGGAGGACTATGTGGTGATCATAATACTGTATGGAGGACTATATAGGAGGAAGTAGGTAGTGAGGAGGCATTAAATAAATACAGAAAATTAAATAAATTCTGTAAAAAGCAAATCAAGGCAGCAAAGATTGAGACAGAGAGACTCATTGCCAGAGAGAGTAAAAATAATCCCAAAATATTCTTTAACTATATAAATAGTAAGAAACTAAAAAATGACAGTGTTGGCCCCCTTAAAAATAATCTGGGGGAAATGGTGGATGAGGATGAGGAAAAAGCCAATATGCTAAATGACTTTTTTTCATCAGTATTTACAAAAGAAAATCCCATGGCAGACAAAATGACTAGTGATAAAAATTCCCCATTAAATGTCACCTGCTTAACCCAGCAGGAAGTACAGCGGCGTCTAAAAATCACTAAAATTGACAAATCTCCAGGCCCGGATGGGATACACCCCCGAGTACTGCAGGAATTAAGTACAGTCATTGATAGACCATTATTTTTAATCTTTAAAGACTCCATAATAACAGGGTCTGTACCACAGGACTGGCGTATAGCAAATGTGGTGCCAATATTCAAAAAAGGGGCAAAAACTGAACTCGGTAATTATAGGCCAGTAAGCTTAACCTCTACTGTGGGTAAAATCCTGGAGGGCATTCTAAGGGATGCTATGCTGGAGTATCTGAAGAGGAATAACCTCATGACCCAGTATCAGCACGGGTTTACTAGGGACCGTTCATGTCAGACTAATTTGATCAGCTTCTATGAAGAGGTAAGTTCCGGACTGGACCAAGGGAACCCAGTGGACGTAGTGTATATGGACTTTTCCAAAGCTTTTGATATGGTGCCACACAAAAGGTTATTACATAAAATGAGAGTAATGGGGATAGGGGAAAATATGTGTAAGTGGGTTGAGAGCTGGCTCAGGGATAGGAAACAAAGGGTGGTTATTAATGGAGCACACTCGGACTGGGTTGCGGTTAGCAGTGGGGTACCACAGGGGTCAGTATTGGGCCCTCTTCTTTTTAACATATTTATTAATGACCTCGTAGGGGGCATTCAGAGTAGAATTTCAATATTTGCAGATGACACTAAACTCTGCAGGGTAATCAATACAGGGGAGGACAATTTTATATTACAGGATGATTTATGTAAACTAGAAGCTTGGGCTGATAAATGGCAAATGAGCTTTAATGGGGATAAATGTAAGGTCATGCACTTGGGTAGAAGTAATAAGATGTATAACTATGTGCTTAATTCTAAAACTCTGGGCAAAACCGTCAATGAAAAAGACCTGGGTATATGGGTGGATGACAAACTCATATTCAGTGGCCAGTGTCAGGCAGCTGCTACAAAGGCAAATAAAATAATGGGATGTATTAAAAGAGGCATAGATGCTCATGAGGAGAACATAATTTTACCTCTATACAAGTCACTAGTTCGACCACACTTAGAATACTGTGCACAGTTCTGGTCTCCGGTGTATAAGAAAGACATAGCTGAACTGGAGCGGGTGCAGAGAAGAGCAACCAAGGTTATTAGAGGACTGGGGGGTCTGCCATACCAAGATAGGTTATTACACTTGGGGCTATTTAGTTTGGAAAAACAAAGACTAAGGGGTGATCTTATGTTAATGTATAAATATATGAGGGGACAGTACAAAGACCTTTCTGATGATCTTTTTAATCATAGACCTGAGACAGGGACAAGGGGGCATCCTCTACGTCTGGAGGAAAAAAGGTTTAAGCATAATAACAGACGTGGATTCTTTACTGTAAGAGCAGTGAGACTATGGAACTCTCTGCCGTATGATGTTGTAATGAGTGATTCATTACTTAAATTTAAGAGGGGACTGGATGCCTTTCTGGAAAAGTATAATGTTACAGGGTATATATACTAGGTTCCTTGATAAGGCGTTGATCCAGGGAACTAGTCTGATTGCCGTATGTGGAGTCGGGAAGGAATTTTTTCCCCAATGTGGAGCTTACTCTTTGCCACATGGGTTTTTTGCTTTCCTCTGGATCAACATGTTAGGGCATGCTAGGCTATGGGTTGAACTAGATGGACTTACAGTTTTCCTTCAACCTTAATAACTATGTAACTATGTAAAATTACTTTTGTAAAGGGTACACTGCTGAGGACAGTTTAAAGAGGTAGGGTATATTTATCAATATCCCATTTATCTCTAATATTACAGGTACTGAAGCCCTGAAACCTGTGGACCCTCGATCACCTGAATACCCTTTGCTGTATGGTATTGTAGAATTTACTATAGATATCATGTAATGTAAGAAGTAAGTGAAATCTTTGGCATGGTACTATACATATATTTCTCTGCCTTATCTGAGCATCATGAATTGTGGTATGTGTTAAAGGGGTCCACTGAGACTCTTTCACAGGTTGCCCACGAAAACCTTGAGCCGGCCCAGCTTGTATAGACTATAAAAATGAGCACTAAATAACAAAGCACGTATCTCTGAAAGCATATGGCAAATTAAACATTTTAAAAAATGGACAAAAACAAAACAAAACAAAAAAATATTCAGGTGGGAATAAGGAATAAAATAAGAGCAAAAACTGCCCACTTCCGACCTGGTGACAGGTCCTCTTTAAGTGGACATACTTGGAGCAAAATATTACTTGGTTTGGGTTTGCAATACTTGTTTTTCCCCAGGTGCTGGAAACTCAAGCTACACCAATGATTCTGGGTTACAATTTCTGAGTCTGGGCCTCTTTAAGTGGCTATTTGCATTGGACACGTTTTCACACATATCCCAAATTTACAAAGTTACTTAGCAGTTCTGTCCTTGGCTTACAAACATCTGCCTTCCCAAGTGTAATTCGGCACCGTATGTCTTAATAAAATATTCCAAAGTAGACATGTGCTGATCTTATGGCACCTTCAAATAGTCCATTGTAAAATAAGTGTTAGGATAAAAATGTCAACACCACGCCATCATTTTTCATAAGCTCGCTAAGAGAAGAGTTTCCTCTCAAAAGGATTAGCCTAAAATTAATTGTAATGTATGGTAATAGAATGACTTGTCTCCTAAAATAGCCAGCAGATGTTCCAGTATTTTAGTGAATGTTGCTGGCTATTCTCTGCTAATCCCACAAAATCCATCTTTTAGACCTAATTTTGCTTTTACAGCTGGAGCACTAAAGACCTATAGTAATGATTTCATTTTATATTGACATATCCTATTTCTGTCAGCAGTCTTAGGTCAAATAGATAGGTTTTTTTCTCGCTTTCTTTCTTTGAATGAATGGAAAAAAAAATCAGCTTTTTCCACTTCCCGCTCCACAGAAACCTGTACGGCATTTATCACCAATATGAGCACTTCTTAGTTGAAATAGATGCGCTATAAGCAAAAATATTTAGTGCCGCAGTACAATGAAGATAAACTAATCTGTCACACCAACCTTCTGGAAGAATATGAAATAGAAAAAACCCTACAATTAAATTTTCAAAATCACTTTGCTTTGCAAGAAGTTCTTTAAGATGAATCCAGCATTTGTGTAACTAGAACAACTTATTTTTGCAGCACATTCTTTGCTCAACATATTTTTCCATATGATCTAAAAACTACCTTAGTTCTGTAGCGAGGCATGAAAAGTAAGTCAGGAGACATTTGAGGCTACCTGTTTTTTTAACCCAAACTAGAGGAAAAGCATGGTCTGTTGGCCCTCATTCCCCCAAACCAAGTTAAAGCTGCTTTTTTATACACATACCAGTCTAAGGCTAGTTTCACACTAGCGTTAACTGCAATACGTCGCAAATGCGTCGTTTTGCCGAAAATACGCATCCAGCAAAAGTTCTTGCTGGATACGTTTTTTCGTCATAGACTAACATTAGCGACGCATTTGCGACGCATTGCCAAACGTCGCGTCCGTTTTGCGACGCTTGGGCGTGTGGTAGCGGACCGTCAGGAGAAAAAACGTTACATGTAACGTTTTTTGCTCCCGACGGTCCGCTTTTTCCGACCGCGCATGCACGGCTGGAACTCCGCCCCCACCTCCCCGCACCTCACAATGGGGCAGCGGATGCGTGGGAAAAATGCATCCGCTGCCCCCGTTGTGCGGCGGAGACCACGCTAGCGTCGGGAACGTCGGCCCGACGCACAGCGACGGGTTGTTCCCGACGCTAGTGTGAAAGTAGCCTAAAGTGTCCCAATACTCATGCTCTATAACTTACTAACCAATCTAATTCAGTAGGTAGTTCAACTGCATTGGCATTATTCCAGCACTACAGGTGCTGGAATATCCTTTGATTCTATCTCTAGCATACATAGCACCTGCCATCGTCCAATGGCTTTCTACCCAGAACTGTAAGCCCTCCCCTCTGTCATACCTCTATGATGTTTGGCAAACAAGAAATGAAAAGCAGAGAGACAAAGACCGCCCTCCATTTCCATTAATCCGACTATGCATATCTGTCAGTGAAGATGAATTAGGCAGTGGACAGCAAGTTAAACAGAAGTGAGACACCTAGTGGACACACTTTTGAGTTATTTTTCAGGCTGAATACTCGATTTAGGGAAAATAAAGTGTTTTGAAGCATTTAAGTCATTGCATCAGTCATCAAGGAGCATAAGTTTATTGCAATAACAGTGACCATCACTGCCCAAAGCAGATCCAATTTTGGCCAAGTTTGATGATCAGGAAAATAATCTTGAGGGGTTTTTTTTGTTTGTTTTTTGTTTACTATAGCAAGCACTTCTAGTGATCTATTTTTTATATTGCGGGATCATTTTGTTAATTTATCTTTTTTACCATCAAATAAATAGAGAACAGGAGATGTTATTGCACCAGCAGTGCTAAGGTAGACCTCAGGATAGTTCATCCAATATGTTAAAACCTAATAACTGTTAATTTGTTATTTTAGGGAAGAAATACATTTAAATAGAGTATATTGTAAAGTTTTCTGCTTTTGGTTGTACTTTTCATTGATGTTGTTTTTGAGTTGGATACATACATTCATTATACTGTCCTGTCTCATCCATTTCTATCAGTTCTAAAACACTTATCACCATTATCAAAGGACTAAATGTCAAGGTTACTAGTGATAAGCAAATACACTCGTTACTCGAGATTTCTCGAGCATGCTCGGGGGTCCTTCGTGTATTTTTTAGTGCTCGGAGATTTAGTTTTTCTTGCCGCAGCTGAATGATTTACATCTGTTAGCCAACATAAGTACATGTGGGGGTTGCCTGGTTGCTAGGGAATCCCCACATGTAATCAAGCTGGCTAAGAGATGTAAATCATTCAGCTGCGGCAAGAAAAACGAAATCTCTGAGCACTAAAAAATACTCAGAGGACCCCCGAGCATGCTCGAGAAATCTCGAGTAACGAGTATATTCGCTCATCACTAAAGGTAACCCAACAATTTCCAGTTCGATACATGAGGGCAGTGGCATTCCTACCAGAGATGTAGAAAACACCAATTTACCAAAATTCTGT
Organism: Ranitomeya variabilis; assembly: GCF_051348905.1. Taxonomy (NCBI): domain Eukaryota; kingdom Metazoa; phylum Chordata; class Amphibia; order Anura; family Dendrobatidae; genus Ranitomeya; species Ranitomeya variabilis. The sequence continues at coordinate 74,770,163 of NC_135233.1, forward strand.
TCACCTTCAGCTGTCACTAAAGGGAACTCCGGTATAAATATTAAGGGCTTGTGCACACGTTGCATATTTGGAATGTTTTTGCCAAGCAGATTTGCTAGCAAAACCTGAAGCAATCCTGATGCCAGCAAAGAGCATGAGAAACCTGAAGTGTCATGCACACATTGAGTATTTTTGACTTGCAGATTTTGAGCAGAAAATAACCTGCTGCATATCAATTCTCTGTGCATTTTGCCTTGCGTTGTTCACCATTGACCTCACTCAAATCAGTCAAAAAAAGCAGGGCAAAAACACACATTTTTGCAGCTGCGTTTTACCTGCAAAGAGATGCAGAAATTTCTGAATCCATTTACTCAATGTATGCACATAGCCTAATAAGGCTCTAAATAATTTCAAAGGAGAAGTGATAGAGGTCACTGGAGGCAGTGAAAAGGTTATTAATTCACTCTAAGTCTATGTGAAAGGGATTCAAAGCCGGAATGAAAATAAAAAACTAAAATATTAATTTGCATCTAATTGGTCTTCATTGTGAAGCAGAAAATGCTCCTTAGGCCTGTCCCACACGTCCAGATAATTCCGATACCGGAAAAATCGGTACCGGAGTTATCCGTGTCCGTGTGTCCGTGAGCTCACGTGGCACATCAGTGTGGCACACGTGCGGCAGCCGTGTGCCGCCCGGGTACCACACGGACCGTGCAGGAGACAGCGCTACAGTAAGCGCTGTCCCCTGCTTTGGGTGCTGAAGCCCCCATTCATTTCTTCTCTCCAGCAGCGTTCGCTGGAGAGAAGAAATGAAAAATCATTGTATTTTGTTTTTTTTGCGGTAGAAATAAAGATCTTTGTTTCCCCCCCACCCCCTGTGCGCCAGACCGCTGGAAAGAAAATACTCACCCGGCTCCCTCGAAGCGACCTCTCCGTGCTGCAGCTTCTCCTGTATGAGCGGTCACGTGCTGCCGCCCATTACAGTCGTGAATATGCGGCTCCACCTCCCATAGGGGGTGGGAGGGGGGGGAAACAAAGATCTTTATTTCTACCGCAAAAAAACCAAAATACAATGATTTTTCATTTCTTCTCTCCAGCGAACGCTGCTGGAGAGAAGAAATGAATGGGGGCTTCAGCACCACGCTGGGGGACAGCGCTTACTGTAGCGCTGTCTCCTGCATGGCACACGGACTGCACACGGACAGCATTCCATTGACTTTAATGGGTCCATGTGATCCGTGCACTCCCACGAACACTGACATGTCTCCGTGTTTTGCACGCGGACACACGGTCCGCGAAAACACGCTGACATGTGCAGAGACACATTGATTTTAATGTGTCTACGTGTGTCAGTGTCTCCGGTACGTGAGGAAACTGTCACCTCAAGTACCAGAATCACTGACATGTGAAACCGGCCTTAAGCAAGAATTCTAGATCTAGAATACCCACTTAACCAGCTCGTCCACTGTCTCAGCCAAACAAGCAACACAATAATTAATTATATTTATATACTTATAAGATTTTTAGTATACAGTAGGGTTGAGCGACTTTTATTTTTATAGGATCGGGTCGGGTTTCACGAAACCCGACTTTCTCAAAAGTCGGGTCGAGTGAAATTGGCCGATCCTATAAAAAAGTCGGGGTCGGCCGAAACACGAAACCCAATGCAGTGCAATGGGATACTATGGTTCCCAGGGTCTGAAGGAGAGGAAACTCTTCCTTCAGGCCCTGGGATCCATATTAATGTGTAAAATAAAGAATTAAAATAAAAAATATTGATATACTCACCTCTCCGACGCAGCCTGGACCTTACCGCTGGTAACCGGCAGCCTTCTTTGCTTAAAATGAGTGCGTTCAGGGCCTTCCATGACGTCACGGCTTGTGATTGGTCGCGGCCGCCCATGTGACCGCCACCCGACCAATCACAAGCTGTGACGTAATTCTCAGGTCCTAAATTCCTAATTCTAGGAATTTAGGACCTGAGAATTACATCACGGCTTGTGATTGGTCGCGTGGCGGTCACATGGGCGGCCTCGACCAATCAGAAGCCGTGACGTCATGGAAGGCCCTGAATGCGCTCATTTTAAGCAAAGAAGGCTGCCGGTTACCAGCGGCGATGTCCAGGGGCCTCCGGAGAGGTGAGTATATCAATATTTTTTATTTTAATTCTTTATTTTACACATAAATGTGGATTCCGATACCGATTTCCGATATCGCAAACATATCGGAACTCGGTATCGGAATTCCGATACCAGATTCAGAAGATCGCCGACCTCATGGCCGACCCCACACAGGGGTCGGGTCGGGTTTCATGAAACCCAACTTTGCCAAAAGTCGGCGACTTCTGAAAATGGCCGACCCGTTTCGCTCAACCCTAGTATACAGTCTAAATTATTTATATATTTTATGATATAATATATAATAGAAGAAATACACATGTAGTGTAATGACCATATTCTATATAAGACAGTAATAGAAATTTACTGAAACTACCCGTAACTTCATAACAGAGCAAAAAAAAAAAAGTAAATATAAACAGAAAGAAAAAAATAAACTGAAAATGTAATCTCACCGATCACCTGATGCTAAGATGACAAATATTACTGCAATTTTACACCTCATTGGGCTTTAAGCTGCTTATTAGCCAGTCAACCAGTCATGAAATCCTAAAATTGGTGTAATTTTGGTCTTGATAAATAGTTTCTGCTAGGCACTAAAATTGAAGAGGAATTCACCGGGTTTATGTGATAAGGAATGTTTCTCTCCTTCTCTGTATTGTGAGATGGCTCAGCAATCAGCTTAACAAAATAAGACTATTAACTATAATTTTTAACAGCTCCACTCTTAAACCACCAAGGTTGTAGAAAAAAAAAAAAAGCTTATGGTGCTAATGTCAAAAACATAACTCTTGTGGAGAAAAAAAAAAGACCTCATATCTGTTACTCTTCAGGAAGCAAAACATTTCTCTTAGAAGTAGTGATGAAAAAAATTGGCAAAATTTAAATTTGGTAGAGTCGTTCAAATTCAGATGGAAAGTTAGATTAGTACCAAATTTATTTAATGCGAATTGAATGTGCTGCAATTGCCAGTAAAGACATCTTAAAAATAAAGAAATATTATGCTCTCCTAGCTGTCTCGCCTCACCAAGCCATCTACTCCTTTGCTGGCTTCCTTGATCTGGTCTTTTCTTCAGTGCCTCCCGCACTAACTATGCTTCACGCGACCTCATGACGAGCATTGCCCCTCAATGTCATAATAAAGGAAAAATTGGGAGGTGGAGTGTGCGATCTTCTTATGTAGTGGAAAAACAGTCCATGATAACGATGGAAATTGTGACTATATTATCATGTTATACACTGCCTGATGAAGGATCTGGTTTTGCTGTGTATTCTTTATTACCGCTATAAATATAACAGTCAAAATTTCCATTATCATCACAGACTGTTTTTCCACTGCATGAGAGAACAGCGCACTCCACCACCCAATTTTTCTTTTCCACTAATACTTATTCACACCAACCAGTAGTACACCATGGGTCCACCTGGGAACCTAACCACACCAGGAAGAGCTGCAGCAGTCTTTGATCCACTCTGGAAGTGAATACCATCTGGACGTTTTGGTATGACGGGGGATGAGTTATCCAATTTAGTATTTATCCATTTTTCAAGGATCTATAGGTTTAAATTTTTATTTCTAGTCATAATAATGTATAAGGCCTAGTCACTGAAAATGAAGAATTAAGGGAGAATCCCGGAGCCAGAGGAGTACCGGGAGGGAAGCTTTGAATTAATTCACTCGTATTTACTTGTAAGTGATCTAAAGAAAGAAAACCCCAATATCCAATCCCCCATGTCTAAGCTACATGAGTTCTAAGAAGCTGATATATGGAGGCTGTTAGGAGGGGTCATCACAGTGTGAGACTTATCCATTATCCAAGGTTATTTCCAAAATTGCAGGTTATCCTAGTGGATAAATTACTTATTGTTGGGTTCCGAACCCTGAAACCCCAAGTAATCATGAGAATGGGGGTCCAAAACCATGAGAAACACAATATTCAATGGAGTAGAAATGTGTATGCTTGACCTCCACTCAATTCATTGTCGGTAAGACTGCCAGAAAAAGCCTTGACTTTCTCTGGCAGTCCTAGAAGATATAAGATCAGAAAAAGGGTTATTCAAAGAATTACGAGTCAACTCGTCAGGGTTGGCCAGACTTAACATTTTCTGAACAAACTAAAAACCTAAAAATAAACATTCAAAAATAACATTTAGCAATAGCTAGTGAAGTCTCTTGTTGGAACAAATGGATGACATTATAGAGGACTCAGTCACAACAGGGTCTATAGGTTTAGAGCATTCAATGCAATTACGGAGAGTCTGTCCCCTAATTCTTACTGTTCAAACCACGTGCAGCATGAATCAAAGCTTGGCTGCATTACTGCAGAGACTATAGTTAGACTTTCCAGCCAGGGACCACAGGGAGAGACTGGACTAGTCCGGCATCAACCTAGACCAGCTTCTCCCGGTATTGCTACAGGTGATATACAGTTCTCCTGCCATGTGCTATCCATCACCTGGAGCAGAGGTACAGCCAGGCTCTGATTCACACTGTCTGTCTGTGGTCTGGACAATGTAAATGAAGTGACCGCTTACCTATAAAGGGAGTGTGCACTTTATCTGTACAGGTGGATCATGAGTATAAGGATTTAGAAAAGTTTATGTTGTTATTTCCATATTTTTTTTATAAGACGACAAATAATAAATAATACCGCCACACTGTGACCGAATAATTCCCCCATACCGTTATGCCGCTATGTGCCAATAAATTCCCGCCAAAGGGTATTGATTGTTTTTGTTAGAATTATGCTGCTGTATGACCATTGACATTACAGAAAGTTGCAAGTATATTTTTGCTCATATATAAAATTACTTCTTCACTGAACACATTTTGTTTGTTTTTACTCTTGCATTGCTTCTGTTTATTATATTTTGGAGCTTCACAAAGTACTGATGTAATATTCTTTCATCCAACACACATACCATGATGCAGCAAAAAATCCTGATGTAGAAAAATGTATCTCAACACCAAACTTCAGATGTTCAATGGATTTTGCTATGTCAAATTACAGTTTTCTGTATCAAAATAATTTTCTGTGACATGGTACAGTTAAAGGGGTGGTCAAAAATGTATCTTAATCCTAAATATCTGTCACTTATGGGGCCGAGACTTGGCTAAGCTCACCAGGTTTTTTTCTTACAGTGCACACTGACAGTGCGCTCTCTTGCCAGCTCATCACTTCTCTTTACAGCTGGCAAGGGATCGCACTGTCAATGTTTATTAATAAGATTATTACACAGTGACAAGATTCTACTGAGCATATGATGAAATTGATATCTGATGCATACTCAGTACTGCAGGGACTATCCCATCCCCTGACATGAACATCAATTATGATGCTTCACTTCAGGATCACCAAACAGGAAATAGGTAAAAAAAAATAATAAAGCAGTTAGAGAGAGTAGTGAGGGACTGATAGGGAATAATTTTTAATTAAAGTATATTAGAAAAAAGATTAGATTACTACATTAAATAGACAGACATTTAGGACTATAATAAATGTTAGTTTCGGACCACCCCTTTAACCCTAGAACGCATACCCATAGAAATCTACACATTCACGCACCTGGGGCCTTTTAGGCCTGTTTACAATTATCATGAAATAACTCAAATAAAAATACTTTTCAAAATTTATTTTACAATTGCAAGGTAAGTATGCATTCCAACTAGCGCTGGGGTCCGCCAGGAGGGGATCCGTAATGGATCTGACCTCCTGGTGACCCCAGCTAAGGCTGGCAGAATCCCGCCATTCCGGCAGCCTAAGCTGGAGTTACCAGGAGGTCCGATCCATTATGGATCCCTTTCTGGCGAACCCCAGCGCTACTGGGAACACAGCCTAAGGCTACGTTCACATTTGCGGTCAGCGCCGCAGCGTCGGGCGCCGCAGCGGCGCCGCATGCGTCATGCGCCCCTATATTTAACATGGGGGCGCATGGACATGCGTTGTGCTGCGTTTTGCGCCGCATGGCCGCAAGCGTTGGACGCAAGAAACGCTTCAAGTTGCATTTTTTTTGCGTCCAACTTTCGGCCAAAAAGGACGCATGCGGCGCAAAATGCAGCGTTTTAGCGTGCGTTTTGCCGCGTTTTTGTTTGCGTTGTGCGCTGCGGCGCCGACGCTGCGGCGCACAACGCAAATGTGAACGTAGCCTAAGATGTGTATATTTCAAAACATAATTATGTGCATAAAACAACAAAAAAGTAAGTAAACGGGCACGCCAAATATAGGCATTCTATATGCAATTTTTTTATGAAAACATTTTTTGGTTGTAGCAAACTTGGTGCAGGAATATTTATTTGTAACTTTACATATTCCCCCGACAATTCTCGCATATTTTTTCAGCTGAATGTTCCTTGCATACATTTTGTCCGCAAGTAGAACAGAAACGCTCTGATTTTCTTTCCTTCTTTGCTGGACAAATATAGCAGCGCTTTCTTTTTTTTTTCTCTTTGCTCTGGATGTTCCAGAAAGCGTATTCCACATCGGATCATTGCCTCCGTAATTTGCCTTCACATGTAAACAAAAGTATCACATGTAAACCTAGTACAGGCCTAAAAGGCCCCAGGTGCGTGAATATGGGCTAGTCCCAAAAAAAAGGTTGTTATACCGAAATGTCTGTAACATAAAAATATATGAATAACTGGAAATTACTAACAACTATATACCTGAGGATTACCTAGATTTTCAAAATTCTAACTAAAGTACTTTTACAGAAAATAGAAAACAAGTAACCTGGCAGGCATGCGAGGCCCCAGGTATGCGTTCTAGGGTTAATATGTTGTGAGCTACACACTACTTTATGGCATATTGTGTAAATTCTCTTTATATATGGCATTTTAAAATGTGGTCCACATGATAAAGATTTGTATAATTTCCTATATTCAGGTTGTGATGGTGTGATATGATATGTGGGTATCATTTTTGTGTATATTTCTATTTTACTGATTATCATGGTCATTATCAATATCTGATATTCTCCCCACAGTTCTGTATTGTTATCTCTCCACAGGGTCAGTGAATAATGTTGTTTGCTAATATGCTAATGACATGTTGACCTAGCTTGTTGAAACAATGAGCCCCTGAGACCTTCCCCCTCCTGGCCTGTGAATGAGGGGGGAGACTTGTAAATATCAGGGAGGTGAGACACAGAGACCAGTCTTCTGTGGAACCTTGGTGTGAAGAGCATATCAGAGAGAAAGAAGGGAATATGGACTGTTATCCTCTGTGCTGGATTGTTGGACTTTTATTCTGTAACTGAACTGCATTCGTGTTCTGGAATATTTAATGATTTGTGTGATGGATCGTATATATGGACCTTTCGTGTTTTGCCTAAATAAAGGTCTTGGAATTGTTCACTATTCTCTTGCTCTGTTGATTGTATGATACCGGAGAAGGAACCTGTGACACAGTACAATGTATTTTTGTGTATAGGTAATATGGCGTTAAGTTAGAAAATGCTACATTTGTATAATGTGCAAATTTTAGGATAGAAGTTGTTGTTTTCTGGGGTTCCCAGAAATACAGTAGTGACACTTGGATGTAATGTAACAAGTGACAGATACAATCTTGCTGTTCATTCAAACAGTATTTTTCTGAGATTTGAAAAAAAAATTGTCCACATATCCCATAAGAAAAAATGGATAGCCCCATCAATGCTGAACAGAAAAAGGACCAATCATATAAACAGTAGCAGCAGTTATCCGGAGATATGTCACAGCTAAATAAGCAGACTAGCTGTATTTACTGGAGTAGCAGCAGTTTATAAGATGTAGGCTCGACAGCTCAGACTGTGACAGAAAGCACAACTGCGCTCTCAACAAAATAATCTTTTAAACGAAAAAGATCTAGGACAAAAATATCTATATTATATTATAAATAATCCACACAATATACTGAAACATAACTGGACATAAAAATGAAAATACAAAGGCCCCGATTCATCAATTGCATTTTTTTCTTTTCAAAATCATTTTTTTTCTAGTATTTGTTTTTTCTGGAGGGCATTTGGCCAAATTCATCAAAATGATGCACTATGTTTGATGAATTTTACATAAATGAAAAAAAATTGTTGCACCTTTTTTAGTGTTGCCCAATCTTCCCCCTATGCTTTAAAATGTTACATGCCTTCAATGGGGTAAAAAAAGAAGATTCTGCACTCCATCAATGCATAAAAATATTGCAGCATTTTGAAAAGTTGCAAATAATTAATTGATTGGATACAGTTGGATAATGACAGCTAATGCTAAAACATCAAAAAAAATCCCAAAATAGTGAAAACTGGAAATACTAGCGTAAAAACAGTACAAAAGCCTAAATGAATTTGATGCAAGGATAAAAATACTTAAAATGTAAACTTTACACCTCCCCCCCCAAAAAAAAAATAGGTACAAAAATAATAATGAATTGAGGCCAAAAAATAGACTGGAGGATTTATAAGTGAATGTTCCCGTAATAGTCATCAGATGGCAGGCCAACACTATAGTCATGACATGACAGAAACAAAACCAGAAAATAAAACATGGGCAAACATGGATCCAGATCAGAAATGGGCTCACAGAATGAAAAATGTGGTCCCAGACCATGAGAATGGAGCCCTGGAAAAGGCTAAGAGCATAATCAGTAACACAAAGTCCAGGAACTAGAATCTAACACATACCAAAAACAGCATCCAAAAGCAGGCTTCATACTGAAACAGGAGATATCGGGAATGGTGACTGGAAACCTCAGATGGAACCAAGCGGCTACCAAGAACAGCGAAAGACCAGACCAGCGACCATGACCAGGAAGGAGGACCAGAGAAAAGGTGACTTAGAGGCCTGGGACACCAATACAGGGACCAGATGGAACCTGTTACAGATCCTGCATTATGAACGACACAGGAGGCATAAAGATGGGCTTGGAAGACCCAGGAGGTCATCAGTGATGAAGTAAAGAAATGTAGTGATGACACCACTGTTCGTGTGAAGAAATATTCTAAATGATTATCATGTCTTTTAAGTGATGAGCACTGAAAACCCATTACTTTACTGGGATTCTAAAACACAGACCACCACTTGTAGGAACTTTTCTACGACATATCAGACTAGGGCAGGCATCAGGACATTGCTACCCTTACTGCTGTACGGGGCTCGGTGAGCAGAAGCAAAGAGGACTCACTGTGCAGTGGCCATTCTTGGGTACTGCAAAATAATTCCAGTAGAGCTGTGCTGTTCCTGCTCCATTTACTGATTACATCCAGCCACTGCTGGAGCTGAAAACTGGTGATTGCTTGGTGTGTTGAGAGTTGGACCTTCAGCAGTCTGATATTGGTTGCTAATGTCACGTGTTGAAATGACATTGAGGTGATAAAAGAATAATTCTTAATGCAGTAAACAGCACAGTTCTCACAACTGGTATCACCAGGAGCAGATACACACAGAAGAGGACCACTGTGCAAGAACAGTACATGAGCCCTTTACAGAACAATGCTCATTATAATTTCTTTTGTTACTACGTTGTAAGTAGACGTGGTCAATACCTCTTGTGCCCCTGTGTAGCAGCACAGATGGAACCAATGGTATGTCCACCCATGGGGTCACGCTCGTGAACCTATTGCATTGTAAGCTTTTGCAGTCAACATAACTTCTCATTCCCACAGGTTACATCCTTTTTGAATGGCTTTATCACTTTCCACAGACAGCTCTTGGGAATCTAAAATGGCATTTTGGTGAAATCTGCTATATAAAGTAATGCTATTCTTGTAGATATTTACAATATAATAGTGGTTTCTCTCCAGCACTTTGATTTATGTTCACTTTTCATCTTATTTATAAATGCCTTGTCGTAGCGTTTTACCACAGTTGATTTGAATTGAATTAATTTCCCTTACCAGATACTAGCAGAGCTGAGAAGATTGAAGAAGCACTAATGCGATTTCATGGAATGTTGGACTATCCCGAGTTCTGCTGAATTGCTAAAATGATATTCTGTAGGATGGCAGTAATCATCTGCACTGTGTATACAGTACGGTAAATAGCTTTGCTCTTATTTTGTCCATAATTTGCAGGATATCTAATCTGTGTAAATCAGATAATGAATACAAACCTATGTCTTGCGTTTTTTATTTTACATTTTTACGGATGGTTGTTTGTCTTAGACTGTTATTACCCCCAATGGCATACTTAACAGCGGTTTCGTATAGACCCATGCTATAATAAGTGGAAACCGTAAAACTCACGCTCACACAACCAATATCATCGATATTACAGTTCTGAAAAGAAGAAACCCCCAGAAATTCCTTCCTTCTTATCAAAGGTTTTGTTATTAATGGAAGAAGCTTAATCAAATAAGTTTAAATTTGGTCAGAGTTTTTTTTCTGTAAGATCCAACACCAGGCAACACCATTGCTATCCATTGACCCACCCTGGACGATCAGTGGTATGACTGTTCCTGGTACCGCAACTCATTGAAATTTAGTCTCATACGTGACTGACTGTCATATTGTCATTATGTCTTTGCCACTGGTCCCCAAACAACAAGTGAGCTTCTCCCTAATCTCTTTGACCACCAACATCCTTCTTTGTTTTGGACCTCTGGTGTGGTGACTCACTCTCAACCTTTAAAATGACTTGCGTGCCGTTCCGTTATCCCAACTAATATACAGCAGACTCATGATTCTTAAAGCACCGTTTCTAACACTTTCCAAAGCAATAAGGTTCTATAGTTTCTGTCCATGCTAAGGTGTTTTTCAGTATAGTTTTCCCGTTTCTGACTGGTTTGTTTCCGGACCTTCATTCTTGTATGACATCAGCCCTGACCTTGATTGTTCTAACCATGCTTCCCAATTTACTTGCCTCCATGTTTTGGGTTCCATCATTAGTTGTGCCAGTGGAGACTACTCTACTGCAGGATTTCCCACGATACAACCTGAAAATCCAAATCTCTGTATAATATTTAAAGGGTGAACAGTAAGGATCTCTGCTTTCCCCAATCCTCAGTTTTGATAAAGTCAAGTCAGTTACAACCCAAGAGGTTCATTACTTGCATATTGGTCTTGTGTCTCAAGGCTATGGTCTTAGGCATAGCCAAATCCACAGGTATGCAATGAGCCTGAGCAAAAAAAAAATGAAGGTGTAGTGGTGTCTTCAAAATCTTATTCAGTCACACCTCCTGACACTTAGCCTGGATGGTTCCCCAATAGAGATGAGCAAACGGACTTAGAGGACAGTGGTCACATCAGTACTTTGTGGCCACTGGATGAAAGCCCTACAGTCTCCTGCTGCTGGCATTCCTAGCGCCTCTTCTAGTTTGTAGGCCTGGTGGGTCATTATCATTGCAATATAATGCATGCATGACATCGTGCCAGTCCTACTAATCAGAAGAAACAATGGGACTGGAGGCGGTTTGCAAAGCTCCTATCTGGTGGCAAAAGAATTCTGAAGTGACCACTGGACCAGGATGATGCTAATCTGTTTCCTCATTAATACTCCACAGTCCCCCCATCCCACGCTTCGTTTCTCCAAACCCGTATTACACAGAAAAATTGGGGTTTTCATAAAAAAAACATAAATTTCAATACACTTCTATCATTGACAATAGGTTTCCTTAAAGTAGGCGACACAATATGTTCACAGTGTGCGGTGCTATACAATTGAAAACCTTTATATTTTAGTAACATTCATTGCAGTTGATTTAAATTTTTTTTTAACAGTTATGTTCCTTTTCCAAACAAGGCTGGAAATAAAAAAAAAATTGCCCTATATAATTCACCTAGCAGGTAGTAGTTAGTTACATTGAATAATACATTTCCATATTGTGAATCAAAGGTGTTTTCAAGAAGACTACATTATGGTTATTAATTATCTTTTCAAAGACCCTGAAATAAAGGACATAACTTAATTTGTGCATGGTATATTCCCTATGGAATTCCAGTATCTCACAAGAAATAAAAAGACTTAATGAAAGAAAATTGTGATTTCACCCAGCACCATGCATGAATTTTTTTTCAAGTCCAATTAATTTTCTCTTCTAACAGTTTTTTTTTTTTTAAAGATGTGGAATTTCTCCAGACACCTTCAATTCAATAGCACATTAACCTTGTTACTTAAGTGAAATAAACAGGGAATACATCCAATATCAAGTAGTTGGTAAAGGGAAATTTTACTATTTCCGGTACATAGATATGTTATTACTAACGCTCAATGTCTCAGGAGGTTTGTAGAAGCAGAGCTTCCAAGCAATTTTTATTCAAATATTGATATTTACGTCCACTGTCGTGAGCTCAAAAATTACAGTACCTTTAGGGGAGGTCTATCTGCTATATATTTTTCACAGTGGTTGTTGCATGACTGCTTTTTTTAGCTCAGCTCAGCTCAATTAGGACAGCCCTGTGATCTGTGACTTTAGTTTAAAGGGAACCTGTCACCCCCAAAATCGAAGTTGCGCTAAGGTCACCGGAATCAGGGGCTTATCTACTGAATTCTGTAATGCTGTAGATAAGCCCCCGATGTAACCTGAAAGATGAGAGAAAGAGGTTAGATTATACTCACCTGGGCGGGCGGTCCGATCTGATGGGCGTTGCGTTCTTGTCTGGGGCCTCCCATCTTCTTATGATGATGTCCTCTTCTTGTATTCACGCTGAGGCTCTGGCGCAGGCGTACTTTGTCTGCCCTGTTGAGGGCAGGGCAAAGTGCTGCAGTGCGCAGGTGCCAGAAAAGGTCAGGGAGGCCCGGCGCCTGCGCACTGCAGTACTTTGCTCTGCCTTCAACAGGACTGACAAAGTACGCCTGCGCCAGAGCTACAGTGTGAAGACAAGAAGAGGACGTCATCCTATGAAGAAAGGAGGCCCTGGACCGGACCACGACACCCATCGGATCGGACCGCAGCGGGAACGCCCCTGGGTGAGTATAATCTAACCTCTTTTTCTCATCTTTCAGGATACATCAGGGGCTTATCTACAGCATTCCGGAATGCTCTAGATAAGCCCCTGATGCCAGTGAGCTTAGCTCATCTTCAATTTTGGGGGTGCCAGGTTCCCTTTAACTACAGTGTCTAAAGGTAGTCTAAGGCACACCTCCTGTCTCATCATTGCTCCAGGCTGTAGCTCAGTCTCTTCAGATTGGCTGCATATATAAACATAAGACCAGGCTCAAGTCAGTACGTGTTTATTAAAGGGCACCTGTCACCCCGTTTTTTCAGTATGAGATAAAAATACTGTTAAATAGGGCCTGAGCTGTGCATTACAACAGGGTATTTTGTGGACCCCGATTCCCCACCTATGCTGCCAAAATACGTTACCAAAGTAGCCGTTTTCGCTTGTCAATCAGGCTGGTCTGGTCAAAAGGGCGTGGTGTCTTCCCCCAGATCTTGCTTAGTTTTCCGTTGGTGGCGTAGTGGTTTGCGCATGCCCAAGGTCCCGAATCCACTGCACAGGGGAATTAAAAGAGCGCGATGTGCACTATTTCATTGGTGATTGGTGGGGGCGGCCATGTTCCTTTGGCCGCGCGTGCGCAGAAGCGGCGCTCTGCTGACCGCGGCTTCAGGAAAATGGCCGCGGGATGCCGCGCGTGCGCAGATGGAGATCGCGGCGGCCATTTTCCTGAAGCAGAGTTCGCATCTCCTTTAACCCCTGACACTGCCAATTTTAATTTCTATGCTTTCATTTCTTCCTCCGCTTCTAATATGTTTTCTAATCGATATGCTGTATGGGATTTTTTTCTTAGGGAAACTGTTGGGTGATACTAAAAAAAAAAAAAAAAGAAGCTTGAACTGACGTTTTAAATAGTACATACAATGTTTTGATTGTATTTTGCTCTTTATTGCATTTTTTGAGGAGGTACTCTGACCAAAAACAGCACTGTATATTTTTAGAATTTCATTTGTTGTACTATTAAGAACAAGTCGATACCAAAAATGTTTATCTTTAAATTTCTTAAAGAAGCTCTCTCATCAGAGTTTTTAGCCTTCTAATATATTGCAATCATCATATTATATAGCACTGTGTACCTACAGTTGCTAATTTTCCCTTTCTACTCAGATAATTCTTCTCTTTTCTCTGCTCTATGTAGAAGCAGGAAGTCTCTTGTCCCTGCATTTATCATTCCCCCTCTTCAATTCCTGACCCAGCTGGTCCCACCTCCCCCGTCAGGGACTTTTGCAGTGACTCTTCACTCAGGGAAAATTGACCTCCTGTATCTATATAGAGCTTAGAAGGATTCAGCTTGTCAGTTTTTAATCACGTGATGTCATAGACCTAATGGAAAAGAAAAGCATTAGTTAGGTAGAAACACAAAATAAGCAATTATAAGTACACAGTGCTATATAATATGATGATTGCAATATAATAACCCCTTTCTGACCTCGGACGGAATAGTACGTCTGAGGTCAGAACCCCCGCTTTGACACGGGCTCCGGTGGTGAGCCCGCATCAAAGCCAGGACATGTCATCTGTTTTGAACAACAATACCCGCAATAGCGGCGGGTGAAATAGCGATTCACCCACCGCTATTAACTAGTTAAATGCCGCTGTCAAACGCAGACAGCGGCATTTAACTGGCGCTTCCGGCTGGGCGGCCGGAAATGAGCGCATCGCTGACCCCCAGCACATGATCGGGGGTCAACGATGCGTCAGAACGGTAACCATAGAGGTCCTTGAGACCTCTATGGTTACTGATGCAGGCCTGTTGTGAGCGCCCCCCTGTGGTCGCGCTCATAGCACACCTGCATTTCTGCTGCATAGCAGCGATCTGATGATCGCTGCTATGTAGCAGAGCCGATCGAGTGGTGCCAGCTTCTAGCCTCCCATGGAGGCTATTGAAGCATGGCAAAAGTAAAAAAAAAAGTGAAAAAAATAAAAAAATATAAATGTTTAGAGCACCCCCTTTTTGCCCCATTCAAAATAAATCAATAAAAAATCAAATCTACACATATTTGTTATCGCCGCGTTCAGAATCGCCCGATCTATCAATAAAAAAAGGATTAACCTGATTGCTAAACGGCGAAGCGAGAAAAAGATTCGAAACACCAGAATTACGTTTTTTTGGTCGCCGCAACATTGCATTAAAATGCAATAACGGGCGATCAAAAGAACGTATCTGCACCAAAATGCTATCATTAAAAATGCCAGCTCAGCACGCAAAAAATAAGCCCTCACCTGACCCCAGATCATGAAAAATGGAGACGCTACGGGTATCGGAAAATGGCGCAATTTTTTTATTTATTTTTTTTTAGCAAAGTTTGGAATTTTTTTTCACCACTTAGATAAAAGAGAACCTAGACATGTTAGGTGTCTATGAATCCATAATGACCTGGAGAATCATTATGGCAGGTCAGTTTTAGCATTTAGTGAACCTAGTAAAAAAGCCAATCAAAAAACAAGTGTAGGATAGCACTTTTTTTGCAATTTCACCGCACTTGGAATTTTTTTCCCGTTTTCTAGTACACGACATGGTAAAACCAATGATGTTGTTCAAAAGTACAACTCGTCCCACAAAAAATAAGCCCTCACATAGCCATATTAAGGGGAACCTGTCCCCCCCAGGCGTTTGAAACTAAAAGAGCCACCTTGTGCAACAGTAATGCTGCATTCTGACAAGGTGGCTCTTTTAGTTCTGGGTGCTGTAACTGCAGAAATAATCCATTTTGTAATTTGTCAGAAAATACCTTTCTTCAGTCAAGAAGGCAGGCCTTTCCCCCCTGCTGCAGATGCCACACAGCCGTCACTCAAGTCTTCTTGGCGCCGGGCACCGCCTCCTCAGCGCTGTTTTGAAATGAGCCGGCACCTGCGCTCTTTCTCCTGCCTTGGGCAGGCGCGGTGAGCGCTGCCCATCCTCATATGTAGTCTAGCTGACTGCGCCTGTGCGGCCGCCCTGTCTCTGAATCCCAGCCCCGCAGTGTCGACTGATTTACTCTCACTGCGGGGTGGGGATTCACAGGCAGGGTGGCCACACAGGCGCAGTCAGCTAGACTGCATATGAGGAGAGAACACGGGCAGCGCTCACTGCGCCTGCCCAAGGCAGGAGAAAAGAGCGCAGGTGCCATCTCATTTCAGTGCTAGCCGGACCGCTAGCCGGAACCACATGGATCAGGGATCATGCCACCGAATGCCCGCTCTCTCTTTAACGTGGGCATAATGCTACTCAGGCAACACAGGGTGAGGGTAAAATGGTGTGGCAATGCTTTTTTGAACAGGCAGATAACACATAGAACATGCCCAGCAAAATACCCCAAGATAGTGCACATTACAGAGTCACTCTTCCGCTGCCTCGCCAGGATAATGGCAGCTGTTACTTCAGAGCTCCAAGGGTCCTTCAGTCCAGCATCACAGATAAGGGGAAGAATGGTGATGACGAAGTTGTCTTGTTTGATTATGTAATCTATTTGCATAGATTTTACTCTTCTGCTTTAAACATCAACAAACTATCTGGGCTACACAATGCATAATTAGCATATCACTAGTCATCAAGGATAAGAGCACACTATATTATATCACATATCAGCTTACAGGTTAATATTACTGGCTTACACACACAAAAGTCTGTTTTCTTGACCATCCAGAAAGAAATGCTTAAATTCAACGCCAACATACAGATAACAGTCTATTTTTCTTGGTTTTCTAAAAATAGATGTCTGGTTAATTAAGATACAATGCTGTGTCTCCACACCCTCCCTCCACCATGCTTCATTGTTGCCTGGACACACTCTTTCTTGTACCGCTCTCCAGCTTTTTGGTGAATAAACTGCTTTCTGTTACAGATCCAGGTCACTTGCTGCCACTTTCTACACCACAGGTCCTACATTTTCATGCATATTTGAGTTGCTCGGGCTTGTTTCCATGTCAATGGACGGTGTTTAAGCAGCAGTTTTCCATGAAGACCACTTCAGGTCACAGTTTTCTGAACAGTAAATGGGTGCCGCTGGTTCCCATTGGTTTCTGTCATTTCTGACCTGATGGACTGAACATATTTTCTGTTTTAATGGGATGTAAGCATAATATGTCTTATTTGCTGCACTAAGTTTCTTTGGCCAAACACTGCACTTGGTCCTCAACATTCTTGGTGCCTTCAGTGCTGAGAAATACAGGCAGATACTTATCCATCATGCAGTACCCTCAGGGAGATGTCTTACTGATTCCAAATTTACAAGGAAGAAACTGTACAGATAGTGTGTGACAGCACAGAAGTGAAGACGGTTAGTGTATGAGAAAAGGAGAATAGAGTCATGAATGGTTTCCAGTACAATTGGAGGCTTTGGAGTACTTTTTATTTGCTGCAAAACTGGAAACAATCAAAGATGTTATCTCTGAATATTGGGAGAGTATTAGGCAATGTTTAAGAATTGCTAATATTACCATAACTGAAAATCAGGTCTTTTCTATACAAGATCCATGCTGCAAACAAAGACCTTTCCCAATGAAAGAATTAATATTTCACCTAAACATTACCGATCTACTTGCCGCTGCCTAAATGCAGCTGTTAATGATTGTGCTATAATTGCATTCATAACTCAGATAATTTCGGTTTTCCCCATCTTTCCAGTTTATATTCAGTTAAATGTATGTTCTATCCAATTATAACCAACCTAGTAATACATAATATGATTTACAAAGAATATTATTTTGTGTGTTTTGTCAGTGCAGTACATTTCCAGTGTGCTAGGTAATTGTGCCCTCTCTTTTTAGAAATGAAAACAGGAAATCTAAGTAGATAAAAGTGTTGGAATGCTGGATAGATTTATATTTTTATTTTACCTGAAGACTCAAGTTGAAGAAGCAATTTTTAATGTGCAAATTCGTGCTCTACTGAATATAACCAATGTTTCAGTAGGAAAGTATTATGATAACGTAAAGAAAACTAATTTTTATTTTACAAAATTATTGATGAGCCTTTGCAAAGGAATTTTTATACGTTGTTAACTTACTTTGCCTTCTTTGCTCCCAAATACTATGTTGCAGTGCTATTTTGAACAACAATTCATGCTCCTTAAGAAGCTACTTTTAAAGGGAACCTGTCAGCAGTAGTGATGAGCGAATATACTCAAGATTTCCCGAGCACGCTCGGGTGTCCTCCGAGTATTTTTTAGTGCTCGGAGATTTAGTTTTTCTTACCGCAGCTGAATGATTTACATCTGTTAGCCAGCATAAGTACATGTGGGGATTCCCTAGCAACCAGGCAACCCCCACATGTACTTATTCTGGCTAACAGATGTAAGTTATTCAGCTGCGGCAAGAAAAACTAAATCTCCGAGTACTAAAAAATACTCGGAGGACACCCGAGCGTGCTCGAGAAATCTCGAGTAATGAGTATATTCGCTCATCACTAGTCAGCAGGATTGTGCACAGTAACCTACAGACAGTGTTAAGTCAGCGCCGTCATACTGATTAAAATGATACCTTGGTTGATTAAATCCATCTTGTGGGTATTTAATTTTCAGTTTTGAGCTAATGATATGCTCATGCTGCTGGGCGGGCCTTCATGTGGTGGTCTGATTAGGTATTCATAATGCAGCCTGCTGACAGGTCACTGATCCCTCACTGACCTGCCCCCTAGTTTACATAACAAATATTATATATACTGTACATACTAAAAAAAATAAAAACCCTTCTGCAGGTAGGCGCCAGCTGTGGCAATTGCGCCGCAGCATAATCGCATGTTTACTGTGTTAATAAATGTGCTTGAAGTTATCCTGAGGAGTAGAAAAAAAAATTAAAATGGCGCCCGCCGCGTCCACACAGTAGCAGCTGTCGGTGTATATAGAGATGATCCGATAACTGCTATTGTGCAGGTGGCGCCATTTTGCTAGAGAAAAGAAAAAAATTCCTTCTACAAGATGGCACCGCCGGTGCCTGCACAGTAGAAGCTATTGGATCTCCTCTAAATACACAGATAGCTGCTACTGCACAGGTGTGGTGGGTGTTATTTTAAAATTGATTTATTGATTTATTTTTTTTTTACACTCCTCAGGATAACCTCAAGCACATTGATTAAAAACACAGTAAACATGCAATTATGCTGCAGCACAGGTGCCACGGCTGGCACCTGCCTGCAAAGGTTTTTTTTGCAGCATGTACATATATTCATTATGTAAACTAGGGGGCAGATCTGTGATGGATCAGTGACCTGTCAGAATCTATACTGGTGAATACATAAGCAGAGCACCACATGAAGACCCCCACAGGCCGCCCCGGAGCACAAGCATATCACTAACTCAAAACTGAAAATAAGGATTAAATAACAACCACAAGACGGATTTCATCAACCAAGGTATCATTTTAATCAGTATAACGGCATCGACCTGACACTGTCTGTAGGTTACTGTGCACAATCCTGCTGACAGGTTCCCTTTATCTGCTGCTCAGCAAGATCCATACACTGTATACAAACGATCTGTGTATGTGGCCTTCCCTCTCTTAGGCTTTCCGTATCTTTTCCTTGTACTGAATAAGCAAGAACTGGGCTGTGAAAAAGCACTGCAGCATAGTGTTTGGGAAAGAAGGAAGAAAAAAGTTAGAGAAGCAAGATTGCAAAAATGAAAAACTTAGCAAAGACTTATCAATTTACAGGTGCTTCTCACAAAATTAGAATTTCATCAAAAAGAAAATTTGTTTCAGTTCCTCAGTGCAAAAAGTAAATCTCATATATTATATAGAGTCATTACAAACAGAGTGATCTTTTTCAAGTGTTTATTTCTGTTAATGTTGGTGATTATGGCTTACAGCCAATGAAAACCCCAAAGTCTATATTTCAGTAAATTAGAATAATTAACAAAAAAAACACCAGCAAAGGCTTCCTAAGCATTTATAAAGGTCCCTTAGTCTGTTTCAGTAGGCTCCATAATCATGGGGAAGACTGCTGAATTGACAGATGTCCAGAAGGCAGTTATTGACACACTCCACAAGGAGGATAAGCCACAAAAGGTCATTAGTGAAGAAGTGCTGTATCTGAGCATATTAATAGAAAGTTGAGTGGAAGGAAAAAAAGTGTGGTTAAAAAAAAGGTGCACAAGCAACCAGGATAACCGCAGCCTTAAAACGATTGTTAAGGAAAGGCAATTCAAAAATTTGGGGAAGATTTACAAGGAGTGGACTGCTGCTGGAGTCATTGCTTCAAGAGCTACCACACACAGACATATCCAGGACATGGGCTACAAGTGTAGCATTCCTTGTGTCAAGCCACTCATGACCAACAGACAACGCCAGAAGCATCTTACCTGGGCCAAGGAGAAAAAGAACTGGACTGTTGCTCAGTGGCCTAAGGTGTTGTTTTCAGATGAAAGTAAATTTTGCACTTCATTTGGAAATCAAGGTCCCAGAGTCTGGAGGAAGAGTGGAGGCCACAATTCAAGCTGGTTGAGGTCTAGTGAGAAGTTTCCACAATCAGTGATGGTTTGGGGAGCCATGTCATCTGCGGTCCACTGTGTTTTATCATGACCAAAGTCAGCGCAACCGTTTAGCAGGAAATTTTAGAACACTTCATGCTTCCCACTGCCAACAAGCTTTTAGGAGATGGAAATTTCATTGTCCAGCAGGACTTGGCACCTGTCTATACTGCCAAAAGTACCAATACCTGGTGTAAAAACAGCAGTATGGAATTATACGTTTATATAAAAGATATATTTCGTAAATGTATATTTAATTATCTATATAAAATAAAATAACCATGGTGCTCTGTAAAGAAGTGGAAGCCACTCAAGAAGAAAGAACTAACCCAAAACCATCTAAGGCCAATAAAAATCCAGCCAAGAGATATAAAATAAAAGGTATATCTATATTCAATAAAATGACACTATATAGAAACTATGGGTTATTGTCAAGAGGAAGAGACACCAGACCCAACAATGCAGACGAGCTGAATGCTGCTATCAAAGCAACCTGGGCTTCCATAACACCTCAGCAGTGCCACATGCTGATCACCTCCATGCCACGCCACATTGATGCAGTAATTGATGCAAAAGGAGCCCCAACCAAGTATTGAGTGCATTTACTGAACATGCATTTCAGTAGGTGAACATTTTGGATTTTAAAATCATTTTTCAAGCTGGTGATACACAAGTATTCTAATTTACTGAGATAATGACTTTTGGGTTTTCATTGGCTGTAAGCCATAAGTATCAACAATAACAGAAATAAACACTTGAAATAGATCACTCTGTTTGCAATGACTCTACTTAACATGAGTTTCACTTTTTGTACTGAAGTACTCATATTAATGACTCTTGATGATATTCTAATTTTGTGAGAAGCACCTATATCTGAGATTATATATATACATATACACACACACATACATATATACAGAGGCTGGAATGAGTATTGATCACGTCTCCAACTTTTTAAAGGGAACCTGTCACTTCCAAAATGGAAGTTAAGCTAAACCCACCGGCATCAGTGGCTTATCTACAGCATTCTGTAATGCTGTAGATAAGCCCCCGATGTATCCTGAAAGATGAGAAAAAGAGGTTAGATTATACTCACTCAGGGGCGTTCCCACTGGTCCAATGGGCATCGCGGTCCGGTCCGAGACTTCCCATCTTCATAGGATGATGTCCTCTTCTTGTCTTCACGCTGCGGCTCTGGCGCAGGAGTAATTTGTCTGCCCTGTTGAGGGCAGAGCAAAGTACTGCAGTGAGCAGGCGCCGGGCCTCTCTGACCTTTCCTGGCGCCTGCGCATTGCAGTACTTTGCTCTGCCCTCAACAGGGCACACAAAGTATGCCTGCGCCTAAGCCGCAGTGTGAAGACGAGGACGTGATTGTAAGAAGATGGGAGGCACCGGCCGGACCGCGATGCCCATCGGATTGGACCACCCACGTGAGTATAATCTAACCTCTTTTTCGCATCTTTCAGGTTACATCGGGGACTTATCTACAGCATTACAGAATGCTGTAGATAAGCCCCTGATGCCGGTGGGCTTAGCTCAACTTCCATTTTGGGGGTGACAGGTTCCCTTTAAGTAAGGTAAATTTAGTTAAGTGCTATTGATATGAAATGTCTGCAACAGCCCATCCAATCCACACAGGCAAAGAAATCAAACCATGGATGTCTATAAATTAAGTTATGTGCAAAAATGAGAAATTAACTTTATTCCTACCAGCAGTCATAGATGTGGGCCAGAGTGGCTTCAGTCACAGCTCAGTGCATAGTGAGCTGCAGCTGTAATTGCGCCCTGGAACAAACTGACAGCCAGCTCGACACTGAGCACTGACTGAAGCCTTGCCAGCCCCCTCCTATGACTGTAAGACCAAGGCTGCTTGGAGGAATAAAGTTAATTTCCTACCAGCAGCCGGGCTCTCAGTGCATGTGCCGGGCAGCTTCACAACGCTAACAATGTTAGCAGTTTAAGAACTTTTGTTTTACCTTGCCTTTAAATAAATGTTATGTTCTTTATAAAGTAATGCGTTAATGGGATTGTGTGCAATCCCTTTTTCAGCATATGAGTGTCTTGATAAAAACATAATTACGACTTCTTAGGACTTAAAGGAGTTGTCCACTACTTGAACAATCGCTTCTCATTCCCAATGTTTAGCCCCAATAAAATAAAAAAACTTATAGTAACCTCAGGTGTCAGAGTCGTTCCAGCAATGTAGGCACTTGCGTTCCCATGCACTTGTTAGGATACATGAGCCCGGCGCTCAATCACTAGCATCAATGTCCACACCTGCAGACCTATTATTAATAATGAGTTAGTGAGCGGCCAGCCGCAGCTCTCATTTTCTCCCGATTACTTATATGTTTGAAGGAGGAGATAGTGATGCCAGTGCAGATTGGGGGCAGGGTTTACGTGTTCTAACCACTGCATGGGAACGTGACATCACTGGGATGACTCCAAAACCTAAGATGAGTATACTATAAGTGTTTTTATTTTATTGGGGCCAAACATGAGGAATGAGAAAGGGATGTCTGAGTGTGACGCCCCAGGGCCATGGTTGTCACAGTGGCATTGCTTTCCTCATAGGGAGAGTGATGTCACTCTTGGAATTGATGGAAGATTCCTCTTAACAGGTAATTAGCACATACAATACCATTCTGACTCCAGGCCAAAAGGGTGAGCTCTACACCCGACTTCAGGGAAGCTGCTATCTCTGGTCGGGAGGAGGAATTAGTTGCTAGGCAGTTAGGAAGATTTAGACAGTTGGTGCCGGACAGCAGACTGGAGCAATATGAGGCAGGAGGACGGGTGAGGTACCGTACAGCCTGAGGTGCTGTAGCTCCTAGATAGCGAGATACAGAAGGAAGAACAGCCTTTAGCTAACGTGCCCGAGAGCGAAACACAACAAGTGACAACAAAGGAGAATAGATGCAACTGGGCTACCTTCCTGATAGAGTGCAGATACTGGTAACTGGAAGACCGAGGTTGTGTCATACTCTAGGAGGCACAGCAGAAACCGGTAGGACAGCTAGACTACACGTAACTTGTCCGCCCTAATGCCCAGGAGACACAGTGACACATAGAGCCCGGGTCATGATAGAGACCATGTAAAAAGGCTCGAATCACCTGTCATACAGTTTGTGTCCCACTTCAATAAAGGACAGAGATAACTGAGAGGAAATTGCTAAGAAGCCATAGGCAGTAAGGGACTATAATACCACTGCGCTAAGAGGAAGGCTTTTAACTCCACCTGGTAAAGCTGGACTCTGAACTCACTTCCAAGCCAGCCGGACCCTGCCTGTACCTATGATCTGGTGCCCTGGACTGTGGCTGCCTGCTACCATCAGTAAACCAGGTAAAAAGACTGCACAACTGCGTCCTTTGTTCTTTACTGCACCACTCACCATATTCCATCTATTCATCGGGAGCCCTAGGGACCTACTTCACCTGTGGGAAGTTATACCATCTGGCTGCCATAACATCACCCCAGAACACCCCTTTAATCACCGTTGGTCATCCCTGACCAAATACCACACGTGGCATCACAAACTTTCTTTATTTCAAAAACCCCTTTAAAGACCGTCCCTTTAACATGGGAGCACAGAGCCACAGACCAGGTCACCGCCGCCGTGACACATCCTTTTAAGTACCGGACCAGGAACCGAGTACCCCACGGCCCTGGCGGGCGTTCCATTAGCAGTGGACAACCTCTATAACATTCATATGCAAGCGGTGTGCCCATAGAGCAACACTAAACAGGTACTGTTTGGTGACAACTTGGATTAAAGGGCTGTCTATATAATGCACGGACATGGTATTTTTATGTTCTTTGTGAACAGACATATTCCTATATGCAGATGTCATTCCATATTAATAACTGAATCTGTGTGAATTAGCAACATGAGTTTTTCCCATTGAAAATTTTTGGGCAAATTTGTGACAACAGTGTTTATTGGGGGGCATGGCCTGAAATGTTTCACTGAAAAAATGCCATGCTTATCAGTACATGGTTAAAATTCTAGTTTCAGCAAAGCTTCTCTATAAAGACTCCAATCTATGCCTACATAGAAGTGTATTCCTACTGTATTTGGGATCTATATCTGACAGATCCTGGATACGGTCATGAGCATGAGCCCTGAGGGCAACATACTGAACGGTACAATGGAAATGTCATGATAGAACCTTTTCCTGATATTCCTCAGGCAGACATATAGGAGAAATGTGCTTTTTATACTGCATCCATAGTAAATATGGCTGTGATTCTTTGAATTCTCTCCGGATTATTGATCTAGCCCTTGCTGGTGATTTAAAGGTAACTGTAGGATGCAATTTACTTCCAGAATTTTACATTCGATATCAAAAGAGAAGCAATGAAATTACACCGGCACAATACTAGCACTGCCATAGATTCATAGAGAGTGAGGGAAAAAAGGCATTGAAGCAGTTTATAAATCTAAAACTACAGGCTTGGCTGTATCCATACTTTAACAAAGAGATTCATGTTTTCAGAAGCATTCGATTCCGTGCTGGAGTGAAATAGGATTGTTAAGTCACAATGCCTCTCTCATAAAATGAATTCATTTCTCACAAACCAAAAAGCAATGTAACCCAATTTATAATAGTAGATGTCCTTGTCAGCTCATTTATATTCCTACTCACAAAGTTGGAAGCATTGATAATGCAACAGAAAATGCATGTCGGCTATACGGCTGATGGAAAACACTGCGCACGGGCAGAGGTCCCATCTACGAACCCATGATAATTATGTTATGATCAGATTGCACATGTTTCTGTCTAGGAATTAGCATCAGCTATGATTCAGAACAACAGCAAAACAAAAAGTTCTCCCACGATGCGCCCTGAAGATGAGTTTCAGATATACGTGTTTATTTAAAATCCCAATGAAACATGTTGAATTTAAAGGGAACCAGCCACCGACATTTGACTCCCCAAATTGAGCATTTAGTTCTGGACTGTTTTAAAGTCACTATACCTAACGGCCTCTACTCTATTACTGATCCTTCTGCATTTGAGATTTGTATCCAGTACTCTATATGTCCAAATAGGCCACCACAGAGACATGGGATGCACTTTGGTATGTATGAACCATGCCTTCTCCTGCCTTTCCTTGCCCTGGGAATGACACACCACCATTGTCATTTATGCAGGGTTAATCGCACATCAATGGAAAGTATTCGGTCTCCATAACTAGGCTGCAAGTGTAGGGCCCTTGAGACAGCATTACTATGTATGCCTGTATGAGCAAGTATTCACCAAAGGACGTCTTCAGATAACTTAACTCGACTGCAGAGGCATGGATGAAACTTCAAAAGTTCTTTTGTGAAGCTGAACTCTTGTATTACAAAATTTCAGTAAGTAAAAGACCATTCTGATCCAGAGGTGTATAGAGATGATACTCAGACCAATAAGGCTAACAAAACACTGAACAGAAGGAAGAAGTGAGGGGTTACCTACATCAGAGTTGGGCTACAGGGAGAAAGGACAAACATTTAAAAGGCAAACTAATTCCAAAGTAGTGTAACAGAAACAATACAATACTGTATGATTCCCAAGTCATGGGACATGACAGAAAGAATGAAGAGATATAGTTCAGACTTACCGCAACATTTCTCATACCTTTTTGACAGCTATTTAGGACATGAGAAAATCTGGTCCCCGATCTCAAATGCGCAAGGTGAGAGAGGAGAGTGTAGGTCATTAGGTAGGGTGACTATAACTAGAAAGGTGAAGTCACATTTAGGCCTCATACAGACATATCTTTTTTTCTCACTATTTCGTTCATTATAGTGGAAACTTTTCTTATTTAGATTTTATTAGCTATGAGCAGATCTATCAAATGGAGGTTCGAGTTCAAGGCAAAATTTTCTGAATTCACAATTCCACGCCAGTTTGAACACTTTATGATTCAATTCTCAAAGAAAAATAAATTTGTCCAGCAGTATTTCCCACACTGGTGAAGCATCAGAAGAGTTGGCTAATGTCGTTGTGTGCAGCCGAGCAGGTATCCCCATAATTCTGTCCTTATGATTTCACATCCCATTTTATCAAGCGGGTTTTCATACCTTGTACAGTGGTGGTCAGTAATCAGCTATTTCCAGGGTCATCGGAAATCAGCAGTTCGTAATAGAGCACAGTTGGGCGAAGGACTAGTGTTATGTATGAAAGAGTTGTATTCCATATCTAGATTCACCGGGTAGGCCGATTTCATGTATTACTCTTCTCATCTCTCTTTTCCCCCTTTCTAATTCCGAGATCTGCACAAATTTATTGGCCGCAAATTGAATTTTTGCTGCAAATTCAGACAAGAATCTGAATTTCAAAAGTTCTACTCATCTTTAGATTTAATGCACTGTACATGTCAGTGGATTTTCTTGATGTATACAGCAAATGTAAAAAAAAAGTCAAAAAGTGACGTGAAAGTATATAGATGTATTGTTTCTACATTATCTGACTTTACCAAATAATATATTTTTTTTTTCGTTGGTGCGGTGGGCGGATGGTAAAATTACCTTTAGTGGCAATAATTTCAAAGCCATAATAAACTATGTTATATTTTTCATGGTTTGAAAGGAAATTATGTTGAAGCCAGAGCTTTGTTCCACCTGAAATTGAATAACTTATTTCCATTTTCTTGAAGAATGCAACACTATTCCTTTCTGACTTCAAAAAGTGCAAAATATTTCAAATTGTCAATCCCTCTTGTGATAATGTGACTCTTCTGAGATCAGAAGAGAATGACAATAGATGTGCAGGAAAACTGAAAACTGTGCCGAACTATATAAAGCATCTCCCAAATGGTAATGCTGTGTTGTGAACGTCTCCTACAAGAGCGGAAATGATGAAGGTAGAATAAAGAGTGAAAAAGTCATTACCAAACTTTTCGCCTTACTCAGGAAAAAGAAGTCAGCCGAGCTGATTGTGATGTATGATCTACTAATATAGTTTAATGAAGAACTGTTTTTCTCTCCCCTATTTTAACACCTCAGGCAAGATTTTTTTTTTCTTCCAACTGATATTGCAGTAAGTTATATAGAATAAATTTAAATAAAATGTGAAAAGTGTTTTATGTAAATAGTTTTCTAATAAAATTATGATGCCAAAGTGCATTAAATAATGCATCGGCTTGTAAAAGGCTCCTAAGCAATATTTCAAAGTACTACAATATTTCTGTAATAGTTCTTACAATACTCAATGAAACAAAAATACATATTTGTATTTATCAATCTTTATAGTGCTATCATTACATTACACTGTAAAACTTAACACAAGTTATAGCAACTCCGATATAATCTTATTTCCAAATATCAGAAATTGCATTTTCTAATATCAACATCAGTCTAAGCTCAGAAAAGGAATACAGCCTCTAGTAGGCATAAGGTGGTGACTGAGTGCATCAGCACATTGGGATTGCATACAGACGTATCTGCTCCTATTCACATTTACGTGAGAATTCATATTGGGATTTTTGATAACTCTAAAAAGTAAAAACAAAATGAGATCCTATGTAAAGATTATCAAAGACTGTATAGGCAGCACATGCCCCAGCTTTCGATTCAATCAGATATCTCTGTACACTGGGAGGCATGGTCATGTTAGAGTGATTGGTTGTCATTCAGTTGTAAAAGGAGGATTGTAAAACCTTCCATGGACGAAGCATCAATGGAGAGTGGTCTGCATTTACAGGGGTTTTCCATGACTATTTCATTCTTTTTACAATGTGCCTAAGAACTAATAGGTGCTGGCTCGGATTGATCACCGACAGCTCGTGCCAGCAATTCAGCTGCTACACATCAACAGAGCAGCTCTTCTTCTTCCAGGCTGCTCTGTCAACTGGGCATGACTGCCTTCATTATGCTGATTGACAGACGCCTCTCCAAAATTAGGAGCAGGGAGTCAGCTGTCAATCAGCATGAAGTCAACAAAGCAGAGCATATGAGAAGCCGCTGCTGTCTACATAACATTGGCAGAAGCCACAGAGTCGTCAGCAGAAGCAGACTGTACTGGAAGAGGTCTGCACCAGGCACAACATTAAAATAAATAGAGAGACAATTAGGATTAAAATCAATAACAGTTTTTCTAATATGGTTTAATTAAAAAGTCTCTACCCTTCCCTCTCCAATCTAACTGCTTTAATTTATTGTTACCTATTTCTGTTTTGATGACACCTCATTTGAGAATTCCCAGTGCATGCTGGGACACGCAAACAAGCAGTCATCAGGGGGCAAAGGCTGAAATCACTGCAACAGCCTGTGTCCCTCTGCTTCAGTGATATCAGTTTTGGGGGCTGTACTAGTCCTTGCTGTACTGAGCATGCGTCAATTGTCAATTCCGATATACACTCACCGGCCACTTTATTAGGTACACCATGCTAGTAACGGGTTGGACCCCCTTTTGCCTTCAGAACTGCCTCAATTCTTCGTGGCATAGATTCAACAAGGTGCTGGAAGCATTCCTCAGAGATTTTGGTCCATATTGACATGATGGCATCACACAGTTGCCGCAGATTTGTCGGCTGCACATCCCAAAGATGCTCCATACAAGGCAGGATGGATCCATGCTTTCATGTTGTTTACGCCAAATTCTGACCCTACCATCCGAATGTCGCAGCAGAAATCGAGACTCATCAGACCAAGCAACGTTTTTCCAATCTTCTACTGTCCAATTTCGATGAGCTTGTACAAATTGTAGCCTCAGTTTCCTGTTCTTAGCTGAAAGGAGTGGTACCCGGTGTGGTCTTCTGCTGCTGTAGCCCATCTGCCTCAAAGTTCGACGCACTGTGCGTTCAGAGATGCTCTTAGGCCTACCTTGGTTGTAACGGGTGGCGATTTGAGTCACTGTTGCCTTTCTATCAGCTTGAACCAGTCTGCCCATTCTCCTCTGACCTCTGGCATCAACAAGGCATTTCCGCCCACAGAACTGCCGCTAACTGGATTTTTTTTCTTTTTCGGACCATTCTCTGTAAACCCTAGAGATGGTTGTGCGTGAAAATCCCAGTAGATCAGCAGTTTCTGAAATACTCAGACCAGCCCTTCTGGCACCAACAACCATGCCACGTTCAAAGGCACTCAAATCACCTTTCTTCCCCATACTGATGCTCGGTTTGAACTGCAGGAGATTGTCTTGACCATGTCTACATGCCTAAATGCACTGAGTTGCCGCCATGTGATTGGCTGATTAGAAATTAAGTGTTAACAAGAAGTTGGACAGGTGTACCTAATAAAGTGGCCAGTGAGTGTATGCTTAGTAGGAGGTTCCTTCTTAAGTTTCAATATTCTTTTCAGTGCACAGTGACAGTGCGCTTACTTGCTGGCACTAATGAGAAAAGACAAGCCAGCAACAGAGTGCGTGGTCAGTGCACACTGTAAGGAAGGAACACAGCAAGCATAGACCAGCCCTTCCCCCAAAGCAGATGTTACTTTCGGGGACAGAGCTGGGCTTTGCTTGCTGCATCCTTTTCTTACAATATGCAGTGACGGTGTGCTCTATTGCCGATTCCTCACTTATTATTAGAGTCAGCAAGGGAGTGCACTGTCACTGTGAACTGAGAAGAATATTTCACAGTGACAAAATAACTTGTACTGAGCATATGTTGGAACTAGCAACCAATGCATGCTCAGTACAGCAGGGTTAGCCCAGTCCCTCAAATAGAGGTCATACTGTTTCAGCATGGGGACAAAGGCTGTGCCAATGACTACAGCCTCTGCCTGCTAGTTATGTGCTGTCTGAGTATCCCAGCATGCACTGAGGATTCTCAAAAAAAGCGTCATCAAACCAGAAATAGGTAAAAAAATAAATAAAATAAAGCAGTTAGATTAGAGAGGGAAGGGTAGGTACTTCTTAATTAAACCATATTCGAAAAATTATTATGTTATTAAAATAAATAGGGAGACATTTGGGATGAAAATAAATATTAATTTCATCCTACGTCTTTATCTTTCTGTTTGAGTAAATTTTCACCACAATGACAACTGCTCCCCGCGGACTGTTCTGCATGACAAAAATGCTTTGATGACAGTCAGTTAAATAAGTGCAAGCACCGTGTTGTGTTTTGGCCATGTAAAGAAAATGAGCAGTTTCTGAATCAAATCATTTTGGGTTCTGCAAGTAATTTTCTTTTCAAGAATACTGACTTCTGCTATATATATTGTATATTATATGATTCATGAAATACCATATATCATGTCCTCACAGAGGTACAAAAGCCATTAAAGTGCCCTTGACAAGTTGATGGTGACAGTCTGCTTGAAATGTTAGGACAGAATTCAGATTTAAAAATGCTATTGTTTTGTACTAAATATCAGGCCAATGGCTAAACTGAGACCCCGCTGTGCAAAAATGACTGTTTAAGTATCAGTTACATATTATAATAACGGCAATAGCTCTGTGACTCTGCAAACACATTAAAGCTTATATATCATCACTTTTTTTTGTAACTAATTTAATGTCACACAAAATATGAAGGAAAGCTTTGTATTTTATGTGCTTGGAATATTTGCCACCAAAATAAACATAAAACAGATGGTCCAATTATAAAAATGAGCTTAACAATATTCATGACTAAGCTTGTCACTTTATGGGCAATGCCTATGTTATAGCAAAGAGTAGCCTAAGCGGTTTTTAGAATAGCCTTGGCTCGTGTGTGGCATTTGCAATAATGTGAGTGCATCTGTCAAGCAGCTTGTGATTCTGATTGGACGAAAACTAGTGGCGGACACGACTTTCTTTACCTGAACCACTCAGTCATCGACATGATCTAGATAATCAAACTGATGCAAGTGGCTACATGCCAATACATACCAAATATGCAGCCCACTTGGCTGCCATGAGGATCCTGGGGGTGCGGAATTTACAGAGATTTCTTTTCTATAGGTCCAACAGTTAAAAATGTGATGGATTTTAGTATAAGGACCCTGGAAAGGAGATGGCAGTCAGACAACCGTTATGTCTTCCTGTGCCAGATAACCAGTGGTGTGGATGTATTAACAGGCTCCAAAATCTTTGCGATATGACCCCCCACAATAGGTGCACATGATGTAATGTACAGATTCCTTTGACATAATCATACAAGCACAAGTAATACATCTCCATGGAGTCAGCACAAGTCTGCAGTCCGCAACATCACAAGTTCCCTTAAAGTCACAAAATTTGGAGCGACCATGCAGTTTGGTCTGCCAGATCATAGTTTAGAGCAGGTGTCACCAACCAGTGGCTCGTGGGCTCCTCATGTGTGACTCGCGGCTATCTGCTCAGATGTTATCCACTCTCAACTGTGTTTCGAAACATTATTGGATTATCTTTTATGGGAGTGGAGCGCCCCCACACCGCCGCAGGGCCGAGGGGTACCCGGAGCCGGGCCTCTGGGTCTCAGTCCTGGGGTTGTCACGGTGGCTAGACCCGGTCCGTGGCCCTGTCCGTCAGTGGGGGGGGACGTCCGGTGAAGTAGGTGCTGTTAACGGTGGTGTAGCGGTGCAGTTGTGGGGTGCAGGTCGCGGTAAATAACGAGGACACCAGGTTGCAGTCTCTTTACCTCTTTACTGGAGATCTCTTGGTCCTCAGTCCGGAATCTGGCCCACCAGGCTGCGCAAGTCCGGCCGGTCCAATGGCACCTCCAGAGTTCTCCTCACAGGTGGAAATCAGTGCCTTCCTTCTTAGCGCTTTGTGTTGTAGTCCTTCCCTGCTGTGCTTACGGAAAGTACCCCACAACTGTTGTGTCTGTTTCTTAAGTTCCCTCACAACTCGATTAACTGATCTTCTGCTAATCTTCCGTCCCTTCCTGATGTTACAGTAAGAACGGCACCCGTTTGTCAGGTAGGCCTGGAGTTCTTCCGGGACCCTAGAGACGCCCCTCTCCCGCAATTGCCCCCCAAGACTTCATAGGTGATATGTGGTAGACAGCCCGCCTGAGACTGACTGTCCTGCCGCTGTTTGGAGTATGGCTTAAAGCTGTATATTATTCCACTCCCTCGGCGTTCCGGCCACCGGTAATGCGCCTCAGCAAGGTGCTGCCTCTTTCAACAAAACCCCTGCTGGTATTCTCCGTCTGCTTGATCTCGTTTCTCACTCAGCACAATCTATCTCGCTTCTAGTCCTTTCTTGGGCACCGCCGCTATGCTGAGCAGGCACGGTCCCGTTACGTTCTTTCCAATGCCAAGCCTCTGCCAGGATCCCACCCCTGGCAGAGACCCTACTGTCTCTTCCTCCACAACACCCTCTCTCACTAGGTGTTGCTTCGTTCAATCCAGTCAGCGTTCTCCTCTAACTTCCTGCCTGACCCCCAGTTTACCCACTATGGTGGGGAGTGGCCTAATGAATAGCACCCTTAGCTCCCCCCGGAGGCCCTGCTGTGAAACATATTGGTGTCTGTGATACCTGATCAGAGGAACTCCTTCAGTGCCATCGAACGCACCATGGCTCCCCTTAGTGGCGAAGCCACAGTACTGCAACGACCAGGACTCTGGGGCGCTGCACTCCCCCCTGGTTAAACACAGTACTCCGGGACTGGGAAGAAAAACAACAATACAGATTAGCAAAAAGACATACAATTTTGTTGAGTGCAAAACAATAAGTTTACTTGAACAGGCTTCCCTTTATGGGAGGTGAGGACACTTTAACGTTACAAACATAGTCAACATTGTAAATTTCAGGCTATACATAACTCCTGCTACCCAACCGGGTATTCTACTCAGTGCAAATGCTGGAACAGTAAATTAACTTTGCCTTTAAGAAACATACACTCTTAGTTTACCAAAGGCCTTCCTATAATCACATTACAGGGCAAGGTAACTCTTCATTCTCCTACTTTTGAACCTGCAGGACCGCCTGTCCCTATGGCACCAGACCTACTGCCTCTCCTTTCTTTTACAGGACCGCCCCGTTCAGCCAGGGCCTACTGCCTTTCTCTACTATACATAGTATAGACATAACATTCCTTTCAGTTTGAGAACATGGAGCCCACTCTGCCTGGCTCCTATAAGGACTCACTCACTAACCCCTACGGGTCTACTTTCTGTCCTTAGTAACGAACTAACTTTCTATGGGGACGCAGGGTTTACCTTCTATCCTCACCTTCATTATTACTTTCTTACGTTTCTATCCATGCAGAACTCTAGTCTACCTCAACAGGCTTTCTGCATCTTTCCTTTTGAAGAACATTATTCAAGCTTCACATTTCAAACATATTAAACACATATAACTTTTCATGTAAAACGGTTACATTTCTTGCAAAGCATCATCATGACATTACTGTTCCAAGACAGTATCACTTTCAGGTTCAATTCCCACCTCCCCTTTAAGAGGAGATCAAGTCTTTCTGAGGTAGCCCTTCTTCTCAGCCTACCAGTCCATACCAGAGCTCCGGAATGGCATCTTCGCAAAGTGTCTTTAACTAAAACCAGTAGGAAGCACCTTTAAGAAGGTGCAAACTATTTACAGGAAAGTTTGAATCATGCACAGTCCATGATTACTGCAGTTTGTGTAACTTTGTGCAAAACCTCAAGAAAACAACAATAGTGACCCCGGGTCAACAAAGGGGTCACCTTTTTAAAGTTTACCCTGGACGGGTTTAGCAGCAACTTAAAGAACAAACAGTAACTATTTACATTTTCAGGTTTCCGAGGTTTACTCTTTCTCAGGTGGCTCGGGCTCCTGCCCCCCAGCCACTGTGGTGCCAGTGCCCGTGGTTCGAACGTGAAGATGAACTCGACTGGCCAACTCGGTGGCCGCAACCAGGCGCACCGTTGCGATGGTGACAAGATCGGGTGCTCCTGGGACCAGGTCCGAGGCGGTAAGGGTCGCGGCTCCAGACATACACCGCCGAACATTCCGTGCATACCACCCGAGCGGGTTCTGGTGGCGGCTGTAGGTCACCGAATCCCCCTTTTGCAATGGTTCTCCACTTCGGCCACAGCAGGGAGCCCTCACGTTACAGTGCGCAACAAAAACGTCAGTATCCAATCCCGGCTCGTGTATGAGGCCCCACCCCCTTCTTGCATGGTAGGCCAGCACAGTGCCCCGCCTTGTCACGTCTCTGTCATCCCATGCCGGAGGGGATTGTTGTATTCTCGATGGACCCATCGGCTCGGCCTCTTTCCGGCCTTTCCACTGTAGAATCAAGCACTGTCTATATTGTTCCCACGTAAGCACCGCAAGAGTGGACCCGTTCTCCTGGGATCCATCTGTCCCAACCCAGGGGCTGTCCCACCGAAGAACTACTCCATCTAGACTCACATCCACGGGCTCTCCCACTCTAGTCGACAGCGGTGGCACCATCCTCCCCAGGTCACCAGGGGATAACACCATTAACCCTGCCGAGAAGGGTCGCCCTTTACTGAGATGGAGGTGGGTCGTGGAAGCGGACTCGTGAGGGGGAGCAGGGGCGTATTCCGTACCTACGCCTGATGTGGTTCCACCGATGTCGATCCGGTCCGCTGACAAGGACGCTGGAGTCGGCTGCTGCTCGGACCGCGGCTCTTCCGATGCGGCCCCCGAACGCTGCTCCGCTCGCTGTGGTTCCTCCTCCTCTAACTCCGAGGTCGGGATTGGTGGACGTAGCCCCGCTGTCAGGTCAGCAGGCTCCTGGTCCGTCTCTGGTGAAGGAGGGCAGGCCGGGATTGCTCCTTCCTTGCTCAGGCACTCGCTGCTCATCATCGCTGCCTGATAGTCGGTGGCAGTGCATGCACCTGGCTCCGCCATTTCTCCGAGGTCGGGCTTCTCCATCACCCGCTTCCCGCTGTTGCAAATCAGGAGGTTGTCTTCTGCTTTGGGGCAGGTCATCTCCTGGCAGCCCGAAGCGCAGAGGGCGGTATCCATTTCTCGCGCCATTCTGGTAGTCTCCTCCCATAGCACGCCCTCCTTCTTCTCCAAAGTAGCAATGGCGGCGGCTTTTGGCGGGAACTTCTATTGGCCAATGGTAGCACACAGTCTCTCAATAAAGCTACAGTTCATGCACAACAAATCACAGTCTCTAGGCACACATGACCTGATTCTTCAGGCTTAAGTAGATCCTGTTCGTGACACCAAGTTGGAGCGCCCCCACACCGCCGCAGGGCCGAGGGGTACCCGGAGCCGGGCCTCTGGGTCTCAGTCCTGGGGTTGTCACGGTGGCTAGACCCGGTCCGTGGCCCTGTCCGTCAGTGGGGGGGGACGTCCGGTGAAGTAGGTGCTGTTAACGGTGGTGTAGCGGTGCAGTTGTGGGGTGCAGGTCGCGGTAAATAACGAGGACACCAGGTTGCAGTCTCTTTACCTCTTTACTGGAGATCTCTTGGTCCTCAGTCCGGAATCTGGCCCACCAGGCTGCGCAAGTCCGGCCGGTCCAATGGCACCTCCAGAGTTCTCCTCACAGGTGGAAATCAGTGCCTTCCTTCTTAGCGCTTTGTGTTGTAGTCCTTCCCTGCTGTGCTTACGGAAAGTACCCCACAACTGTTGTGTCTGTTTCTTAAGTTCCCTCACAACTCGATTAACTGATCTTCTGCTAATCTTCCGTCCCTTCCTGATGTTACAGTAAGAACGGCACCCGTTTGTCAGGTAGGCCTGGAGTTCTTCCGGGACCCTAGAGACGCCCCTCTCCCGCAATTGCCCCCCAAGACTTCATAGGTGATATGTGGTAGACAGCCCGCCTGAGACTGACTGTCCTGCCGCTGTTTGGAGTATGGCTTAAAGCTGTATATTATTCCACTCCCTCGGCGTTCCGGCCACCGGTAATGCGCCTCAGCAAGGTGCTGCCTCTTTCAACAAAACCCCTGCTGGTATTCTCCGTCTGCTTGATCTCGTTTCTCACTCAGCACAATCTATCTCGCTTCTAGTCCTTTCTTGGGCACCGCCGCTATGCTGAGCAGGCACGGTCCCGTTACGTTCTTTCCAATGCCAAGCCTCTGCCAGGATCCCACCCCTGGCAGAGACCCTACTGTCTCTTCCTCCACAACACCCTCTCTCACTAGGTGTTGCTTCGTTCAATCCAGTCAGCGTTCTCCTCTAACTTCCTGCCTGACCCCCAGTTTACCCACTATGGTGGGGAGTGGCCTAATGAATAGCACCCTTAGCTCCCCCCGGAGGCCCTGCTGTGAAACATATTGGTGTCTGTGATACCTGATCAGAGGAACTCCTTCAGTGCCATCGAACGCACCATGGCTCCCCTTAGTGGCGAAGCCACAGTACTGCAACGACCAGGACTCTGGGGCGCTGCAGGAGCATTCAGGCATTGTTTATTTTTTTAAGAGGCACTGAGGGGCATTATTACTCTACAAGTGGCACTCAGGTCATTACTACTTTTTAAGGTGGAATTTGGGGTATTACTAATTCATAGGGGTCACTCAGGCCATTTTTAATTTTAAATAATACATTTATGGCATTATTACTTTTGAAGGGAGTCCTCAGAACATTACTACTTGATACGGGGATACCTCAGACCATTATTACTCTAAAAGGGGGTACTCAGGGATTAATACCCTTCATAGGGAAAGACAGGGGCTTCTATAATGTGGCTTGTGACTATCTTTCAGACCTGAATGTGGCTCTTTAGGTGCAAAAAGTTGGGGACTCCTTGTTTAAAGCAAGGTTTGCTTGGTAGATTAATATATAGTTTAGTCGGAAAATCAGTATAACATATATTTTATCCCTGATTAGAACCGCCCACTGGTCCCCTAAACACAGAAAGAGCAGGAATTTAGAGAAATAAAAGTTATACTGAATCTTTGCCCACTATACTATGAGCCCATTTCATAATATGCATTTTTAAGTCACTTTTTTTTGTCTTGTAGTATGTTGCCATTTTTTGTGCTAGACGGCAAGCATGATTCATGAATTCTGTGCAAAAAAAAAATGCTTTTTAGTTTTGTTTCTAAACTTTAAAAAAAAACTCTATTGTAAAAGTTCATGTTACGTGAAATGGTTACAAAGTTTGCATGTAAATGTACATAATAAAATCACTGAAGGGAGTTACTGAAGAACATTAGTGCAAAAATTCAGCAACTTTTTAAAATGTTTCAATTGATGAATCTGCCACAAATGTCTGAAATACGTACGCTACTTACCTGGTAGCAGTGTTTTTTCAGGAGCCATGACAGCACAACGAAAGAGGGGATCCGCCCTTCAGGGACAGGAAACCTCAGACATAAAAAGGGCAGCACCTTACTCCCCCGCCAGTTGGTTTACAGAGCACGAAAGGACCTTCTAGGTTAGTAGCACATAAACAATATTAAAATATGGTATAATTCACCCAGTGAATAAACTTAGGAATTAACTAAAGGAAGTGTCGATCCCAATAAGCAAAGAGGGTAGGGAATAAAAGGGTGCTGTCATGGCTCCTGAAAAAACACTGCTACCAGGTAAGTAGCGTACGTATTTATTCAGTCGCCATGACAGCACAACGAAAGACTTTCAGAGAAGTGAAAAGTGACTAGGGAGGGACCACTGCTTCCAGCACCCTTCTCCCAAACTTGAGGTCGGAGGAGCCACCTAGATCTAATCTATAGTGCCTAAGAAAGGTAGATGGAGAAGACCATGTGGCCGCCTTACAAATGTCTTCAATCGACACCTCTGCTCTCTCAGCCCAGGATGTGGTTACCGCACGAGTGGAGTGAGCC
This sequence comes from Ranitomeya variabilis, assembly GCF_051348905.1. Lineage (NCBI taxonomy): Eukaryota > Metazoa > Chordata > Amphibia > Anura > Dendrobatidae > Ranitomeya > Ranitomeya variabilis. The sequence goes on from NC_135233.1 coordinate 74,808,197, forward strand.
TTTATACCCTCTGGAATTTCCATGCCACCTGGCTAGTGTATTTTTTGATACTATAAGCCCTCTCCTAACTCCCTGGTAGGATATAAATAAGGAGTTATCTCTTTTCCAGGTGTCTGTTACTGAAATGTATTTGAGAAGACACCTTCGTACATCCAAACAATGAAATCTATGTTCCTTATCATTAGAGGGATTAGAACAGAACAAAGGTAGGACCACCTCTTGGGATCTATGAAATTTTGAAGCAACTTTTGGAAGATAAAGGGGGTCAGGTTTCATAACAACTCTATCTTCCCTAAACTGCATATATGGAGGTTGTCTAGACAATGCTTGCAGATCACTAACCCTTCTCGCGGATGTGAGGGCAACTAAGAGGGCCGTTTTGACCGACAGAATTTTGATTGGGACAGTATCAATAGGCTCGAAAGGGGCTTGTGTTAGAGCTGAGAGCACAAGATTTAGGTCCCATGGGACTATTTTCTGTTTAATAACCGGCCTGGATCTGGTAACCGCCCTGAAGAACCTAGATATCCAGTGATTACTGGCTAAGTTAGAATTATATAGCGCCCCCAGAGCTGAAACCTGAACTCTGAGGGTGCTGGTGGTTAAGCCCATCTCTAGGCCCCTTTGTAAAAATTCTAAAATTTGAGTAATATCAGGTTCTTGATCAATTTGTGCTCCTGAACTCGATAGGAACCTTCTCCAAACCCTGACATAGATGTTTGTCGTGGAGGCTTTCCTACTCTTAAGCAGTGTATTTATAAGATTTTGAGAAAATCCCTTCTCCTTTAGAAGTGACCTCTCAAATTCCACACTGTTAGGTGTAAGTTGGCTACTCGTGGATGCAGGATTGAACCCTGGGAGAGGAGGTCTGGTATTTCTGTGAGGATCCATGGCTGGGAAATGGACATGTTTCTCAGCCATGGGAACCACGATCTTCTGGGCCAGAACGGGGCTATTAGTATCACTCGAGCCCTGTCTTCCCGAATTTTCCTCAGAACTATAGGAATTAGGTTTAGAGGGGGAAAAGCATAGGCGAGACTGAAGTTCCAGGAGATTAGGAGAGCGTCGACTGCATATGGGTTGTCCCTTGGATTTAGGCACAACAGCATAGCCAGCCACAAACTAGATAAAATGTAACCTTTAATATGTATACCTAAAAAGAAAAAACTTTAAAAACACTCAATAGTACTAGTGCTCATGGTTAACAGTGCACTGAATAAATGGCACAATCTCACCCAATCGCCGCTTCTCGATCTGCTGAAGATTTCTGTGATCTCAGGATCCGTGAGGTTTTTGCAGCCTGGGGAGCAGGAGATGCATGGGGGGGGGGGAAACAATAGGGCCTACTTTCCCTGTCGTGCCCTGTGCAAAAGACTCCCGCCCTCACTCCCGACAGGGAGACACATTTTCCAGGGTGGCTATATTTGTCAAGGGCATCACAAAAACAGGCTCATACTTGGGTACTGCCCTTGTGAGGGCGGGAGTCTTTTGCACAGGGCAAGACAGGGAAAGTAGGCCCTATTGTTTCTCCCCCCCATGCGCAGCGCAGCGCCAGCGGCGGACAGACCCCAGAGGCCCAGCAGATGTGACACCATGGGCTACCTACCAGGTATGAGACGCGGGCACCAAAGAAGCTAACCCATTTACCTTGGGTTGCTTCCTCCTGCTGCCACCTACACCAACAGTCCCCCTGCCGTGTGGTGCTTCCATCATCCTGACCAGGCCGAGGTAGGGGACCCCCGCTACCTGTACCGGCCTGTCAGGAGTGGGATAACTTCTTTTCTTCAACCTTCTTCTTAAGGTCTGTCTGAAGAAGTTCCGCTGTCAGGGACAGGAAACCAACTGGCGGGGGAGTGAGGTGCCGCCCTTTTTATGTCTGAGGTTTCCTGTCCCTGAAGGGCGGATCCCCTCTCTCGTTGTGCTGTCATGGCGACTGAATAAAACTCAAACCCTACACCCAGTGACAAACGGAGATTTAAAGGGAATCTGTCACCCCCAAAATCATATATGAGCTGTGGACACTGGCATCAGGGGCTTATCCAACAGCATTCTGTAAGGCATTCTGTAATGCTGTAGATAAGCCCCGACGTAACCTGAAAGATGAGAAATAAAGGTTATATTATACTCACCCAGGGGCGGTCCGGGTCTGATGGGTGTCGCTGTCCGGTCCAGCACCTCCCATCTTCTTACGTTGACGTCCTCTTCTTGTCTTCTTACCGCGGCTCCACCACAGGCGTACTTTGTCTGCCCTGTTGAGGGCAGAGCAAAGTACTGCAGTGCGCAAGCGTTGGGAAAAGTGAGAGGGGCCCGGCGACCTTAAGTCTAATTAGTACACGGTCTAAATTTTGTGCAAGAAAATGTGCATTTATTGAACAAATCCTGTATATCTGCACTAACCTGTGCCCTATAAAAATCTGGTAGCAATTTAAAAAAAAAATACATAGGTAATTCGTTCTCCAACCGATGGTATAGGATATAAAACTTCTCAAAATAAGCATGGAGTAGCTGTCAGATGTCGGCTTCTTCATTCTCTTTCTTTCCTGATCTGCCAGAAACAAGAATCTTGGATATTGTATTTCCTGGCTGTCAATTTAAGGAGCTGAAGTAGTATGTCCCAAAACATATTGAGGATCTAGAAATTTCTGGATGATAATTAAGTTCCTCAGTTAGGCAGATAACTGATATACCAAGAAGAAAAAAAGTGCAGGATGCAAAGAAAATATATAAAATATGTAAACGTAATTAAGTCTTATTATAAATATACAGAGAGATGGATCAAAAATGCTAAAATGGAAAAACGAAGGCTAAGGGGTGATCTTATGTTAATGTATAAATATATGAGGGGACAGTACAAAGACCTTTCTGATGATCTTTTTAATCATAGACCTGAGACAGGGACAATGGGGCATCCTCTACATCTGGAGGAAAGAAGGTTTAAGCATAATAACAGACGCGGATTCTGTACTGTAACAGCAGTGAGACTATGGAACTCTCTGCCGTATGATGTTGTAATGAGTGATTCATCACTTAAATTTAAGAGGGGACTGGATACCTTTCTGGAAAAGTATAATGTTACAGGGTATATATACTAGATTCCATGATATTGCTTTGATCCAGGGAACTAGTCTGATTGCCGTATGTGGAGTCGGGAAGGAATTTTTTTCCCCAAGGTGGAGCTTACTCTTTGCCACATGGGTTTTTTTTGCCTTCCTCTGGATCAACATGTTAGGGCATGTTAGGTTAGACTATGGGTTGAACTAGATGGACTTAAAGTCTTCCTTCAACCTTAATAACTATGTTTCTATGTAAAATACACAGGCACGAGAAAAAGATGGTGGGTGAGTCAGAAAGATACATGCATAGGTGTATCGCACACATACAGAGAATAATAATACAGAAAGAAACCGGGGAGTCACAACTAAAAATGCATATATCGAACAACTACCAATGTCAGATAAAATAGTTTTGATGCACAGGGTGGGAAAGATAAAACATAAATCACAGAGGGTAAATTCAAAACACCATGGTAAAATGCAGATGCCAAAGATTCCCAGGAAGGTAGGATAAATTGGAAAAAGATAAATACTGAGGCTCAATCATCATCCACGTGATGAGCCGCTTCGCAAGTGCTTCTTCTGGGGAAAAACTGAAATAGCAAAAGCTAGCACATAGTATAGATCTGAAATTAATCCATGACTAATTAAGTAAAGTTAGCTCCAATGTAATAATTACAAATTTAAAAATGTTACACAACAGAGGTGAAATCTTATACAAATAATATTCCATTGCTTTTATTCATATGTCAATCTGTAAAAAAAAAAAAAGAAGCCTGAGATTTTATGAATTTCTTTATTTTGAAGAAGTACCAAACCAAAGTCTATACCTGATCTACACTGGAGACATGCAGCCCTTATTATAGCTACCTTCTTCATTAGTCCACTTATCTCTGACAGAATGATCCAAGCATGCAATCCCAGGTAAGAGCGGCATAACTTGATGTCTGAAATGGTTATCTAAATATAGATTTAGTAAAAAATTATGCGTAAATGTAATTCAGTTCTCATTTCAAAACTCCATTACTGATTAAGACATCTCATTAACTTATGATGCCAAATAAAGTAAATCTTTGCTCATTTCCAGCTGAATATTCAAGTGGATAAGTGATAAAGTCCATCACCAACGGCAAATTAAGCGAACATTCTCTCCAGACAGCTGGTGTATAATTCATGAACGGCGCTACACCTGAGAATTGGACTCACAATGAGTAGACTTGAAATACTTTTTCTTTACATTGCACACAATATTCTGACATGCTACTGTAAAATCTATATTTTTAATGTAAGATACAGGACAAATAGCAAAGACAAAGGCAACAAAAAATTAACAGGCAAAAATGGCAAATGTTTTTTTTTCTGAAAATGGACCAATTGTGCTCCCTGACAATATCACTTAGCCAACCCGAGTATAAGCCGAGGCACCTAATTTTGCCATGAAAAACTGGGTAGGCTTATTGACTCGAGAATAAGCGGGGTATACATTGTCCCCTCATCCCTGTCCTGCTATGCACGGCTTCCAATCCTGTCCTGTGTGGCTCCACCTGTTGTATGCATGGCTCCCCGGGTCTCATCGCTGTATGCATGGCTCCCCCGGTCCCATCGCCATATGCATGGTTCCCCCGGTCCCATCGCCGTATGCATGGCTCCCCCGGTCCCATTGCTGTATGCATGGCTCCCCCGGTCCCATTGCTGTATGCATGGCTCAGTCCCATCGCTGTATATCCCATCGCTGTATGTCCCATCGCTGTATGCATGACTCCCTGGTTCCATCCTATCGTATGCATGGCTCACCCCCTCCCCATCCTACTCTCCCTCCTCGCGCCATCGCTGCATCTCTGTTGTTCCGGCGTGGCAGCTCTTCTTGTGCTGCGTGGTACCGCTCATTAAGGTAATGAATATGCGCTCCACGCCTATGGGAGTGGAGATGCGTGCATATTCATTACCTTAATGAGTGGTATCACGTGACCGCTCAAGCACAGGAAGAGCTGCTGGCGCTGAGACCATCGGAGATGCAGCGATGGCACGAGGAGAGTGAGTAGGATGTCTTCAAAGCCACCAACTCCTGCCGCTGCGCCGCCACTCCCCTTGCATAAGCCGAGGGGGGCATTTTGAGCACAAAAAAAGTGCAGAAAATCTTGGCTTATACACGAGTATATACGGTAGTATAAAACCACAAAAGTCTTACTAGTAACTACATATGGACTTGAAGGCTCAAATTTCTCAAGAGTGGCGCTGTTCGCTCAAGTATTCATGAGGTAGAGACTAGAGTAAGATTTATGGTGTAAGGAAAGTCAAAGCTTGGCATCAATTAGACGTTTTGCCACGGGTTCAGACGTAAATCCCGACAAGACCACAGAACGTGGGCAAGAGCACAATTTTAAAGCACCCTTACTCTTGCAGCACTTTGGAGCGTAAATTGATGAATTATTTATTATCTTGATGGTCAATAGCACTTTCATAGTCAGCACTGAATTGAGCTAATAAATAGCCCAATGGTCAGGATTAGGAAATATTCCTTCTGCTGGTTGTTATATGCTACATAATCCATGCCACTGTAAATAAAATTTGCACCTAGATAATGATGTGACTTGACCATGAAAGAAAATAGTCGAAAAAGGTTTAACGGTCTACATTAGGATTGTTGAGTGTGTCGGAAAATTCTGGAATTGCACAAGAAGAACTTGAATACATTAGAAATTCTTCTTATGAACCATACTCAGATGTAATAGATCTACAGACAGTTGCCAATCTGAACCACATGGATATTTAGAACCTGTGTTAGACGTGGAGATATTGGCCCCCTCACGCTTGTTCGTTAGTCCATAGACATCAGTGTCTCGTTTGTAGTCGGCACAGTGACCTCATTGCTTCATGCTGCCTGTGCCGGCCCACTCTGTATGCAGAGGAGAAGTAGAATCGAGTTGCTTGGATTAGGAGAATATGGACCTTTTTTTCCCTTTTTGCGAAGGCTAGCACAGAGATGGAATCATTTATTTGGGAGGGGGCACTATTACTTTTAAAGGGATACTAATGGGGCATTAAAGGTAGCACACTTAAGGGGCATTATTTGTTTTAAAGGGGCCTTGCCATAGGGGCACTGGCAAACCATACTATGCCACTGCACCTTATACAACCTACAGTATAAGATTTTATTTTTCTAGTTGGCAACAACTGGTCCCAAGTGTAATCAGTCTTTTATATCTGATTTTCATCAGCGTTTGATCAATGTCCATTTTTACCATCAATGTTTCATCATTGATTTTCTCGCATGAAAAAAAAACATAAGATAAATTGCAAAGCTTCTCATACCAACTGAATGTTAATCATGGACAGCACACGCCTGACAATAAGTGCCGTCGGTCATGTTTTTTTTATAAACCCACAGATGTGTATGGGAAAATTGATCTGTGACCCAGATCAAAAACGGATGTCCTTTTTTTTGTAGACACATGACCTTACAAGAATAAAAGGAGCTGGTTAGATTATAATGGTTAAGCGATTTATTTGCGAAAAAATATGGATAGAATATGAATGTAAAAAATGGACATTGAGAAGTCAAACATATAAGTAAAAGAAGTATTGTAAATGTATCTTGGATGTAACATTGTATACGATGAAGCACAACTAGAAATGTATAGTCTAAGCTTCTTTTCCTTCTGATTCTTACTATAAATGCAGATATTTCATGTGCCTCAAGCACAAACTGATGGACAGTGCCAGGAACCGAGCATCTTTTCTACATAATGTACTGTAACAATTTATCAATTCTCACATTTTCTTGCTAAAATTTGCTAAATAAATTCACAACATATAAAGAGCTCATCACTCATGCCCACGCAATCGGCAATAACTAAATCAATTAGATCACATCTCTTACTACAGAGCTGTGGGGAATCTAGTTTTCAGGTATCTTAATGTAATACAGATGTAAAGTGGTTTCAAAGCATCAGCATTTATTGCCTGCTACATATCCATTCCAGCATGAAAAAGCACTTGAGGGCAGCTGTGACACTTAGGAGAGCAATGAATGGAATAAGGAATACTCCAACGATTCCCACACTTCAGATCCGTGAAGTGGTTTAAAAGTACCACGGTTTGAGACCATGGTATAAGTATCGAAGGATCGTGAATGTCAAAAGCCCGGCATTAATATATTCAGGGTTTTATCAAGTGTAAAATACTTTTACACATGAATGACACAAATACAAAACTGATTGATATGGCAATCATGTTTCACATTTTCAACTTTTGAAAAGCAATTTTAAACCGTCACCATTTATATCCGTAGCGGAATTCGTCACTTCAATGAAAGGTTTATGGTTGCTTTAGAAAAAAAAAATTCTAGTTGCTTTGTACCAATGCAAACTTCAAATTGCAAAGAGTTCTGTTAAAGAAAGTTTATTCTGTGCTGCTTTGGGACTTGTTCACATTTGGGCTCTATGAAAGTGCCCCTGATGTACACACCCAACAAGATTATAGGTGTCGTAATAAAAGTGTCCTCTTGGCTGGTATACTTTTAGTTTTCAACTTTATAGAAATATGTTGTGGACTATACTATTAGAAAAAAGACACAAAAATATAGAGTATGATGTGTAGTTTTACATAGGTAAAGGTTTATATGTTTGACAGCAGTCTATAAGTGTCATCCGAATGTACTGCAGTGGGGATTCTAAAAGCAAGAACAACATACCGTATGCAGTTTCTAGAAAAATAGCTTTTTTTTGGCTGCCGTCCCACTAGCAGTATTTGGTCAGTATTTTACATCAGTATTTGTAAGCCAAAACCAGGAGAGGAACAATCAGAGGATAAGTATAATAGAAACATATGCTCCACTTCTGTACTTATCATCCACTCCTAGTTTTGGCTTACAAATACTGATGTAAAATACTGACCAAATACTGATAGTGTGACCGCAGCCTAAAACCCATAGTTGCCACCACTTTGTCACTTAATCTTCAAACTCTGAAACCTAGGAAGCATAGGTCCTCTCCGTAGGACACAGTTTATTAAATGCTGCTAGTCCAATAGTCACCACTAAGAGCATATAAGATGGCCACGTGTTATCTGATGTTTTATAAGATAGCGCTCTGAGCAATGTTATACTATGGGGCAGTGCGCTTCTGCCATTTTTTCTCATGATTGGCTATGCAAATCTGATCACACGCACCCATTCAAGTCTATGGGTGAGTGTGAAACATCGGACAGCACACGGATGTCATCTGAGTGCAGTCTGATTACCGCGGGCACTGAGACAATGGAGAAGATGGAGAAATTACTTACGCCAACTTCTCCACACCTGTGTCACGATTCTTTCATACGAGAGGATCGGATTGGATCAGACTAAGGCTGCCGTCACATTAGCAGTATTTGGTCAGTATTTTACATCAGTATTTGTAAGCCCAAACCAGGAGTGGGTGATAAATGCAGAAGTGGTGCATATGTTTCTGTTATACTTTCCCTCTGATTATTCCACTCCTGGTTTTGGCTTACAAATACTGATGTAAAATACTGACCAAATACTGATAGTGTGATGGCAGCCTCATATGACACTCAGATAAAAACTCATTCAGTTTGAGCCAAGTGTTATTAGCATCATTGAGCCGATTCTCTCGCATGAAAGAATAATCGCTCCTGTGACCCCGGCCTAAAAGTAGCAGTAATTTTTGCATGTTGGAGCAAAAGTTGCATTTAGCCAATCAGAATTTGATATCATCCCATGAGGAATGATATTTAATAAATATATAGATGAGGATTATTATAAGGATTTTTTCTTAGGTGGCTTGGAGGGAAAGAGAGGGATGTAAAATAATGAAGCATTTACTTGTTGAATCGCCCACCATTTCAGGGCTGCAGCTCCGATACTCCCTTTGTGCAGCAGCAGCAGCAGCGCTGACATGCCGATATGTAAACCACACGTGACTGCTGCAGACAATCACTGCATGAGACCATTTTACAAAAATCACAAAAAGTTTAGGACCCGGGATATAAGCAGGGGACAACTCTGAAAAGGAGCTGTACAAGTTGCACATGGAGTTTTTATATATTTTATCACAGAAAATATATTAATAAAAGAAGTGTCACTTGCCATAAATATTCTTTTTTTTGCCTTTTGTAAATGCCCCTGTTTTCATGAATCTGGACGTGTGTTGCATCTATCCGTTCCCGAGATATGGCTCCTTCTTCCTTGTATATAAATCCAATCTTTTCAGCCAACTAGGCGTGGTCCTGAAGAAGTCTTCACAGACAAGAGTTAAGGCCAACACCTATTTGGCTAAAAAGACTTGATTTACATAGAGGACAGTGTGTGTCATATGTCAGGAGCAGAGATACCCATGAACAAAAGAAAAACAATGCCAGATTCAGGGGAACGGCAGCATTTACACCAGGGAAAAAAATAATAATACTTATGTCAAGTGACAAGTCTTGTTTAAAAAAAAACAACAAGGATTTGACAAAAGCATCTTCAGTATATAGCGAGTCTCCATTTTATAAGAGATAATGATACTGAATAATTTCCATGGCTAATGAAATGTAATGAATTTTAAGCACAAGACTGGCGTTAAATCCTGAAATTTCAAAGAAAATTAAATGTATATTATGCAAATGAGACCAGTTTATGAAAATATATTCCTCGAATGTTACACCACGGTGTCTTAATAAACAGCAAAGTGAGTGAAACAACACAGGAACCCGTGAAACAAATGATCACAATTTGCAGTGGATGAAAGTTCCAATTTTTCAGCATTGCAGAGACATATTAGACTATAACTAATTACCTAGGAAAAATATTAGTCATGCGGAATCTGCATTCTCGTTATCCCTCATTAATATTTAATTTTAACAACAATGAAAAAAAAGCATATCCCATTATTAATATTGATGGATGCCTCCTATTTATCATCGTGAGCATTGCCACCCAAATGTGGCACAAAAAAGTCATCATTAAATTGTGATACGTTTTCATTATCTCCAAGCAGTTCATACTAATGAATTAATTCTTCTAAAGAGTAGGGGTATTAATTAAACATATTGCTTATTAAGGTGGAATTTAAATTAGGATAAAAAAACAAACAAAAACAACATACATGATTGTCTGGTATTGAAAGGATTGCTACATTGTTACCAATTAATTCTATAATAATCCATGTGCCTTATGTTTTCTCACAATTTTATATATTGCAAACCATATGTGTGTCTGTCTGTCTATGATGATGAAGATCAAAAACAACATATCGGAGAACATATTCCTGCAGGCATTTTATAAAAAGACTATTCAAAATGTATAGAGCAATGCTATATACTGGAAGCAGACCTGTAAATGCAAAAATAATCTGCAGAATTAAACTGCATTTAATCTAATAATAAATATAAGTCTAGTAAAAATAATTGCTTAACGTGGATCTGTCAGCCGATTTCACAGTGCAAACTGCGTACATTACAGATATTAGACCTGAAGAGGCTGGTGTATTTACTCTGAAAATCCAAGTCAGAAAGGCTATAAAATCCTGATATTGTGAAGATCATTTTAGGAGTCCAGCCATAAAGCGAAATAGCATGTGTCCATGTGTATTCTACCCAGCAGGATTGACAGCAGCAGTTTAAAGCTCATGCAGATGGCCATAGATTCTCTCAACCGATAAAATCGCCACAATTTTGCAAATGGCACTCTAATCAGAGTACGAGCATAGTGTGATTCAATTGTCTCAGATGGTGAGAAGATGGAAAAAAAAAATTCTATATCTTCTCCATTGTGTCAGTCCATGAAAATTGGACTGCACTCAGATGTCATCTGAGTGCAGTCAGATGATTTCCGTGCACTTTTTGACTTGCATGGCCGATCCGATGAAACTCGAACATGCAGTGATTTTTTCCCTCAGACAGACTCAGACATGTGCAGAGCCCTTTAGAATAACATTGGTCTGGGTGCAATCCAATGTTTTTATCGGATGGCACTCAGACCATTAATACGACCATGTACTCGAGCCCTTTACTGATCACCGTGAGAGCTCAGCAGCTACAGCAGGGAGAAGAGACACTAAGGAGCTGTCAATCAGGCTTGGTGGGCAAAGATGCTACATTTTCATAGAGGATTCTATAGCTATTCCAAAACAGATTTTCACAGTAAACACTGCATCCTTACCAGATCTAAGAGATCCATTTAGTAATGTAAGCAGTTTGTGAATCTGATGACAGATCTGCTCTGCTTTTTGCTCTCTGTTGCACAGATATTAGCTTGTTAGGTTAAGGTTATAATTTATGCTACATTCAACTGGCTATTACCAGGATATTTCTATGGGGGTGTACACTTCTTCGCCTGCATGTGTTTGACCAATCATAAACTGGCAGGGCCATGCAGGAGAGAAAAGAAAATGTCATCCTCTACTGACTGCTCTCTTCAGCTATTGTGTAGAGAAACATCAGAGCAGAGTTAAGTATCATTACTAACACTTCAGATGTCATCGCACACTCCCCCCACACTCATTGCCATGTAATGAAATCTGGAAGTGTTGAAATATCATTGTGTGAACTTGACCTTTCATGGTGTCCATTGAAAAAATACATTAAATTAATATAAAGAATAGCTAGTAGGAATAGCTCAAACTTGTATTCAACTAAATTAATGCAAGTCATTTATATCACTGTGTTGAGAGGTTTTATAATAACTATGTTTCACCATTTCAACAGATTACTCAGAACTGTACAGTATCCATGTATCATGCATTCAGCTAACTCTACCATATAAATTCCCTCTTCTGCATCACAAAGTCACAATGTGAATTGATATCATTTTGACCTTGTGACAATTGAAGACCTAATGTACAATTCAACTTCATTTTTCAACATTGTGTAGACAGCAATTTTCAAGCAATACTAGTTTGCACCAGTAATAATAATTATTCGTTGACATTTTCTTACAAATCTATCTAGTACTTTTTTTGTGGCAATAATATTAATTATTATTAGTTGACATTTCCTTACAATTATTTCTTAAGAACCTACGTGTCCCTAGAGAAGTTATTACTATAGTTCTTACCGCAAAAGAGTCATTTTGTACCATTTCACATTATCGCAAATAGAAGTGGTATGTAAAAAAATGTTATCGATCCCATAATTATCTAGGTGTTTATTCCCGCAGGAGGCCTGAGCGGGCGGCAAATCTCTTAAAGATCTTTTGCAATTTAAATGAAAGGAAGCCAACTAAAACTGTGACTTCCTACTGCCCTTTTTTGCATTTTTTTGGTGAATCTTTTTTTATTACAATTTTAATTTTGCTTTAAATATTTGTTTTTAGCCACCTGTCAGTGGGAAATCCAGCTAAGGTTTCATTAATGGAATTATCTGGGTGAGAACAATGAGAACGTCAACAGTCTCAGGAATCGTGAAGGCTTTATGTATGCTTAAGCTAATATTAGTGTTCTAGACACATCCGTAATATGGCTGTAGATTACAGCTCTGTTGGTTAATTTGAGTCGTTAATGTCATAATAGAGAAAACAGTCACTTCCTGGGTAATTACGATATATCTACTAAAATGAATAAAGTCTTTTTCCAAAAGACTTGTTTGCTCCATATTCAGTCTAGTAATGCATATATCTTCTGCTTCATTATAACTAGGAAAATGTCAGCCCCGCTAAGTTGGCGAAATCAATAATTAAATAACTTTACAGTAATTACCTCCAATAACACACAATCTGAGAGAAGACTATTTACAGGCAAAATATCTAAATATGGAAAGCAAGAATGGCACAAAGTTTTGACTAAGCAGTGTAAGATGTGGACTTATACCATTTAGAAATCCTGGTATGAGAGTGGGCAACGTGGAAATGCCCATTCTTATTAAATTTGAAAATTGCATTAAAATGAAAAAATTATAACATAAAAAAGCAAATAACTTATTCGAAATGTAACATTATAGGTCAAAAAGGTAATAAGTCCTTATATATGGTCATTACACTTCGGCCAACAGCTATCTGATGTGTATGTAGGTTTTAGAGGGATTGTTGTCTTGTGATTACACTGTCTTCTTAGTTGAGTCCTCCCAAAATAGACTGATCACGGCATGTCCCCCTAATAAGTACCCAGTAGTCAAGTGACATCTGTGGTAGAACCTGGAATGCAACCATAGTCTAAATTAGACTTTATGTGGTGCCCATTAAAAGAAAAGTGAAACGTGACAGTTGAGGTTCTACAGAAGGAGAGACATGATTTGTAGTTGTCCTCTGCTCTAATAATGAAAGTTAGTTTTGAATGGAGGGCTCCCATCTATTAACACAGAAAGTCCTATTAGGGTTTTTAAAAATGGGTTTTCTAAACCAGGCAAATCCTTTAAAGGAGCACATGGGGCAAAATACTTCACATCGCATTACACCTTGTACAAACCTTGACTTAACTGCAGTAATTTTACTTAGACCATACACAAGTCTTTCAGATCTGAAGAAGGGACCCTCTTTAACCTAAAATGCAGACAACATCAGCTGAGACAATATTAATAGCATAAAAGCAATCTACAACTTCATGAGCTTCTCCTGAGTTGACCCAGTGAAGTGCCCAGTTTCCTATTTTAAAGTGGGGTAAAAAAAGATTTAATTTAAGAGGGAAAAAGGGGAAATCATCAGGTGATACCCACAACTAATTTAATATTACTTACAATTTGGTTAAAAAAAAACCCACACATATAATAAACAAGACATCGACTTTTGGAGACTTCAAAACCTAAACTACTTACATGAAAAAGTGATGAAGAAAAACAAACAGGCAAAGACATGGGTGAAAATGGAGAAAAACCATACAGCATTGTGATTCCACAACAATCCTCCACTCATGGAATCTGGTACCCGAATGTTTCTAAAGCACTCCCTCTACTTCCCAATCCAGAAATGCTCTTTATGGATTGGGAAGTGGGGTGAATGCTTTAAGGTCCTTCTTAGCTGGATCCCTGCATCCACAAGGATGCAACCATCAGACAACAAATATAGAAGTGGAGAGTAGCTTATCATCACCTTGGATGGGTCACAAATACTTGTTCTTATTGGTTATTATACGGTAATTAGATTTTTTTAATTGAGTTTTGACTTTTTATTAAAGACAAAACAAAACAAAGCTAGACAAAACAAAGAAAAGAATTATATGCAAAAAAAAGAAAGCAACCCTAATCCTGTCCCTCCTTATGACAGTGTCCAAAAGAAAAGCAAAGGTGAACGTCCAGTTCTCCTGGCATAAGAGTCCTGTAAGGATCTGTCTCAGGCCGTTGACTCAACAAATCAACCTTGGCCTGACTTGGCACTAGCCACTCTCTTTAGTAGGTCCTAGAGAAACTTTCCCCTTTATCCCCTATACAGGAACACAAACTTAAAATAGGACCCCCATGGTTAAGTCCCTTGACCAGCTGCTGACTGAAGGAAAGAGCCGCAAGTAATAGTTGAGCAAGTAATAGGAGAGACAAAAAATCCAAAAGACAAAACCACAGTCAAGGAAATAGCAGAGGTCAAGAACCAGGAATTCATTCAAACCTGAGTCAAAAATAGCCAAGCTAAGAATCAGGGGGAGTAGAGGAAATCAGCATCAGGGTCATAATGTGAGTCAGTATCAGTAATCGAATACCACAAAAGTACACCAGTAGAATAGGGAAACCAACTATTACTTTCAACTCCCAACAGAAAAGTGTATTAAATCTTGCATGGATGGTGCTGGAGCCACAAATGTGTTTTTTTAGCAACAGCGCCTTCATACATAAAATATTGTAGATTTGCCGTAACAAACCTGTTTGAATTGGGGCTTGAATATCTATTAGCTTCCTAGCTTGGTAAAGTATCTTGCTATACCTATGGAAACTCATCTTTCACTATTTTTTATTGTTGGATTCCAACTGGGACACCGTGAAGAGCTCTTACAAAGATTATATGTTCTTTTTTTTAATAAGAAGAATTGGTACAAGGAACATGCTGTCATCCTCTAAGAATGGGAGGAATGCACTATGTGTACTGTAGCTATACATTATTTGAATCTCACGAGCAAGAAGTGAAAACAAGGGAAGTTAGCGCCATCTCATCATGGCCAAAAAAAATATAAAAATAGAAACAAGCCTCAGATTTAGGAATGAGTGGATCAGGCAAAATTTGAAGTCGCCTGTTAGCGCAGATTTTCAAGGACAATTAATTCACAGAGAAGTTTTTATCCACATATTCAATATCTCTTATTATGCATTAGGGTCTCTTCAGGCCCCAGAGCATAATAAATGTAAGAAGTAAAAAATAAAGAAAATGCTTATGCTTACTTCTTTGCTCACCTCTCCGGCTCCTCTGCTTTTCACTGTCAGCCATCCTTTACTCACCACAGCTTCGTCGCGTGGCTCACCGAGCATTTACAAAAGTCTTGGCCTACCATTATTATTTATAATTTTATTGTGCCACAAATAGCTTAGATGAGGCTTGACATTACACAACCTTTCCTGACAATCTTCAATAATAGTAATATTATTCTCCATATCAGAAACATGAATGGTTAATCATTTACAGTTCCGTTCAGAGTTACAAAATACAGTGGAAGACCATAAATTACCGTTATCACATCTGACAATCAGGTGAGCACAATTTCATTATGCACCTGCAGGAAAGAAAACTGTTAAAAATATACTAATGTATGCTAATCTTTAATGTATTCACAAACGAAGCTTGTTTAATTCAAATGAGTTTTGCGGAAGGTTCAGCGAGTGATTTCCTAACGTGGTTAAAACATATATTTTTTTGTTGATTAGAAAATTAGGCTTAGTAGAGTACAGTAAATATATGAGGGGAAAGTGGAACTTGTTGCACAGATACAAATCTGCACATTTTTATTTAATTTAATGTGTTGGATACAACTCATTTTACAGAACGTTGGATCAATTCCTACGAGCAGAGCAAAGACAATTACAGCCTACATGTATTCTCTTGTGTCTTTCGTCAATCTTCATTAAAGGGTTAGTCCAATGTCTGCAAGTTATCACCATAGGATAGATTATGACATGCTGACTGCTGGTCTGAGTGCTGGGGCCTCACCAATTGCAAATGTTAAAAAGGGGTTGTCTAATACTCTGACAACCTCTTCTGAATCCTTATGTTTCAACCCAGTAAAATAACAACGCCTATACTCACCTCGTTTGCCGACAATGTTCCAGCACTCTCGGCACTGACTCTCCTGCGCCTAAAGGTACCTTCACACTAAACAACTTTCCAACAAGAACGACAACGATCCGTGACGTTGCAGCATCCTGGATAGCGATCTCGTTGTGTTTGACACGCAGCAGCGATCTGGATCCCGCTGTGATATCGCTGGTCGGAGCTAGAAGTCTGGAACTTTATTTGGTCGCTAGATCGGCGTGTATCGTCATGTTTGACAGCAAAAGCAACGATGTCAGCAATGTTTTTACATGGAGCGTGAACGATAAGTGAGTCGCCGTTACGTCACTGGATCGCTCCTGCATCGTTCTGGAGCTGCTGTGTTTGACATCTCTACAGCGACACTCCAGCGATCTAGTTTAGGTCGGATCGTTGTCTATATCGCTGGAGCGTCGCTTAGTGTAACGGTACCTTTACTTAACAAAACAATGTTCCTGATCCCTGTGGAAAATCAGTGTTGACTTCACTCTGCTCTTCTTTGGGCAAATCAGGCCCTCTCACTTCCTCCAGATACCAGTTAAGTCCATAAGAGAGTGCTGATTGGCCTCAGGGATCGCATGACATAACTATTTCACACTATACAAGAGAGACCCAGTGCTAACACCACTGGAACGGCGCTGGCCCAGAAAGGAGTATAAGTACTATTATTTTACTGGTCAGTTAAAGGAGTTGTTCGAGTAGTGGACAACCCTTTTATTCTCTAAAATGTGCTTTTAGAATTGATCTGAGAATAGGCATCTCGCTGCTTCATTAATTTTATATGTGACTTTTGGACTGTGCTGTAAAAGGCAATCACCAGTAATCCCGTAGACAATAAATGAAGTGGATATCACTGCTCTATTCTACTAGGACATTTCAGTAGAAAGTCATCTGCCATGATTCATGTAACCACTGCAGGCAATCACAATATGTCAGAGTGAGCACTGAGGATAGTGATTGACTCTATGGTCATGTTAAAAGGGCCAGTGACCACTGCAGGCTATTACTGGGCTCATCAGTCATATCAAATCTTATGTAAAATATGGGATAAATTTATGTCTGACTTTAGTTTGTGGTGCACGGGCTGTCAAAATGCTCCAAATTTATCAAGAGGAGTGCCATATTTAACTGCAGCAGGCTTGTAAATTTTACTGGTAAAGTTGATCTGTCACAATATCAACTGCATATATTTATAAATTGCTCTCTGATGAAGCTGGTGTACTTGCCGTTAAAATCCACTTTGAGTAAACCCCCAGTTTCTTTCTATCTCTCCTCCATTGGGTGCTCTATGTGGAGTATAGCAAAATAAGAAGGTACATGGAAGCCCACACAATGTATATATTAGGTGACATGAATGCGTATGGATAGATGGTAAAGATAGATGAATAATGGTATGTACATATGTAAGGAGGTGGCCGGTCCCTCAGTTGCTCCCTCTTCTTTTGCCGTGTGACTCCTTGTGCACTTCTTATGTACATATGTTGTGCACCTGTAATATTATTTATGTGTTTCATGCTCTGTAGTGTACTGTATTACAATGTGGCTTTTTCCCCTTTAATGCCTGTCTACTTAGGGACAGAAGTAGTTAAATAAGGGGCCTGGATCTACAGCCACCAGGAGAGAAGAAGCTGCTGCTTCCTCAGAGCTGCAAGGAGCGCTGACCTGTGCAGATGTACAGACAGACCCCCCAGATGGGAGAGGTCTGTTGGCCCTGGCTAAAGATCACCAAGGACTAAAAAAGGACTAAAACACAGGCTCTCTGGACTTTAGAGGGGCCTTCACTGAAGGGGTCTCAGGCGCCCAGATTCCAGCGGTTGGACAACTGTGATCCTCGGCTGCTGTGGCCTGTGTGGGTATGACTGCAGCATATGTTAGACGGTGAGAACAGTTAATCCAGTGTTGAAAATCATCTTTTGTGTCCATCCTTCGTCCTCTGTTCAATAAAAAGTTAAGTTTTCCCTGCTGGAATACAGCTGCATCTCTGGACTCTTAAAGGGAACCTGTCACCTGAATTTGGCGGGACCTTTTTTCGGTCCGATAGGTGGTGTTTTCGGGTGTTTTATTCACCCCTTCCTTTCCCGCTGGCTGCACGCTGGCCGCAATATTGGCTTGAAGTTGATTCGCTGTCCTCCGTATTACACGCCTGTGCAAGGCAATCTTGCCTTGCGCACGCGCAGTATGCTTTGCCCAACTGCGGGCAAAGCCGAAAAGCATTAGTGCGCATGCGCCGGCGCACTATGTCCCGGAAGTATTTCGCTGTGTTCCGGGACATAGTGTGCCGACCGAAAAAAGGTCCGCCAAATTCAGGTGACAGGTTCCCTTTAATTGCCTGGACTGCTGTGGCCCGAGAAGAGAAGGTAACTATTTGGGGGAAAAACTGAATCCATCCCAGATTGCATGTACAAGGGGCCAGGGTATCTACAGACTGTGTTTAGTGGGTGAGCTCGGTCCGGACTACCACTCCAGTGCTCCTTGTTACACTTGGCATAGTCACGGCAGGATGGACCCCGCAGCCTAAAGACTTGTGATTTTGAAGTGACCACCATGGGAGAAATAGAGATGGCTGCTGACCAGGACTGTGAAATATGTGCTGTGCTGCCTGAGCTGGAAGAAATAGCGCTGTCGGCTGACAGCAATTTGGAGATTTATGACTGTGAATTTGGGACTTGTGTTTTGTTGCCCACCGTTACAGCATTGCAGGCAGATGACAGAGACTTTGAGCAGTGGACAGCTGCAAAAAAAAGTAAAGATGGAGGATGTTGCTGATTTACAAATGTCGCAGACCGCTATGGAGAAGATGCCAGCCATTGGAGCGAAAAATGGGGAAATTGCCACTTTTTGTGGGTGTCATACAGAGAATTTGGCGCCAGAAGAGAGAAAGTGGCACCCAGTTGTGAAAGATGCCCCCCATAAATGGGTGCGGGTGAAGGAGGAGCTGCCGCCCTTACAGCCTAAACAGGAGAAATGGGTGGAGCGGCAGAAGATGACCCCACCCACTAATGGGTGGAACCAAGAAAAGACAGATTACCTGACGCTGGACGAGGCGCCATTATCTGCAGACAGAGAGAGACACAACATGTCACACTGCAACTCTATGGGCTGCCAAGACTGGAGGCGATCCAAGGTCTGGGTGAAGGCGGGCCTGCAGTACAAGGCCTGGTGGACAGAAGACCTAGAGGAGCGGCCCTTATCCCGATGACCACCTCTGCTACCCGCGAAGGCCAAGGACTATGAAGAGGAAGGACCAGCAATACCCAGACGGAAGCCCGCAGATGAACAGGAAATTTTGGAGGTGGTCCTGCGAGGCATCGTGTTGGCCGATATTGCTGAACCCAGCAGCTGCGCCAGCTAGCTAACATCGGGTGTGGTGGTGAGTAAAACCTCCCCATCAAACTGTCCTGTCATCTTACCTGCTTACCTGTTATCCTGACACTTATCCGCTTCCCGTTGTCCCGCCGTCCTTACCGGAGCTGTCCCGTGAGTCCTCGTCATCGGCTTCGGCAGCACAGCCCCAGCGCTTCCTCAGGCCGTGCCTGCATCGGCCGACACCCGTGGTGAAGGTGTGGAAGAACCCCATGCAGCTGCAGAGGTGTCCTATGTGCCTACAGAGGCCAAGTGGAAACACAAAGTGATCCAGGAGAAAAGGTGGTGGGAGCACTGCATCCACGAGGAACTACAGTGCCCAGGCAGAGGAACAGCAGCAGGCCAGATGACCCCCAGCCTTGTCAGGTACCTTGATCTGCGCAGGGGCTTCGGCTTACTGCAGGAGCTGAAAACTGGGGCCAAGGTATATTTGAATGCCGGGTCCCTCATGTTCCGCGGGCCTCTCCGGCAAGGGGACTACATGGATTTTAGCAAGGAACAAGACCTCGAGGGCCCTATACTGTGGCCATAAGTATGGCCTCGGACTTTGAAACCAGTCAACCGCAGGGGACCCTGCAGGAGAAATGGCCAGCTGCTGCGGCCACAGTTGCCCCAGCTGCACAGGAGCAAGCGGCTCCTTGGAGCAGTGAGGCTGCCGCAAGTGTGTCCATAGAGCTGGAGACTCAAGGGGCCGCAGGACCACCACAGGAGGGAGTGCAGAGCTGGAAGAATAGCGGAGACTCCTCCTCCTCTAGTGGGTTCTTGTCCAATGTGTACGTGGTAGTGCAGGGTCCTCATGCGGCCCACTATGTGACACAGCTGCCATGTCCAGACTGATGCAATCCCTTTTAGGTAATAATGTTAATAGGTGTCGGTTGCACCCAACTGTTCTAAGGGACTGTTGCGTGTCCTCAAGAGGGCAGTCAGCTCTGCATGGTGCATGAAAAATAATGGCGCCTGACGTAGTCTCATATTAGTGGCCACACGTTTATTGTACCCTCCTCCCAGTTTTATTTGCACCTGTTGGTGCCTCCCTTACTGGATATCGGGAGCAAGACCCCATGAGAGTTAATGACGGTGGAGTCCGGATGTGGCTGTCGGACTTGCTGCTCCAGAACTTTGTCCCTATTCTTACCGTTGGACTGGCCCCGTGTTTAAAGCAGCCCACCACTGTCAAAAGGGCCCGTGGTCTGCTGAAAGGAGGGAGGGGAAGATTGTCTTTAGAAGAACCAGGGTCACGTAGACCCACGCACAGAAAAAAAAGACTGTCGGCCTGACTGAGGCCCACTTCAAAGACGGTGGCCGTCCATGTTAAAGGGATGACTGGCCAATATAGGACTACATGTGCCTTGCAAACTGTGTTCTTTGTGCATTTTGCCCAAGTTGCCATGGCCAGGGATGGCCATGTTTAAGAGGGCAGTGTAAGGAGGTGGCCGGTCCCCTCAGTTGTGTCCTCTCAATCTGCCGTGTGACTCCCTGTGCATCTCTTAATATATTGTGTACCTCTAATGTTATATATGTGTTTCATGCTCTGTATTGTACTATACTACAATGTGGATGTGTCCCCTTTAATGCCTGTCTAGCTAGGGACAGAAGTAGTTAAAGGGAATCTGTCACCCCATTTTAGGCCTATAAGCTAAGGCCACCGCCATCAGGGGATTATCTATAGCATTCTATAATGCTGTAGATAAGCCCCCGATGTTACCTGTAAGATAAGTAAAACAAGTTAGATTATACTCACCCATTGGTGGTCCCGGTCCGGTCCGATGGGTGTCGCGGTCTGGGTCTGGAGCCTCCCATCTTTATACGATGACGTCCTCTTTGCTTCCTGTCGCGGCTCCTGCGCAGGCGTACTTTGTCTACCCTGTTGAGGGCAGAGCAAAGTACTGCAGTGCGCAGGAGCTGGGCCTCTCTGACCTTTCCCGCTGCCTGTGTACTGCAGTACTTTGCTCTGCCTCTACAGCTACCAGGAGAGAGGAAGCTGCTGCTTCCTCAGAACTGCCAGGATCACTGACCAGTGCAGACGTACAGACAGACGGGGCACTGCCAGAACCCCCAGATAGTAGAGGTCTGTTCCCCTGGGATAAAGATCACCAAGGACTAAAAAATGACTACAACACAGGCTCTCTGGACTTTAGAGGGGCCTTCACTGAAGGGGTCTCAGGCGCCCAGATTCCAGCGGTTGGATGACTGTGATCCTAGGCTGCAGGGGCTGTTGTGAGTACAACTGCAGCAAATGTCAGGGCATCTCTCAGGAAATCCAGTGTTGATAATTGTCTTTTATGTCCATCCTTCATCCTCTATTCAATAAAAAGTTACGTGTTCCCTGTTGTACAGCTGCATCTCTGGACTCTTAATTGCCTCGACTGCTGTGGCCCGAGGAGAGAAGGTAACTCTGTTTTGGGGGAAAGACTGAATCCATCCCAGATTGCATGTACAAGGGGCCGGGGTGTCTACAGGCTGTGTTTAGTGGGTGAGCTCGATCCGGACTACCACCCCGGTGACCCTTGTTGCACAAATTTTATGAACAAATTACCATATGTTCCAATTGTATTTTTCTTTGTTGCCCCTGTGGCTTGCTTCTCAAAGGGAAAACACTATTGTACTGATGTGTATCCACACGATAGCCCACATGGGTGTTGGGAAACATAAATCAAAACTTCTAAATTTCATTGTAATAAAGTAAGCGGCAGAAAAACACAGATATAAAATACTGTAAAAAATGCAGCAGTTTATACTTGTGTAAAGATGAGCGCACACACTGAAGCTTAGTTTATAAAGATATTAGAAGAATGATTAAAATAAACAACTCTGACAGATTTAAAAAATATATATTTTTTCATAAAAACTGTAATTAATTATTAAAATCTTTTTCTAGATTTTTAGAGCTCTTCTGTAGTTCAGTCCACTAATATGTAATAACTTAAAACAAGCATTCTTTACAAACTTTAGAAATCCCCTAGGGGACAAGTCTTTTGTAAACTTTTGTGAACTAGTTTTTTGAAGGATTAAGTGATTGCCTTTTGTTTTTTTGTACCTATAAATAAAATGAACTAAATGCCACTTCTGCAATCATACATTGTACACATTTTGTTTTGCTCAAAGACTGAAATGACCTTTTATTACAGTGCAGTCTTGTTAAATGCTTGGGCCACAATGAAAAAGAGAACTGCTAAAAGTGAGGTGGGATTTAATCCTCCACATTGATATATTTTTGTGCCATCCTTCTTGATAACTACCAACCTATTAGCACTTTTAAAAAAACCCATCCTGATAGAAATAATGTAAAAGGGTTTCCACTTTAAAGTAGACAAGCTGCATTGGAAAAGATGAGCAGATTAATGAAGTTTTATGTACAAAAAAAGTTAGGTATAGTTTCTATTTTATTAATTTAAATGCCTGCTCTATGTCTAGGAGTCCAGTAGGCGGGCTTACTTAATGATCAGTAGTCTTCCCCATAGGGATGTGCATAAAATGGTAGCGGTCAATCAATTTTTAGCGCTACCCTCTCGATTTCTATGGTCATAGATTTAGATGTTCATTTCTATATATTATAGCTCCTGATGAAGCACATTGTGCTAAATTTATGTTGATCTCTTTGCCTGGTTGGTGCAATGTTTCTGATCTTCGGCTCGGTGTGAACTTTTGGTTAGAATTGTCTTAACCTCATATGTAATCTTTTTTTATATATTCAGTCTTTGTTATTATTCTTTGTATTTATGATATTCTGTTTGATATGGTGTCCTTCGTTTGATTACTTGTGCCTTGTAGACAAAAAATAAGGAAAGATTCCTGCACAACCATCCAGGATAAAATGGATTAACTCCATAGTTCCATGGAGGAACTCCGGGCCAAATTTCCAGCTACACATTCTCAGCGTGGTAAGCTCCTTCGTCCCTCTCCCTGCATCTCACCTACTTGTCCCTGATGTGGTTGCTATATTGTGGCATGTTTATCCATACATAAAGTAAACACCTTCTTTGGGTTCATCTATTAATGGCCTTGATTGTATTTGAGCTCTTCAGGTGTCCAACCTTATACAGGTGCTTCTTAGAATATCATCAAAAAGTTAATTTATTTAAATTCTCCAATACAAAAAGTGAAACTCATATTATATCATTACAAACAGAGTGATATATTTCAAGTGTTTATTTCTGTTAATGTTGATGATCATGGCTTGCAACCAATGAAAACCCAAAAGTCATTATCTCAGTAAATTAGTATAATTAACAAAAACAGTTGCAAAGGCTTCCTAATCTATTAAAAAGTCCCTTAGTCTGTTTCAGTAGGCTCCACAATCATGGGGAAAGACTGCTGACTTGACAGATGTCCAGAAGACAGTTATTGACACACTCCACAATGAGAGCAAGCCACAAAAGGTCATTGCTAAAGAGGCTGGCTGTTCACAGAGTGTTGTATCCAAGCATATTAATAGAAAGTTGAGTGGAAGGAAAAAGTGTGATAGAAAAAGGTGCACAAGCAACCGGGATAACCACAGCCTTAAAGGATTGGTAAGAAAAGGAAATTCAAAAATTTGGGGAAGATTCACAAGGAATGGATTGTTGCTGGAGTCATTGCTTCAAGTGCCACCACACACAGACGTAATCCAGGAAATTGTTTATACACTATGTCCCAAATTATTATGCAACTGACATTTTTATTGGATTTTCCTAAATGGTTGGTGCAAATGACAGTCAGTCTAATAAAAGTCATCACCCATTAGAGTATACATCGAATTTTATTGAAGAAACCTCCCAATGATAACAGTATAATCTCCAAAATGAATAAAAACTTAAAATGCACTGTTCCAAATTATTAGGCACAGTAGAATTTCTAAACATTTGATATGTTTTAAAGAACTGAAAATGCTCATTTGTGGAATTTGTAGCATTAGGAGGTCACATTAACTGAATAAAAAATCTATTTAACTCCAAAACATCCTAACGGGCCAAGTTACATGTTAACATAGGACCCTTCTTTGATATCACCTTCACAATTCTTGCATCCATTGAACTTGTGAGTTTTTGGAGAGTTTCTACTTGTATTTCTTTGCACGAAGTCGGAATAGCCTCCCAGAGCTGCTGTTTTGATGTGAACTGCCTCCCACCCTCATAGATCTTTTGCTTGATGATACTTCATGAGTTTATCTCCTTTTATGCCCATAGCAGCCAATGAGGTATTCTTTGCAGCATGAGATGGTACATTGTCATGCATGAAGATGATTTTGCTCCTGAAGGCTCATTTCTGCTTTTTATACCATGGAGGAAAGTTGTCAGTTAGAAACTCTATACAGTATACTTTGCAGAGGTCATTTTCACACCTTCAGGAACCTCAAAGGGCCCTATCAGCTGTTTCTCCATGATTCCGGCCCAAAACACGACTCCTCCACCTCCTTGCTGACGTTGCAGCCTTGTTGGGTCATGGTCGCCATCCGCCAACCATCCACTACTCCATCCATTTGGACCATCCAGGGTTGGTCAACGCTTATCAGTAAACAAGACTGTTTGGAAATTAGTCTTCATGTATGTGTGGGCCCAATGCAACCATTTCTGCTTGTGAACACTGTTTAAGGGTGGCCGAATAGTAGGTTTATGCACCACAGCAAGCCTTTGAAGGAGCCTACACCTTGAGGTTCGAGGGACTCCAGAGGCACCAGCAGCTTCAAATATCTGTTTGCTGCTTTGTAATGGCTTTTTAGCAGCTGCTCTCTTAATCCGATGAACTTGCCTGGCAGAAATCTTCCTCATTATGCCTTTATCAGCATAAACACATCTGTGCTCAGATACAGCCACAAATCTCGTCAAACTACGATGATCACGCTTAAGTTTTCGGGAAATTTCTAATGTTTTCATCCCTTCACCAAGGCATTGCACTATTTGATGCTTTTCAGCAGCAGAGAGATCCTTTTTCTTTCCCATGTTACTTGAAAACTGTGACCTGCTAAATAATGTGGAACATCATTTTTAAGTAGTTTTCCTTTAATTAGAATCACCTGGAAAACCAATTATCACATGTGTTTAAG
Organism: Ranitomeya variabilis; assembly: GCF_051348905.1. Taxonomy (NCBI): domain Eukaryota; kingdom Metazoa; phylum Chordata; class Amphibia; order Anura; family Dendrobatidae; genus Ranitomeya; species Ranitomeya variabilis. Next base: position 74,833,773 of record NC_135233.1, read on the forward strand.
ATTGATTTCAGTGATACATTGAGCCCTGAGACACAATACCATCCACGAGTTTATTTGAAAAACAAAACAATTAAATATTTATGACACTTAAATCCAATTTACATAATAATTTGGAACACAGTGTAAGTTTTGTATTCCTTGTGTCAAGCCTCTCATGACCAATAAGCAATGTCAGAAGCGTCTTACCTGGGCTTACCAAGCAGAAAAAGAACTAGACTGTCGCTCAGTGGTCCAAGGTGTTGTTTTCAGATGAAAGTAAACTTTGCATTTCATTTGGAATACAAGGTCCCAGAGTCTGGAGAAAGAGTGGAAAGGCACGCAAACCAAGTTCCTTGATGTCTAGTGTGATGTTACCACAACCAGTGATGGTTTGGGGAGCCATGTCATTTGCTGGTGTAGGTCCACTGTGTTTTATCAAGACCAAAGTCAGCGCAGCCGTCTACCAGGAAATTTTAGAGCACTTAATGCTTCCCTCTGCTGACAAGCTGTTTGGAGACAGAAATTTCATTCTCCAGCAGGACTCGGCACCCGTACACACTGACAAAAGTACCAATACCTGGTTTAAAAACAACAGTATCACTGTGATTGATTGGCCAGCAAACTCGCCTGACCTTAACCCCATAGAGAATCTATGTGTATTGTCAAGAAGAAGATGAGACACCAGACCCAACAATGCAGATGAGCTAATGGCTGCTATCAAAGCAACCTGGGCTTCCATAGCAGCAGTGCCACAGGCTGATCGCCTCCATGCCACACCGCATTGATGCAGTAACTGATGCAAAAGGAGCCCCAACCAAGTATTGAGTGCATTTACTGTACATACATTTCAGTAGGCCAACATTTCGGACTTAAAATCATTTTTCAAGGTGGTGTTATAAAGTATTCTAACTTACTGAGATAATGATTTTTTGGTCTTCATTGGCTGTAAGCCATAATCATCAACATTAACAGAAATAAACACTTGAAATGGATCACTCTGTTAGTAATGACTATACAATATACGAGTTTCACTTTTTGTATTGAAGGACTGAAATAAATTTACTTTTTCGTGATATTCTAATTTTTTGAGAAGCACTTGTACATATATAGGATTTTCAGTAGTCTCACCTCCATTTCATTGTGCAGATTTAATGTGATCTTCTTATGTTATGCATTTTTATGACAGTTTGCGATTTCTTAGATAATACTTTTATTTTTTTGGTTGATTTTATGCTTCCTATATTGGTTTACTAAACATCATACTTGGTGACTTTTCTGAATATCTAACGAGGCTTTGGTAAAAAAAAAAAGGGAGGCCTGCTGGATCCACAGAAGAGTGAGCTAAGTTCCCAGCCACCACCAAAACCTTCCAAATACAATATACTATGTAGATTGTGTTTTTTTTTTGTTCCTCAGTGACCTAAGTTTGGAAAGGTGGATAATAATCACAAGGGTATAGCAAAAATGTGTAGAGAGGTGTATTTGCCTACAAACCAAAATTTGTGTTAGTGCATTTTGTATGCTGTGGAATTGACTCCCAGATGACAAATTTCTAAAACTTGGCAGCAATACGTCTGCTCAGTCCTTTTAGCTCTTGCCTATTGGTATAACCATATTGGTCGCTTCCTTTACCTTTGAAAGAAAAAAAAATGTTCAACAGATCAACCAAAATAAAAACTCTTCCGTCAAACTGTATATGTATTTCATATAATAAATAAAGTTTAAAATATATTCTAAGTGTTATGAACACCTTGGGCTTGATTTTGACCCTTTCACATTCTATTCACCACATTACCAGTACATTTTCATTTAATGCACAGATCTCTACCTATAGAAGTCAATATAGTCTAAAATATTGATTTGCATTTTTGATTCAATTAACAGCTGTAATGTAATAGTTAAAAAAAGTGTATTGGTCAATACAGAGTCCTCCTACTCAGCTTTTCCTTTTCTACACCATACTGTCCACAGATCTAACTGCAAGTACAACATGGCAGGTTTCCCTTAAAGAAAATCTTCAAAGTTGAAAACTTGACTACACGTGGCAAATTTATAGTCAACATACCTAATGCCTTCCTTATGAATGATCTGGCTGCCATTCATACCTTTTGGTCCAATTTACATATTTAAAATTTGTTTCTTACAGTCCCAGACTTCTTTCTCTATGAAGAGCATTCCTTTAAACTCAGACACCCTCCCTCAGGAGGAGGAACAAATCCAACATCAATGGCTTTGGACAAAGAGGGACTGTGGTGTCCATGATTTCTTAAAGAGAACCTGTCATGAGGAGCATGCATGTTAAACTAACGGTATGCGCATAATGGGCTGTTATACTGATTTAATAGGTACTGTCCGCTAAGGAATCCACAGTCTGGTTGTTGTTTAATTATCATCATTTCCTAAGCTCTTTATGCATCAAGACGGGACTGTGGGTAGGGTCTTCGGCTCTGCCACGACCCCTCCGCTTCCTCTGGCATCTGTATCTTCTCATTGTTTTTAAATTTCGCACCGGCACCGTCCTAGCAGTGGAGGTGTATGCGCATATTGATTTTGCAGTGGGCTTCAGTAAAATGGCATCATGTTGGCACATGTGCACATAGACCTCACGGCAGTCTTCAGTAAAACGGCACTGGGGCGGCACATTCCAATATTGAGATATCGGCTTGTCACTGAGCAGAAATCTAAATCTGGACATGAGGCAACACCAGAGCCATTTTCTTGAAGCAACCCAAAAGATCAATGTGCACAAGTGCCATCTGCAGTTAGGACTGCGCTGGCACGAACTTTGAAACAGTGGAAAGATACAGACACCAGAGACAGCTGAGGGGTGTGGACAGAGCCGAAGACCCTATCCACAATTCAGATGCAGAGTTCAGCCCCGATGAACAAAGAATTTATTGCACAGAAACTTCTAATGATAATTAAACAACCATGCTGTGGTTTTCTACAGTGAAGGTACTGTATAAACAGTACACACAACATTGTGGGCAATAGATAATTTAATGATAAAATGTATAATTGGTGGAGAAAGGTTGAACTTGACCTAGGTCTTTTTTCGACCTATGTAACTATGTAACAGCGTCTTTATGCCCATACCTTTCACTTTTTAGGCCAGGGTAATTTTGAGGCTTTGCTAAACCGAAAATTGGTATTCTTTTAAAAACCCTATTAGTCAGGTTGAATCAGGATTTCCTCTTTTCATACTGATTTTCTACACCAGGAATAGAATGTAACAGCCATTTGTGGCTACGAGTAATCCATTACTAGTCCAGACACCTGGGTCAAATTGATAAAATTTAATTAGCGTTAGTTATAGTCACGGAGCAGAGCCTCATGGGTAGATGCTTCTGTACTGATGGAGTGTGGATGTACAATCCCTCGAGGGGAAGAATAGTTGTACAAATTCTCTTATATCGCCTAGTTAATGTGAGTGAAGACAAACATTTACTCACTGATTTTTCCCCCCCCCCGCAAAGACTGGATTTGGTCAAGGTCAATGCCACCATAGGTAGGAGAGCCAGCTGTGACTATGCGAAAACAAGCTTGGTGTAGAAGGGAATGAGATTCAGTTCAAGTTCACTGAACCATTTAGTTCTCCCTGGGCTTAAAATTGATCTTTTTTTCAAGGCTGTGTATCCTGTAAGCACACACAGTAGCACCTCTCAATGTCAATCATACAGCTATTTAGCTAAGGGCAAAAGTCTCTGCCTGGTAGATGTGATTAAAATGTTTACAGCAGTGACTATAAGCCACATTTTAGCTCCCTTCAATTCTGATTTAGTTTTTTTGTTTATTCTTTCAATTTCTCTGACTACTAGATCATTTATAAAGTCAGGTTACAATGCTACAAAAATAAATCATTAGGAGTCTTATGTAAAATACAGAAAAAGAAAAACATCAGGTGCACGTGGGAAAAGTGATTTTAGCATGGAGAAAGATCCATGTTTGGTTATATATTATCACGCTAATTAATATCAAGAACTATGCCATTGTGAAAAGAAAATTAGGTGAATTCATGGTCCTGAATCAGTGTTTGGCTATTTACAATATAAGCTGCCAATTTATATAGGGGAGTATAGGCTTACAATGCACCAGTTATATCACAACGGTTTATACTGTTTGATAAATTTGGTGCATTAATGTCTTGTCTCAGTTAACACCAACAGTCAGTTGTGCCTGAAATCTACACTAATATTTTGGAGCATTTTGGGGCACTATATTTTATGTTAGGTCATGCTCCTTTCTTTTAAGCCACATCCCTTTTAATTAGTCCACATCCCCTTGTCAGGCAAGGCGCAGAATGTATCTAGAACACGTAAAAAATGTGGTACAAGTCACGAAAGTCTATTGTTGGGCACACATTGCATGAATATTCTTGAGCTTTTGACTAGATATAACTTGTATAGAAATAAGAAATGTAGACTTTAGACTTGGACTATGAATCCAACACAACTTCAGCCATTAAGCAACTGGCAAGAATTAACTACTAGGAAGTCAAAGGATAGCGGCGTCTAGCTGTCAACCAAATAAGTATTTAGTCAGTTAAAAGGGTTCTCCGGATATTAAAAAACAAAGCTAACTAGAGGAAATGTCATGTGTAAATTCCTAAATACTTTTCACAAATCATAATTCTTTTGTCTAGGGAGATCATCACCATTGAAAGTAGCCACTGCCTCATTAAACTGACAAAAACCTGTCCAAAAATATTAAATGGATATGTGCCTGAGAGCCTGTACTTTAGGAAGATCCACACTATAAATATTCTTATATAACACTTAATTCTGAGGTAAGAAGAGGCTGCTCGCACTGCTGTCCACCCTATCTGTATGATCTAATACTGGAGATACCAGGGGGTACCGAGATAAGAAGAGGCTGCTCAGATCGCTGTCTGTATGATCTAATACTGGAGATACCAGGTGGTACCGAGATAAGAAGAGGCTGCTCACACTGCTGTCTGTATCATCTAATACTGGAGGTACCAGATGGTGCCGAGGTAAGAAAAGGCAGCTCATACTGCTGTCTGTATGATCTAATACTGGAGACACCAGGTGGTACCGAGATAAGAAGAGGCTGCTCACACTGCTGTCTGTATCATCTAATACTGGAGGTACCAGATAGTGCCGAGGTAGGAAGAGGCTGCTCACACTGCTGTCTGTATCATCTAATACTGGAGGTACCAGATAGTGCCGAAGTAGGAAGAGGCTGCTCACACTGCTGTCTATCATCTAATACTGGAGGTACCAGATGGTGCCGAGGTAAGAAAAGGCAGCTCACACTGCTGTCCATCCTGTATTTCTGATTCAATGTAAGAGGTGCCACGTATGCTGTGATTCAAGAGGCTGATCACACTGCTGTCCACCCTTTCATTCTAAATGACAATACATAGCATGGGATAACATTTTAAAACAGGTTTTCCCCAGTGCAAAAAGGCAGTGGCCATTTTAATTCTATAGTGATTACCTTCTTATACACAACAATTGTGATTTCCTAATTAAAAGTATTTAGGATTTTTTTTACAATTAAAATACCTTGAGTTAATCATTTTTTATTCTAGAAGAACCTGGTTAAGGCAATGAGCTGATACCAGCTTATTTCAATAACACAGTAAACTGGTGAATAATGAATTTCCTTCATTGATATTAGATTCAGAAATAAAGCCTACAGCAAACACATTGAAGCAAAGGAGGTAAAGATTTAATCTTTTTTGTAACCATTAGAAAAAGAAAATTAAAAGGTGCTCAATTAAGAAAGCCTAATATATTTACAGTACAAATGTGAAAGGCCAAATGTTACATTCAGTAATTAGTCACACACACTAATGAACATATTTCTGTAATGAAAATGCATTGTTGGAATTTGATACTAAGAAATACATAAACTGTTCTTGTAAGTCCTTAGTATAGAGTTCTTCAATAATTTATAATATTAGAATCAATGAGAAGATGTGGATAAACATTTGAATATCTTTGTAAAGAATGCAGTTGTGGGCAAAAATTTTATACAAATTTTGGTTTTTACAAAGTTTGCTTACTTAACGTTTTAGCTTTTTTCTACTATTATTAATTATTGATCAAGCACTGAAATGCTTGAGTATTCGGTACTCAAATCAAGCATGTCGGACTCCCAGCCGTGCTAAACTCTCCCTCTCTCTGATCCCAGCTTATATAATTCACTTACAGGGATCTGAGCACTCGAGCACAACGCAATACTCGACACTGCTCGCTACTCGATTAAACACCCCAATGCTCGATCGAGTAGTTCCAAGCATGCTCTCCCATCACTAGTTGTTATGTTTCTACAGTTAATGAAGTACAATTATAAGAATTTCGTAGATTTGTAAACTTTTTATTGACAAATACATGAAATTTGTGCAAACATTAGGGATTAGGCTACTTTCACACTAGCGTCGTGCACTGCACATCGCTATGCGTCGTTTTGGAGAAAAAACGCATCCTGCAAAAGTGCTTGCAGGATGCGTTTTTTCTCCATTGACTTGCATTAGCAATGCAGTGTGACGCATTGCGACGGTTGCGTCGTGTTGTGTCGGACCGTCGCCACCAAAAAACGTTGCTTGTGACGTTTTTTGGTGCGTCGTGTCCAGCATTTCCGACCGCGCATGCGTTGCTGGAATTCCGCCCCCGCCTCCCCGCACCTCACAATGGGGCAGCGGATGCGTTGAAAAACAGCATCCGCTGCCCCCATTGTGCGGCGCTTGCACAGTATGCGTCGGTGCGCTGCAACGTCACATTGCGACGTGCAGTGCACGACGCTAATGTGAAAGTAGCCTAAGCAAGCACTAAAGTGCTCGGATGCTCATAATTTGAGCCAAGCAATTCCTAATGCTCAGATGCTCGTTTCGAGTAATGAGTATAATGGGAGTTAAAGGGACTCTGTCACCCCAAAAATCGTATCTGAGCTAAGCCCACCGGCATCAGGGGCTTATCTACGGCATTTTGTAATGCTGTAGATAAGCCCCCAATGTAACCTGAAAGATGAGAAATAAAGGTTAGATTATACTCACTTCCTGCTGTTCCCACTGCGGTCTGGTCCGACGGGCGTTGCGATCCGGGTCCAGCGCCTCCTATCTTCATTCGATGATGTCCTCCTCTTGTCTTCTGGCAGCGGCTCCGGCGCAGGCGTACTTTGTCTGCCCTGTTGAGGGTCAGGTCAGACAAAGTACGCATGCGCCGGAGCCGCTGCAAGAAGACAAGAAGAGGACGTCATCGAATGAAGATAGGAGGCGCTTGACTCGGATCGCGACGCCCATCGGACCAGACCACAGCGGGACCGCCCCTGGGTGAGTATAATCTGACCTTTATTTCTCATCTTTCAGGTTACATCAGGGACTTATCTACAGCATTACAGAATGCTGTAGATAAGCCCCTGATGCTGGGGGGCTTAGCTCAGATACGATTTTTGGGGTGACAGGTTCCCTTTAATGAGAAATCCAATCTTTTTTTCTGGCAAATCCAACAAGGAGGTCTGGGAGGCAGTGAAAATGTTGAAATGGATGGAAAAAGTGCTGAATGGAAGGAGAACAGCATGAGGAAGACTCCTGGAAGTATCTCTGACTCCCAGAACGCTGCTGAGAACAATGATGTCACACTTTTATTCCACTTTAAGGACTAAAAAAAAAAACATTCAAAATTGATGAGAAATTGGAGTTTACAAGAAAAAAAATATTTAAGAAACATTCTTTCCTGTATAATGACTTGTGTATAAGGCAAATTTTAAACATGATTTTAAATAAATAATTACAGTAAACCAAAATTTCAATCTTTATTGAAAAATTGTAAATTTCAGTTTAATTTATTAAGGAAGCAAGAACTGCCAAAAATTTAATGGAAGAGGGACTCAGATTAGCCCTGTATTAGACCCTAAGGAGGGCCTCACACACATTATGTTCAAATTGTCATGTAGTGGTACTCCTAACCTCACATAAAGGCTATGCAAAGTGCAAAGGATGCCAAAAATTAGAAGCAGGATCATCCATACACCCTTGAAGGCACCAACTGGAGTGCCTCATAAAAAAATTAAAAGTGTGTTTGTGACACTCATAAAGGCTTTGCACACAGTGCAAAACCAGGAGCAAATTATAAGGAGGCTAATTAAGTCATCCATAGACCCTTGAAGGCAATAACTGGTGGGCCTCAATCAAATATTGAAAATTAAAAACACTATGTGCTGCAGTCATCTGATGGTGTGGAAAAGCAGGGCTAATCCAGGCTTTGTTCATTTTTATTTGAGTGAGCCTGTCAGCATTTTCTTTTGATAGCCAAAAGGGCCTGTCTTTTTTGACCACCCTGGCAGCACTATAAACCCACTCAGACAAGAAGCTAGTGGCAGGGCAGCAAAACACCTCCAAGGCATAGAGGCATAGCTCATGCCAGGTGTCCAGCTTTGAGACCCAATAGTTGAAAGTCTCAGAGGAATTAGGAAGTACTCTGGTTTTGTCGGCCAGGTATTGCTTGACCATCTTTAAAAACTTTTCCCTCAAAAATACCCGGTCATCAGAGCATGAATGATGGGAGGGTGTAATGAAATTGGCCCAGGTCTTTGACAGTGTATTCCTGCCTCTTTGTACCTGGTGTGTGTCACTCTCGCTTCTTGTCGCCTGCCACTAGCGTTGTCTGATGGGAATTTTTTCAACATATTTTCCACAATGACCTTCTGGTGTAGCGCCATTTTAGTAGGCCTCTCCGCCTCAAGAAGGAGAGATGCAAAGTTCTCCTGGTAGCATGGGTCTATCTTGGGGAACAACCAGTACTCTTTTTTTCATCAAGATGAATGTAACGCGAGGGCCATGTGGTACATAAAGTCAGCTATAGGAGCAAAGTTCACTACAGCTAACATTTCCCTTTCCCCAACTCGATGACTGCTCTCCATCTCCTCCTCCTCATTCCCTTCTTCAGCCCACCCATGTAGGAGAGACGGGATGAATCTTGTGTGGGTACTAGCCTCTGTTGCACTAGTAACCAGCTTCTGGTCCTCCTCATCCTCCACCTCTTCATTGTTACCCAATCCACACTGAGCAAATGAGATGAGGCTGGGTAGTAGCTTTCTATCTCATAACTTCGTCCATCTCCACCTGGGATGCATGCAAAGCTTCAGCTTTAATTGTGAGCAGTGATTGTTTAAGTAGGCACATAAGCAGGATAGTTGTGCTGATTATGGAGTCATCGCTGCTCCCCATCTTTTTGTAGTCAACAAAGTCTTGGAAACTGACCAGAATACTGACAGGCGTGTTGGAGCAGGTATTCAACAACTGGCCTCTGCTGCTCACAAAGCCTCGCCAGCATGTGCAGTGGGAAGTTCCAGAACATGGTAACATTGGTGAGCTAGCACTTGCATGCACTGCTGCAGTACTGCCAGAGTGGTGGCAACGGTAGCAGACTTGAGAAAATGGGGGCTAACGCAGCATACCTTGACCAGAACCTCTGTCAAATCGGGGTATGTTTTCAGAAAACACTGAAACACAAAGTTTAGCACATGGTCCAAGCATGGTGTGGGCTTGCCAAGCTTCACAGCAGCTATTAGGTTACGGCCATTATCACATACAACTATGCCTAGTTGGAGGTTTAGCAGCAAGAGCCACATATTTGTCTGGTCAGTTATTCCATTCAATAACTCTGCCTCAGTATGCAGCTTGTCTCCTAGACAAATTAGGTTCAGCAGAGCCTGCTGCCACTTTGCGGAGGCAGTGATGCAAAGCTTCCAGCTTCCGGATGATGTGGATGAGCAGGTGGGGGTGCAGGAACTGATGTAGAAGGTGAAAGAAACCCTGATAGAAGTAGGGCCAGCAATCCTTAGCATCAGTAGCACATGTGCTGTGCCATAGTGAGACTCGGCATCTACAATGTTCACCCAGTGTGCAGTCAGGGAAATGTAGCATCCCTGGCCACAATCACTTGTCCACGTGTCGGTCGTTAATGGACAATGCCAGTAAGCGCTTTGGTAAGGGCACGGGTGATGTTCCTGGACACATGCTTGTAGAAGGCAGGGATGCCACACCAGGAGAAATAGTGGCGGCAGTGGATTGAGTAGCAAGGGATGGTTGCCACCATGACCCGGTGGAAATCCTCTGTGTCTACAAGCCTAAATGGCAACAGTTCCATGGCAAGCAGCCTGAAAATGTGCCTTCTTAGTGTTTCGGCCTGTGGGTGGGTGGCTGGGAACTTTCTTTTTCATTCCAAGATCTGGGGTATGGACAGCTGAACACTATGGTGGAACAAGTTTTTGGAAGTGCCTGATGATGGTACTTCATAATGTGTAAGGAGAGGGACAAGGACCGAGGCAGGGTGGAAGGCATCAGCGCCAACATCATAGACAGGGGATTTGGAAGCACCTAGTACAGGGGAAGAGGCAATGGTGTCACTCGCTGGCACCAATCGTGGACCCAGGTGTTCGGCCCACCGAGCTGGGTGCTTAGATGACATGTGCCTGATCATGCTGGTGGTGGTTAGGCTCTTAGTGGTCAGGCTCCTGCTGATCTTGGCATGGCACAGGTTGCAAATGACCATGTTTTTGTCTCAAAAGTCAATTTAAAAAAATTCCAGACTGGGGAACACCTAACTCTTTGACAGAGAAATTCATGAGTGTCGATGCTCTGAGTAACAGTTGCCCACCTTCTCCCTCTGTTCACCCCACTGCTTTTTCCTGCCCGTTTTGGTGCTGCCGATAACTTTGCATCAGCATTTCTGGCCTAGCTCTGCATGCCAGCTTTCCAGGTTGGGTCGATGACTTCCTCATCCACCACCTCGTATTCTACCGCCGCACACTGGTCCTCGTGACTTGGTGACTTAAAAAACAACCTGACTTATTGGCGACTGTGTCTCATCATCCTCTACCTTCTTAGACTTCGTGGCTGTGACTGCTCTGAGTTTTGTGCATCACTAAACAGCATTTCCTCCATTTTACTCTTGGAATATTCAGGGTGAGAGGCCACAATCAAGAAATTATGTTGTAATGAGCTCCTTGGAGTGTCCTAGTGAGGGATCACTGATCAATTTTTTTAATAAAAAAAATTTGGTCAACTGTAGCAGGCCAATCGGTTTTGAAAAATTTGAAACCACTGTAATTTTACACAGAGTACGTTATACTCTATGGATAACTAATTGAATTCAGAAAAAAATGTAACAGTTTTTTGTGGTTTTATATACCACCGTAATGTAATGTTAAACTCTATGGATGACTAATTCAATCCAGAAAACATTTTTGAAAGCTTTTTTGGATTTTTATATACAAACGTAATGTAACACTAAGCACATTAAACTGTATGCATGACAATTTTTTCACCCCCAAAAAAATAGAATGTGGTCACGTGCAGCAGCAATATATTTATCAACAAATTGCCAAGCCCTGCAACTTTTGGATAAATATGGCTTGAATAGGACATGTTTTTTTTGTATTTCTTTTTATTATACCTAGATTACTGGTTATCCAACCACATATGCCCTTTTCTTTATTCTTCTCCCAGCAACAGCATCAGCAGAAAAAAAGGATGTTGCAGACAGCAGAGAATGATGCCAGAAATCAGAAGGGAAAAGCAGATGAAAAGTTGGTGTAAACTTTCTCCATTGCCACACTAGTAAACTTTCTATTACCCATATAAACTATCTTACAAAATTAAAACCTCAGACTATTTTATTTGTTATGTTTCTCTGATTGTGCTGCACCACACCAAGAAGATGATTAAGAAAAAATCCCAGGGAATGTCTCTACAGATGCAGCCCCTACTTTATTTTTATTTATTAATACAGCAATTGTTCTTGATGTTTAATATTCAGTTACTCACTACTCAGCCTAAATAACCTTATTATAGGACTAAGTCTTCCGCAGTTTCTTCATTTTCTTCTGTAGTTAAAATAGTACATTGGAGAGTTCTGGATCTGTTTTTTGCTTGTTATTATTATTATGAAATGTATATTGAGAGGGATTCAAAGCGTCTCACAGGAAATAAAGATACCGCTGTGCGCAGCACAAACAAAACTTACATATTTTTTTTAAAAAAGCAGAGATGAAAAAAAATAAACAAGTGCAAAGAAGAGTGATTTTTTTTTTTACATTTTACTGATTAGGAAAATAGGCTTTTAAAATTCTACAGATATAGGAGCCACATCTTACAGTGTCATGGCCATGTTCGTCGGTTTCTACAATTATTTTTAAGTAACTAAACCCAGGTGCAAAAATTAAAAATCTATTGATTGCCAATGAGTGTTCAAGCCCATTTCATCACATAGAATTTGTGAAAAGGTGAAGCCCCCAGCCACAAGTGGATGTTGCTCGAAAGTCATACATAAAAGTTTGCATTTTTGAGTGCTCCATAAATCCATCTCCATCTGTTTTTTGTATCTCTAAATTTTCTGCCACCATATTTTTTAAATTACCCTTTATGATCACGGTCTTTTACTTTGTAGCTATGGCCAGGAGAGAAAAGTGTTTCAAGATTCTTATTTTCCTTGATGTTCCACCAATGAGAATGTAGAGACAGCATTCAATGGAATTTGTCAAATTAAAATCACAACCAAACAACATTATTGGTGACAAACGTTCTTCATCAGATATAAACATAGAACAAATAAATCAAGGCAGAGACAGCATATTGAAGGGTGGATTATAATCTAAAATGTTGCTTTGGCTCTTACTTTGGTGTTGTACTAAAACTCAATAAGTGCAATATAAATTTTTGAATACAGGGATCAATGTGTCTTGAAAACAGTTTTATTCTACTTTAACTGTGTCCAAACCCTTTTTTATACTTAGAATGTAGACATAGTAAAATGTGGCTATCATATGCCAGAAAAATCATTTTTTGCAGACATTCGGCATAGATGCACCTTTTATTTTTATGTATTGAATATGCTTTCAAACATAAGGGTGAATGACCTCAGGGAGATCAAAAATTCCAACACCGCGGAGACACCATCACGTGTTTCTCTACGCAGTGATCCAGAACACTGCCCCCATCCCTAATGGGAAATATGCAAATGCATGTAGAAAAGCCGCGGAGACACCATCACGTGTTTCTCAACGCAAGCAATGAATAGCCAGGTCTTTCACCGGGAAGGAACAACCACGGGAAGGGCAGCATCCAATAAAGGAAAACCACCTATGCCAAAACATGGTATCCATCCACAGACAGCTGTTTCGGGGTATTTGCCCCTCATCAGTGTGGAGTAGGAAACTGGCTATTAGGAGCAGTGCCTGGTGAAAAGACTATAAACATAAGGGTGAATGACCTCAGGGAGATCAAAACACGATGGGGGCAGTGTTCTGGATCACTGCGTTGAGAAACACGTGATGTTGTCTCCGCGGTGTTGGATGTTTTGATGCTTTCAGACACGGCAACCTGTCAATGAGCCACACATTTGGCAAACAATGGCATACCTCAGAGATATATGTTCGCCATATAATTATGTAAAATTTACCACAATATATACCGGAATATGATAAAAAAAAATAAATGAGGGGGGCACAAAGCTTTAGCCATAAAAATGACATTTTTTGTTATATAGTCATCATACTCGTACCTGACCCTGAAGCCAAATGACAATTATATGATTTTTTGCCTAGTATCAATGGTAATTCAACTGGTTCGAGCACAAATGGAAATAATTGTACAGTAAGAGCAATGCTAAAAGACTACTAGGTAAAAAAGTATAAACCAGTTTAAGGATAAGCATTAGAGATGAGCAAATTATTTTGAGTTGAATTGAATTTTACAAAACTCCACATTCGAAAAATCCAGACTTTTTGTAATTCGCTTCTGTGAAGATTCAGCAAAATGATGGCTGCTGACTGCCATTTTGTGAACCATAAAAAGCCATCAAAATTGTTAAAAAATAGTAAAACAACACTTATACTTATCTTACCAGTCACCTCTCCAGCATCTCCATATCATCAGTCCAATATTCACAACATCTTCAGATTATTGTCCCTTGTGCTGAAATCTCCAGGCTTCTCATGGTGGGTCAGGACTTCTTGTTTGATAAGGCCCAGGTGTATTTAGCGCAAGCTTGCGCAAGTGTACAATGACACGACATCACGACTAGAGTTTAGCAAATATGTTCGGATTCGGCCGCCAAATATGAATTTGACATTTTCGTACCATATTGGTACCCTATTCATGCCAAATTTATGTTTAATGCTCGCTTCCAAACATATTTGTCACTTTCTAAATCCATTGACCATCAGCTGTGTTCTGTGAATATTGCAAAAACAATATTCTCCGCCGATTGTAATCATAACCGAATTACGAAAAATTCGCTCAACTCTAATTACGACGTCACCTTGCGTGCATATGTTTAGAACCCTCCTGGGCCTCAAAGATTTTAGCAAGAGCATAAAAAATCTGAACATACGATGAGGACCGGACAGCTGATGGTGACGAGCGGAGGGGCAGGAGAGGTGAGGTATGAGATAAGTATAAGTATCTGTTGTAGTTTTTACATCTTACATCTATTATGTTAATTATGCTCTGAAGACTGGATAGACCCCAGAGCTTAATAAGGAACATTAAATTCCTTGGAAAATCCAAGCGAGCAGGCAAATTAAAATTTTGCCTGAACCGCTCATGTCTTATAAGCATGTTTAATGTCCAGGCAGCTCATATATGACCCAAACTTTTATAGATGAACATATTCAAGGTCAGATGCCTTTTTTAAGAAATTGTGAAAAGCTCCAGGCAACATTTTTTGTTACAAACACGTCTGGTACAATTATTTTTCCATTAGCCACATTCAATAATAAGCCTTCTAGCCACTGTGAAAGTGATGTTGAGCTGGGCTGTGTATTAATGGCACTGAATGATTTGCAGGTCTGTTTTATCTTCCATGCCGCCCTAAGTAAAATATTTTAATTAAATAACCAAGTGAAATGAATAATGTCATCTACAACTGATGAAATATTAAGTTACTTTACACTGAAATCAGCATTATTAGTGTCTAATAACGCACCGTCAGTAGACCCATGTGGCTTCCACGTCCCTTCTTTGCTTCAATGATTTGATGAATATGTGTTAACTTTACATTTATACAGTGTATAAATGAATAATTTAGTAAAAAATAATTAAACTGGGTTTAAAGTGGACGGTCCCGTGATTTAATGCAAACTGCATATATTGCTAAATAGATCACTTTAGACCTAATACGAATTTTGTATTTATTTGAACAAAAAATAACATCAAAATGGCGGTATTATCCTTAAAAAAAAAATAACCCATTCTCCAAGCGAACTAGCTCCTCAATGTCCCTCCTCCCTGCAGCTGAGATCTCACACTGTTCAGTCCAACTGTCAGTCAGGTGGACATTCAATACACTTGGGGCCCCATTCATCATTTAGGTGTAAGTCATCTTAAAGTTCTTTACTTGAGGTATTTGTTGATTTTTTGGCACCAAATTATTCAAAATGGCACATGTGACGTCTGATATTGGCCCAAAAACAAACATTTTCTTTTTGTCATTAATCGTTTTTGGACTTTTTAGCACAAAAAGTAGCGTGCTAAAATGTTGAGAAATTTGAGCAAAATGTATACATAAAATTACTCCAGGAGAGAACTAGAGTTCATTTGCACAAAAAAAAATTGGGCCAAATATACAATCTATCCATCTGTCTGTCTTTTTATTCAAAAGGATGTTGATGTGATGACCTCAGTGTATTCGCTGCATGTGTATCTCTGTACTTCTTCCTTATGCCACCTTAACTTGTCATTACTATGTGAAGACTTTGCAGAATTGCTCTAAGTCACCTGTTACATCCATGTGTTTCTTTAGGAGAACCTAACCTTTTCTTTTGATTTTACGAAAGTGTAATACAGGTAAATATCTAAGCCTGAATTACATTGGCGATTTCCAGTCCAACCACTGGTGTAATGACTCGAGCCAACAGCACCATAGGGATTGAAGATTCAGCTAGTTTGAGTCATTAGTCTCACAATTGGGCCATGACTTGTGGCAATAATACCGATGCATCTGTATTACACTTGGATGACACCGGCCACAGACGTCTAGCTTGGAATGAATATACAGACATTTTATATGAAGTAATTAAAATTTAAAGGGTCCACAACACCCGGTTGAGGTGAAAAGGAGCTGATCTACCCTTACAGGCCCCTACAGTGTAAGAAAAGGAAGTGCTTTTGTGCTCTCTAGAATTATATATAGCAAGTAGTAGTAGATAAAAGTGTAGGTTTATTGTCGATGCGTTTCAGAGTCCACCGACTCCTTCCTAAGGACAACCATAGAAAAACAGCCAATGTAAGTAACTGTGGTGCTCTGGCTCCATACATTGTGCTTGTGCCAGGGAAGGGACCTGCTATCAGCTGGCAACCGACAACCCTACTGATCTAATTCTGATGACCTATCTCAAGGAAAGCTCATCAATATTGCAGTCTTATCTCTGGGTTGGATCTCCCTGTCTGTAAAGGTACCTTCACACTAAGCGACTTTGCAACGATAATGATAGCGATCCGTGACGTTGCAGCGTCCTGGATAGCGATATCGTTGTGTTTGACACACAGCAGCGATCTGGATCCTGCTGTGATATCGCTGGTCGTTGCTGAAAGTTCAGAACTTTATTTGGTCGTCAGATCGGCGTGTATCGTCATGTTTGACACCAAAAGCAACGATGCCAGCAATGTTTTACAAAGGTAACCAGGGTAAACATCGGGTTACTAAGCGCAGGGCCGCGCTTAGTAACCCGATGTTTACCCTGGTTACCAGTGTAAAAGTAAAAAAAACAAACAGTACATACTCACCTTCTGCTGTCTGTCACACGTCCCTCGCCGGCGGCTTCCCGCACTGACTGTGAGTGCCGGCCATAAAGTAAAAGCAGAGCACAGCGGTGACGTCACCGCTGTGCTGTGCCTTACGGCCGGCACTCACAGTCAGTGCAGGAAGCAGATGGCGAGGGACGTGTGACAGACACAGCAATGTAAGTATGTAGTGTTTGTTTTTTTTACGTTTACGCTGGTAACCAGGGTAAACATCGGGTTACTAAGCGCGGCCCTGCGATTAGTAACCCGATGTTTACCCTGGTTACCCAGGGACTTCGGCATCGTTGGTCGCTGGAGAGCTGTCTGTGTGACAGCTCTCCAGCGACCACACAGCGACGCTGCAGCGATCAGCATCGTTGTCGATATCGCTGCAGCGTCGCTTAGTGTGAAGGTACCTTAACTGTTCCTGCAGTGTGGAATAAAGGAGCAGCGAGGCCACCATGTAAGGAGAGGTTTCCTGACCACAGAATGAGTTTATCAACCTTCACTTTTCAGACGTCTTATGAGATACTAAGGTTACAGAAATGAAAATCAATATTACTCTGCAGTTATTAGATGTATTTCAGCCAAATATTTTCTATATTTCTTATCCTGCATAACTATTGCTTTATCTCTCTTTTTAACTCTGTTACAGGACTCTCAGTATGGAGATGGAGGGTGTCATAAGCTGTGCATCTCAAACTGCACGGCACCTCCTAGTTGTTGGTGACGCATAGCTGAGGTGGGACTTTTCACATAAGTCATCATTATTAATCAGCACAATCCTACATGTGGCTGAATTTTTGGTTTAGCAACAAATTTGACTCATTTTCTACATCTTGTTAATGTTTTGCAAAGCAAAAATAAAATGTAAAATGAGCAACTTTTTTTTTTTTTAATTTTGGCATTCCTTGTGACTAGGGTTGAGCGAAACGGATCGGACAAGTTCAAAAATCGCCGACTTTCGGCAAAGTCTGGTTTCATGAAACCCGACCTAATCCTAGTGTGGGATCGGCCATGTGGTCGGCGATCTCCTCGCCTAAGTCGCGTTTCATATGATGCTTTCACCGCCATTTTTCAGCCAATAAAGGAGGACGCAGAGTGTCGGCAGCGTGATGACATAGGTCTCGGTCCCCACCATCTTAGAGAAGGGCATGACAGTGATTGGCTTGCTTTCTGCGGCGTCACAGGGGCTATAAAGGGCGTGCACGCCGACCGCCATCTTACTTCTGCCAATCTTAGCATAGGGAGAGGTTGCTGCAGTTTCATCAGAAGAAGGGATATAGTTAGGGGGGGAAGATTAACCCCCAAACCGCTTGTGCTGTAGCGATTTCCACTGTCCAACACCACCTTTTTTTTGCAGGGACAGTGGAGGCTATATTTTTGTGCATCAGCTCTGTAGCTTATTAGGCTCCCTGATAGCTGCATTGCTGTTTGTACGCCGCTGTGCAAACCAACTGCTTTTTTAAAAGCAAAAATCCTGTTGCTCCTTTCTGCACAGTTATCTTGTTTATTTGTCTACACTTTTGTGCGCAGCAGTCCTTTTTATTGCTGCCATACTTGTCCTGAGATCATTGTAGGGAGATTGAAATTGTACTACAGTCCTTGCATTTTTTCATATATCTTCCAGCCACTTTCTGCTACGTACATTGTGTTGTGTTATACACTGGGCCTGAGTTTTGGTTCAGTCTCCCCCCAAAAAAAGTGAGATTCAAATTCTCACAAAGTGGATATACTTCAGTCCTGTTAGTTTGTCGTATATCAGCCAGCCACCTTCTGCTACTTACATTGTGTTGTTTTATGCACAGGGCCTGAGTTTTGGTTCAGTCTCCCCCCAAAAAAAGTGAGATTCAAATTCTCACAAAGTGGATATACTTCAGTCCTGTTAGTTTGTCGTATATCAGCCAGCCACCTTCTGCCACTTACATTGTGTTGTTTTATGCACAGGGCCTGAGTTTTGGTTCAGTCTCACCCCAAAAAAAGGGAGATTTAAATTCTCAACAAGTTTATATACACCTTCTACCTTGTTTTACAGTACCAAATAACGGTTATTATTTTGGTTAGATTTTCCAAAAAATGAGGAAGTCTGGTGGAAGAGCCAGTGGGCGGTGGTTGCCAGCTGGTACTGATGGTGGTGGTGCATCTAGTGGGAGTGGCAAAAGCACAATAGCACCTAAGGCTGGAGGTGTTGAGCCAGCATCATCGTCTGGCTACACAAGGCCTCGAATGCTCCCTTATCTGGGAGTAGGAAAACAGCTTTTAAAGCCGGAGCAGCAGGAAAAAGTTTTGGCTTTCCTTGCTGACTCAGCCTGGCAGAGGTGTTAGAGGTGCACAAATCCGAAGTGACGTTGGACAGAGGGGTTTTATGACCAGGTTGTGGAGTTATTTCGCAATGACCGCTGACATGACAGGTACTGCTGCATCGATTCAAAGTGACAGGAGACAGTATTTGTCCAGTATGGTTACAAACTACTTTTCCTCCCTTATCGATGTTCTCCCTCATAGGTCATTCCCCTTTGATCACTGGGCATCTAAAATAGACACCTGGCCTGAATTGGCAGAATATGCATTACAGGAGCTCGCTTGCCCTGCTGCTAGTGTGCTATCAGAAAGAGTCTTCAGTGCTGCTGGTTCAATACTGACCAAAAAAAGGACACGTCTGGCTATCCGAAATGTTGATGATCTAGCCTTCATTAAAATGAACCAATCATGGATTTCAAATTATTTTGCCCCACCTTCTCCTGCTGACACGTAGCTTGCCTGAAAAATGTCTTGCTTTTGGCCTCCTCTTACTGACTTCTCCAATTCCTCCATTTGCAGCTGCTGAATGTCCACCATAGGCCATTTTTATACCTCCCTAAATGGGCTGACACCCCCACAGGGCCGTGGTCACCACCTGGCGCAAGCACCCGAGCGAGTGCTGTTTGCCTGGGCGATGGCACTGGCACAGGGTCCCTCATAGTACAATGAAGTGTCTCTGACGGTGGTGGTGCACAACCAATGTCAGACACACCGTCGTAATATGAGGGGCCCTGTGCCAGTACCGCCACCCATGAGAGTGTTCCCCCCAGCTCGAACAGTGCTCTTCCACTTGCAATACTTACCTCTCCCTGCTCCACCATGGTGTAGTCTGTGCTGTTAAATCCTTCAATGGCACTGCCAATACAAATTTGTTGAAATGATAGATGATAGTTAAAATATACAGGGGCCCTGGCCTCCATTTAGACCAGTTAATACTTTGCGCCTACTACCACTGTCTGCTACTCAGCAGAGGAGCCCACCCCAGTACCTAGCTATGCCACCTGTTTATTTATGAACAATTTTTTGGCAGACTTTTAGCCCACTTTATTATTTGGGCCTACTAACTTAGTCTGCTACTCATTACAATTTTCCGACACTGAGCAAAGCAATCTTGCCTGTTTATTTATGAACAATTTTTTGGCAGACATTTAGCCCACTTTATTATTTGGGCCTACTAACTGTGTCTGCCACTCATTTCAGTTTTCCTCCACTGAACAAAGCAATGCCCCCTGTTTAGTCCTGTTACCACATTTGAACTGCATTTAGCCTACTTTATTTTTTGGGCCAACTAACTGTGTCTACCACTCATTACAGTTTTCCTCCACTGAACAAAGCAATGCCGCCTGTTTAGTCCTGTTACCACATTTGAACTGCATTATGCCGCGGTGTAACGGAGTCCGTCTATTGCACTGCCTGTAACGTAATGTGAACCCAGCCTAAGGCCCAGGCATTACCTTGGTCTGTCTGGTGAGACTCCTACTCTAAGCCAATCGGCTGCCTCCATCTACTTCTTCCCTTTCCCTCTCACAAGGACCCTGAGAGATAAATATTGCATCCCCTCCCCAGATTAGAAATTACAGAGATGACAATTTTCCCTACTAGATAAAAATAACATTTAACATTTCTCAGTGTTATGTTATGGTATGTTATTATGTACTAAAATTAGTGTACTTTATTTTGGTAAGTAGTGAGGTGGCATCATATAGAGCAGGGGTCTCAAACTGCATTCCTCGAGGGCCGCAAACCATGCGTGTTTTCAAGATTTCCTTAGCATAGCACAAGGTGCTGTAATCATTATGTGTGTAGGTGATTAAATGATCACCTGTGCAATACAAGGAAATTCTGAAAACATGACCTGTTTGAGGCCCTTGAGGAATGCTGTTTGAGACCTCTGATATAGTGAGACCTCCAAACAAGATAGGAGAGGAATTTGTTTTTCTGATGCACCAAGTTTAGCGGTGCACCATGGTGCATCATGCACTGGTAAATTTAGCTTCTAACATGGTTATAAGAGTACCTGATTTAGGGGTTCTCATTTTTAAACAATTTGGTATACCCAAGTGGTGTGGTGAGGACACATTCAGAGAAAAGTTTGGTGATTTGGTTCTATGAGCCCAAAACAGTAGGGAAGGGATAGTAAGGGCACAATTCTATTATTTTTCACCAGTCACTTCCAGCAGCAGTCAGAACTCACCTCCTTCCACACTTTCAGGACATGCTCCAGATTCATTTCCTGACCAATTCCCTACCAGTGCTCTCCCCTTAGGTCTAAATTTAAGGATCTGGGGTCTGCATTGATCAAGGTGCCTGCACTGAAGTCTAGATCAATTTAGAGGTCTGGTGTTGAGGAGGATGGGAGTGCATTAATTCTAGGAGGTCTGTAAGGCAATTATAGTTAGGGGTCACTTTTGAGGTTTAAAGCTCACTTAGCAGTGAAACATCCTCAAGCTGCCAAAATCTGTAGCAATCTATGCACATAGAATGATCTGTTACAGATCGCGCATGGTGCATGATTTAATGCAGTCTGCATGTGTAACGATGCTGTTAACTGAATGCCCTTCGGTAAAAATTGGGTTTATTAGGTAAACAAACCTTTACTTAGAACTGTGAGTGGTGCGGTTCTCCCATAAAATGTATGAATAAGAATTGGCCTACACGGACACTTTTTATAACGATCATATTTTGTGGACTATAAGATGCAATTTTTAGCAAGAAAAAAATCTTGCTAAAAAGCATGTGCGTTTTATAGTAAGGAGGCAGCTTACTGTGATCAAGGAAAATGCTGACACTGTTCTACCTGATCACAGAAATAACTGCACTCTTGTCCTGCCTGACACTGATATACGTGATTGGTGCAGGGCAGCAGAGATAGCTACCTGGAGCTGCATCCCACTAAGGCTCCACAGATGCTGCAAATTGTTGCTAGCATGTCTTTAGTCACATGCCTGGAAGGAACTTCAAACATCGCAATGTGTAGAGATTGCCTTCCCTTTCCTGTCCCAAGGCAGAGGAAGGCAGGGTGGCGAGGTTTAGGGTGCCTGCAGGCAAGCGTATGAAAAATCTGGATGAAACCCGTACAATTGTTTTCTCATTCATACATGTGCCAATTGTGTGTCCACTTTTTACATCCGCACGACATCCATGTGAGATCTGTTTTCATACAACTACATTAAAACATGTACATGATCACATACAGCTTCCTAGCTTTATAATAGAAATCTATCAGCTGCCACTCTGATGATCCGTGTCAGATCAGATTTTTTTCTGGTACCCACAGAATTCAATGCGTGAGTCTCATCTGATTTTTTTTTTCTCACGCACTCTCAGACTGAGAAAAATAAATAATTAATCTGAACAGCCCTATTGTATAACATGGGTAATTGAACTGTCCTACTAAAAAGCAAAATTGAACACCCCATGCCCCTGCCATCTTGAACGCAGGAAGCAGAGAAGGCAACGGGAGCCCAACAGGGGGAACAAGGACAGATAAATTAAACATGTGAAATGTGTGGTGACTTTCCAGTCCCAGGGTGGAGGGGGTTGATTTACCTGTTGCATGGTCTACTTGTGACTGCTACTACTTTACTTCCCACAAGTTCCATTGCTGAATCCATCCCTGATACTTAGGCCCCTTTACCCTTTATGACTTTGAATAAAAATACGACTATCGTTCATAATATATTGACTACAAAAGTTGCACATGGTCAATGCTTCTATCAAAATACTTTGCACTAAAAAAAAAACAAAGAAAAATAATATCTCTAAGAATGCCTTTTTCCTTACTACAATGAATTATGTCTTTTTAGCTGTAACTAGCTTCATCAATGGAAAACCAAGATGAACGTTGCTGAAATCACTGAAAAGAAAAAAACATCCTCCGCCACCATAGACAAAAGGAAGATCAGACAATTCATCAAAACAGAAGCCGATTAGAATAAATTGGCGCAGAGTGAATATTATAATCACCTTGGCAATAAGAAGGGTGTAAAACTTGTAGTTCTCCAGCAATGGGCTACTCAACCTTTGCCAAATACCAGCGCGGTCAACAACAGATGAAAAGAGCAGCAGTCGCTTCTTCTTCTTTTGTATATTGCTAAACTGCATCAAAACAGTCTCCCAAAGGTAAAGCTTTCCTTATCTGCGGCGGGTTGAGAGGGGCTGTCAGCTCCTGGCTACAGCTGAATACCGCGTCTTTCTATTGCTTCTCCCACGCAGACAAACTGTCATCTGTCATTTGTGTGAATCTAATCATTATAGAGTAACTAACAATAGAGTTTGTCTAATCATTATTCAGAGACCAGACTACAAAAACCATATACTTCTCCACTTCTTCTTCTGCGCCTAAAATAAAGCACACGCCTGATCTATGCATTTAATGGATTCAGAAGCTCATCTCTGTCTCATGTGAAAAAACTACAATGAGAAGGAAAAAAATATGTCATTGTCAGTTCAGGTTTTAAAAACATCATTGAGCCGAGCACCAATAATCCTGAGATTAATACATAGAGGTATTCACGCCCCCATCTAATGGACTTTTTCATGTTTTTCTGTATAAGAGCACTCACAAGGTGATTTAATTCTCCTCTTTGACAGATGATCAATGGATAAAACTTTTTAAAGTCAAAGTAAAAACAAAACTGCACAATAAACATTTCTAATAATTATTGGACACAGCATACGAGATTACATAAATATGTCCGCCCATGTTTAGGAGAACTGTACTTGGCCGAAATATTAGTCATTATTGTGTCTTTATGAATGAGTTCCTAATAATATTTAACCAATTATTCTTTCGAAAACTGTATCAAGTGATTCTCCAGTGTTTATTTTTGGGTCCATCATTTAGTGTTAAATAAAAGTGATGAGAGAAAGGTGTTATCCGAGCATGCTGGGTGCTAATCGAGTGTCCTCAACGTGCTTGAAAAGTATGCTCAAGTCCCCGAAGCTGCATGTCTCATGGCTATTCGAGAGCCGCAACACATGCAGAGACTGCCTAACAGGCCGCGGGGACTCGAATATACACTGCTCAAAAAAATTAAGGGAACACTAAAATCCCACATCCTAGATATCACTGAAAGAAATATTCCAGTTGTAAATTGGTATTCGTTATATAGTGGAATGTGTTGAGAACAATAAAGCCTAAAAATGATCAACTTAAATCACAACTAATATCCCACGGAGGTCTGGAGTTGGAATGATGCTCAAAATCAAAGTGGAAAATGAAGTTACAGGCTGATCCAACTTCAGTGGAAATGCCTCAAGACAAGGAAATGATGCTCAGTAGTGTGTGTGGCCTACACGTGCCTGTATGATCTAACTACAATGCCTGGGCATGCTCCTGATGAGGCGGTGGATGGTCTCCTGAGGGATCTCCTCCCAGACCTGGACTAAAGCATCCTCCAACTCCTGGAGAGTCTGTGGTGCAACATGACATTGGTGGGTGGTGTGAGACATGATGTCCCAAATGTGTTCAATCAGATTCAGGTCTGGGGAATGGGTGGGCCAGTCCATAGCTTCAATGCCTTCATCTTGTAGAAACTGCTGACATACTCCAGCCATAGGAGGTCTGGTATTGTCCTGCATTAGGAGGAACCCAGGGCCAACCACACCAGCATATGGTCTCACAAGGGGTCTGAGGATCTCATCTCGGTACCTAATGACAGTCAGGCTACCTCTGGTGAGCACATGGAGGGCTGTGTGGCCCTCCAAAGAAATGCCACCCCACACCTTTACTGACCCATTGCCAAATCGGTCATGCTGAAGGATGTTGCAGGCAGCAGATCACTCTCCACGGTGTCTCCAGTCTCTGTCACGTCTGTCACATGTGCTCAGTGTGAACCTGCTTTCCTGCATTCATTTGTAAAGAACACAGGGCGCCAGTGGTGAATTTGCCAATCCTGGTGTTTTGTGGCAAATGCCAAGCGTCCTGCTGGCATTTGTTGGGCTGTGAGCACAACCCCAATCTTTGGACGTCAGGCACTCAGACCATCCTCATGGAGTCGGTTTCTAACCGTTTGTGCAGACACATGCACATTTGTGGCCTGCTGGAGGTCATTTTGCAGGGCTCTGGCAGTGCTCCTCCTTGCACAAAGGCTGACGTAGAGGTCCTGCTGCTGGGTTGTTGCCCTCCTATGGCCCCATCCATGTCTTCTGGTGTACTGGCCTGTCTCCTGATAGCGCCTCTAGCCACTGTACACTACGCTGACAGACACAGCAAACCTTCTTGCCACAGCTCGCATTGATAAGCCATCCTGGGTGAGCTGCACTACCTGAGCCACTTGTGTGGGTTGTAGAGTCTGTCTCATGCTATCACGAGTGTGAAAGCACAACCAACATTCAAAAGTGACCAAAACATCAACCAGAAAGCATTGGTACTGAGATGTGTCTTGATAATTGCCAATAATTTCCATGTGTTGTCTATTCCATTTGCACAACAGCATGTGAAATTGATTGTCAAACAGTGTTGCTTCCTAAGTTGACAGTTTGATTTCACAGAGCAGAGTAGTTTTCAAGCATGCCGAAACACTCGATTAGCACCCAAACACGCTCAGATAACACCTTATCCCAGCACGTTCCCTCATCACTATTAAATAACTTTGTGGCCAACATGTATGCATTTACTCCAATATACATAATGTATAATCTATGGGCAGCATGGTGGCTCAGGAGACAACGTCTGCAAGGATATTGTATGTCCTCCCCGTGTTTGTGTGGGTTTTCTCCCACACTCTAAAGACATACATAAAGCGCTGCGGAATATGATGGCACTATATAAGTGAGTACAATAAATCTGTTTCATTACACTTTTATAACGCATTTGCATCATGCATGTGAATTAGTAAAAGTGGACGAAGACAGTAATTTGGCCAGAATTTAAACAAATTTATGAAAGCACCATTTTTGAAAATGTTCCAAAATGTTTGCACAATGTCACTCTAATAGGTGGGTGGAGAGAAAAATGAAGATACATCGCAAGACACAGCAGCTGATGAGAAAAATGTATCAACCCTGTGCAACAGCATTGGTCAGACCCAAAAAATCCTGAGAATAGGCCATGAAATGCCCCACTGGAATTAGGCAGTTTACTACATGTGTGCTGGAAAAAGCTGACTGCTGTCATTGGCAGTCCCTTAGACCGGCATATCAGTTTCTCAGCAAAAGTGACAGACACAGGACTTCCATAGTAGACATACTGAAAAAATATCTGTCGCATGGAAAAAATACAGAAAACTCAAAGTTTCTTCATTGGTGTGTTGGCAGAAAAAAAAATTCAGTAGATCATCCAACTGAAGTCTTAGGCTGCGTGTCCACGTTCAGGATGGCCGGCGGTATCGCCGGAGCGGCGAAGCAGCTCGGCGCTAAGCCCCGCCCCCTTCTGGGACGCGATGATGCCGGATGTGTTAACTGTACACATCCGGGATCATCGCACCCCTCCCATAGGGCCCTGTGTTATGCCTTGCGGGGACGCTGCGTCCCCGCAAGGTGAACGGACATGCTGCGATCTGAAAAGACGCGCAGCATGTCCGGAGTCACAGGCCCGCCGCGTGCGTGTTTCCACGCATAGTGGACACGGGATTTCAAAAAATTCCATCCACTATGCTGGAACATCTGGACGCTGCGTGTTTGACGCTGCAGCTCTGCGCAGCGTCAAACAAGCAGCGTTTACTGACCGTGGACACACACCCTTAGCCACCCAATTAGATGACATATATGAAGAATATTCCATAAGTTCACCATTATTCTCAATAAAGCCTGTATAAATCAATTATAGTTTTGGCTACTGATATGAACATTTGAAGTCTGATTTGAAACTAATAGTGTAGAGTGCAGAGTTTATTAAAGTAATTGTCAGGCATTAAGCTACAAGTCTTCAATCATTCTGTGTGAGTGCAGACTTGCGAATCTTTACATCGTTCAAACAGCATGCTGAAATGTTTCTCTGGTGCCGGGAGAGGCCGGCGCGTGGCCGCAAGTATGTGATTTACATAGAACATACTGTAGATGTGGTCACATGCTGACTAGACGTGCATGGCCTCACTCAATCTAAGTGTATTGAGCAAGGCTGGATACAGTCAAGTTGGAATGTGGCTGGAAGTATGCAAATCGAATACTTGCGGTCACACAACTGCCCATTCTGGAGAATTTCTAAGTCTGCAGTCACATAGAGTAACTGCGGACCTGTAGCCAAAGGCCAGACAACCCCTTTAAGTAGCGATTGGACGAGCAATCCTGTATTTCCTATGTGACTGCAACTAGAAAACTTCTCTGACAGCGGCTTATCTCTCTGCCATTGAAATCCATTGAAAGTCCAATGGCAGGATCCTTCTTTTCCCAACATCATCTATTGGAGGAGAGTCTATTAGTTCCCATATACAGTCATGGCCAAAAATTTTGAGAATGAGACAAATATTAATTTTTCCAAAGTCTACTGCTTCATTTTTTCTAATGGCAATTTGCATATACTCCTGAATGTCAGAGTGATCAGCTTAACAGCAATTACTGTACTTGCAAAGTCAGTATTTGCCCAGAAAATGAACTTTAACCCCCAAAACACATTTCAACATCATTGCAGTCCTGCCTTAAAAGGAGCAGCTAACATCGTTTTAGTGATTGATCCATTAACACAGGTGTGGGTGTTGATGAGGACAGGGCTGGCGATCAATCAGTCATGATTAAGTAAGAATGACATCACTGGACACTTTAAAAGGAGGCTGGTGCTTGATATCATTGTTTCTCTTCAGTTAACCATGGTTATCTCTAAAGAAACACGTGCAGCCATCATTGCACTGCACAAAAATGGCCTAACAGGGAAAAGTATCGCAGCTACAAAGATTGCACCTCAGTCAACAATCTATCGCATCAAGAACTTCAAGGAGAGAGCTTCCATTGTTGTCAAAAAGGCTCCAGGGCGCCCAAGAAAGACCAGCAAGCGCCAGGACCGTATCTTAAAAATGTTTCAGCTGCGGGATCGGACTACCAGCAGTGCCGAGCTTGCTCAGGAATGGCAGCAGGCTGGTGTGAGTGCTTCTGCACGCACTGTGAGGCGGAGACTCTTTGAGCAAGGCCTGGTTTCAAGGAGGGCAGCAAAGAAGCCACTTCTCTCCAGAAAAAACATCAGGGACCGGCTGATATTCTGCAAAAGGTACAGGGAGTGGACTGTTGAGGACTGGGGCAAAGTCATTTTCTCTGATGAATCCCCTTTTCGATTGTTTGGGACATCTGGAAAACAGCTTATTCGGAGAAGAAGAGGTGAGCGCTACCACCAGTCTTGTCTCATGCCAACAGTAAAGCATCCTGAAACCATTCATGTGTGGGGTTGCTTCTCAGCCAAGGGAATTGGCTCACTCAAAGTCTTGCCTAAAAACACAGCCATGAATAAAGAAAGGTACCAGAATGTCCTCCAAGAGCAACTTCTCCCAACCGTCCAAGAGCAGTTTGGCGCCCAACAATGCCTTTTCCAGAATGATGGAGCACATTGCCATAAAGCAAAGGTGATAACTAAATGGCTCATGGAACAAAACATAGAGATTTTGGGTCCATGGCCTGGAAACTCCCCAGATCTTAATCCCATTGAGAACTTGTGGTCAATCATCAAGAGACGGGTGGACAAACAAAAACCAACAAATTCAGGCAAAATGCAAGCATTGATTATGCAAGAATGGACTGCTATCAGTCAGGATTTGGTCCAGAAGTTGATTGAGAGCATGCCAGGGAGAATTGCAGAGGTCTTGAAGAAGAAGGGTCAACACTGCAAATATTGACTTGCTGCATTAACTCATTCTGTCAATATAACCTATTGGTACTCATAATATGATTGCAATTATATTTCTGTATGTGATATAAACATCAGACAAACACTAATAAAAACCAGAGGGCAGCAGATCGTGTGAAAATATAATTTTGGTGTCATTCTCAAAACTTTTGGCCATGACTGTACAATAGAAGGGCAGCTAATCCTGCAGAAATTGGCAGGATCGGACAACTTTACCTAATGGGTATGGGGACGAGTAACTGCATATCAGATCCTAAATTTTCAGCTTAATAGGCAGAATTACACATTGGGAATCTGTTAGGGACAATGGGCCAATATTTACCAGTATTTACTTGGCAGCAATACATTTTTGATATGCATTCTATAGACCCACTCGACAGAAATTGATACACAATTATTTGTGTACTTTGTGATTTCTCCTATTCGCTTTCTATTTTTTTCCTTTGATTTCTTGATGAATTTTTTTTACACTTTTTATGTAGCCTGTAGGAGTATACAATACCATCTTTACAGTCAGTCCATGAGCTCCATATGTGCAGGTGCAGATGTGACACCAGTGAACTCTGCCCCTTCAGTGAATAAAAAAGAACTCAATACGGCTGTTAGGGGCTGAGTTCCCGCCTCTGCACAGGGGGAGTCTTGAACCATCTGCGCTGCAGTCTCCCATTCTTCTCCAGCCACAGTGGAGCCTGCTCAGCGGAGACATCGGTCTCAGCGTCTGGCTCAGCCTGATACTGTGCGGATGGTTACTGCTGCCTTTCCAGGCTCAGCCATTGTAGCCACTACTGGTCAGCGGCGAGCAGACATCTCTGGGACTAAGTCCTGCTTTTCCCCTTTTGAGCATGCCCAAGGTAAGACCTCTCATTGGAGATCAGGGGTCACATGCTCAGGTACTGCAGCAGCTCCCATTGGTCCTTTACGAAGGTCCTGAAGTTGATCAGGTACTGTGGCAGCTCCCATTGGTCCTCTAGGAAGGTCCTGAAGTTGCTCAGGTACTGTGGCAGCTCACATTGGTCCTCTAGGAAGGTCCTGAAGTTGCTGCAGCTATAAAAGGTTTGCATGGCCGCACGGGCATGCACTAGGATCAGCTTATGTCATGAGCTTTTGCTATTCAGTGGTCTTGTCTGCTTGTGGTCAGGATCCGGCTGAAATAAGCCACTAGAATACCGGCACCTCTGGTGAGGAGTTTTGTATGGTGAATTCAGGGCTGGCGTAAAGCCATTAGAATTCCTGCTCCACCAGAGAGGAAGTGTTTGTGTGCTTGCTACTCCCTGACCACTGATTGCTTTTGCTCTGTTAGGCAGCTGTGTTCCCCTGTGACGCTAACAGGGCACAGCATTTTCCCTTCTGTGCGACTCTGAGAAGTAACAGAGTTCACTTATACCACCATATTGTGCCGCCATTTGCTAGCAGCAGGTTCGTGTCCTGCACGTGGACCCCGGGCTGCGCAACAATAATTATATCTAAATATACTCGGTGCGTTCTGCCAGCCCTAACAAAGGCAAATCAAGAGTTCACGGCAAGACCAACATATTTACTTTCAGTTATTTTTTTTTTAGAGCTCTTTACCCTATTGCCAAATTGCACAGTTTTGATGATTAATATCCTGTTTTCTTAACTCAATGCCCTGAAAATTTGCTTCTCATTTAATGCTGATTCCCTCCAAGCTTGAAAAGTTTGTGTAGTGCCTTAATTTTCGATAAAGAGATAGGCAAGTGTCAAAATAAATGTTGAGTAATAAATCACTATTCACCTTCAAGTGCCTCTTCCCATTTTCAAATCTAAATTACACAGCTGAGCACTGTCAACCCAGCATATGTAATCATTTTATTTATTGTTTTTTTACTTTTTTGCCTTTACTTTTTAAAATTTAGATATCAAAAATTTGATTTTTTTAAATATATTAATAAACCTTTCAAATTGAACTTTTTAAAAAAATGTTTACTGAAATATGCAATAAAAGCTGAACTCTGGGTAATTTGCAGTTAAACAAATATCAACATTTTAATTTGAAAACCAAAGATTATCTTGAGGAGTCCAGCAAATTTAGATTTTAAATTTCTGGATTGTTGTTCAGTAAAATCTCATTTTGTCAGTGGACCTAGGAGTAGAAATGTAAATGAGAAGAGAATAATACTTTTTCATAGAATTTTAATGAAGTCCCTTGCTATATGCTGCCAGTAAGGTAAAAAGGTTTGTTTATACTAAACCACAGGAGCAAGCAGGATCCAGAAGATAACTGGTAGATGCATTTTTGAGGGTCAGGTGATTAAATATTTACATGGAAAGTAAGTAAATTGTATTGTCTCAGGCTAGATGAACATGGAATTAATATTAATTAGTGTGGTATGGAAATGATGTGGATGCTGCCCCCATACCCTGCTATGGACCTTCACTGTTCCAATGTTCCTCCAGTTTTTTTTTTGCTTTTTTTTTTTTTTACACAGTATGTGTAGCAGATGTGGGGTCTAGTAGTTTGCTCCCTAACACTCCAAGGGTTAAATGCATTTGATGTTTATGTATGTTATAAAAGGAATATACCTACTGTGGCTGCAGTTAGCTTAGACAGGGTTAATTGTAGTGGCTGACCCAGTTTGGAAGGGGGAAACAGAGTTAGTTTCAAGTCCAGCAAGAAAAAGGGCCAGTTTGACTATGGAGAGCAGTGTGTGACGTAGCAGGCCTACGTCAAGAGGCTGCAAGGGACAGTGTGGGCCTTATACTCGGGGCAGTGGAATGCATG
The DNA here is from genome assembly GCF_051348905.1 of Ranitomeya variabilis. Taxonomy (NCBI): domain Eukaryota; kingdom Metazoa; phylum Chordata; class Amphibia; order Anura; family Dendrobatidae; genus Ranitomeya; species Ranitomeya variabilis. The sequence goes on from NC_135233.1 coordinate 74,865,315, forward strand.
TGATTCCATTCAATGGCCTGGGGCAACCTTGAGATGAATGTCGGGGGTCTGAGGTGAACTCAGCCTGTGAAGCTACAGGGAAAGATGGACTCAGACTACATGGGGTAGAAGGTATTGCAATCCAAATATGCTGCTAGTGGTGGAGAAGACTCCCTAGGGCTAGAGAAGCCAGTGAGAGGGACAGTCTACCTATACCAAGAACCAGGGCTAAAATTGTATCAGGTACTCGAGGGAAAGATGACAACCCGTTGGGCCATATCCTCTACATCTGCCTGTTAATACTGCGATTCGCCAAAAGTGTGGTTGTTTTTATGAACCTCGTGTCTCCTGGATTAATTGCTGCCAGAAGAGAGATTCCTGGACTTAGAAAAACAAGAGGTCTGCAGCCCTAAAGTACGTGTGATGCACTTCACACACAGCAGAAAACTGGGTCTGGGACACGAGATGTCTGTAGGATGCCAAAACGAGTGGGAACAGAAGCTTGCCCATGACGACCTCGCTTGGGCATCTTACATATTTACTTGAATTAACTATTTTTTTGCTAGAATAAACTAATATTGAATTATTTAAAAGGAATTTGTCAATAAGATCAACTGCCCCAAACCACATATAAGAAGGTCTTTGAAATATAACTTCAAAGACACCTTGAGATCGTCCATCTTCCAGAGAATTCAGTCTTTTAAAATTTGTAAGCCAATCAGAGGTTAAGTGCTCTGGGTGTAATGGAGCACTTCCTGAGCCTCTGCCTCCTGAGCTTGTTTCACCACTCAGCACCAGCCTTTTTAGCTTGATTTAAAATAAATTCTATGTGATGCTAGTCACTTCTCATAGCTAAGCCGTGAGTCAGGATAGTCAAAAAGTCCAAGGTCAAAAGCCAGGTGGTTATGTCATAAACAGAAGGAAGAGACAAAAGCGTAGTCAGGCAACGTTCCGAGGTCAGAATACAGGAGGATAGCGGATCAGAGCAGGAGGGGTTAACAAATGGATGGTCAGAACGAGGTCCAAAGTCAGGCAATGAAAGATCAACATACAGAACGCATGGCACAGAGGAACAAACCTTAGCTGAATGTACATCTGGCAGAGGTCTGGAAGAAACAGCTCAGTTAAGTAGCCTGGAAATCTCCTGTGATAAACACTTGGAGATAGCCAGCATCTCCTAGACTCAGATTGGATGGCCAAGCTGTCAATCAACACACTGACAGCTCAGCATACCCCTATACCAGACTGGATGACTGAGCTGTCAATCAAAGCACCGACAGCTTCAAGCACCCCCCTGTACCTAACTGGATGGCTGATCTGTCAGTAACTGTATCCCAGACACACTGTGGGGTGGAATCATGACAGTCTGGAGAAAAATACCGAGCTATGGTTGGTACTGGTTGAGGGAGTGCAAATGGGATGAAATGTGGATCCGGAAGGATGAAGAATAAGTGAGTATTTTATTGTAGAAAACAAGTTACTCAAAGGTAAAAAAAACAACAAAAAGGCAAAAAATGGGAGGTAAAGAGTCCATGGAATGCATTTCAATGCCAGATCAGCGTCTTCATCAAGCATTGACACTTTTCATTCCATCCAGACTACCTCAACCAGTAGCACCCAAGGCTCAGTATTTTCCTCCAGACTTTGTTCTAAATATTTTGTATGGATTTCCAGAAATCACAAGTGCTCCGGTAAGGCTGCTGCAGCTGGTTATTCAGGCACCTGGATTGAAGTATTTTGCATGGATGACCAGACAACACAAGAATCCTGGTGGAACTGCTGCAGCTGGTTCATCTTGCACTCAGATCTACACCATATGCTGACCCCGGGTGTTGTGCCTGCTGCCTGCACAACCTCCTAAGGTGAGCAGTTCTGTGGTGGGTTTCCACTAGCTTGGAGTTACAAACCTATCTTGAAGGTACTCTACCAGGAGGAACAGTGTTCCCTTTTTCTTTCCAGACCATTTATTTGGCTAGATTGATGTGTGCCTGTGTGACGTCAGACACCAGGTAAGAAAATAAAACAGTGAGCAAAGAATGAAGGTAAGGAGACTGGTGCTGGATAGGCAAACAATCTGAGGAGGCATAGGGTTGGGAATTACCAGAGCGCTCAGTGCCTTACTTGCATACGGGTGAAAATGCATTCTCTGCAATGCAGAAACAAATAGAAAAATGTCAAGTTGGTGATGAATTTATATTTCAAAAACCTACATGCCCATATATACAGTTTGCGGGGGTTCTTACTGACATATTCTCAAAGTGTTGTCCCACAGAAATAATGTAATATGACAGCATCTAGGAGTCTGTAATATTCACCTGCTGCATGGGGTCCATTCTAGTGGCTCAGTTCTGCACCATATAATTACCAGCACCGGTAATAATTATAAAGCACCACCAATTCCAGTGTGCTGTACACGTGAAAAAGATTTATACACATGAACCCGAACTATATGGTCACCTAATTATTTTTTTTCAGAGTTTTCTTGTAGCTGATAATCTACTCCAAAACGCCTGTCCATTTATATGGGAAATCTACTATGAAAACAAAGCCTTGGGGTAAAAAGTAAATAAAAAATTGCTTTTTATTTTTTGAAGATGATCCTGTTACAAGCTATTTTTTTTTTTCCAAAAAAAAGCCAGATGTAAATCAAAGGAAGGATAACAAGGGAGCAGAATATTGTGCTACAGTTGTACAAATATATCCTAAGAAAACCTAGGAAGGTCATATTTACACTCATTGCGACAGGACTAGCTACATTACTTGCTAATAGAGCCCTGTTTTGTAAATAGAGAGATAATCACCACATTATTGCAGTAATCACACTCATTACGGATATTTGCTCGCTATTATATATGGGAGTAATGGTGCACCAATCAAAGACAGGTTACCGGATTGCTGCCCTCTCGTATGTGACTGTTATATTTACTTCACAAAATACAGTCTGCAGTGTTGTTTGGAAATGGCTTTTTGTTTTCCACAAAGAGCACAAAAAGTCTATGTCGTAATTCTTCCGCTTTGCAACACACAACAGGGTATTGTCTGTATCATGAACAATTGCCGATACCTTGAACTGCTTGTATTAAATCTGTCTGTGATCAATAAATTCTTTCATTTGTTTTGCGACTTGAACAATGAAAATTGGTTACGGACTTACGGTACTTTAAAAAGAAAGATGAAACCAAACTTTCTACAGTTATCTTAGTTTTCCCGTAGCATGCAATTCACAACAGAACAATGAGATTGGAGGAATGCATGCACAGTATGGGTCTGTCCTCCGCGGATAAAGTATGAGATGCGGTCACAAAATTTCATGAATTTTGACAATGGTTATTTAGCAGAAACAATATTTGAACTAGATTGATACTTTCCAGAATGCCCTTTTTACAGCCAGTCAGTAGTAGATGATTGTAAATGAGGCCGAACAATTTGTTATACCACTCTTTCTCCATTTATCTATAGGGAAGTCTGGAAGGGCAGGGCGGAATATAAATAAAGTTTTTCTGATGGGTAGCTAATTTGGTTGTTGTAAGAAATGTTTCTCCAAAATTTCCTCCAGGTCATAATTGTAGATTTTATTAGTATATTCTCTGCTAGAGGGAGGGATTTGTCTAGTAAATTCGCAATAATAAGAGCGTCTAAGGGAGAATTCCCATTGTAAGACTATTCCATTTCTGCCCAGCTGGTTTTGGCTTCATCTATAAGCCATTTCCTGCTCTGCACCATGAGATTAGCCTCGGAGTACGCCTGTAGATTTGATAGACCAATGCCTCCATTTCTTTTGTTCTTATACAGTAATGATTTTGCTACTCTTGGTGATTTTTTATTGCAAATACATTTTTAGATTTGCTTATGGAAGTTCTTAATCCATATATCTGGAATTGGGATAGTTCTAAAGATATAGTAAAGTTTTGGTAGGATATATATTTATACAAGACAATCCTACCAAGCCATGAGGTTTTGTTTTTTTTTAATCAAAATTCTCAATATTTTTTTTTTATTGTTTTTGTAGGAGATTCAAATTTTCATCTAGTACCTTACGTAAAGAATTGGTAATTATAATTCCTAAGTATGGGATATGCTATTTTTCCCAGTTATAGGGAATTTCTTTTTCTATCATTTTTTTGGTTGTGTGGTCTGTGAAAAAGCCTAAAATTTTAGATTTTTTATCATTTATTTTATAGTATGAAACTGCAGAGAAGTCTCTTATAGTAGAAGTAATAATTTTAAATTAATTGGTAGGGTCAGTGGTAAAGATTATCATTGTTATTCTGTGCTGCCTATGAGTGATGAAAATTCCAGCAGAAGTGCCTCATGATGATTAATAACTCCGAGAAGTGCCGATGTCAATAAGCAGACAGGCAGAAGAGCAGTGGGCTGACAACTAAGGCTACTTTCACACTTCCGTCAGTACGGGGCCGTCGCAAACCGTCGGCCCGACGGACGTTGTGCTAAATTTAGCACAACGTGGGCAGCGGATGCAGTCTTACGACGCATCCGCTGCCCAGTGTGATGAGCGGGGAGGAGGGGGAGGAGTTCCAGCCGCGCATGCGCTGTCGGAAAAAGCAGAACCGACCGACAAAAAAATGTTACATTGAACTTTTTTTGTGCGTCCGCCAAAACACGACGCATCCGTCACACGACGGATGCAACGTGTGCCCATCCATCGCGATCCGTCGCTTATTCAAGTCTATGGGCAAAAAACGCATCCAGCAAGCACATTTGCAGGATCCGTTTTTTGCCCATAACGACGAATTGCGACGGACCAAAAAAGACGGAAGTGTGAAAGTACCCTAAGTGTTGACAGAGCTTAGCACTGTGCTGAAGACAGAAGTAACCTTCTGATGCACTGACATGCAGTGCATGGGAATCAGCCAGGAGCGCGTATGCTGTGTAGTCACAACCCCCCACCCTTAGAAAGCCGTATTCCACATCTGTGGACCTGAATTACAAATTTGCTTCAGAAATCGCATAGGCGGACATCTTCTAGAAGGGTTTTGAAAGGTGTTCTTTCAAATTTAATTTATAAAGCATATTTGAAAGATTATTAAAATCACTTGCTCTAAATTATTTAATAAAAATTAAAACAATAGTTAAACTTTAAGGCGTCACAAGCTTTTGTCAGGGATGGTGCTATGAAGTTAGTGTCAACTGGGAAATGCATTTTTCTTCTTCTACTCAAACTGCCATATTAAGGCTACAGCCAATCAGGGTCTGCTAACTGTCTGGAATAGTCAGGTAACAGTATTTCTACCTATAGGTGGCGCTAGAGGGTAAGCTTTCTTCCAGCTCTACAGTAGTCTGTAGAGAGAGAAAAACTTCAGGCAACCAGCATAGAGTAATTTCACAAAGAAACTGCTAGAATACTCACTTGTTGTCTAAAGCATATTTATATTCCAATACAATAAAAGTTTTGTGAAAGCAATCGGTATGTGATCTCAGAATGGTGAGAATAGCCATAACTAGCTTAAGTTGTTGCATGGTCAATTTGAGGCTTTAAAAAAAATCATGGATTACCTGATCCAACTCAATGTAGGAAGTGGATATATTTTTGGCAATGTTATCATGCATATCTATAGCAGGGATCTCATAGGATTAGACAATTTGTTTAATATGACAAAATGAATACAGCCATAATGATAGAAAATGCTAAAAGGATACAAGATGAAGACAAAGTAAAATAAAAAGAAAACATTGGAAAAGAAAAGAAAGAAAAAGGGAAGAGGAGGAGTTAGAGAAAAAAACAAAGGAAGAGGAGGGGTAAAAGGGAACTTCTAGATTTGAAACTTTAAAAATGTGACATTGTAGTATTATTTCAGTAATACAGTATTAGGCTATGTTCACATGACCAATATTCATCCATAAGAAAAGATCCAGCAACAATCCATTAAGAAAAAAAATTGTACAGACAACTTTTTTGTTCGGCTAAAAAACTGATTTCAGCTGGATTACCTTTTTTAACATTAAAGTTTATGGAAAACGGATCTGTTAAATAGCTATCAGTTTTTCTTCCATTTGAAAAAGAACCATTTTTTCTTACTGGATCAGTTTCAAATGGCACAAAATGGGTGACTATTTAACAGATCCATTTTCTATAAACTTCAAAGTTAAAAAAAAAAATAGATCCAGTTAAAAATCAGGTTTTTTTAGCCAGACAAAAAAGTTGTGTCTGTGCAACGTTTTTGTCAATGGTTTGCTGCTGGATCCATTCTAATTGATGATTACTGCACATGTGAACAAAGCCTAATACAATATGAACACCTACTGTTCACAGTTCCAGTCCCCACTAGTACACAGCATCACATTTTCTTCTTTGGTCAAAATGCAGCATTTTCCTTTCTTCAGCTTCCCCCCACTTCACCCCCTGACAACTTAACTTTCCCAAGATTTATCACTTATATGATTCTGAATCATTCGATTTGTAATGAAGATTTTCAATTACTTTTCTAAACTGAACTAGTCAGATTCTGGACTACTATTGCTAAAAATAAAAGAGAAACCAAACTACAAATGGGCTATATGGAGAAACTATAAAGGGAGAATACTATTAAATAAAAAAAAAGAAATTACATTTTTAACACAGATATTGACTAGAATGAAAAGGAAATTTTATTCCAAGTGTCAAGGAAAGATATTACCAAACTCTTTAATTAGAAAAAAAAGTGAATATGAAGAGGATTCATGGATCCATCTAAAGTGCTCTTAAAAGATTTCAGGTATAATCAGAATTCATTATGCACAGCAAAAAGCCCAGATGTAAATGGAGCTTCCACACAAGGGGAATTATGCAAAATGATCAAAGACTGGCAATAGAAAAGAAAATAGGTTAATATGAATCAAGGTGAAATAGATTTATGAAAATAGGCCCTCACTGTTTTGACAGCCATATTTTATCTGTTGTGTTCCAAATTACATTTATGTATTACAAGCTGATGAAATTGTACAAATGAGGACAAAATAAAACAAATGTAATGCTTTTACCTCAATTGTGACTAACTAAATAATGTGTCCTTTTCCTGAGCACCATTAGTATATCTGGAAAATGGAAGGTCTGAAATGATCCATATACAAGTAAGTAACACAAGGATAGAATCAAAATAAATCAGTTATAAATACTGGAGTTTTTCAAAAAAGTCTCTTATACTCCCTATTCTACATTTACAGTATAATCTTCAAGAAAACAACTTTAAGAAGAATAGCCCTAATCTAGACCAAAATATTCTGCCATGGATGTCAGTTCTCTTATAAAGTTGTATATACCATGAATGCACCTCTTGGTGCCATTTGGACCCACTCACCTTTACGTGCAACCTTTGAAAGGACCACATCTCTAGAGATAATATTTTGAAGCAACTTTGGTTTGTGGTTTAAAGGGGCTCTGTCAGCACAGAATGACTGTTCAAACTTAGGGTACTGTCACACTCTGCAACTTTCCAACGATCACGACCAGCGATACGACCTGGCCGTGATCGTTGGAAAGTCGTTGTGTGGTCGCTGGAGAGCTGTCACACAGACCGCTCTCCAGCGACCAACGATGCCGAAGGCCCCGGGTAACAAGGGTAAACATCGGGTTACTAAGCGCAGGGCCGCGCTTAGTAACCCGATGTTTACCCTGGTTACCAGCGTAAAAGTAAAAAAAAAAAAAAAAGTACATACTCACATTCCGGTGTCCTTCAGGTCCCTTGCAGTCTGCTTCCCGCTCTGACTGAGTGCCGCCGTAAAGTGAAAGCAGATCACAGCGGTGACGTCACCGCTGTGCTCTGTACTGCCTTACGGCCGGGAGTCAGTCAGAGCGGGAAGCAGACTGCAAGGGACCTGAAGGACACCGGAATGTGAGTATGTACGTTTTTTTTTTTTACTTTTACGCTGGTAACCAGGGTAAACATCGGGTTACTAAGCGCAGCCCTGCACTTAGTAACCCGATGTTTACCCTGGTTACAAGCGAACGCATCGCTGGATCGCTGTCACACACAACGATCCAGCGATGACAGCGGGAGATCCAGCGACGAAATAAAGTTCCAAACGATCTGCTACGACGTACGATTCTCAGCAGGGTCCCTGATCGCTGCTGCGTGTTAGACACAGCGATATCGTATGGATATCGCTGGAACGTCACGGATCGTACCGTCGTAGCGATCAAAGTGCCACTGTGTGACAGTACCCTAAGTCCCACCACTTTGCTCAGTATGGCAGGGCTATCCATTTAACCGACTCTTCCCACCTGCTTGTTGTATCTCTATTTCCATCCTCCCCCTTATATAATAGACTATAATAGACAGATCTGGCTTCAAAGAGCCAGAGAAGGGTAGAGATATATGATTTCACAACACTTTTTTTTTATAAAAATGCCACTCCAGTTTTTAATGGATTTTAATGGTTCCAAAGTAATTGGACAATGTTATGACTGCTAGAGAACATTCACACGGGTAGCGTACAAACCAAGGAGACAAATACCTGAACCTGTCAGATCCCTGTTCAAGGAAAATCCCTCCTCTGACCCTGGTGTGTTCCAGCCACGGAGGTTGACACCCTTAGTTAATGCAATGGCATCTCCACTCAATGGCGGCTTATCCTGAATGTTCTTAGCAACTCCTAGTATCGCTAGAGTAGCAATGTCCAAATATTCAATCAAACAAGAAATAGCTGCAACCCAAATAAACTACAGCAAAATAAATGAATCCAACAAAGTCTACACCAGCAGGAAACACCAGCAAGGGACAAAAAAATATAAAGCTGCACCCAAAAGGTGATAGGAGAGACAAACAGATTAAATAAAAAACACCTGCTACCCAAAAACGACAGGAACAAAGATAACACAATTAAAACACCCAAAGAAAAGGTCTACCTGCTGTGGCTCAGAGAAAGTCACCGACTACAGCATCAAGGGTTTGAAACCAGATGCATGACAGAAATATAAAAGAAGGACTACATTGGTTTATTCCAAAACACATATGTGAAATCCCTGTATACATAATCTAAGTGTTTTAAGAACTAGATCAGTTTATACAAATGATTGATATAAGAAAGGAAAGAGAAAATTCACAGACACATGGACATTTAGTAAAGGTTGAACATTGAACAATAATAATTTTTTGTACTGCAATACCAAATACTACTTAACTAGATGGAGGCCCAATGCTATTGCATCGGGAGGGCGGTAATGTCACGATGTGGGCAGCATTGAGAATCTCTCACCCCATGTGCTCACCTACCTATCCACTCTCTCTTTCCCGATGTACTGACTTTTCCCATCTGTGCACTCTTCTTTGACATTGGCGTACTTTTTAGGAGGAGCCATGTTGGCATTGATATTTGCTTTTTAAAGTGGCCTTCCCACAAATGAAAGTTAATTTTAAAAATTGTCTGTGTCTTACCGTGTACAGAACATACCACAGCTCCCGGGCAGGGGAAGAAGCTAAAGACAATACTGACAATACAGCAAAAGATCACAGAGGATACATTTTGTGATGTAAAATATTGTTTAAAAACAGTCAGTGAAATATTTTACCTCACAAAATGAATCCACTGTGATCCCCTGCTGTAATGTCAGTATTGTCTTTTGCTTCCTCCCCTGCCCAGGAGATGTGGTATGCTCCGTACATGGTTAGACACAGACAATATTTAAAATGAACTTTTGTTCGTGTGAAAACCCCTTTAATGTAACCGGTTCCTCTGCCTGTAGACACGTCGTGCATCTGCTGCCAGGCTCAGCTGAATGTTTCACTGCGCCTGCATGGAATTCGAGCAGGCACAGTAAATCAGACCGCCGCCATCTTTGTGCAGACAGATAGCGGTGGTCACATTAAAACTGCGCATGCGCTCCTCCTGTACAAAGATGGCGGAGGTCAGAGAATCATTCGGCTGATTCCGGTGGCGGCGTGTTCGCGACAGTGTTCCGCTGGTGGTAATGCACAAGAGGCTGCATATGGCGTATAAAGTGTGTGTGTGGTGCATAGGGTGTATACAGTGTATGTGTGTGGTGCGTAAGGTATATACAGTGTGTGAACATCCAAAGGACCCGTTGAAGCGCATTATGCGCGAAACGGCAGTCATCCTGTTCATTCCCTGCACCCTCTCATTTACCTGCTGCCCTAAAGATATGTCCTTACTCCAATATATGGAAGAATACAGGATTTTTTAATACATCACTTGGTGAGTGCCACCTTTTCTTTTCTTTTGGATGTTCAATACGAATTACTGTTTGGTAGAGCACCGCAGTGCGATTGTATTCCACCATTGGTCTGATTGCCACAGAAGACATTGATTGCTGCAGAAACTGCTCACTTGAAAGTCATGAAAAACCACCTATCCTGGTGCCGTCACACTTTTCTCTTTTTATATGGACTATATACAGTGTGTGTTTGTGTGTGTGAGTGGTGCGTACGGCGTGTACAGTGTGTGTGCGTGCGTGCATTTGTATGTGTGTGTGTGGTGCGACAGTGTTCTGCTGGTGGTACCGCACAAGAGGCTGGTACCACCAGCAGTTTCCATATTAATCCCTTTCAGAACCCCCGCTTTGATGCGGGCTCCGGCGGTGAGCCCGCATCAAAGCCGGGATATGTCAGCTGTCTTGAACAGCTGACATGTGCCCGTAATAGGCGCGGGCAGAATCGCGATCTGCCCACGCCTATTAACTAGTTAAATGCCGCTGTCAAACGCAGACAGCGGCATTTAACTACCGCTTCCGGCCGGGCGGCCAGAAATGATCGCATCGCCGACCCCCATCACATGATCAGAGGTCGGCGATGCTTCAGAATAGTAACCATAGAGGTCCTTGAGACCTCTATGGTTACTGATCCCCGGCAGCTGTGAGCGCCACCCTGTGGTTGGCGCTCACAGCACACCTGCAATTCTGCTACATAGCAGCGAACATCAGATCGCTGCTATGTAGCAGAGCCGATCGAGTGGTGCCTGCTACTAGCCTTCTATGGAGGCTATTGAAGCATGGCAAAAGTAAAAAAAAAAAGTAAAAAAAATGTGAAAAAAATAAAAAAATATAAAAGTTTAAATCACCCCCCTTTCGCCCCAATCAAAATAAATCAATAAAAAAAAAATCAAACCTACACATATTTGGTATCGCCGCATTCTGAATCGCCCGATCTATCAATAAAAAAAAGCATTCTCTTGATCACTAAACGGCGTAGCGGGAAAAAAATTGAAACGCCAGAATTACCTTTTTTTGGACACCGCGACATTGCATTAAAATGCAATAACAGGCGATCAAAGGAACGTATCTGCACCAAAATACCATTATTAAAAACGTCAGCTCGGCATGCAAAAAATAAGCCCTCAACCAACTCCAGATCATGAAAAATGAAGACGCTACGAGTATCGGAAAATGGCTCAATTTTTTTTTTTAGCAAAGTTTGGAATTTTTTTTCACCACTTAGATAAAAAATAACCTAGTCATGTTAGGTGTCTATGAACTCGTAGTGACCTGAAGAATTATAATGGCAGGTCAGTTTTAGCATTTAGTGAACCTAGCAAAAAAGCCAAGCAAAAAACAAGTGTGGGATTGCACTTTTTTTGCAATTTCACAGCACTTGGAATTTTTTTCCCATTTTCCAGTACACGACATGGTAAAACCAATGATGTTGTTCAAAAGTACAACTCGTCCCGCAAAAAATAAGCCCTCACATGGCCAAATTGATGGAAAAATAAAAAAGTTATGGCTCTGGGAAGGAGGGGAGCGAAAAACGAACACAGAAAAATGGAAAATCCCAAGGTCATGAAGGGGTTAAGACACCCATCACTTGGGTGTCCCAATATAGAGGTCGGTGAACTTCTGCCACTTGGAATTCTGGGATCCGGACACATCTGTCATGAATCCCAATGGCTAGGGATAGCAAGGGACAAGCAAAGTAATACAAAATATCGGACGAGCTCTAGGGTGATGGAACCTGGGCTGACCGCTGCCCTACGCCTGACAAACGCAACTAGAGATAGCCAGGGAGCGTGCCTACGTTGGTTCTAGACGCCACACACCAGCCTAAGAGCTAACTAGTACTGCAGAGAAAATAAGACCTCACTTGCCTCCAGAGGAATGAACCCCAAAAGGTATAGTTGCCCCCCACATGTATTGACGGTGAAATGAGAGGAAGGCACACACATAGAGATGATATATATAGGTTCAGCAAATTGAGGCCCGCTGTAAACTAGAAAGCAGAACGATACAAAAGGGGTCTGAGCGGTCAACAAAAAACCCTAATCAAAAAACCATCCTGAGATTACAAGAACCCATGTGCCAACTCATGGCACATGGGGAGAACCTCAGTCCACTAGAGCTACCAGCTAGCATAGAGACATAATAAGCAAGCTGGACAAAAAACCAAACAACTGAAAATCAGCACTTAGCTTATCCTGAAAGATCTGGGAGCAGGTAGGCAGGAACCAAACAGAGCACATCTGAATACATTGATAGCCGGCAAGGGAATGACAGAAAGGAAAGGTAAAATAGGAAACACCCAGCCTCTGATGGACAGGTGGAAACCAAAGGCCGCAACCCACCAAAGTCACCCAGTACCAGCAGTAACCACCAGAGGGAGCCCACAAACAGAATCCACAACAGTACCCCCCCCTTGAGGAGGGGTCACCGAACCCTCACGAGAACCCCCAGGGCGATCAGGGTGAGCTCTATGGAAGGCGCGGACCAAATCAGTCGCATGAACATCGGAGGCGACCACCCAGGAATTATCCTCCTGACCATAACCCTTCCACTTAACCAAATACTGGAGTTTGCGTCTGGAAACACGAGAATCCAAGATCTTCTCAACAACATACTCCAATTCTCCCTCCACCAGCACCGGAGCAGGAGGCTCAACCGAAGGAACAACGGGCACCTCATACCTCCGCAACAACGACCGATGGAACACATTATGAATAGCAAACGATGCTGGGAGATCCAAACGAAAAGATACAGGGTTAAGAATCTCCGAGATCCTATAAGGACCGATGAACCGAGGCTTGAACTTAGGAGAAGAGACCTTCATAGGGACAAAACGAGAAGACAACCACACCAAATCCCCAACAAGAAGTCGGGGACCCACGCGGCGACGGCGATTAGCAAACTGCTGAGTCTTCTCCTGAGATAACTTCAAATTGTCCACCACCTGATTCCAAATCTGATGTAGCCTGTCCACCACCACGTCCACTCCAGGACAATCCGAAGACTCCACCTGACCAGAGGAAAAACGAGGATGAAACCCCGAATTACAAAATAAAGGAGAGACCAACGTGGCAGAACTAGCCCGATTATTAAGAGCAAACTCGGCCAGCGGCAAAAAAGCAACCCAGTCATCCTGATCAGCAGAAACAAAACACCTCAAATAAGTTTCCAAGGTCTGATTAGTTCGCTCCATCTGGCCATTCGTCTGAGGATGGAATGCAGACGAGAAAGACAAATCAATGCCCATCTTGGCACAAAACGTCCGCCAAAATCTAGACACAAACTGGGATCCCCTGTCAGAAACGATATTCTCCGGAATCCCATACAAAAGAACCACGTTCTGAAAAAATAAAGGGACCAACTCAGAGGAGGAAGGCAACTTAGGCAAGGGCACCAAATGAACCATCTTAGAAAAGCGGTCACACACCACCCAGATAACGGACATTTTCTGTGAAACCGGGAGATCAGAAATAAAATCCATGGAAATGTGCGTCCAAGGCCTCTTCGGGATGGGCAAGGATAACAACAACCCACTGGCCCGAGAACAGCAAGGCTTAGCTCGAGCACACACTTCACAAGACTGCACAAAGGTACGCACATCCCTAGACAAGGAAGGCCACCAAAAAGACCTGGCCACCAAGTCTCTAGTACCAAATATTCCAGGATGACCAGCCAACACAGAAGAATGGACCTCGGAGATGACTCTACTGGTCCAATCATCCGGAACAAACAGTCTTTCTGGTGGACAACGATCCGGTTTATCCACCTGAAACTCCTGCAATGCACGTCGCAAGTCTGGGGATATGGCGGACAATATTACCCCATCCCTAAGGATACCAGTAGGCCCAGAGTCTCCAGGAGAGTCAGGCACAAAACTCCTGGAAAGAGCATCTGCCTTCACATTCTTTGAACCTGGCAGGTATGAAACCACGAAATTGAAACGAGAAAAAAACAACGACCAACGAGCCTGTCTAGGATTCAAACGCCTGGCAGACTCAAGGTAAATGAGATTCTTGTGATCAGTCAAGACCACCACACGATGTTTAGCACCCTCAAGCCAATGACGCCACTCCTCAAATGCCCACTTCATGGCCAAAAGCTCCCGATTACCCACATCATAATTGCGCTCGGCGGGCGAGAATTTTCTAGAGAAGAATGCACATGGCTTCATCACCGAGCCATTAGAACTTCTCTGTGACAAAACCGCCCCCGCTCCAATCTCGGAAGCATCAACCTCAACCTGAAAAGGAAGTGAAACATCTGGTTGACACAACACAGGAGCAGAAGAAAACCGGCGCTTAAGTTCCTGAAAGGCCTCCACGGCCGCAGGAGACCAACCAGCAACATCAGCACCCTTTTTAGTCAAATCAGTCAAAGGTTTAACAATACTGGAAAAATTAGCAATGAACCGACGATAAAAATTAGCAAACCCCAAGAACTTCTGAAGGCTCTTAACAGATGTAGGTTGTGTCCAGTCACAAATCGCCTGAACCTTGACGGGATCCATCTCAATAGTAGAAGGAGAAAAAATGTACCCCAAAAAAGAAATCTTCTGGACTCCGAAGAGACACTTTGAGCCCTTCACAAACAGAGAATTGGCCCGCAGAACCTGAAACACCTTCCTGACCTGTAAAACATGAGACTCCCAGTCATCAGAAAACACCAAAATATCATCCAAATACACAATCATAAACCTATCCAGATATTCACGGAAAATATTGTGCATAAAGGACTGAAAGACTGACGGAGCATTGGAGAGTCCAAAAGGCATTACCAAATACTCAAAATGGCCCTCAGGCGTATTAAATGCGGTTTTCCACTCGTCACCCTGTTTTATCGGCACCAGATTATACGCACCGCGAAGATCTATCTTAGTGAACCACCTAGCCCCCTTAATGCGAGCAAACAAATCAGTCAATAATGGCAGTGGATACTGATATTTGACTGTAATCTTATTCAGAAGGCGATAATCTATACAAGGCCTCAGGGAACCATCTTTTTTTGCCACGAAAAAAAAACCTGCTCCCAGAGGGGACGAAGATGGACGAATATGTCCCTTTTCCAAGGACTCCTTAATATAATTCCGCATAGCAGTATGCTCTGGCAGTGACAGATTAAATAAACGACCCTTAGGGAACTTACTGCCAGGAATCAATTCTATAGCACAGTCACAATCTCTATGAGGAGGGAGCGAATTGAGCTTAGGCTCCTCAAAAACATCCCTATAGTCAGACAAAAACGCAGGGATCTCAGAAGGAGTAGATGAAGCGATTGAAATCGGAGGTGCATAATCATGAACCCCCTGACATCCCCAGCTTAACACAGACATTGTTTTCCAGTCCAGGACAGGATTATGAGTTTGTAACCATGGCAGACCAAGCACTAGTACATCATGTAAATTATACAGTACAAGGAAGCGAATCACCTCCTGATGAACGGGAGTCATGCGCATGGTCACTTGTGTCCAATACTGCGGCTTATTCATAGCCAATGGTGTAGAGTCAATTCCCTTCAGAGGGATAGGAACTTCCAGAGGCTCCAGACTAAAACCGCAGCGTTTAGCAAATGACCAATCCATAAGACTCAGGGCAGCGCCTGAATCCACATAGGCATCGACGGTAATGGAAGACAGTGAAAAAATCAGAGTCACAGACAAAATGAACTTAGGCTGCAGAGTACCAATGGCAAAAGATTTATCAACCCTTTTAGTGCGTTTAGAGCATGCTGATAAAACATGAGCTGAATCACCACAATAAAAACACAATCCATTTTTCCGCCTATAATTTTGCCGTTCACTTCTGGACTGAATTCTATCACATTGCATAGTCTCAGGTGCCTGTTCAGAAGACACCGCCAACTGGTGCACGGGTTTGCGCTCCCGTAAACGCCGATCAATCTGAATGGCCATAGCCATCGACTCATTCAGACCTGTAGGCGTAGGGAACCCCACCATAATATCCTTAATGGCCTCGGAAAGACCATTTCTGAAGTTAGCAGCCAGGGCGCACTCATTCCACTGAGTAAGCACCGACCATTTCCGAAATTTTTGACAATATATTTCCGCTTCATCATGCCCCTGAGAGAGGGCTAATAAAGCCTTTTCAGCCTGAATCTCCAGGTTGGGTTCCTCATAGAGCAATCCCAATGCCAGAAAAAACGCATCCACATTGAGCAATGCAGGATCCCCTGGTGCCAATGCAAATGCCCAATTCTGAGGGTCGACCCGCAGGAAAGATATTACAATCTTGACCTGTTGAGCAGGGTCTCCAGAGGAGCGAGATTTTAAAGAAAGAAACAATTTACAATTGTTCCTGAAATTCAGGAAGGTAGATCTATCTCCAGAAAAGAACTCTGGAATAGGAATTCTAGGTTCAGACATGAGAGTGTGAACAACAAAATCCTGTATGTTTTGAACTTTTGCCGCGAGATTACTCAGGCTGGAAGCCAAACTCTGGACATCCATGTTAAACAGCTAATATCAGAGCCATTCAAGGGTTAAGAGGAGGTAAGAAGCAGCTAGACAGCAATTAAGGGCTAGGCAGCAAAACTCTGAAGGAAAAAAAAAAAAAAAAAAATTTCCCTTAAACACTTCTTTTTCTCTTGCTTCAGCCCAAACAATTAACACTTTGTGGGCCGGCTATACTGTCATGAATCCCAATGGCTAGGGATAGCAAGGGACAAGCAAAGTAATACAAAATATCGGACGAGCTCTAGGGTGATGGAACCTGGGCTGACCGCTGCCCTACGCCTGACAAACGCAACTAGAGATAGCCAGGGAGCATGCCTACGTTGGTTCTAGACGCCACGCACCAGCCTAAGAGCTAACTAGTACTGCAGAGAAAATAAGACCTCACTTGCCTCCAGAGGAATGAACCCCAAAAGGTATAGTTGCCCCCCACATGTATTGACGGTGAAATGAGAGGAAGGCACACACATAGAGATGATATATATAGGTTCAGCAAATTGAGGCCCGCTGTAAACTAGAAAGCAGAACGATACAAAAGTGGTCTGAGCGGTCAGCAAAAAACCCTAATCAAAAAACCATCCTGAGATTACAAGAACCCATGTGCCAACTCATGGCACATGGGGAGAACCTCAGTCCACTAGAGCTACCAGCTAGCATAGAGACATAATAAGCAAGCTGGACAAAAAACCAAACAACTGAAAATCAGCACTTAGCTTATCCTGAAAGATCTGGGAGCAGGTAGGCAGGAACCAAACAGAGCACATCTGAATACATTGATAGCCGGCAAGGGAATGACAGAAAGGCCAGGTAAAATAGGAAACACCCAGCCTCTGATGGACAGGTGGAAACCAAAGGCCGCAACCCACCAAAGTCACCCAGTACCAGCAGTAACCACCAGAGGGAGCCCACAAACAGAATCCACAACACACATCTGGATGGAACAGGATGTGAAGACATTACAAGGTAAGTATATATTAAGGCATGTTTTGCCCCACTAGGACATGTTTTTGTTTTTGTCTATACAGGGATGTACAAAAATATTTTCATAATGGACAGCTTGTTGGATCTTTGTAACGCTTTAGGAAGTCAACCTGATGATGCCATGGCAAGGGGGATAGACATAGAGAGCCAACTCGAGGTGGACAGCAATACCTAAAGCATTTAAAGGATTATATAACATTTTTACATACTGGTACATTTAAAGAAGCACTACCATCAAAACAGTTATCCTCTTAATATATTGAAATCATATTATACAGCACTGTGTACTTACAATTGCTCATTTTGCCCTTGTACCCAGCTAATTCTTCTCTTTTCCATTCGATCTATGAAATCATGTGATTACAAACTGACTAGCTGAATCCTTCTAAGATTTATGAAGAAACAGGAGGTCTCTTTTCCATACATGAGTCATTAGTCTCTGCAAAGTCTCATACAGAGGGAGGAGGAAGTAGCTGGGTCAGGAGGTGAAGAGGGGAATGATTAATGCAGGGACAAGAGACTTCCTGTTTCTACATAGAGGAGAGAAAAGAGAAGAATTATTTGAGTTAAAAGGGAAAAATTAGCAATTGTAAGTACAAAGTTCTATATAATATTATTTCAATATATTAAGAGGATAACAACTTGGATGGGAGTGCTTCTTTAACTAAGCTAAGGTATTGAAGATTTGTAAAGCTACTTTAATAAAAATATACACTATTTATTTTGGATGTAGTTGGAAAGATAAACATAACCAAACATGTTAGCATATGTGAACATGTTGTAATGTATTTTATGGTTTTAGCAGTGTCTAACAAAAGAGAGTAGTTTAGTTACAAAGCACATAAAGATTTAGGAGTTTATACTTGTATACATTTATATTAGAGACAACCAGTGGGTTGGGATATTATCCAATATCATTCAGGCTTTACTAAAAAAGAACAAAAAAAAATAATTCTAAGTTACGAGTTTAATAAAGCTTATGGGACTTGTACATTTCTTAAGATCTCTGGTGCAATCTTGATTTACGAAATACAAGCAATGTGTCTGCTATAGAGATAAATAAAAAAGGGGCAGATGGGACCATAAATATTTAAACATGGTATTTTTAAAATGTCTCCAGTGGATTAGGTTAAATATAAATAACTCACCATTTTCTGTATAACACATTTCAATGTGCAAAAACCGGTGCATGGAGTTAAAAAGATTCAAAAAAGCATGATGTAAATAGAAGAAAACTTGTAGATGAATATTTAGAGTCTAAATCTTATCATTACGGAGCCTATGTGTTAGCAGCATTCATCTTCTTTACCAGTTGTGTCAAGAGCAATGCACCGAATATAAAAACACCCTATGCAAATCTAACAGACTTTAAGAGGTGTCTATGAGTTATGTGCCAAGGACGATATTGTATCTAATAACAGGTCCCATAACTTAAAAAACTGTGCTTCAAAAATTGGACATTTTCTACCAATGGCACTAATTCTCCCTCTTGTATGAAGGTCAAGAATATATTTCTGATTTCTTACCTTGTTTACCACCTACACCTTAACTTTAGTTGAAAACAAAAAGGTACATAATGTCAACCTAGAATATTATAGTTTGAAAAATAAAAATAAAAAAAATGGTTACTTGATCTTTTAGTAGCTATTTGGGGTTTTCTGGTCTGGCTATTTTTCTTCTAATATCAATAGGCTGAGAATATAGATGCTAGATTAAATTAATACTTTGCAGCTATAAAAACTTACAGATTTGACTTTTGGATTCTCCAAGACATACTATAACTAGTGTTGAGCGATACCGTCCGATACTTGAAAGTATCGGTATCGGAAAGTATCGTCCGATACCGGCAAAGTATCGGATCTAATCCGATACCGATACCCGATTCCAATACAAGTCAATGGGACACCAAGTATCGGACGGTATCCTGTATGGTTCCCAGGGTCTGAAGGAGAGGAAACTCTCCTTCAGGCCCTGGGATCCATATCAATGTGTAAAAGAAAGAATTAAAATAAAAAAATAGGGATATACTCACCTCTCCGACGCAGCCTGGACTTTACCGCCGTAACCGGGAGCCGTTGTACCTAAGAATGCGCGCTTGAAGGGCCTTAGATGACGTCACGGCACTCTGATTGGTCCGTAGCGGTCGCGTGACCGCTACGCGACCAATCACAAAGCAGTGACGTCAACTAAGGTCTTTCAAACGCTTGAAATACCTTAGAAGACGTCCGCAGCTTCTGATTGGTCGCGTAGCGGTCACGCGACCGCTACGGACCAATCAGAGCGCCGTGACGTCATCTAAGGCCCTTCAAGCGCGCATTTTTAGGTACAACGGCTCCCGGTTACGGCGGTAAAGTCCAGGCTGCGTCGGAGAGGTGAGTATATCCCTATTTTTAATTTTAATTCTTTCTTTTACACATTGATATTAATCCCGATACCGATTCCCGATACCACAAAAGTATCGGATCTCGGTATCGGAATTCCGATACCCGCAAGTATCGGCCGATACCCGATACTTGCGGTATCGGAATGCTCAACACTAACTATAACTAAATGCTTTCCTTTCTTTAAAACCCAGAGTGAGACTGATGATGGTAGTCCAATGTTATGACTGCTCACAAGAATCATACCCATTGCATTATTAATGTTTTTTGCACACAAAGGTTTTTTTGTTTTTTTTTAGGAGATTTTAAAATGGAAACTCTCCAAATCCTCCTCCAAATCTCAAAACTTGTCAAAAACTTGGGGTTTTCACTCAGTTTCTGTTACAATATGCTTCAAAAAGACGCAGTGTGCATTTAACCTAAGAGAAAAATACCCCAAACTATCCAAATGTTTCAAAGCAAATGTGGACTAGCTACTTCTGCTCGCAAGCACCGATTAAAATTGCATCCACAGGGGACTTTCAAATTTTTAGGTTGGTAACACACCACAACTGAAACAATTATAAAGCTACGTTGCCACGATAAACTTTTGTCGCAGAGAGGTCGGAGAGATCAGCGCAAAATAGGGTCTTATCCGAGGAGTATGGCAGGCGATAAAATAAAAATTACACTCACCTTTTATGAGTTTCTGTAAAGCAAGTAATAAAGCACATCAGCTGCTGCAGATCCACGGGTCAGTAAATGACCAAACGATATCCAGGAAAGAAAGGAAACATTTGTGGCTGGTGGTGTGATCTTTCCTGATAAAAAAGTCTTTTGTACTTTGAAATGCGTAGAATAAACTACTATCCATTTGACAATCTGGGATATATGTCTCATCATTGATAATCAAATACGGAAATCATCCACAAACCTCTCCTTCCTTTCCACGATAAACTTTTGGTGAGTTTTTGATGTCGAAAATGTTTTGCACCCATTAAGGAAAATAGGTTACTTGCATTTTTTTCTAAATTACACAACATAAAAAACTCACTAAAATCTCATAGTAGGAACTCAACAACTCATTGTGGGTAGTGGCCAGGAGGTCAAAAATGAAACAAACTGTCGATAGCAAACATGCTGTGTACTAGTTTTGTTGGGAGTTTTAGAAAATATAAAAATGCGCACCAAAATTTTGCTGCAAAATATTGACTCAAAGTATTCCAGACAGGAGCAGGCATGAAACGTAAAAAGTTTCCAACATGATGTGCCAAATCTATCACCCAACATGCATCAATTTAACATATTTGGCACATCATCTGCCTGTCTGGTCTCATTGTTTAACATGCCTAAATGTAGGACAGTAAAAATAAATAGATCAAAATGGGGAACGGGGTAAATGTATTAATCTAAATATGTTAACAATTATGTATTAATCACTTTTTTAAAGTTGATGGACATTTTTTTTCTCCTCATACAGTAATCCAAATTACTATGGGTGATTAGGAGTTTTAGGGCTCGCTCATACCAGCATATACATCGGACGAGTACTATCCGATTTTTTATTGGATAGCTGTTTTTTCACCGACAGGATCGGTGTGTGAAAAAATATCACAGCATGCTGTCATTTCACTTTTAAATCCAAAGCCACTCATACATTCAAGTCTATGGGTGTGAAGAAAATATCAGACTGCAATGGGATGACACCTGAGTGCAGTCCATGTTCTGAGGACTCACAGAATGAAGAATTGGATCACAGTATGCCGACTCTTGGATCAGGCTCTGATCAGAGTTTGATCAGAGTGTCATTTGCATTATCAGCCAGTTACTCTCGGCTGAAAGAATTGACGACTGTCTGACCGTAGTCTTAATCATTATAAAGTAAAGACGTGAGGATTAGAACTAGAAGTACGAGAATAAGTGGTCACTTGGGCACAAATGACTACTAAGGCCAGTAATTTCCTGTGATGAGGAGTTGATTGATGAACAGGAAGTCATCCGCCAGAAGTGATAACATCCTGTTCATCAGTCACCTGACTGCTGCAGCCTTGGACATGGCGCCATTGCTTCCTGTCCCAGGGGTGACCACTGAAGATATCTGAATGAATATCAGACACATAGATGAAATATTATAGCGCTGTGCATTTCAGGACAGCAGTTCAACCCCTTTCTAAGCTCTTCCTCACATTAAACTCAGAACAATTTATAGTATTGTCCTATTGTAACTGACCCCAGAGGAACTAGTGTAAAACTAATTTAGAAAAGACCTTTACCTGGTTATTACCATTAATTAAAAAGTCATAGTAAAGCATTAAAACTATGTTATTGATATCGCTTTTAATATTCACCTTGAAGGCAGAATGTTAGATTTAAATTCAGTTTTCTACATCGTCATTAATATCTTTTTCTTTTCTTTTTTTTTTTTTTACTATACAAATTTATTGTTTTAGCTTTTACCATTTACCCAGAAAAGATTTTAGACTTGGTGGTTTACAAAACATTGCATTTTGTTTCAGTAATGAAAGTCTCTACAAAAGAAAAAAAAAATAGGACAACTTAAAGCAACCTAAAATCTCTGAAAAACACATGTCCACATGGAAAATCAATTTCCGCTATGCTTCCATTCCCTGCTAAAGAAAGGAAATTAAATATTGGTTTTATTAACTAGGATTCTCATTGTAAAATCTATAAAGTCGGACACCTGATAGTTGAACCTTAAAATTAACACACATTTATATTTGTACTATATTTCGGGGAGTGGTGAGGGAACAAACAGCAAACAGAACTAGAGAACAAACAAACAGCACGATGGGTGTTAGACGATTGATAATTTGTGTAATTAGAAAAAAATAGCTCACTCGAAAGTATAGATCCTTTCGAAACAAAATGGTTCATAAGGCGAAAAACTGAAATGTTTATAATTACTAGCTAAGTGAGTTAGCCACTCATAATTGAGAGTCTTGTCGTTTTCTAATGCGAGTAATAAAGCAGTGAGGATAAGCAATTATTGGCTAAGCAATAAAATGGCAGCCAGTAGGATGGCAATAACTCTGGAAACACAATTATTTACAAAGGGGAAGTGAAGGGAAATAAAGAAATTTGCAGAACAGTCTCTTTTATTTTCAATTACACAATTTGCAGCACTTCAATTTATGGCTTTCTGTCTGAAGGGATCAATAGATCATCAACATAATAAAGCCAATGCCATTCATCATTAACATTTTTTCAGTTTATGATCTCCCCTTTGGCCTATTATATGTCATATTAGACTACAATATTTTTTATTAGGTTTCTAGTATATGATCACATGTTATACTTAAGAAACCCTATTACTAAACACTAGGACTGTACTAATGTCCCCCAAATAACCCGGAAATACTTCTTTATTTGTCTTAATGAGGATGTCAACTACTTTAACATTGATGGCCTATTCCTAGGATAGGTCAACAATGTCTGATCGGTGGGGCTGCACGCAGCACCTCAACCATGAGACTGATAGAGGATCTGACCATTAGACTGACAGAGGATCAAACCATGATACCGATAGAGGATCAGACCATGAGCTGATAAAGGATCAGACCATGAAACTCATAGAGGATCAGACCACGAGACTGATAGAGGATCAGACCACGAGACTGATAGAGGATCAGACCATGAGACTGATAGAGGATCAGACCATGAGACTGATAGAGGATCAGACCACGAGACTGATAGAGGATCAGACCATGAGCTGATAGAGGATCAGACCACGAGACTGATAGAGGATCAGACCACGAGACTGATAGAGGATCAGACCCTGAGACTGATAGAGGATCAGACCATGAGACTGATAGAGGATCAGACCATGAGACTGATAAAGGATCAGACCATGAGCTGATAAAGGATCAGACCATGAGACTCATAGAGGATAAGACCACGAGACTGATAGAGGATCAGACCACGAGACAGGTAGAGGATCAGACCATGAGACTCATAGAGGATCAGACTATGAGACTCATAGAGGATCAGACTATGAGACTGATAGAGGATCAGACCATGAGACTGATAGAAGATCAGACCATGAGACTGATAGGGGATCAGACCAATGATGAGGAAAGTTAACCTCCTGCTCTCCCTGCTTGTCCTGTATGTCCATAATACACGTTCAAAGAAGTCAATGAGCCAAGTTCTGGATGAGGCTTCCTATGCCTTGGTGTATGACATAAAATCTTAGGAAAGTTAGCTGATGAAATAATCATGTGAAGAACATAGGTTAAAAAAGTCAGAAAACCCTTCCTTCTTCCTGTACAGTGATTTTTGTACACAAAACTCGTCTACAACACACCACAAAAGTCAATGAGTACATTTCTTACTGAAGTTTCTTATACCATGGAATCCAGAGTAATAACATAAGAAAAAAGAATGAAAGGTAACAAAAACTAACAAAATAAAATACATGTTTTAGTGTATATTTATATTATTAAATGGGCACAGTGTAACATACATATTGGACATATATTAACTTATGTTCCAGCGCATTTCTTTGGTTTTGCTATATATTTATATTAAATAAAGTAACGTGATCCCTTTAAGCAACATATTCATTCATGAAAAGCCAAAAGAAAAACCCATTAATTCTAATGAACATTTTTGAGACTAAAACGAAGACATTTGGAATCACTTACTTCTATTTAATTATACATGAAATACATTATTAAGTGTCTTAATTTCCAGGTTCATTGAGCTGAAGGCTCATGCTTAACATGAATCTTGACTGTTATCTCTCTTACCCACCAAGTTAAAATTAAGCTGATCAGATACAGTCCTATCTCCAACAACCACCTTGTATGATCAGGTACACAGCATGACCTTTCCACTGACAAGTGACACTTCTGCTAATTGAAGGAGATCTATAGTGTAACCACACCAGACCTGACCACAAGGCATTGCTCTTTCGAATCACAAATAAGTCCAGATGGGTTGCTGAGCCGCAAGACACTATTCCCTTCTGCAGTATTTACTCCAATCATGTAAAAAGCTATGGTCCTTCCTAATTAAGTACTAAATTACTGCGGTGTTGTAAAACACCAGCACAAACAGCCCCAGAAATTAAACTGAATTTGCTTCTTTGAGTTGTACATTATACAGTATATATATATATATATATATATATATATATATATATATATATACGCACACACACACACATATACATACACGTATGCACATATATTGCATATTTGTTTATTGTGTATAATAAAAGACCCAAGGAAGCATTTCTGCTAAATTTTGTACTGGTGTTTTACATACAAGACTAAATACAGACAACGCATTCTTTGTGTTTATATATGTATTATATAATATACACGGCTCAAAAAAATAAAGGGAACACTTAAACAACACAATTGAACTCCAAGTCAATCACACTTCTGTGAAATTAACCTGTCCAGTTATGAAGCAACACTGATTGTGAATCAATTTCTCCTGCTATTGTGCAAATTGAAAAGGCAACATGTAGAAATGATAGGCAATTAGCTAGACAACCCCTAAAAAGGAGTGGTTCTGAAGGGGGTGACCACAGACCATTTATCTGTTCTCATCCTTTTTGGCTGCTGTTTTGGTCACTTTTGCATTTTGTCATTGTTCTCAACCCTAGAGGTATCAATGTGAGCTGTGGCAAGAAGTGTAACTGTGTCTGTCAGAATAGTGTCCAGAGCATGGAGCAAATACCAGGAGACAGTCCAGTACACCAGAAACGTGGAGGGGGCCATAGGACGGCAACAACCCAGCAGCAGGACTACTACCTCTTCATATAAGCAAGAAAGAACAGGAGAAGCAGTGCTAGAGCCCTGCAAAATGACCTCCAGCAGGTTATTAACATCCATGTGTCTGCTCGAACTGTCAGAAACAGACTCCATGATGGTGGTATGAAGGCCCAACATCCACAAATGGGAGTTGTGCTTACATCCCAACACCGTGCAGGGTGATTGGCATTTGCCAGAGAACATCAAGTTTGGCAGATTTGACATTGGTGCCATGTGCTCTTTATGGATGAAAGCAGAGTCTGGAGATGCATTTTTTCTGATATTGATGTTCCTCATATTGTTGTATGCATATAAGCCATAACTACATGGAATGTGTATGTAAGTGTTTATATGTATGTGTACAGTAAAGTCCAGTTTAATTTTTGGGACTTTTTTGTACTGGTGCTTTACAAAAAGTATGTACACATACAATAGATATTATAAGAAAAAGATTATTAGACACTAGATGGTGGCCCGATTCTAACGCATCGGGTATTCTAGAATATGCATGTCCACGTAGTATATTGCACAGCCCACGTAGTATATTGCACAGCCCACGTAGTATATTGCCCAGCAAAGTAGTATATTGCCCAGTAACGTAGTATATTGCCAACCACGTAGTATATTGCCCAGTGACGTAGTATATTGCCCAGCCACGTAGTATATTTCCCAGTGACATAGTATGTTGCCCAGCCACGTAGTATATTGCCCAGTTACATAGTATATTGCCCAGTGACATACTATACAGCACAGAGCCACGTAGTATATTGCACAGCGACGTAGTATACAGCACAGAGCCAAGTAGTATATTGTCCAACCACATAGTATATTGGCCAGTCACGTAGTATATTGCCAAGCCACGTATGTCACAGGTTAAAAAATAAAAAATAAACATATACTCACCTTCCAAGGGCCACTTGTAGTCCTGTCGCCTGTGTGCGGCGCACGCGGCAGCTTCCGGTCCCAAGGTTGGTATGAGCGCAGGACCTGTGATGACGTCGCGGTCACATGACCGTGATCTCATGGCAGGTCCTTCTCGCATACCATCCTTAGCACCGGAACCTGCAGGCGCGAGCGCATCGTCGGACTACGGAAGGTGAGAATAGCAGGTTTTTTGTTTTTTTATTATTTTTAACATTAGATCTTTTTACTATTGATGCTGCATAGGCAGCATCAACAGTAAAAACTTGGTCACACAGGGTTAATAGCGGCGGTAATGGAGTGCATAACCCGTGGCATAACGCGGTCCGTTACCGCTGGCATTAACCCTGTGTGAGCGGTGACTGACTGGAGGGGAGTATGCGTGCGCCGGGCACTGACTGCATGGGAGTAGGGAGGGACTAATCATACTGTGCCCGTCGCTGATTGGTCACGGCAGCCATGACTAGCAGCTGGCGAGACCAATCAGCAACGCGGGATTTCCGTAACGGAAGTTGCCGACAGAAAGACAAAGACGGAAGTACCCCTTAGACAATTATATATATATATAACCTGGTTCTAGTCATAGCTATCTAGGTGAACCTAATTAGGACCTGCAATGCTAGGATTTAACCCTAACCTACCAGGCTTCCCTAATATACATGTATGCAGTACACACATTTTTTAACCTATGTGGCAATGTTTCAGTTAAATTACAGAACTTTTCTCAAGCTACTCAATTTTGTGTAAGACCTAATAAAATTCACGTTTTTGCATCATCTATGGGGAGCTGCCAAGTTTTTCATCTTTTATTTTAGTTGACAAAGTTGCATATATGTCCATGAGACTTTTCACCCCTGATCTAAAGCAGCACTGCAGAGCTTTTTTTTTATTTCAGTGCTGGAGTGGTGCCACTAACCTAGGTCCCTTTCCCTTGGAATTATACATGCTGCCGTCTTCAGCTCTTCCCAGCACCAATTCATTCTCAATCTGCCATCTTGTGACCCCTAACTTCTGACAATGTAAGTCTATGAGAGCCTCATACGTGCTTCATTCTTGTTCTCATAGATTTACAATGAGAAGTGACTTCCGGCTCACCCAGCAAACACTGGAGTGATCCAGCAGGTAACAAATTACTGGAAACCGACAGGAGCAGTGCTGGGAACACATGAAGACGGCAGCTGGTAAATATCAGATTAGGTGTAGAGAACTTAGATTAGCAGTACCACTCCAGTGCTGCAATAAAATGCTCGAGTGGTGCTTTAATATATACAGTCATCGACAAAAGTGTTGACACCCTTGAAATTGTTCCATAAAATATAGTATTTCTCCCTGAAAATTATTGCAATTACACATTTTGTTATACACATGTCTAATTCCTTTGTGTCCAATTTGTCTTTTTACTTGTTTTTTTTGTGTTGCTCCAATACACACAAGGGAAATATAGAGGTGCATAACAAAATGTGTAATTGCAATAATATTCTGGGAGAAATATTTCATTTTCTGGAACCATTTCCAAGGATGGCAACATTTTCGGTTATGACTATTTGTTGGAGCTGCAATGTTGCATTCCTGTTTTATGTATACACATATTCTAAATATGTATATATATATATATATACAATTTATATATATATATATATATATATATATACACACACACACATTATATATATATATATATATATATATATATACACACACACACACACTGCCGTGCAAAAGTTTAGGGTCACTTGGAAATGTACTTATTTTTGAAAGAAAAGCACAGTTTTTTCCAATGACGCTAACATTAACTGATTCAGAAATATACTCTATACATTGATAATGTGGTAAATGACTATTCTAGCTGCAAACGTCTGGTTTGTAAAGCAATATCTTCATAGGTGTATAGAGGCCCATTTCCAACAACCATCACTCCAGTGTTCTTATGGTACTTTGTCTTTGCTAACTGTGTTAGAAGGCTAATAGATTGTTACAATACCTTTGAAAACCCTTGTGCAAGTATGTTAGCACAGCTGAAAACAGTTTGGCTGATTAGAGAACCTATAAACCTGACCTTCCTTTGAGCAAGTTGAGAATATAGAGTATTACATTTGTTGGTTCCATTGAACTCTCAAAATGGCCAGAAAAAAAGAACTTTCATGGGAAACTCGCCAGTCTATTCTTGTTCTTAGAAATGAAGGCTGTTCCATGTGAGAAATTGCCAATAAACTGAAGATTTCCTACAATGTGTGTACTACTCTGTTGTGAACTATATTTCTTGGCTCCCTCTTGTGGTCACTAGCGGTATTACACTTGGATCATCTTTCTCCAGGTTGGTACCCACCTGGTTCGTTAGGCCTTGGGTGTTCCTATTTAGACTTCCTGGAAACTCAGTCTAGTGCCTGGAATCGATGTAGTCAGTCTATGTCTGTTTGCTCCTGACTCCTGGTCTCCTGTTCTTTGCATGATAAGCTAAGTCCTGCTTTCTTATTTTTGTTTATTCACTTTGCTTCTATTTTGTTCCAGCTTGTTCATAATGTGATTCCTGATTTTTGCTGGAAGCTCTAGGTGGCTGATATTCTCTCCCCACACCGTTAGTCGGGGCGGGGGTTCTTGGATATTCAGCGTGGATATTTTTGTAGGGTTTTTGCTGACCGTATAAGTCTCCTTCCTATTTTCTGCTATTAATTAGTGGGCCTCTCTTTGCTAAATCTAGTTCATTCTTACGTTTGTCTTTTCTTCTTACCTCACCGTTATTATTTGTTGGGGGCTTGTATTATAACTTTGGGGTCCTTTCTCTTGAGGCAAGTGAGGTCTTATTTTCTCTGAAAGGGTTAGTTAGTTCTCCGGCTGGTGCGAGACGTCTAGAATCAACGTAGGTACGTTCCCCGGCTACTTCTAGTTGTTGTGCTAGGATTAGATATACGGTCAGCCAAGTTACCACCTCCCTATGAGCTGGTTTTTGTGTTTGCGGACTTAGCTGGAACTTGTGAGATCCTCTACCACTAGGATCATAACAGTATTCCAGGCCAAAAGTGAATATTTATTGCATTGCAGAAGCGGGATTAAAAGAAAAGAAGTTCTGAGTTTTTTTTTTTCCCCCTTTTCCCTCTGAGTGGCTTGAAGCTCTGCTGCAGACATGAATGTTCAGACTCTGATTACTAGTGTGGATCAGCTTGCTGCACGAGTGCAGGGCATTCAGGATTTTGTTATTAGTAGTCCTATGTCAGAGCCTAAGATACCTATTCCTGAGCTTTTCTCTGGTGATCAATTTAAATTTGGGAATTTTAGGAATAATTGTAAATTGTTTCTATCTTTGAGACCGCGTTCGTCTGGAGACTCAGCTCAGCAAGTTAAAATTGTTATCTCTTTCTTGCGTGGCGACCCTCAGGATTGGGCTTTTTCATTGGCGCCAGGAGATCCGGCATTGGCAAATATTGATGCGTTTTTTCTGGCGCTCGGATTGCTTTATGAGGAGCCCAATCTTGAAATTCAGGCAGAAAAAGCGTTGCTGGCTATCTCTCAGGGCCAAGATGAGGCTGAAGTGTATTGCCAAAAATTTCGGAAATGGTCCGTGCTTACTCAATGGAATGAGTGTGCTCTGGCCGCAAATTTCAGAAATGGCCTTTCTGAAGCCATTAAGAATGTGATGGTGGGTTTTCCCATTCCTACAAGTCTGAGTGATTCTATGGCTCTGGCCATTCAGATAGATCGGCGTTTGCGGGAGCGTAAATCTGCTAATCCTCTGGCAGTGTTGTCTGAACGGACACCTGACTCAATGCTATGTGATAGAATTCAGACTAGAACTGAACGACAAAATCATAGACGTCAGAATGGGTTGTGTTTTTACTGTGGTGATTCTACACATGTTATCTCAGCATGCTCTAAACGCCTAACAAAGATGGTTAGTCCTGTCGCCATTGGTAATTTGCATCCTAAGTTTATTTTGTCTGTAACTCTAATTTGCTCATTGTCTTCCTACCCTGTAATGGCATTTGTGGATTCAGGTGCTGCCCTGAGTCTTATGGACTTGTCGTTCGCCAAGCACTGTGGTTTTGTCCTGGAGCCTTTGAAAAATCCTATTCCTCTTAGAGGAATTGATGCTACGCCATTGGCGGAGAATAAACCGCAGTATTGGACACAAGTGACCATGTGTATGACTCCTGAACATCGGGAGGTGATTCGTTTTCTTGTTCTGCATAAAATGCATGATTTGGTCGTTTTAGGTCTGCCATGGTTACAGACCTATAATCCAGTTTTGGATTGGAAGGCAATGTCTGTGTCAAGTTGGGGTTGTCAGGGAATTCATTGCGATTCCCCGTCGGTGTCTATTGCTTCTTCTACTCCTTCTGAAGTTCCGGAGTATTTGTTGGACTATCAGGATGTATTCAGTGAGTCCAGGTCCAGTGCCCTTCCTCCTCATAGGGACTGTGACTGCGCTATAGATTTGATTCCTGGTAGTAAATTTCCTAAGGGACGATTATTTAATTTATCTGTACCTGAGCATGCCGCAATGCGTTCTTATATAAAGGAGTCTTTGGAGAAGGGACATATTCGTCCATCCTCTTCCCCTCTTGGTGCGGGATTCTTTTTTGTAGCCAAGAAAGACGGGTCTTTGAGACCTTGTATAGACTATCGGCTTCTGAATAAAATCACGGTCAAATTTCAGTATCCTTTGCCACTATTGTCGGACTTGTTTGCTCGGATTAAGGGTGCCAAGTGGTTCACCAAGATAGATCTTCGTGGTGCGTACAACCTTGTGCGCATTAAGCAGGGAGATGAATGGAAAACTGCGTTTAATACGCCCGAAGGTCATTTTGAGTACTTGGTGATGCCTTTTGGGCTTTCTAATGCTCCTTCAGTGTTTCAGTCTTTTATGCATGACATCTTCCGGAAGTATCTAGATAAATTTATGATTGTTTATCTGGATGATATTCTGTTTTTTTCTGATGATTGGGATTCTCATGTAAAGCAGGTCAGGATGGTGTTTCAGGTTTTGCGTGATAATGCTTTGTTTGTGAAGGGCTCAAAGTGTCTCTTTGGAGTGCAGAAGGTTTCCTTTCTGGGTTTCATTTTCTCCCCTTCTACAGTAGAGATGGGCCCAGTCAAGGTCCGAGCTATTCATGATTGGACTCAACCCACGTCTGTTAAGAGTCTTCAGAAGTTCTTGGGTTTTGCTAATTTCTACAGTCGTTTTATTGCTAATTTCTCTAGCGTTGTTAAACCTTTGACGGATATGACCAAGAAAGGTTCTGATGTGGCTAATTGGGCTCCGGCAGCCGTGGAGGCTTTCCGGGAGCTGAAGCGCCGGTTTACTTCGGCGCCTGTTTTGTGCCAGCCTGATGTCTCACTTCCCTTTCAGGTTGAAGTGGACGCTTCTGAGATCGGTGCAGGGGCTGTTTTGTTGCAGAAAGGCTCTGGTTGCTCTGTGATGAGACCTTGTGC
Organism: Ranitomeya variabilis; assembly: GCF_051348905.1. Classification (NCBI taxonomy): domain Eukaryota; kingdom Metazoa; phylum Chordata; class Amphibia; order Anura; family Dendrobatidae; genus Ranitomeya; species Ranitomeya variabilis. The sequence goes on from NC_135233.1 coordinate 74,897,394, forward strand.
TTTTTTTTCTAGGAAATTTTCGCCTGCGTAGCGGAACTATGATGTTGGTAATCGGGAATTGTTGGCCATGAAGTGGGCATTTGAGGAGTGGCGTCATTGGCTTGAGGGAGCTAAGCATCGTGTGGTGGTCTTGACGGATCACAAAAATTTGATGTATCTCGAGTCTGCTAAGCGCCTGAATCCTAGACAGGCTTGTTGGTCGTTGTTTTTCTCCCGTTTTGACTTTGTGGTCTCGTACCTGCCTGGTTCGAAGAATGTGAAGGCTGATGCTCTTTCTAGGAGTTTTGTGCCTGACTCTCCGGGAGTCTCAGAGCCAGCTGGTATTCTTAAAGAGGGAGTAATCTTGTCGGCCATTTCTCCTGATTTGCGTCGTGTGTTGCAGAGATTTCAGGCTGGTAGACCTGACCCTTGCCCACCTGATAGACTGTTTGTTCCTGATAAATGGACCAGCAGAGTTATCTCCGAGGTTCATTCCTCAGTGTTGGCGGGGCATCCTGGGATTTTTGGTACCAGAGATTTGGTGGCTAGGTCCTTTTGGTGGCCTTCCTTGTCGCGGGATGTGCGTTCTTTTGTGCAGTCCTGTGGGATTTGTGCTCGGGCTAAGCCTTGCTGTTCTCGTGCCAGCGGGTTGCTTTTGCCCTTGCCCATCCCGAAAAGGCCCTGGACACACATTTCCATGGATTTCATTACAGATCTTCCGGTGTCTCAAGGTATGTCTGTCATTTGGGTGGTGTGTGATCGCTTTTCCAAGATGGTCCATTTGGTGCCCTTGCCTAAGTTGCCTTCCTCTTCTGATCTGGTTCCTTTGTTCTTTCAGAATGTGGTTCGCTTGCATGGCATTCCTGAGAATATCGTGTCTGACAGAGGATCCCAGTTTGTGTCCAGATTCTGGCGATCTTTTTGTGCTAAGATGCGCATTGATTTGTCGTTTTCATCTGCCTTTCATCCTCAGACTAATGGCCAAACGGAGCGAACCAATCAGACGCTGGAGGCTTATTTGAGATGTTTTGTTTCTGCGGATCAGGATGATTGGGTGACCTTCTTGCCATTGGCTGAGTTTGCCCTCAATAATCGGGCTAGTTCCGCTACTTTGGTTTCGCCATTTTTCTGCAACTCTGGTTTTCATCCTCGTTTTTCCTCGGGTCATGTTGAACCTTCTGACTGTCCTGGGGTGGATTCCATGGTGGATAGGTTGCAGCGGATTTGGAATCATTAGGTGGACAACTTGAAGTTGTCACAGGAGAAGGCTCAGCGTTTTGCCAACCGCCGCCGCGGTGTGGGTCCCCGACTTCGTGTTGGGGATTTGGTTTGGTTATCTTCTCGGTATGTCCCTCTGAAGGTTTCCTCTCCTAAGTTTAAGCCTCGCTTTATTGGTCCTTATAAAATTTTGGAAGTCCTTAATCCGGTGTCTTTTCGTTTGGATCTTCCGGTGTCATTTGCCATTCACAATGTGTTCCATAGGTCTTTGTTACGGCGGTACGTTGTGCCTGTGGTTCCTGCTGTTGACCCTCCGGCTCCGGTCTTGGTTGAGGGCGAGTTGGAGTACGTGGTGGAGAAGATCTTGGATTCTCGTCTCTCTAGACGGAGGCTTCAGTATCTGGTCAAATGGAAGGGCTATGGTCAGGAGGATAATTCCTGGGTGGTCGCCTCTGATGTTCATGCGGCCGATTTGGTGCGTGCCTTTCACGCTGCTCATCCTGATCGCCCTGGTGGTCTTGGTGAGGGTTCGGTGACCCCTCCTTAAAGGGGGGGTACTGTTGTGAACTATATTTCTTGGCTCTCTCTTGTGGTCACTAGCGGTATTACACTTGGATCATCTTTCTCCAGGTTGGTACCCACCTGGTTCGTTAGGCCTTGGGTGTTCCTATTTAGACTTCCTGGAAACTCAGTCTAGTGCCTGGAATCGATGTAGTCAGTCTATGTCTGTTTGCTCCTGACTCCTGGTCTCCTGTTCTTTGCATGATAAGCTAAGTCCTGCTTTCTTATTTTTGTTTATTCGCTTTGCTTCTATTTTGTTCCAGCTTGTTCATAATGTGATTCCTGATTTTTGCTGGAAGCTCTAGGGGGCTGATATTCTCCCCCCACACCGTTAGTCGGTGCGGGGGTTCTTGGATATTCAGCGTGGATATTTTTGTAGGGTTTTTGCTGACCGTATAAGTCTCCTTCCTATTTTCTGCTATTAATTAGTGAGCCTCTCTTTGCTAAATCTAGTTCATTCTTACGTTTGTCTTTTCTTCTTACCTCACCGTTATTATTTGTTGGGGGCTTGTATTATAACTTTGGGGTCCTTTCTCTTGAGGCAAGTGAGGTCTTATTTTCTTTGAAAGGGTTAGTTAGTTATCCGGCTGGTGCGAGACGTCTAGAATCAACGTAGGTACGTTCCCCGGCTACTTCTAGTTGTTGTGCTAGGATTATATATATGGTCAGCCAAGTTACCACCTCCCTATGAGCTGGTTTTTGTGTTTGCGGACTTAGCTGGAACTTCTGAGGAGCACAACCAGGCTCTAACCAGAGAACAAAGAGCAGTGGGAGGCCCCGCTGCACAACTGAGCAACAAGACAAGTATATTAGTGTCTGTAGTTTGAGAAATCGACGCCTCACAGGTCCTCAACTGGCAGCTTCATTAAAGAGTAAACACAACAGTCAACATCTACAGTGAAAAGGCGACTCTGGGATGCTGGCCTTCAGGGCAGAGAGGCAAAGAAAAAGCCATATCTAAGACTGGCTAATAAAATTAAAAAATTAATATGGGCAAAAGAACACAGACATTGGACAGAGGAAGATTGGAAAAAGGTGTTATGGACAGACGAATCCAAGTTTGAGGTGTTTGGATCACACAGAAGAACATTTGTGAGACAAAGAACTGAAAAGATGCTGGAAGAGTGCCTGACACCATCTGTCAAGCATGGTGGAGGTAATGTGGTGGTCTGGGTTGCTTTGGTGTGGATTAAGGTTGGAGATTTGTACAAGGTAAAAGGGATTTTGAATAAGGAAGGCTGTCACTCCATTTTGCAATGCCATTCCCTGTGGACAGCGCTTGATTGGAGAAAATTTTCTCCTACAACAGGACAATGACCTAAAGCACACCTCCAAATTATGCAAGAACTATTTAGGGAAGAAGCAGGCAGCTGGTATTCTATCTGTAATGGAGTGGCCAGTGCAGTCACCAGATCTCAACCCCATTGAGCTGTTGTGGGAGCAGCTTGACCGTATGATACGCAAAAAGTGCCCATCAAGCCAAACCAACTTGTGGGAGGGCTTCTGAAAGCATGGGGTGAAATTTCTCCAGATTACCTCAGCAAATTAACTGCCAGAATGCCAAAGGTCTGCAATGCTATAATCGCTGCAAAGGGAGCAAAGTTTGAAGGAGAAAATTATTATTTCAAATCAAAATCTTTTTTTAGAACCTTGTCAATGCTTGGACTAGATTTTCAATTAATTTGGCAACTCATTTGATTAATAAAAGTATGGGTTTTCATGGAAAACACAAAATTTTGACGGTAGTATATATATATATATATATATATATATATATATATATATATATATATATATATACATATACACAGTTGGTGTGGAAAGTATTCAGACACCTTTACATTTTTCACTCTGCTTCATTGCAGCAATTTGATAAATTCAAAAAGTTCATTGTTTTCTCATTAATGTACACTCTGCACCCCATCTTGACTGAAAAAACAGAAATATTGACATTTTTGCAAATTTAATAATGAAAAACTGAAATATCACATGGTCATAAGTATTAAGACCCTTTGCTCAGACACTCATATTTAAGTCACATGCTGTCCATTTCCTTGTGATCCTCCTTGAGATGGTTCTACTCCTCCATTGGAGGCCAGCTATGTTTAATTAAACTGATAGGACTTGATTTGGAAAGGCACACACCTGTCTATATAAGACCTCACAGCTCACAGTGCATGTCAGACCAAATGAGAATCATGAGGTCAGAGGAACTGGCCAAGGAGCTGAGAGACAGAATTGTGGCAAGGCACAGATCTGGCCAAGGTTACTACAGAATTTCTGCAGTACTCAAGGTTCCTAAGAGCACTGTGGCCTCCATAATCCTTAAAGGGAACCTGTCACCCCCAAAATCAATGGTGAGCTAAGCCCACCGGTATCAGGGGCTTATCTACAGCACTAAGCCCCCGATGTAACCTAAAAGATGAGAAAAAGAGGTTATATTATACTCACCTGGGCAGGCAGTCCGATCCGATGTGCGTCGTGGTCCGGTCTGGGGCCTCCCATCTTCATAGGATGACGTCCTCTTCTGGTCGTCACACTGCGGCTCCGGCGCAGGCGTACTTTGTCTGCCCTGTTGAGGGCAGAGCAAAGTACTGCAGTGCGCAGGCGCTGGGAAAGGTCAGAGAGGCCCGGCACCTGCGCGCTGCAGTACTTTGCTTTGCCCACAACAGGGAAGACAAAGTACACCTGCGCCAGAGCCGCAGCGTGAAGACAAGAAGAGGACGTCATCTGATGAAGATAGGAGGCGCTGGACCGGACCGCGACACCCATCGGACCGGACCACAGCAGGAACGCCCCTGGGTGAGTATAATATAACCTCTTTCTCATCTATTAGGATACACTGGGGGCTTAGATAAGCCCCTGATGCTGGTGAGCTTACCTCACCCTCGATTTTGGGGGTGACAGGTTCCCTTTAAATGGAAGAAGTTTGGGACCACCAGAAGTCTTCCTAGACTTGGCAATCCAGCCAAACTGAGTAATCGTGGGAGAAGAGCCTTGGTGAGAGAGGTAAAGGACAACCCCAAGATCACTGTGGCTGAGCTCCAGAGAAGCAGTAGAAAGATGGCAGAAAGTTCCACAAAGTCAACTATCACTGCAGCCCGACACCAGTCCGGCCTTTATGGCAAAATGGCCCGAGGGAAGCCACTCCTCAGTGCAAGACATATGAAAGCCCGCATACAGTTTGCTAAAAAACACATGAAGGACTCCCAGACTATGAGAAATAAGATTCTCTGGTCTGATGAGACAAAGACAGACCTTTTTGGTGATAATTCTAAGCGGTATGTGTGGAGAAAACCAGGCACTGCTCATCACCTGCCCAATACAATCCAAACATGGTGGTGGCAGCATCATGCTATGGGTTTGTTTTTCAGCTGCAGGGACATAATGACTGGTTGTCATTGAAGGAAACATGAATGTGGCCAAGTACAGAGATATCCTGGATGAAAACCTCTTCCAGAGTGCTCTGGACCTCAGACTTGGCTGAAGGTTCACCTTCCAACAAGACAATCACCATAAGCACACAGCTAAATTAACAAAGGACTGGCTTCAGAACAACTCTGTGACCATTCTTGACTGGTCCAGCCAGAGCCCTGACCTAAACCTAATTGAGCATCTCTGGATAAACCTGAAAATGGCTGTCCACCAACGTTCACCATCCAACCTGACAAAACTGGAGACAATCTGCAAGGAAGAATGGCAGAGGATCCCCAAATCCAGGTGTGAAAAACTGGTTGCATCATTCCCAAGAAGACACATGGCTGTACTAGCTCAAAAGAGTGCTTCTACTCAATACTGAGCAAAGTGTCTGAATACTTATGACCATGTGATATTTCAGTTTTTCTTTTTTAATAAATTTGCAAAAATTACTACATTTCTGCTTTTTTTCAGTCAAGATGGGGTGCAGAGTGTACAATAATGAGAAAAAAAGAACTTTTTTTGAATTTACCAAATGGCTGCAATGAAACAAAGATTAAAAAATGTAAAGAAGTCTGAGTACTTTCCGTACCCACTGTATATATATTGAGATATCATAATATCATTTCTGAAACTTAAGAAATAAAAAGTGGAAAAAAATAAAGATTTTTTTCTATGCCAGGATGCTAGGCTGATGACAGACTGCCATTATCCACTTCAGCTCAAGAAATTCACTTTTATGTTCAAATTTTGTGATTGCAGCTTTTTGTAGTCGACATTTTCACAGTGACATAAATATAAATAAGGTGAGTAAGCTGAAACTTCAAAAAACTGCTTCACTTCATGGAAACATTAACTAAACTTCAGAAATAGAAGTTTAACTTTAGTTCACAGAAAATAAACCAAGTGTTTTCAGTAGTTTTCTAGCTGTTTGGGTTTCTAGCCATTTGAGCTATTATTGTTCCTTTTTTAAAGAGGTTTTCCCAGCCTGGGTCATTTATTCAAACAGCAGCAATAGATTGCAGCAAAACAATTTTAGGACCTTGGTACAGCGACCAGGTTGGTATTTGTGGCAGCTGGACCAGAGCACTGAGCTTCCTATTACCTGCTGGCATCCTGGGCGACTCTTCTGACTTGTAGGCCCTGGTACGTCATAGTATTGCATACCTCCCAACTTTCGAGGAAGGGAAAGAGGGACAAAGTTAGTGGCGCGCGCAGCGGCAAATTTTAGGCCACACCTCTGACCACACCCATTTCACAACTACTCATGCCCCAACCACACCCATTTAGCACTTCTGATCACAATGTTTTAGTAAACAATAATTATAAACAAAAAAATATGGCCACACAGTGCTCCATACTGTATAATGGCCACACATGATGCTCCATACTGTATAATGGCCCCAAATGATGCTGCGTACAGTGTACTGCCCCCATGTGATGCTCCATACTGTATAATGGCCACACAAGATGCTCCATACTGTATAATGGCCACACATGATGCTCCATACTGTATAATGGCCACACATGATGCTCCATACTGTATAATGGCCACACATGATGCTGCGTACAGTGTACTGGCCCCACGTGATGCTCCATACAGTATAATGGGCCCACATGATGCTCCATACTGTATAATGGCCACACATGATGCTCCATACTGTATAATGGCCCCAAATGATGCTGCGTACAGTGTACTGGCTCCACGTGATGCTCCATACAGTATAATTGGCCCAGATGATGCTACATACTGTATAATGGCCACACAGGATGCTCCATACTGTATATTGGCCACACAGTGCTCCATACTGTATAATGGCCACACAGTGCTCCATACTGTACAATGGCCACATGATGCTCCATACTGTATAATGGATACACATGATGCTCCATACTGTATAATGGCTACATTATGCTCCATACTGTATAATAGCCCCACATGATGCTGCGTACTGTATAATGGCCACATGATGCTGCGTACTGTCTAATGGCCACACATGATGCTCCATACTGTATAATGGCCACACATGATGCTCCATACTGTATAATGGCCACACATGATGCTCCATACTGTATATTGGCCACACAGCGCTCCATAATGTATAATGGCCACACATGATGCTCCATACTGTATAATGGCCCCAAATGATGCTGCATACAGTATAATAGGCCCACATGATGCTTCGTACTGTATAATGGCCACACATAATGCTGCATACTGTATAATGGCCACACATGATGCTCCAAACTGTATAATGGCCACACATGATGCTCCTTACTGTATAATGGCTCCACATGATGCTCCATACTGAATAATGGCACCACATGATGCTGCATACAGTATACTTGCCCCACATGATAGTCCATACAGTATAATGGCCCCACATGATGCTTTGTACAGTATAATGGCCTCACATGATGCTGGGTACAGTATAATTGCCACACAATGCTGGGGACAGTATAATGGCCCCACACGATGCTCCATACAGTATAATGGCCCCACACAATGCTGGGTACAGTAAAATGGCCACACATGGTTACCCCACCCCCATCATTGCCTTCTCCATCACTACACACACACACACCTTTCACCGTGCACCCTTGCAGCAGCCGGCAGCTTCCATTCTCACGGTGCTGAATGGTGTCATCCAGCTGCGCCGCTGACTGCTCACATCGCTGCAGCTGTGATACGCCACTGATAAAGACCTCTCCGTGTTTCCTGTGCCAGTCAGTGTCAGAGCGAGGAGCAATATCTGCTCCGATCCGACACAGCCAGCGTCTGCTCCACACACCTCGTACACACACGGCTCCTCCCCATACACCTCGCACACACACGGCTCCACTCCGTACACCTCGTACACACACAGCTCCTCCCCATACACCTCGCACACACACGGCTCCACTCCGTACACCTCGTACACACATGGCTCCGCTCCGTACACCTCATACACACACGGCTCCTCCCCATACACCTCGTACACACACGGCTCCACTCCGTACACATTGTACACACACGGCTCCACTCCATACACCTTGTACACACACGGCTCCACTCCGTACACCTTGTACACACACGGCTCCACTCCGTACACCTCGTACACACACGGCTCCACTCCATACACCTCGTACACACACAGCTCCACTCCGTACACCTGGTACACACACGACTCCACTCCATACACCTCGTACACACACGGCTCCACTCTGTACACCTCATACACACACGGCTCCGCTGCGTACACCTCATACACACACGGCTCCGCTGCGTACACCTCATACACACACGGCTCCACTCCGTACACATCGTACATACACGGTTCTGCTCCGTACACCTCATACACACACGGCTCCTCTCCATACATCTCGTACACACACGGCTCCACTCCATAAACCTCATACACACACAGCTCCGCTCCATACACCTTTCACACGCTGCTCCAATCCATACATCTCGTACACACACGGCTATGCTACATCCACACTGTAAACACCTCCTAACCTCACACATACACTTACCCTCGTCCAGCGCCATGACAATCAGCAGAGTCCTATACACGGAGGTCCTCCCGATCATGTGACCCCCTGACTCCTCCCATCCTGTGACTTCATCACAGGTCCTGTGTGCACAGAGCAGCCATTATGTGGTGTGCTGCTCTGCCGGTGCAGAGACTCAGGGAGATGACCGGGTGATATTACACACCTCCCAACCAGTGCGGGACAACTAATGTCCTGCCCGGGATCACGGGGCTGACTGTCAAAATCGGGGCAGTCCCCCTAGATCCGGGACGGTTGGGAGGTATGGGAGACACACATCATAACATAATGCCAAAGCAGAGACCTGCCAGTCAGAAGAGTCACCAGGATCTCATATCAGAAAGCAATAGGACGTTTGTCGTGCTCTGGCCTGGATGCCATGGATTACTGCTGTTGCCATTAGACTGTTCACTATACCCCACTCACTGTTAGGGCTCATGCAGATGACTGTATTTTTGGTCTGAGTGCGCTCTGACAAAACATTGGATTGCGCTCAGACCAATGTTATTCTATGGGGACATGCACATGTCCAATTTTACCTAGGACAAAGACAGTCCAGGGAAAGAAATTGCAGTATGATTGGGTTTGATCTGATATTCATATCACACTTGGCTATGCAAGTCAATGAGTCCATGCAAAACATCGGGTTGCGCTCAGATGACATCTGAGTGCAGTCAGATTTCCAAGTGCTGACAGGATGGAGAAGATGGAAACATTTATTTCTCCATGTTCTCCTCATCAAAGAGAATTGGTTCACAAACAGAATGTGATTTGCATACTTGACCCAATTCTCTTGGATGAGTGACTACACAGTCGTGTGTGACCCTAGCTTTATGGTTATCATAGTTCGTTCCCCCTGTGGTTCTTTTCTCCTTGCAGTAGGAGAGGAAAGTGGACAGGGAGCAGCGCAGCCAAGCATGTGACTACTAGGTAGCGGTCTCCTGGGCACAGCCAATCAGGACAGCTTAAAGTGGGAAGAGAGTCTGTATGGTGTTACTACTACTGTATAAATTAACATTAATGGTTCTTCAAAGGGTCAATATTAGAAATGAGCAGATCTATCTGTCTTCAAGTTGAATTTCCTGGAATTTTCGGCTCCATGAGAATTTGAACACTGATTTGCAAGTATGACAAAAAGACAAAAATACAAAAGAAAACTCCACACGCCCGAGACCATTTTCCACACTGCTGAAGCATCAGAGAGCGGGCTAATGTCACTTTACATGGCCATACGGGCTTCCCCATAGTGACCTGCAGCTAAGACATCACAGGGTCTAGATCTTTTTATTAAGTGGATGATCGTATCTGAGTCATCAGAGAACTGCAGGCCCTAGTGGAGAACAGTTGGGCGCACGACTGGCAGTTTGTCGGGCAGAGATGCTTTCCAGTTCCAGATTCACCGGGGAAGTGAAAGCATAAGATCTCGCTACTCTCCTTACAAAAACTAAGAGTGTTATATGTGTATTTTTAGAGCAATTAGAAGCTTTCTCGTATTGTAATTCACAGTGAATTTATTCAACGTCAATCAAATTTGGAGGGAGAATTCAGATTTCAAATGATCAATTCTTCTCTAGTCAACGTTGGCTCAAAGGATTGTTTCTTTCAATAGGTGGCACTAGAGACCCTACTTTCTTTCTCTGTTAAAGGTAATCTGTCTGCAGGTTTGTCTATGTAATCTGACACCAAAAAACCTCACTGAAAAGGGATAAAACTAAAACTTCACTTTTAATAATTCACTTAAATAACCCCAATATAATAATACTACCAAAGTGTAATTAAAATCCCAGTGTAACACAAGGGAGATGACTATGACACAAAAATAGTAGTCTCTCATTAGGTGAGTCACAAAAGAACAAGAAATCTTAACTAGAATAATGGTCTCAAAATTGTAGGTCTCAACGCGTTTCATTGTCCCTTTAATTTAGACAACTTTTCCTAATTTGAAATATTTTTTTTGTCTATAAAGTGATACATATGTAATCGGACTTCATCATGATATAGGGACAGGGACCTTGACTCCAGCAATGTATCACTTAATATACTGGGTGCAACAGTTGCAATGGAATCACAGTTTTCTCTGCTGCAGTTCTTGCAGAGCTCAGTGGGTCAAACTCTTGGTAACCCCGCCCACCCTACTGATTGGCTGATTTTTGTGTACACTTAATCAGTGATGGGGGAGTGGCTGGACTAGGAGGCAGTTTGTCCTGCAGTGATAATCTTGTGCTGATAAAACACTGATTTTATTGAAAAAGCAAAACACAGCCCAGCAAGTGGCATCAGTGAAATGACAGTTTCTGACCCTACGTCACAGTGCTCTCAGATCACATATGGTATAACAAAGCTTTCATGCTTGAGCTGAAACAAGTGAATGCATCTGCGCGTGTTCATTCCACTAAAGAACTTCAGCAAGATGTGGCAACGCGATGGGTTCACATTGTCCAAAAATGAAGTCCGCTTTTAAATGTAGCGGAGTGGACATTGAAGGTGAAGATTTTGAAATATTACAACTCATATTTTTCACGTCCACATGAAATACTGTAGCAATAATGAGGACCGCAAATATAACACTTCTCTATATCAGTAAAGTGTTAGCATTCTCAGCTAATATACTGTAGATAAGATTTATTGTCTACAATACCAAACTTTCCAAAAGTACCATTTAAGGATCCGCAAAGATTAAAAATTGCTTCCAGTGAAAGTAATTACCTGTCACACTCTCGGACAGTATATAGCTATGAAACTGTATAGCTAGTGGTATCAAAACATGTACGACTCAGTTGCCATGACCTCCGCAAGTCAGAGGTCACATTTAATACCATTGCTATAAAAGTAATCAAGTTCATATCTAAACACCTTGGAGCTAGAGGCCACGGCATGCTGCCATTTATAAAAATAAAAACTAGCTGTGTCCCATACCCTCCGGACATGTAACACAAGGACTCATTAAACCTTGACCCTTTATAGACAGATATGAGGCCAAAAAGACAAGCCATTGGGATGACTTGATATATGCCAGCCCAAGGAAAGGTTAAATATCAAATATACTATATAAATGAAATATATTGCAGGAGAAAAAATAACATAGGAAATAGGAGAAAATATAAATATCTCAGGAGAGGTTATTGTGTTCATTCTGATATTCAAGGATCAAAAAAAGGGAAAATACATGGCAAGAATATTGGCTAAACTGGAAAACACTGGTGGAAAAGGACTCCGTGAACTTAAAAGGGAGCCTGTCGACAGGTTTTTCCCATATAAAGTATAGCCACCACCATTAGTGCCTTTTTTTTTTTTTTTACAGTATATGAGAGTGCTGTAAAAAAGTCCCCAATCCCAGTGTGTAGCACCCCCAAAAATAGCTTTTATTATACTGACAGAAGGGGTGGTCAAGTCCTCTGGGCATTTCTGGCATTGGTCCGGCGCTTCTTCTCGCCTTCTGATTGCCGTCCTACTTTCCTGTTTCATATGGATAGCGCATTCACGGTCATCCACACAGTGTCCTCCATCGCGCTCCTGCACAGGAGCGCTTCTATCTGCCCTGCTGAGGGCTGAGCAAAGTACTGTACTGCACATGTGCAGGCTTTACTTCCAGGTCATTGCCACTCTTTGACCTTTCCAGCCCATGCGCACTATAGCACTTTGCTCAGTCCTCGACAAGGCAGCTAGAAGTGCGCTTATGTAGGAGCGCAACGGAGGACACTGTAGATTACATAGGATGCTTCCTCCACATGAAACAGGAAAAGAGGACGGCGATTGTAAGAAGAGAGGAGGCGCCGAATCAAGACCAGAGTCGCCCATCAGACGTCTGTAAGTGTAATAAAAGCTATTTTTTGAGATCTGCAGACTGGTTTTGGGGACTTTTTTACAACATTCCAGTATGTTGTAAAAAAAAAAGGCCCTAATAGTGGTAGCCGTACTTTATATGGGAAAAACCTGGTGACCGGTTCCCTTTTATTGTAGCAGCTTCTGCCAAGGCAAATACGATGACAGTGTGCACTAAAGAAGGCATAGATAGATACCCATAGCCATAACTGGAACATCGCTCTACTATTTTACAAATCACAAGTCACATAACACATGGAATATTCTGTACATTTTTGGGAAACATTAACAAGAAAGGTATAGATCACCTTGAGCTGGTCAAGGCACCAACAAATTAGTTGATCTAATCTCTAGGGATAAATATAATAACAGGAAAACAGAGATCTATCTTATGATTTATTTATACCCAAAGAGGTCTCTAAAGGAAGAGGACATCCACTATAACTAGGAGAAAAGGATTATTTTCTGTAAAAGTAGTAAAACTCTGGAGCATTTTTGTCTTTCTCTGATTCAAATATTGCAAAAGAATAAGCAGAAATTGAGCTTTTTCCTTCAAAAAGTGTCATAAAAGCATTGAATATTGGCAACATTTTGGCACCAAAGTTGGTTCTTTTGGAGTTTTTCTGCCAGTTTCTCCCAGCTCACCTAAAATGTGCAGAGATGGGGCAGGTTGCGGCAGGGACGTGACGCCACAATTCATCTAGTTCATGACATTCTGTGGCATTCCTTATTCCAGCCAGTGACTTCCTGTGTAGCGCACAATTTACACACCATTCATTAGATGCTCCAGATTCATGAAGAGGTTTGCAGCTCTACACAAATCAGAAGCGTCGGATGCCATCATGTCCCCTCATCAAGGCAAGGAAATTGATAAATTGGGCCGATGTCATTCAACTTCACAAATTATGTTATAAAATGTTTACAATCTGTAGGGCTGCTTTAAAAATGTCTATGTGGCATATAAAATTAATTTATTTTTCAATTCTAGTCTTGGCACTACAGAACAATCCCCTTCTTACTATTGGGGTGTAATGCAAAAAATTGAACAAACATCAAACTAATTTCCAGCGCCAATTTTGATCCACTGATCTCCATTGTGTGTCTCATGACATAAGCAATGACTTCTGATAAAATAGGGAAGGATGCAGTAGATCAGAGGATAGTGATTGGCTGACATTGTGTATATTATGTGACCACCAGAAGAGCGGAGGTAAAGTGCAGGTCTCTTTTTTTTTTTTTTTAGGGGATGTCTGCACTGTGTGAACAAGGACAAAACATTGAAATAACAATAGAGGTTTGGTCTATATATATATATATATATATATATATATATATATATATATATAACGCCACTGCAATAATGGGACACCCATGCACACAGTATGTCACACAGAAGCAACATTGGTGCCGTAAATTAAAAAATATATATAGGACGATAAGATATGAAACCTCCAGGGTGAAATGAGAAGCAGGTTGTAGTTATTCATGATTTCAATATATTCCCAGACATGAAGCCATTAACTTATTTATTTTATTAAGTTTATATCATTTGTATAAATCCTCTAAATTGTCATTTCTTTCATCAATATAGTACAGTTTATGAGTAATGAATTAATTAGATTGCTGCATTTCTTGGCCATTTAGTGTACAATGATTTAGAGGAAATACATAGAAATATTTAATATTCATAGATTTTTTTCTATATAGTTTATAGTGAGTAAAGAATCAATTCAGTGAGATTCTCGACAAGTGTAAGCAGTTGCGTAAATTTAGGATGGAAGATCATAGCACATGATGAAAATCATCTGCAACGAGATCTAACACCGATTATTTTTCACCTCCATATTCCCTCTCCTGAGGAGGTCATTGCATCAGCTACCTCTGTGGTATTTATACCCACCATGAGTTTAAACTGGTTTTACCAATAATACAAATTATCCCTTATCTGTGGGATAAAGCAAATTTGCTGATCTTTGGGGGTCCGACAACTGCTCCAAAAAAGTGGATTTTCGGAATCAATAGAGCAGCATACACACGTCAGCTCCATTATGAACAGGGCTCAAGTTCTTGGGATACGACTCTCCCAGAACTTAGTACATTATCCCCCACTATAATAATGGATGATAACTTAGAATTTTTACAAAATCTCTTTAAAAAGACTTATTTTTATTATTTTTATATAGTAACCTAGGAGTTCATTTTTCATATTTCAGGACTGCACTTTTATGAGAGTATGGCTACTCCAACCTTATATTCAAGGAATAGCATCTGTACCAAAAGAAGAACTTGTAGAGTACTGCCAGTGCCAGCCACATTGCCCCCACTACCAGTCACTTCCCTTAATGCCGGAAGAAGGAAGCCAATTCGTAAGTTCCTGTGCCAATTTGCACATGATAGTGCCTTTCTGAATGTAGAGCTCTATGGTGGATCTGCAGCGCCCCAGAGTCCTGGTCGTTGCAGTACTGTGGCTCCGCCACTATGGAGAGCTACGGTGCGTCTGATGGCACTGAAGGAGTTCATCTGATCAGGTATCACAGACACCAATACATTTCACAGCTGGGCCTCCGGGGGGAGCTAAGAGTGCTATTCATTAGGCCACTCCCCACCATAGTGGGTAAACTGGGGGTCAGGCAGGAAGTTAGATGAGAAAGCTGACTGGGTTGGAACCAGGCAACACCTTGTGGCAGAGGGTGTTGTAGGCCAAGATACAGTAGGGTCTCTGTCAGGGGTGAAATCCTGACAGAGGCTTGGCATTGGAAAGAACGTAACGGGCTCGCGCCTGCTCCGGGAAGCGGCGGTGCCCAAGAAAGGACTAGAAGCGAGATAGATTGTGCTGAGTGAGAAACGAGATCAAGCAATAGGAGAATACCAGTAGGGGTCGTGCTGTAAGACCGGAGCAACACCCTACTGAGGCGCACTACCGGTGGCCGGAACGCCGAGGGAGTATTATAACATTCAGCTTCAAGCAATACTCTAAACAGCGGCAGGACAGTCAGTCTAAGGCGGGCTGTCTCACACAAATCACCTATGAAGTCTTGGGGGGCACCTTGTGGAGAGGGGCGAGTCTAGGGTCCCGGAAGAGCTCCGAGCCTACCCGTCAAATGGGTGCCGTCCCAACCAGAACATCAGGGAGGGACGGAGGATTAGAAGAACATCATTTAATCGAGTTGTGAGGGAACTTAAGAAACAGACACAACGGTTGTGGGGACTTTCCGTAAGCACAGCAGGGAAGGACCACAACACATAGCGCTAGAAGGAAGGCACCGATTTCCACCTGTGAGGAGAACTCTGGAGGTGCCATTGGACCGGCCGGACTTGCGCAGCCTGGTGAACCGTATTCTGGACTGTGGACCCAGAGATCTTCAGTAAAGAGGTAAAGAGACTGCAACCTGGTGTCCTCGTTATTTACTGCACCGCACCACCACTACCATCATCCACACCCATCTTTCACTGTGCGCCCCACGGCAGGGTCACGGACCGGGGCCTAGCCGCCGTGACAACCCCAGAGCAGAGACTCAGAGGCCCGGTATCGGGTACCCCTCGGCCCTGCGGCGGTGGGGGCGCTACAACTTGGCATCACGAACAGGATCTACTTAAGCCTGAAGAATCAGGTCATGTGTGCCTTGGAACTGTGATTTACTGTGCTTGGACTGTACTTTATTGCAAAGACTGTGGATTGTCACTTGCCGCCAAAAGTTCGTGCCAAAACCGCCGCCATTACAGCGCTAAGGAGAGCGCAGGAGAAGAAGAAGGGCGTGGAAGTGGGCGTGAACAAGCTGAAGAGCGCGAAAGACAATGGCCGCCCAGTCTAAATATCTCGGCCCCTTGAGGACGTGTCTGTCAGCAGCCGAGATCCGCCTCCTGATCCTCAATGGTGGGCAGAGACAGAGAAAACGAAACCGCCCACGGAGGAGAGAGCGGGAAAAGGACCAGGAAGAAGGAGTGAGTGACATGGAGGACGCCATGGCGAGCCGCCCGGAGCCGGAGCGTGGGGTCGGAGCAGAGGACTCCCCCAGCCACCGGAGGGGCACCGCAACCAGGCCTCCACCGCTGATGCTGAATTCCTGCAGACCGGAGCGGACGAGCTCAGCGACCGACCCCGGCGGACGCAGATGAGCACTGAGGCTGGGTGGAAGAAGGCCATCATCAGGAGCCTCACCAGACATCTGTCGGCAGCCTCATCTGGTCCGGAGCAAGAAAGAAGTTCCAGCGCTCCGAAGCCAGAAAGCAAGGCCCTGCCGGAAAGCGAGGTGCTGCAAACGGAGATGATAACGTCGCAGCACAAGGCCCCGCAACCAGCGTTCCAGACCCCAGTGGAGACGGAGCAGACCGGCACCGGAGGGACCGCATCGGAAGCAGGTATGGAGGACGACCCTGCCCTGACGACCGACACCACTGCAGTGACTGCTAGTGCCGCAACTGCTGACTCCATTCCAGTGACTGATCTTGCAGCAGCCGCTACCTCTGCTGCAGCAAATGCCCCTACTCAAGCTGCGCAGACCTCCATCGCTGCGCATGATTTAACCGTACATGCAAGACGGATTAACGGCGTTCGTCCAGCACTGGGTGTAACCCTGGACCTCACTTTTCCCAGGCCAGGAAGGGTTAAGTGCCAGGTGCAGCCCTGGAAGCCGTCCAACTAAACCTCGGAAACCTGAAACTGTACATAGTTAACTGTTTGTTTCCCTGCTTTTGCTGCTTTAAACCCGACTAGGGTTAACTCTTAAAGGGATCCCTTTGTTTACCCGGGATCCCTTCCTCTGCTTCTGCTTTTGTTTCCTGTTTCCTCATTGTTGAAAAGAACTGCTGAAATCATGAACAGTGCATGATACAAACTTCTTGTACATAGTTTGCACCTTATTAAAGGCGCTCCCTACTGGTTTTACTTAAAGAAGGACTCTTTGTGAAGATACCGCACTGGAACCTTTGCTGAGTATGGACTGGTAGCTTGAGAAGATACGCTACCTCATAGAGACTTGGTCCCTTCTTAAAGGGGATGTTCATTTGTTACGCTTAAACTGTGATATTGCTTTAAGACAGGAAGCAATAATGTCTTGACCAAAGGAAATGATGATAATGTTTATATGAGAAAAGTTATATGTGTTTAATTAGTTAAATGTGAAGAAATACTGATGATGTGCTCTGAGAAGTAAAAGGTGAAAGATAGAAGAAGGATGCAGTGGGCCTGTAGGGATAGACGTGGTGTCCAGCAGGCATGATAGAAAGAAAGATAATGAGAAGGCTTAATGTTCAATAGAAAATGTTTTGATAATGCTGATAGATAGTTAGGATAGAAGGTAAACCCTGAGTCCTCATAGGAGTCATGTAGAGATGACTTAGTGCTCTTAAACTGAAAGTAATGTTATGTTCTATACTGTGTATAGTAGTTGAAAAGGCAGTAGGCCCTGGCTAAACGGGGCGGTCCTGTAACAGAAAGGAGAGGCAGTAGGTCTGGTGCCGATAGGACAGGCGGTCCTGCAGATTTAAAGAAGGAGAATGAAAAAGTTAAAATACCTTATAATGTGATTATAGGAAGGTCTTTAGTGGATTAAGAGTGTATGTCCTTAAAGGCAAAGTTAAATTATTGTTCAACAATTTTTGCACTTAGTAGAATACCCGGTTGGGTAAGAAAAGTTAATTATAGCATGTTGCTATGATATTTTACCATGTTTGTAACGTTCAAGTGTCCTCACCTCCCATAAAGGGAAGCTCTGTTCAAATATGCTTATTGTTATTACACTCAACGAAATTGTATGTCTTTTTGCTAACTTGTATTGTTGTTTTCTTCCCAGTCCCGGAGTACTGTGTTTAACCAGGGGGGAGTGCAGCGCCCCAGAGTCCTGGTCGTTGCAGTACTGTGGCTCCGCCACTATGGAGAGCTACGGTGCGTCTGATGGCACTGAAGGAGTTCATCTGATCAGGTATCACAGACACCAATACATTTCACAGCTGGGCCTCCGGGGGGAGCTAAGGGTGCTATTCATTAGGCCACTCCCCACCATAGTGGGTAAACTGGGGGTCAGGCAGGAAGTTAGATGAGAAAGCTGACTGGGTTGGAACCAGGCAACACCTTGTGGCAGAGGGTGTTGTAGGGGAAGATACAGTAGGGTCTCTGTCAGGGGTGGGATCCTGACAGAGGCTTGGCATTGGAAAGAACGTAACGGGCTCGCGCCTGCTCCGGGAAGCGGCGGTGCCCAAGAAAGGACTAGAAGCGAGATAGATTGTGCTGAGTGAGAAACGAGATCAAGCAATAGGAGAATACCAGTAGGGGTCGTGCTGTAAGACTGGAGCAACACCCTACTGAGGCGCACTACCGGTGGCCGGAACGCCGAGGGAGTATTATAACATTCAGCTTCAAGCAATACTCTAAACAGCGGCAGGACAGTCAGTCTAAGGCGGGCTGTCTCACACAAATCACCTATGAAGTCTTGGGGGGCACCTTGTGGAGAGGGGCGACTCTAGGGTCCCGGAAGAGCTCCGAGCCTACCCGTCAAACGGGTGCCGTCCCAACCAGAACATCAGGGAGGGACGGAGGATTAGAAGAACATCATTTAATCGAGTTGTGAGGGAACTTAAGAAACAGACACAACGGTTGTGGGGACTTTCCGTAAGCACAGCAGGGAAGGACCACAACACATAGCGCTAGAAGGAAGGCACCGATTTCCACCTGTGAGGAGAACTCTGGAGGTGCCATTGGACCGGCCGGACTTGCGCAGCCTGGTGAACCGTATTCTGGACTGTGGACCCAGAGATCTTCAGTAAAGAGGTAAAGAGACTGCAACCTGGTGTCCTCGTTATTTACTGCACCGCACCACCACTACCATCATCCACACCCATCTTTCACTGTGCGCCCCACGGCAGGGTCACGGACCGGGGCCTAGCCGCCGTGACAACCCCAGAGCAGAGACTCAGAGGCCCGGTATCGGGTACCCCTCGGCCCTGCGGCGGTGGGGGCGCTACAGATCACTTCTGTGGTATTAAATGTGTTAGGTTTCTGGACAGTAGAGCTGTTCTGTGAGATATCGGGTGCATTGGATGAAAGCCTCGCCTCAATAAAGGAGTTGTCCATTTTACTCTGACAACCCCTTCTTCATTACTATATTCTGCCATGTAAAATAAAAACACCTAACCTCACTTCCGGTGAAGCGCTGTTCCAGCAATGTCGGCACCGGCATAATGTAGCCATGTCACATGAACTCTCCCGCTGATCAGAGTTCGCTAAAGGGCCATTTCATGCTCACTTCCCTTGGGCGAAACAGACAGCAGCAGAATATCCGACTTTTTCGGATGTCAGGAAGGAAATGAGAATTAAGTGAATGCTGATTGACTGCAGTGCTCAAGTGAGAGTAAGTCACGTGAACCCCAGGAGACCTGGTGCTGACACCGCTAGAACAGCTGGAACAGCACTGGCATCGGAGGGGCCTGTATTTATTTTACATGGCAGTATATAATAATAGATGTTGTATTATCTCTTGTGTCTCATCTCCGACATTGGAAATTGTAGTTTGCTTAAATTTCAAGCTGTTCTAAAAAATACCAGAAATTCAACATGAAATTATTTATACATTACATACACGTGGTATACATTATTTGTATGTATGAAGTGGAATAAAAAAAATCTGCAGCTTACAAGAACTGGAGCACTTTAGGCTCGGCCTTGGGGCTGTGTGACTTTTTACTTCAAATTGAGAGAGCCCAAAGCAGACCTTGAGGCTCCTCACACCCACTGGAATAGACATTTCTCCTTAATAGGTCAGGCCTTGTAGGCTGTTTTATAAAATAACAAAAAAGGTCACAGCAGATATTATCCAGAATACATTTTATATGTCAGATGAAAATGGACCATTTGTGACTTTCCGGCTCTCAGAGGCGCTGGTTAGTGCTCAGAAACCTGTAATAAAACCATGGTCTTTCCATCTGTCCTTGTTAGCTTGTTTCAACTCATACTAACTAATGGTGTGAGTGACAGAAGCCTCCCTCGCGACCATTCATGCACCAGCTGCCTTTCAGCCCCAATGTCCTTTGTCACCACAACAGTAAAAATAATTGGAGTACAGATGTTGCATTTTAGCTCAGTGCCAGATCAGTCAGAAAGTATCTTGCAATGTGGATGATGAGTGTCTTTATGACTGGTTGTCCATGAAAATCTTTTAGGTTCATCAAGCACAAAGCCTGCACAAATTCTCTATAAAGAAAAGGTACAGAAGGCAGCGCTACAATAGTCAGGACTATAAGTGACCACATAAGAAGGGAAGTATTAGGAATCCGGATCTGGTAGTAGACGGTCACCATGATGGCTCATTAACAACACTAGGGGCAGTGTAGAGCAATCAATTATACATCATGGTAAATGATTAGAATGTCATAGGTCATAAAACAGAATTCAGATAAAAGTTTGTAGCAAATGATGGGATAGATCAAGCGCTGGAAAATGCATGAGCAGAACTGATTGGTTTAGGATAACAGATATGGACTCCAATTTCTTACAATACAATATCAATTCACATAACAACCGCTATGTGGCACATACACTATTTTGCAAAAAAGCCTCAGACAGAGTATATAATGTTATTTTTTTCCCCAAAGCTGGTTATTTCATGCTATTCATTGAACCCCGAGTTAAGGTAAGGTAGATCACAAACTACAGTGTTTTCCATAATATACCATATTCAAAAGTTTGCTTTATAATTGCTCTTTATTCAAGTTGATGCAAATCAATTCGCACAACCCAGTTTATTGGCCTCAACCGTAATTTCTGGTCTATGGACTGGAGCCATAAAGACTATCCCTTATTTATTATTTTAGTCATTCTGCCTGTCGCAATCTCAAATGTTCATCATGTCGCAAAGAAGATGTCGTGCCAAGCCAGGTAATCAATTGATGAACAGAGGATGCCGTCAGATAAGAAGTGGCTGTCATATCTTCCATGCAGCGAGATTGCAGTTGTGGCTGACTGACCGGGTCATGCAAATCAATTCACGCTAACTCTACTCTTAACAAAGAGTTCCATTTAAGACTCTCCATTAGTAAATACTGAAAAAAATCACACCCAATATAAAAACCGATTGGTGGTTGTTGTATAGAATGAAGGACTAAAACAAACCAAAATATTGTGAGCGTAAGTCTTCTGCTACAAATGATCCCAAGCTGAGGTTTAGTGCTTCACCAGCTATTTGGATAGACAGGTGCATAACTATAACTGGTGCACCTCAGTCTCCTTTATTATAGGGTGCAGTATGACAAAAATATCTAAAGCAGACCTGTCACATGATTCATGGCGCCCAAACCGACCAGCATGAGTTACAGACCAAAATGGGCAGCTTGACCAACTTCTATGTTCTACTTTGAAACCCTGTGTGGTTAGCATGAAAAACATAGTATAGGGGCATGTCCTCACCAAGCCCTCCACTTCTTTTATATGAGTGCATATGGATCGATCTCACAGTCTACCCAAACAGACCTAAAGAAGCTGGTTTTGGTATGCTTCTTAGACTAGTCACCTCATTCCTGGTCACACGCGTAACTATGTTTTTAGAGTAAAACATAGATAATTACAATCTAGGAGTCAGTCTGCGATTTATTCAGCCCTTATTTCAAACAGCAATCATCTGACAGGTTCCACTTAAAAGTGTTGTCTCAATGATGTTGAAGCAAGCAAGCACTATAATAAAGACCTTACCATAACTATAGAAAAATGTCATGGACTGTACATCTAAAAAGTATATATTAATCTACTGTGAAAAATCAAATTTTTCAAAATTGAACATGAGGTTCTTAGTAGTGATGAGCGAATATACTCGTTACTCGAGAATTCCTGAGCATGCTCGGGTGTCCTCCGAGTATTTTTTTAGTGCTCGGTAGTGTTGAGCGATACCGTCCGATACTTGAAAGTATCGGTATCGGAAAGTATCGGCCGATACCGTCACAGTATCGGAATCCAATCCGATACCGATACCCGATACCAATACAAGTCAATGGGACTCAGGTATCGGACGGTATTCCTGATGGTTCCCAGGGTCTGAAGGAGAGGAAACTCTCCTTCAGGCCCTGGGAACCATATAAATGTGTAAAAGAAAGAATTAAAATAAAAAATATCGCTATACTCACCTGTCCGACGCAGCCGGGACTTCAGCGAGGGAACCGGCAGCGTTGTTTGTTTAAAAATCGCGCTATTACTTGGTTACGTGAATTCCCGGCTTGTGATTGGTCAGGTCGGCCATGTTGCCGGGACGCGGACCAATCACAGCAAGCCGTGACGAAATTACGTCACGGCTTGCTGTGATTGGTCCGCGTCCCGGCAATATGGCCGCCCTGACCAATCACAAGCCGGGACGTCACGGGAGGCTGGACACGCGCTCATTTTAAAATGGGCGCGTGTCCAGCCTCCCGTGACGTCACGGCTTGTGATTGGTTGCGCCGCGATCAACCAATCACAAGCCGGGAGGCTGGACGCGCTCATTTTGAAATGGGCGCGTGTCCAGCCTCCCGTGACGTCACGGCTTGTGATTGGTTGCGCCGCGATCAACCAATCACAAGCCGGGAGGCTGGACGCGCTCATTTTGAAATGGGCGCGTGTCCAGCCTCCCGGCTTGTGATTGGTTGACCGCGACGCAACCAATCACAAGCCGTGACGTCACGGGAGGCTGGACACGCGCCCTTTTTAAAATGAGCGCGTTTCCAGCCTCCCGTGACGTCACGGCTTGTGATTGGTTAATGGCGGCCATGTTGCCGGGACGCGGACCAATCACAGCAAGCCGTGACGTATTTTCGTCACGGCTTGCTGTGATTGGTCCGCGGCCCGGCAACATGGCCGCCCTGACCAATCACAAGCCGGGACTTCGCGTAACCATGTAAAAGCGGGAATTTTAAACAAACAACGCTGCCGGTTCCTGCGCTGAGGTCCCGGCTGCGTCGGACAGGTGAGTATAGCGATATTTTTTATTTTAATTCTCTATTTTACACATTTTAACATTAATGTTGTTCCGATACCCGATACCCGATACCACAAGAGTATCGGAATCCCGGTATCGGAATTCCGATACAGCAAGTATCGGCCGATACCCGATACTTGCAGCATCGGAATGCTCAACACTAGTGCTCGGAGATTTAGTTTTCATTGCCGCAGCTGAATGATTTACATCTGCTAGCCAGCATAAGTACATGTGGGGGTTGATTGGTTGCTAGGGAATCCCCACATGTAATTAAGCTGGCTAAGGCTTCTTTTACACTTCCGTCGGTACGGGGCCGTCGCTAAGCGTCAGCACGACGTATCGTCGGATGTTGTGAAAATTCGGCACAACGTAGGCAGCAGATGCAGTTTTTCAACGCATCCACTGCCCATTCTAAAGTCCAGGGGAGGAGGGGGCGGAGTTCCGGCTGCGCATGCGCGGTAGGAAATGCAGGACTCGATGTACGAAAAAATGTTCCCTTGAATGTTTTTTCGTGGCGACGGTCTGCCAAAACACGAAGCATCCATGGCACGACGGACGCGACGTATGGCCATACGTCGCGATCCGTCGGCAATACAAGTCTATGGGAAAAAAAGGCATCCTGCGGGAACATCGGCAGGATGCGTTTTTTTCCCCAAACGACGCAATGCGATGGAGGCCAAATGACGCAAGTGTGAATGTAGCCTAAGAGATGTAAATCATTCAGCTGAGGTGAGGAAAACTAAATCTCAGAGCACTAAAAAATACTCGGAGGACCCCCAAGTGTGCTCGGGAAATCTCGAGTAACGAGTATGTTCGCTCATCACTAGTTCTTAGATAACATTTTGTCAAAGTGTTTAACCCTACTGCAATGTCATGGTGAATCTTTACAGTGGGTCTCTGCTTCATTAGGTGTGATATAGCGTAGAAAGCATAGCCACCATAAGGCGGGCATCACACTAGCGAGTTTTATGGACGTATGAGAGGTGCAGAAAATACGGATTGCATACGTACAATGATTCTCTATGGCCCAGCTCCTATCTGCCGTATTTTACTGATCCGTATTATATGGTCTTGTACGGCCATAGAAAATCGCAGCATGCTGCGTTTGTCACCGTATTGCGTAAAAAAATCGTCAATGAAAGTATGAAAGTTTATGGGGGCGAGAAAAATACGGATTACACACGGACCATGCGTGTGACTTGTGAGAAATATGCACCGGTGTTATAGAGAAAAGCCGGCAATTCAGTGCGGTGTACAGTAAAATCACACTGACAGAATAGAATAGAATAGGTAGAATAAATGTCTACACACATATATATATATATATATATATATATATATATATCTATATATATATATATATATATACCTATTCTATGTCAGTGAGACATATATATATATATATATATATATATATATATATATATATATATTTTTTTTTTTTAATACTTCATACAGCGCTAGATATCATAAAAGCCGGTAATTCAATTGCTGGCTTTTACTCTCTCCTTCCCAAACCCGACATGATATGAGACATGGTTTACATACAGTAAACCATCTCATATCCCTTTTTTTTGCATATTCCACACTACTAATGTTAGTAGTGTGTATGTGCAAAATTTGGGCCCTCTAGCTATTAAATTAAAGGGTTAAATCGCGGAAAAAATTGGCGTGGGCTCCCGCGCAATTTTCTCCGCCAGAGTGGTAAAGCCAGTGACTGAGGGCAGATATTAATAGCCTAGAGAGGGACCATGGTTATAGGACCCCCCTGGCTAAAAACATCTGCCCCCAGCCACCCCAGAAAAGGCACATCTGGAAGATACACCTATTCTGGCACTTGGCCACTCTTTTCCCACTCCGGTGTAGTGGTGGGATACGGGTAATGAAGGGTTAATGTCACCTTGCTATTGTAAGGTGACATTAAGCCAGATTAATAATGGAGAGGCGTCAATTATGACACCTATCCGTTATTAATCCAATAGTACGAAATGGTTAAAAAAAAACACACACACATTATTACAAAGTACTTTAATGAAATAAAGACACAGGGTGTTTTAATATTTTATTAGACTCTTAATGCACCTGAAGACCCTCGTTCTGTAAAAAAGGAAAAATAAAAAAACAACAATATCCCATACTTTCCGTCGTTCTGGACACGTCCCACAATGTAAATCCATCTTTAGGGGTTAAAGCATTTTACACCTAGGAGCTCTGCTATAGCAGCTGTGCTCATGGTTGTAAAAAGATGGGGAATGAATGGAGTGCAGGGGAATGTCCTGTAGTTACCTTGAGTCGCGGTGATGCGCCCTCTGCTGGATGTCCTCATATGAACTCTAGCCTGGGAGGACTACCTAGCAGGAGCCAATGATTGAGAATACGAGCAGAGCTGTAGCACATAAAATGAAGTGAAATCAAAATAAAATCATGTGCACATGACTAATTAAACCAGACTAGTGCTATCCGCAGTTTTCACAGATAGCATCCATGCCCATGATATACTATGGGCCTGTGGACATGTTAGATTTTTTCCTCGGGCCACTCGGAGACATGTCCGATTTTGATCCAAATGCTGGATCAAAATCTGCAATGCAATTCTATGGGTCCATGAAAACTGACATCCAGGTTGAGGTCCGATTTTCACAGAGAGACTTTGGGTTCAGTACTGGCAGCACCAGGACCAGGGGATCTCACAACTCATTAGTAGACTAACACACTACATAATGATACTGTCACGACCGTGCATACTTACCTGCCTTCTCCCATCCCTCGGCGCGCTCCCAACTCTGTCCCTCGCCTCTCCTCTGCTGTCTTTTCTGGTTCCCGGCGCGTCCTTTCTTTGCGCTTGCGCAGACGCATCTCCTGCACCGCAGGGCTCCCTGGGAGGTTGCGACCCGATGGCTCCGCCCTAATATGGCGGTGCCCATCGGGTATTTCGTCCTGGCGTTTTCCCAGGTAAGACGCCTGAACTTCAGAGGTTATTTGCTGTTCCTTATTGTCAGTGTTCCGGTGTCTCTGTCAGGCTCCTCCGTGTCTCCGCTATACCAGACCTGTGTCTTTGCCCTCTGTCTCCGCCTTACCTATCCTGTGCCTGTGCTCCATGTCTCTGCCATACCTGTCCTGTCTCTTTGCCCTGTGTCTCCGCCTTACCTGCCCCGCGCCATTACCCCGTGTCTCTGCCGCATTGGTCCTGTGTCTCCGCCATACCTGCCCAGTGCTTGTGCCCATGTTTCCACTGTACCAGTCCTGTGTCTCTGCCATACCTGCTCCATATCTCTGTCATACCTGCCCTGTGCCAGTGACCCGTGCCTCCGCCTTTCCAGTCCTGTGTCTCAATCATACCTGCTCCGTGTCTCCACCAGATCTGTCCCTGAGTCTCTGTCC
The DNA here is from genome assembly GCF_051348905.1 of Ranitomeya variabilis. Lineage (NCBI taxonomy): Eukaryota > Metazoa > Chordata > Amphibia > Anura > Dendrobatidae > Ranitomeya > Ranitomeya variabilis. The sequence goes on from NC_135233.1 coordinate 74,924,237, forward strand.
TTCTTGCCCTTTGTCATTACATATAGTTGTCCTGCGTTTAGTCTTGTCTTCTTGGCTTTATTACTTTTTGTCTCCTTTTTTGCAGCATCATTTCTGTCCTTGTCCGGCTCCTGAAGTTCTTTTACCCAGCTTTCCCAGTTCTAGTCTTTTCCGTTCTGCCTTCAGTCTTCTTCTCTCTTACTTGGTCACCCCTTTGGCTCTAGCAGTTGTGTCTCCATCCCCCTTGGGCCTGCTCCTAACGCTGTATAGGGGGTGGTTCCATCTGGTCCACTCGTCCTTGGGGGCTCTAGAGCCACGACCCAGAGGGTCCACTCTTGGTTCTATTCGGAATCCTTATAGATACTTGGGTTGCTTTGCAGCTTGCTATTGGGAAGGGTACCTTTTAAACAAGATGCCAGCCAGCTATTGGCTGGGAGCCATCTTGCAGGTGTACTCATACTAAATGCCTTGCGGCCATTGGCTGGGGGCATTTAACTATGTGAGCGCTGCTCCTTTAAGAGCAGGGAGTGCGGGCGCACTAGGCACGCTGCAGTTTCTGATGCAACACCATGAGACAGGGAGCAAGACAGGGACCACATTGTATTGCTGGTGTGACGAGTATGCAGGCATCCCTACATGGGGGGGAAGGGGCGCCGGCAATAGCATTACATCCACGTTCGAGAGAAACTGATGCCATTCTGATCAAACTCTTAACAGAGCAATCTCGGATGGAGAGATAAAACGGTTTTGTGTACCAATCCTTATGGTGTTGGAATTTAGGATCTAGGCAAATTCTTTATCTATAAAGTAATACTGGTTCATTAAAAGCTCAGAGCAGTGATATGATTGCATTAAAATTTCCCAAAAACTTTAATAATCAGTGCCTAATTTTTACAACTTATTTAAAATCTACATCTGAAAAAAAGTTTATTTACAGTGGGGAAAAAAGTATTTAGTCAGCCACCAATTGTGCAAGTTCTCCCACTTAAAATAAATCTTGTAAAATCAGACAAAGTGATTTTCTGGATTTGCTTTCTCATTTTGACACTCATAGTTGTGGTCTACCTATGATGTCAATTACAGGCCTCTCTCATCTTTTTAAGTGGGAAAACTTGCACAATTGGTGGCGGACTAAATACATTTACAGTGGGGAAAAAAAGTATCAGTTTTCTAAATATTCTATTATTCTGTATTACAAATTAAAACAGTCATTTCTTTTCCTTGGCTTCTTTAACGTTTATCTGTTGATTCTATATGAAGGAAAGAAAAAAGTTAACACTGGTCACGTAAGCAACAGGAGCCCTCCGTCTCGTTATTCTCAGTTCTCATGCTGACAATAAGGTGAGAAAAAAAAGTCGCTTAAGATATGTAACAGATGACATTGTAGAGACTGGGGATGTCAATATGATGCATTAAAGCCACTTTCCCTTCCATCTAACTGTGACCATAACATTTCATAACTTCCAATAGGCTGTCACTGCTAATAGAATGAAATGTATTACAGCCCTGAAACACCAAACTGATCTTATTATCCAACAACTTATTTTGATTTTCAGGGTCATAGACATTGAGACACAGAGTAAAGGGAGCGTGACAATTATTTTTGGTAAAGGAAACTAAAGTCAAATGTGACACTTTCCCATTTAATAAACTAGCAGCGATACCTTTCTAGAATTATGCCCATTTTTCTATGATTACTATATGCCATCCTGAGCATAGCGCGCTATTAGCACTCTTAATTATGAAACACTAATGAGCAATTTGTGCAGCTCTGATTAAATTATGCCCAAATATCAAAAGTTATATGATCAATTGCACATCAAAGCATTGGAAGCTTTCTGTAGTTAATGTATTTCAAGTTTTTTTCCCTTTTTTATTTTATTTTGGGCCTTGAAACCATGTTTAACTTTATTGCATTTGAAGTGTCTCCCGAGGGAAATTTGACTTTTTTATATATCTATAAAGAACAACAAAATGGCCATACGGCCAATAAATATAATTGTTGTCATTTTTTAAGCACTGGAAACTTTGTGTCATAGTAAAAAAAGAAATGTGCATCAGGTCAGCCCCCCTGTCAGGTATCGCTGCCAAAAGAAAATTACACGTCGCGTTTTGGAGAGCAAATAAAAAATTACTTCAAGAACATAGATATAGGAGATGTAGAGGTAATACAAATAGGATTTGTTGTCCAAAGCAACTGAAAGATCCATGTCACACCCAAAGACACCAGTGTTATAAATGGTGCATAGTAGGTGGAATCCTGATACAACTTTAGACCTTGTTGCTGTGGTGCTGTCCCTGTGGGATGGTGTGACCTGGAGCCATCGAGGCTTTACCTCGAAGTATGGGTGCTGTGGTTCATCTGGATCACTCCCCTTGCCATAGTGGTACCACCTGGACAGTAGCTGATGCTGCACCATTAAGATTATGGACCCACTAGAAGGTTTGTGGTGACATGACAGAGGGCTTCATACAGTCTGATCAGAATGTTAACTAAGAACCTCAAGGTCAGTTTTATAAATTTTTGGTTAGCTGCAATCTATCAATACATATGTTTTGGTTGTGCAGTCCATGTCTTTCTCTACATTTATGTGAAAAAGAAACTTGGCACTCATTCATTAGTTTGGGACCCTACTTTGAGCACCAACCCCAGTGCTACATCACATTATCACTTTCTCTACATTTTTGTCCTATTCTTAATTAGTACCCTAAAATGATGTCCAAGTACGTGACTAAAAATATCTGAGAACTACAGTTGGGACACAAAGCCATTGAAAAATATGTCAGCATTCCCAATCTGAAAACCATTTTATAGCCTAACTACGTACATCCAGATGTAGCAATGGTTATCATGACTCACAAATGCACCATCTTGATAACTTGTCACAGAAGGTTACTTCACTTAAGGTACCTTCACACTAAATGATATCGCTAGCAATCCGTGACGTTGCAGCGTCCTGGATAGCGATATCATTTAGTTTGACACGCAGCAGCGATCAGGATCCTGCTGTGATATCGCTGGTCGTTGAACAAAGTTCAGAACTTTATTTGGTCGTCAGACCGGTGTGTATCGTCGTGTTTGACACCAAAAGCAACGATACCAGCGATGTTTTACACTGGTAACCAGGGTAAATATCGGGTTACTAAGCGCAGGGCCGCGCTTAGTAACCCGATGTTTACCCTGGTTACCAGTGTAAAATGTAAAAAAACAAACAGTACATACTCACCTTCGCGTCCCCCGTTGTCCGCTTCCCACACTGACTGAGCGCCGTAAAGTGAAAGTGAAAGTACAGCACAGCGGTGACGTCACCGCTCTGCTGTTAGGGCCGGCGCTCAGTCAGTGCAGGAAGCGGACGCCGGGGGACGCGAATGTAAGTATGTACTGTTTGTTTTTTTTACATTTTACGCTGGTAACCAGGGTAAACATCGGGTTACTAAGCGTGGCCCTGCGCTTAGTAACCCGATGTTTACCCTGGTTACCCGGGGACCTAGGCATCGTTGGTCGCTGGAGAGCGGTCTGTGTGACAGCTCTCCAGCGATCAAACAGCGACGCTGCAGCGATCAGCATCGTTGTCGCTATCGCTGCAGCGTCGCTTAATGTGAAGGTACCTTAAGGACTTGTTCACACAACCTTATTTTCAGTCCAAAAAACTTAAAGCACTCATACCAATGTTATTTAATGGGAGAGTTCAGGCAAGCTATTTTATTCATGGACTGTATATGTGTATGAAAAAAAAAATTGTAGCATGAACTAGATTCTTCTTTAAATTGGGTGAGACTCGCCCATTCAAGACTATGGAAGTGCAAAAGAAAACAGATTCCATACATCTTTTTTTGTATTTCATGCAAATACTGTGATTTGTGTGTAAAATGTATGTTGTAACACATTATGAGACCTGCTGACTGACAGCACTCAAAAGGTTAATCTTCCCCCACAGAGGCTCATTCATGAGACCCAGCTGTGATTTGGCATGCTGTAGCTTCTGGAAAGAGCTGGAACAAGTTGGAAGCAGGCTCATCGTGAAAGGAAGTTTGGCCACCATAAGGTACATTGTAAACTGCCAGGAGCACAACTGTTATGGACCTGGTGGTTAGGTGCACCAGGAATGACCTGATAGTTAAACACGGAATCGGGACGAGCTCTGGGGAAATGGGAACTCTGCTGACCGCAAACCCTACTCCTATCAACACAACTAGAAATAGCCGTGGAGTGTGCCTGACTCTGCCTAGATGCCTCTTCACAGCCTAAGAGCTAACTACCCCTAAAGAAAGGAAACAAAGCCTCACTTGCCTCAGAGAAATTTCCCCAAAGGTAAAAGCAGCCCCCCACAAGTATTGACCGTGAGTTAAGAGGAAATCACAAACACAGGATGAAATAGGTTTTAGCAAAGGGAGGCCAGTCTAACTAAACAGATAGAGGATAGAAAAGGGATCTTTGCGGTCAACACAAAACACTACAAAAAACCACGCAGAGTGTGCAAAAAATACCCCCGCACCGACTCACGATGCAGTGGTGCCACTCTGCACCCCCAGAGCTTCCAGCTAGCCAGGCAGTTTCATGATAGCAAGCTGGACTAGAACTTAGCAAGAAAAACCATATGTAACAAATGAGCAAGCAGGAACTTAGCTTGTGCTGGAGTAGACAGGTCCTCAGAAAGATCCAGGAGAGATCTGAACCAGTACTAGAACATTGACAGCTGGCATGGAGTAACGATCTGAGTGGAGTTAAATAGAGAATCCAGCCTAGCCCTAAACGAGGGCAGCTGGGGAAGGAATCTCAGAACCAGCAGCTCCACTCACAGCCACCAGAGGGAGTCCAAGGACAGAACTCACCGAAGTACCATTCATGACCACAGGAGGGAGTTCGAGAACGGAATTCACAACACACAACCCTCTGCCATACACCACATGAGGTTACCGCACATATCAATTCATAAACATAGGAACATGTAAATGGTCTTGTAAATTATTAATAGATGCTGTTGTAAAAAACAGATTCCACATGGGTTACAAGTGAAAAAAGAAATCATCCGAGTTTTCTAGATGAAGCCGACGATTGTTTTTATGCTTGTGTGAATCTGGCCTTGGGAAAATTGCAAACAAATTTCTATTGGACAAGCCTTTGACCCATGTCAAGCTAGGTATCGTACACTTTTTTGTGCCATGATATCCTAGCACTGTGCCATCTGTTGATATAGGCAGTAGGTGAGCTGGAGAGAAATATATTCCTTGTACCCTTGCAGAGTGAATGTTTGTTTTTGTTTTTAGCTACAGTTTGTGGCATACTAGACAGGAAACAAAATGGTAAGGTTATGTGGAGAGTCATGGTATTTATTAAGAAAATAAAGAGCGTGGAGGACAAGGAATAGCATTTACTGGCAACCACATTGTACCCTTTCTGCCGTTTGATGTTCAACTTTATTATACTATTGAAGCATCTTTTGCCATGTTTTAGTCACTATGGGCAACTTGTTGCCCCAGTCGCTGACTGTGTTCAAGTGGTGTACATAGGGGAAGTATCGATATGTTTGTAAGGAGCTAAGCCTGAAATGACCATTACTGACTAGCTTTCAGTGATGTTCCTATAAAATTATTCCACTTTTATATTCTGTGTGCTGAGGGTAGTCATTTGCAAACATATTTGCAGTTCCTGTGCCTTTAAAATGGATGATTTTTGGTCAGTGATGGTGTTTGCTGTATAGAATAGTTTAATGCAGGTATTTTGACCTGTGGCCACTAGAGATGAGCACATTGACTCAAAAGAAAATCGATTTAGCCATGAATTTCCAGAAGAAGAAATTGAATTCTAACCAAATCTGAACTTTTTGGGAAACAACTTGCTCAAATTCAACAAACTAACAGGCCTCAAATTGTCATTTTGTGTCAGAAAGGAGCAAGAACAAAAGACCAGTGTAGCAGACTGAGAGATACAGTGGCAGCAGCCCAAGAACAGGTGATGAAAGGTAAGTGCTAAAGTTTTTTCAACCCTTTTCTCATGGCAATTGGAGCAATTTTGATTCCAACTGAATTTATTCAGGCCAAATCAAATCTGCCAGGTTGAATTCTAGGGAATCTACCAGTATTGATTTTAGGAGATTTTAGGAGATTCCACATCTCTATTGATCAAATGACTAGATCTGCCAGCAAGTGTAGTGCGGATGCTGGATCTATAAAGTGACTGTAAGCTACCCATCAGTCGTCATCCCTTCGATCAGTGCCCGCCGGCTCCTTGTTTTTCTTTTATGCTCTATTAAATTCACTGAGGTTGTCATAGTGCATAACTGGCAGAAGGAGGAGCGACAGCTGGTTTACTGATCTCAGACAGAGCTGTGCTTGTTATTGGCACATCTCGCCAATGTGAGCAGTTTCACTTACTCTAACAATTACTTTATTTACCTTAAAAGTCTACACTAAGGAGTAACAATTTAGTATTTTTCTTTTCTTTTCAAATGTGTTTTGGTGTCATTTTGTAGGCAACATCATGTTTTATGGATATATGACAAGACATATGTGACTGATAGAGACTGCATACCAGCCATGGTGCACATCTGTAGGATGAAGAGATGTATGATGAATGTGTTTGAGCTGCAAAGAGAGTATCACTTTTTGATAATTGACCTGCTCAGAGTTCTTGGGTGCTGCCAGCATTTAGTTTTAGTAAAATCAGTCTGAGTCGCTTCAGACTGCTTATGGCGTCCTCCAATGTACGTAGCCTGAATGGTTGGAAATCGGCTCCAGCAGTGCCTTGTGTGTTCATACTGTGTTGTTGTGGATCATTTCTGGCTAACAGTTAGTGTCAGGGGTTATTCTGGTTTAAGAGATTGACCAGAGTGAGTAACTAAGGCAGCCTGCTTAGCTATGGTGCTCTAGGCTAGAGACACCAAGGAAAGACCTGCCCATAGGCCACCTGAAGCACAAACATGTTCCTCATCTTAGAGACAGACTGTGCTTCGGGGCGGCCTGTGGGCAGGTCTTTCCTTGATGTCTCTGGCCTAGAGCACCAAGATAAGACTCTGCCTACAGTCTCGCCCCAGAGCATGGGTATGTCATTAACTGAAAACTTCTAACACTGATTACACAAGAACCACATGATTGATTAAAATGATACCTGGGGTAAAGAAATCTGTGTAACAGCGAAACCTGACAGTGTCTGTAGTTTCCTTAGCAAAATCCTGCTGACCGGTTTGCTTTAAGTCATAGCACCATCCTCAAGTGAGGTACTGAGTTACAAAAAAAAATCCCCTCTTACAAATTATTGAAATCTTTTTTTGATTTTCCCCTTTTAGTGGTAGGAAAATATTTGTCCCTATCCATAAAAAAGTATCTGTGATTTTGTGAAGACCACTCGGTCCACATAAATACATGGATATGTGAACGTCCCAATAGACTATAAAAGGTATCTGTTCTATCTGAAAAAAAAAAAAAAACATAACAGATAGGACTCATACTTAAAAAAAACCTTCATGTCTGAAGAGCCCTAAGTTACCCAAAAGGCTACTTATATCCATGTGAAATAGCGCAAATCAACAAATGACAATCGCAAGCAAAAAATAATATACAGTGGGGCAAAAAAGTATTTAGTCAGTCAGCAATAGTGCAAGTTCCACCACTTAAAAAGATGAGAGGCGTCTGTAATTTACATCATAGGTAGACCTCAACTATGGGAGACAAACTGAGAAAAAAAAATCCTGAAAATCACATTGTCTGTTTTTTTATCATTTTATTTGCATTTTATGGTGGAAAATAAGTATTTGGTCAGAAACAAACAATCAAGATTTCTTGCTCTCACAGACCTGTAACTTCTTCTTTAAGAGTCTCCTCTTTCCTCCACCCATTACCTGTAGTAATGGCACCTGTTTAAACTTGTTATCAGTATAAAAAGACACCTGTGCACACCCTCAAACAGTCTGACTCCAAACTCCACTATGGTGAAGACCAAAGAGCTGTCAAAGGACACCAGAAACAAAATTGTAGCCTTGCACCAGGCTGGGAAGACTGAACCTGCAATAGCCAACCAGCTTGGAGTGAAGAAATCAACAGTGGGAGCAATAATTAGAAAATGGAAGACATACAAGACCACTGATAATCTCCCTCGAACTGGGGCTCCACGCAAAATCCCACCCCGTGGGGTCAGAATGATCACAAGAATGGTGAACAAAAATCCCAGAACCACGCGGGGGGACCTAGTGAATGAACTGCAGAGAGCTGGGACCAATGTAACAAGGCCTACCATAAGTAACACACTACGCCACCATGGACTCAGATCCTGCAGTGCCAGACGTGTCCCACTGCTTAAGCCAGTACATGTCCGGGCCCGTCTGAAGTTTGCTAGAGAGCATTTGGATGATCCAGAGGAGTTTTGGGAGAATGTCCTATGGTCTGATGAAACCAAACTGGAACTGTTTGGTAGAAACACAACTTGTCGTGTTTGGAGGAAAAAGAATACTGAGTTGCATCCATCAAACACCATACCTACTGTAAAGCATGGTGGTGGAAATATCATGCTTTGGGGCTGTTTCTCTGCAAAGGGGCCAGGACGACTGATCCGGGTACATGAAAGAATGAATGGGGCCATGTATCGTGAGATTTTGAGTGCAAACCTCCTTCCATCAGCAAGGGCATTGAAGTTGAAACATGGCTGGGTCTTTCAACATGACAAAGATCCAAAGCACACCGCCAGGGCAACGAAGGAGTGGCTTCGTAAGAAGCATTTCAAGGTCCTGGAGTGGCCTAGCCAGTCTCCAGATCTCAACCCTATAGAAAACTTTTGGAGGGAGTTGAAAGTCCGTGTTGCCAAGCGAAAAGCCAAAAACATCACTGCTCTAGAGGAGATCTGCATGGAGGAATGTGCCAAAATACCAACAACAGTGTGTGGCAACCTTGTGAAGACTTACAGAAAACGTTTAACCTCTGTCATTGCCAACAAAGGATATATTACAAAGTATTGAGATGTAATTTTGTTTCTGACCAAATACTTATTTTCCACCATAAAATGCAAATAAAATGATAAAAAAACAGACAATGTGATTTTCTGGATTTTTTTTTCTCAGTTTGTTTCCCATAGTTGAGGTCTACCTATGATGTAAATTACAGACGCCTCTCATCTTTTTAAGTGGTGGAACTTGCACTATTGCTGACTGACTAAATACTTTTTTGCCCCACTGTAAATGAAATAAAAAACAAACCTCACGTATGCATTTATCACGAATACTATTACTAAAATATGACGGATCCCCAATGCATTTTTCCTATTATAACATGGTCATTCATAAATATACACTCACCGGCCACTTTATTAGGTACACCATGCTAGTAACGGGTTGGACCCCCTTTTGCCTTCAGAACTGCCTCAATTCTTCGTGGCATAGATTCAACAAGGTGCTGGAAGCATTCCTCAGAGATTTTGGTCCATATTGACATGATGGCATCACACAGTTGCCGCAGATTTGTCGGCTGCACATCCCAAAGATGCTCCATACAAGGCAGGATGGATCCATGCTTTCATGTTGTTTACGCCAAATTCTGACCCTACCATCCGAATGTCGCAGCAGAAATCGAGACTCATCAGACCAAGCAACGTTTTTCCAATCTTCTACTGTCCAATTTCGATGAGCTTGTACAAATTGTAGCCTCAGTTTCCTGTTCTTAGCTGAAAGGAGTGGTACCCGGTGTGGTCTTCTGCTGCTGTAGCCCATCTGCCTCAAAGTTCGACGCACTGTGCGTTCAGAGATGCTCTTAGGCCTACCTTGGTTGTAACGGGTGGCGATTTGAGTCACTGTTGCCATTCTATCAGCTCGAACCAGTCTGCCCATTCTCCTCTGACCTCTGGCATCAACAAGGCATTTCCGCCCACAGAACTGCCGCTCACTGGATTTTTTTTCTTTTTCGGACCATTCTCTGTAAACCCTAGAGATGGTTGTGCGTGAAAATCCCAGTAGATCAGCAGTTTCTGAAATACTCAGACCAGCCCTTCTGGCACCAACAACCATGCCACGTTCAAAGGCACTCAAATCACCTTTCTTCCCCATACTGATGCTCGGTTTGAACTGCAGGAGATTGTCTTGACCATGTCTACATGCCTAAATGCACTGAGTTGCCGCCATGTGATTGGCTGATTAGAAATTAAGTGTTAACAAGAAGTTGGACAGGTGTACCTAATAAAGTGGCCGGTGAGTGTAAGTCTAGACATGTGAACTAGGAATCATGGTTTACATAGACAGCAGAGCACTATTCCTCTATGAGCTTCCTTATAATGCATTGCTTTCTGGTTTTAACCTGTTATTTAGTTGTTATTGGAGGTAGCATCTGTCTGGCTCATCGCAGTAGCCATTTAGCGCTGACCTCATTAATGGATATGTTTTTAGTCAGTGGTAATGAAGAATAAAAAAAATGCTTTACCACATGTACTTACAAAAACTGCAGTGGATAGTCAGAATGCATTAGAGCTAAAACAGCATTTATACAGGAAAGCAATTAGCATCCCAATATAAATACGGCATTAGGAGAAATGGAAAAAAAGTATCTCAAAATTTATTTTTTAGTTTGAATTTAGCAAAGTGGTATAATGGACACCACACACAAAATATATCATACATAGAGACATATGGACTGTATATTATCAACATTGAACAGGAGACCACACTATTGCCACATGAAAATGAAAAAATAATTTATGTATTTTTCTATTGTATGAAACTTGCAAAACTTTTGCTTGAGAACTGGGATTCTTCTTGAAGTCATAAATTTATAAAAATGGATATTAAGGGCAATCCGATGTAAGCATCATCAAAACAAGCTTACATGATGAATCTATGAGGTTAGTCTATCATTCCGGATACCTACCATTAGGGGAGCATAAAAGATCATCCCAAATTTGGTTTCAGCATGCCTGATCCTCTCTCCCCATACTCCCCATAGTTTATTGATTGTTGCTTATCTCTGTCTCCCTGTTTAACATTCATGTTTTATGGGAAATCAGAAGAAACAGCTGTTGGCAGAATTGTAGATTGACTGGTAGTTATCTGGTGTCCTTTATAACCTTGCTGTTGGCTTGTCATATTCTGTGATGTGATGGTACAACATTAGCAGCTTTGAAAAAAAAAGTGTTTTTGGTACTCTGCAGGGTGATGTTTTTTATATTTGTGTTCACACAGCATTTACAATATGAATTACAGCCTATCAAGGGTTCTACAAGCACTTGTATTGTCAAAATTTGAATCTTTAATGAAATTAATGAAACTGTAAGGATGTACCCATATATATGTACTTCTACCATACATCATTTTGACATTTTATTACAGCATTTAATGGGCACAATTTCTGGCTCCAGTCTAAGTTTATTATAACAAATATCCTAATTTAAAGAGGTCCTCTAGATCAATGTTTCTAAACTCCTCTCTACAAGATGAAACTACATTGAAAGGAATTGTCCACTACTATGACAACTTCTTCCCAATTTGAATGTTTTTCACCGTTAAAATAAAAATACTTATACTCCCCTCCTGTGCCTGCATTGTTCCAGCAGTGTCAGCACTCATGTTCCTGTGCCTCTTTTGAGCTGCTTACATCCCATGAGCCCTGTGCCCAATCAGCGTTAGCATTGCTATCCCATTCTTCGGATGTATAAGTAATCAAGAGGAAGTGAGAAACAGCCACAGCTCTCAATCCTTCTTGATTATGTCTAAATCTAAAGGCAGGGACAGTGATACCAGCGCTGATTGGGTGCAGGGTTCACGTGATATAACCACCTCATGAGAGCCATGGGAATGCGAATATTTACACTGCTGGAACGGCGCCGGCGCGGGAAGTGATTGTGTGTTTTTATTTTAACGAAAGAAAACATTCAGATTGAGGAGGGCTTGTCCTATTAGTGGACAACCACTTTAAGTTTTAATTGATTAAAAATATCTATTTGAGAAGACAACTCTTTACCCCAGACCTTATATTCAGTTCCAACTTATATTCTGCAAGCTGTCCACCTGCTTTCAGAAAACCCTTAAAAAAGCTACCACTCAATGGAATTTTTAAATGGTCATTTTAAAGAGATTTCCCCCAATCTCATTAAACATAGGGCAGAAGAAGACTGATGAAGGCGAAATACTTTATTTCTCTATGGTTTACATCCATCTAAAGCAAAAAGTGTCCATGGAGAATGATCATTTTACCTTTTTTGTGCCTAAGTTTTCATAGTCCCTTTAAAATATCAAAAGTTTTGAAAACTATAAAATATGAAAGAACCACAAGTTAATAGGTTTTGGTTCTTCAAAGGGCTCGAAAGCGGTCTTGGTCAACCAATGATGGAAGCAAAACATCATCTGGCTGAAGTGGTCTCAGCATATTGGATTTAGTCTAATACCTTACATAACTACAGTTACAGGACTACACATTCTCTAGATGGATTTCTGAATGAGATTCATTTTAAATGTAAGCTCTTCTAATAGATTTTTTGGAGGATATTCCGTTATACATTCATTTCTTCTCTGAAGACAAATTGCTACACTCGGTAAGAATAGATTTTGCAAACAATTTTCATTTCACCAAGTTGAAGGCTCTTAAAATTACATATGACATAGAACAAAATGCTTGATTGTATTGTAAAGCTTTGAGCGCATCATAGCCCAGTTATTCCCCAAGTTCTGTCATATAATTTTATAATAATTTAAAGAAAAAAAATCCACCTTAAAAACAACTTTAGGCGTGTCACATTGGAAACTCTGAAGATGCAATTGGTAGATATCCGTGAGCTCAGACTTCTGATGAATCCTAAATGGAAGAACTGTTATGTTTTGCAAAGGACATTTGTTAGGGGTCGAGATCCCGCCTCTGCACAGGGGGAATCTCGAGCCATCTCCGCTGCGGTCTCCCATCCTTCTCCAGCCGCAGTGGAGCCTGCTCAGCGGAGACGTCGGTCCCAGCGTCTTGCTCAGTCTGACTCTGTCCAAAGGGTTACTGCTGCTTTTCCAGCTTCTGCCATTAAAGCCAGTACTGGGACTAAGTCCTGCTTTTCTCGTTCTGAGCATGCCCAGAGTAAGATCTCTCAGTGAAGATCGAGGGTCACATGTTCAGATACTGCAGCTAAATCCATTGGTCCTCCAGGAAGGTCCTGAAGGTGCTCAGGCTCTGTAGCAGCCTCTCATTGGTCCTTCTAGGAAGGTCCTGTTCTTGCTGCAGCTATTTAAGGTTCTCATGACCGCACGGCCATGCGCTAGCATTGAATCAGTTTTGTGCATGCGCCAGTGTGGTCACATTTATGTGTGTGTTCAGGGACTCGGCTGAAATAAGCCCCTAGAATGCCGGCACCTCCGGCGAGGAGATTGTGTGTGTGGATCTAGGGCCCCGGCTGAAATAAGCCCCTAGAATACCGGCTTCTCCGGTGAGGAGATTGTATGTGTGTGTGACCACAGACTGCCTTCAGCTCGGCAGTTAGCTGTGAACTCCTGTGGGGTAAACAGGGCACAGCATCTTGTTTCCTTGCGACTCTGTGAAGTAACAGAGTTCGCTTAAACTGCCATATAGTGCCGTCATTTGCTAGCAGCAGGTTCCACCTGCACGGTGGACCCCGGGCTGCGAACGCACCAATAATAACATCTATATTTACTCGGTGCGTTCTGCTAGTCCTAACATAATACTAGCGCCAGGGTCTGGCTAGCAATGGCGGACAAACAGCAATCTTTGCTGTACATCCAGCAGCTGGAGGGTAAGTTGGCGGCTCTCGAGCGCACAACCTCAGCTGTGGATGTTACCGCAGTAGCTGTTCAGGCTGCTAGCGTGGCTGCAGCAACTTTGTCCACTGCCACTCCTGTTCCAACCCAATCTCGCCTCCCGCTGCCAGAAAAATTCTCTGGTGACGGCAAATCTTGTAGGGGTTTCGTGAGTCAGTGCTCAATACACCTCGAGCTTCTGGCTGCACGTTTCCCTACAGCGCGGGCAAAGGTGGGATTCATTATGTCCCTCCTGTCGGACAGGGCGTTGGAGTGGGCTACGCCACTGTGGGAGCATGGTGATCATGTGGTGCAGAGTGCTCCGCTGTTTCTGAGCACTCTGAAACAGGTCTTTTTAGGACCTCGAGTCACCCATGATACGGCGCTCCAACTGTTGGCATTGACTCAGGGCTCGTCCTTGGTCAGCCATTTTGCCGTCCACTTCTGCACCTTAGCATCTGAGCTGGAGTGGTCGGATAAAGCCCTCATCCCTATATTTTGGAGGGGGCTGGCTGACCATGTTAAGGACGCTCTGGCCACTAGGGAGATTCCCACCACACTGGAGGAGTTAATAGCTGTATCTACTCGTATTGACCTCCGTTTTCACAAGCGGAGGTCAGAGCAAGCCCAGTGTAGGCAGAGGTATCGGCTGGCTCCCACCTTCGCCAAACCTTTGGAATCTCCGTTTCAGTCAACCGAGTCACATGAGGCCATGGAGTTGCCACGAGCGGGCCCTAAGTCCTGGACTGCTCGTGCACTTAGGGTCTGTCATGTTTGCCGGCAGTCAGGACATTTTGCCACCAGATGTCCTCAGCGGTCGGGGAAACGTCAAAATTAGGGTTGAGCGAAACGGGTCGGCCATTTTCAGAAGTCGCCGACTTTTGGCAAAGTCGGGTTTCATGAAACCCGACCCGACCCCTGTGTGGGGTCGGCCATGAGGTTGGCGATCTTCTGAATCTGGTATCGGAATTCCGATACCGAGTTCCGATATGTTTGCGATATCGGAAATCGGTATCGGAATCCACATTTAAGTGTAAAATAAAGAATTAAAATAAAAAATATTGATATACTCACCTCTCCAGAGGCCCCTGGACATCGCCGCTGGTAACCGGCAGCCTTCTTTGCTTAAAATGAGCGCGTTTACGGTCTTCCATGACGTCACGGCTTCTGATTGGTCGCGTGCCGCTCATGTGACCGCCATGTGACCAATCACAAGCCGTGACGTAATTCTCAGGTCCTAAATTCCTCATTCTAGGAATTTAGGACCTGAGAATTACGTCACGGCTTGTGATTGGTCACGTGGCGGTCACATGAGCGGCACGCGACCAATCAGAAGCCGTGACGTCATGGAAGGCCGTAAACGCGCTCATTCTTAAGAAGGAAGGCTGCCGGAAAGAAGCAGGGCGCGTCCGAGGGTAAGTATATACCTAATAGGAATATACTCACCCTCGGCTTCTTTCCGGCAGCCTTCCTTCCTAAGAATGAGCGCATTCAGGGCCTTAGATGACGTCACAGCTTGTGATTGGTCACGGCCGCCCATGTGACCGCCACGCGACCAATCACAAACCGTGACGTAATTCTCAGGTCCTAAATTCCTAGAATTAGGAATTTAGGACCTGAAAATTACGTCACAGCTTGTGATTGGTCGCGTGGCGGTCACATGGCGTCCATGTACCATCCCCTGTACTTCACACGCGGCAGCGTCGGATCCCATCACCATACTTTTGACTGGACGTTTACATGGATGGCCCCTCTTTCTTATAGAGAACTCATGGGTATACATACATGAGCACATATGCCTTACAAGTCTTTGTCTGATGAAGGTCATTAAAAAGACCGAAACGTTATGAAATTTCTGGAACATATTCCTTCAATAAAAAACCTTTTTTGAAAAAGAGTGCTATTTTGAGTGCCAAGACTGTTTTTCTTATTCTAAACCGCCATATAGTGCCGTCATTTGCTAGCAGCAGGTTCCTCCTGCACGGTGGACCCCGGGCTGCGAACGCACCAATAATATCTTTATTTACTCGGTGCGTTCCGCTAGCCCTAACAGACATTAATCTCTACAGAGCTGAAATTCTTTGACTTTCATCAATATTGTGCTATTAAAGAGAAAGTTAACCATAGGGACATGCCAGAATATGCAATGGGCTCAACTATGCTTTGTGGTCATCACCAATCATGATGGCTATGATGATCCTATAAACATTGTGCCCAGGGTTGCCAACTTGACTTTTGGGATCACACTGCACAGGCCTGGACTATTGACATCTGGTTACAGGTTTGTTTGTTTTTTTCACATACGGAAATGTCTACCTACTTTTTTCAAATTTCTAGAAATACAAACTGACTACATCACCTTGGCATTCTAGCAAAACTCTCAATAGCCTGTGGCTCCTATCACAACCACTGAGTGATCAGGTATAGACACTCAAACATCTATTGACAGAGTTCTGTCAAATCTTTATTATTATTCTCCTCATCCTTTTTTACATTACTTATTTCAGGACATATTTATCTAAAAAGAAAAGAATGGAAGAAAACATCAGATGATGTTCAAAAGTGAACTTTCCACCCTTGTGACACCGTAAGTTTTATCTTTAGTCAAATAGGTTGATGGTCAGCAAAAGATGTCAAGGCTGGGTGACATTTTCAAGGCTCTGGAGAACCATATGGTCTTTGATGACACAATTTTGTTTTTTGTAGTACTGGACCAGGATAGGGGTGACACCATGCAGATGAAGTTTTCCTTTACTGATTAAACCATCATGTTAAGCTTTGAAATGTGTTCTCTATAAGAGTCATAAGTAGTGTTGAGCATTCCGATACCGCAAGTATCGGGTATCGGCCGATACTTGCGGTATCGGAATTCCGATACCGGGATTCCGATACTTGCCGCGTATCGGATACCGGAATCGGAAGTTCCCAGATTCAAAATGCACAAATTCAGCCAATGAGAATGATTCCAAGTGTGGGCACATCCTGTTTAGCATGGAGGGCATGAAACTACTGGCAAGGCTGTGATTGGCTGCTGAAATGATGTCATGATGCAGTTTAAAAGTCGCTGGCGCCATTTTGCGATCACTCTGCTGTGAATTCAGTTAGTGACAGGACGCTGTTTGCTGACTGAGGGCCAGTTTAGAGATAGCGATTTGCTTCTTTGTGCTTTCCAAAGGCTAATTTAGCAACCGCTGTGTTCACCTACTATTCACCTTGCTTTTGCCTTGTAGCGCTGTTTTCACAGCGATCTGCAAGGTCTGTGTGTGTGTGTGTGTGAGTGCAGCCCACTCTCTAGTCTGAGTGCAGCCACATAGGCCATCCATAGCTGGTTGTATTCAGTTCAGGGAGGGTGGTTCATTGCCTCATACTGTTCTTTTTTTTTTTTTTTTCCAAGTAGTGTAGTCTGCTGCTAATTTATTCAAAAAAATCCTATTAGTGTCTTTCCACCCGTCTCCAGCTAATTTGTGGAAAAACACTACATAGGATAACATAGAGGAGGGTTTTTGGGCCTTGCAGCGCCGTTTACGGCTGTCTGCACGGTCTCCGTGTGACTGCAGCTCTATCTGTTGTCAGTTCAGCCCCCAAAAAATAAATAAATAATAAAGTTCACCAAACACACCAGTTACACCACTTTACATTTGTGTAGGCCACATTAGCTCATATTAAAGTCTAGTCCACACTTTAGAAAATTAGTGTTTCTTATACCTGTTAGGAGGAGTTGTTCAGGAATAAGCACACAAAGCCGTTAGTACTTTTCTGCTTATCTTTATCAGTCAACCAAGATGAAGAAGGCAGTGAGTAAGGCACGTGGGCGTGGGCGCGGAGCAGGGAGGGGACGTGGGGATTCTGTGCCTGCTGCGGGCACCGGTGACTCATCAGCACCCACTTTCACCAGGCAACAGTCATTCATGCGCAGCTTTGTGTCAGAGCGCCGTACACTGCTGCTGCGTGAAGAACAAATTGAAGCCGTTGTCGGATGGATGGCAGCTAATGCATCAACTTCAATTAGTGCCACATCCTCTCAGACACAGAGCACTGGAGAGCAGCCATCTGTCTCTTCACCACCTGCCAAATTGCCCAGGCAGACAGAGAGCCCAGGACAGGAGCCGTCTCTACTTCTGTTCTCTGAATCTCTTGGCTTGGAAACAGGGGGCCAGCCAAGCAGCATTGGAGAAATGGAAGAAGAGGCAGGGTGCAGTGATGCCCAACAGCTTTTTCTCTCTTCCTCTGAAGAGGCGGGTGGGCCAGTGGCTCCGGTCACCACATCGCAGGCCGCATCAGCAGATGATGACACTCAGGTGCCACTTACTGGTGCATGCTCTGCTGCTGAGACTACCCAGGAGGAGCAGTTGGGGGCAGAGGGTAGTGTAGATGATGAGGTCCTTGACCCATCTTGGCGTGAGGGACAGGAAGGTGGTGGGAGCAGCTCTGAGGAAGAGATTCCCCGTACGGCCCAAAGAGGGAGAGGGAGGGGGAAGACTGCGGATCCTGCAGCCTCCGCTTTGGCACCCGTTAGGAGCATGTCTCTTCCAAAAGCCAAAAAGGGCGCTCCCAAGACTTGCAGTGCCTGGTCCTTTTTTGACACAGTTGCAGATGACATTTGCTATGTCAGATGCAAGGTGTGTCATCAAAAAGTCAAAAGAGGGAAAAATGTCAGCAACCTCAATACCTCCAACATGTGGAAACATGTGCGCACCAGGCACCCGGCGGAGTTAGAAAAACACACTGAAGAGCTAGGCCAACCAACAGCGGCAGCTACCACCTCTTCAGCTCGTGTTGCCTCTTCCTCCAGCTCACACGCAGCTGGTTCGGCTTCCTCCCAGGATCGCCGTGGAAGAACCTCTGGCCCTGTTGTCCAGAGACCCGCTGTAATTCCACCCGCAGCACCACTTTCCCAGTCATCCACACACTCCCAGCCCAGTCTACAGCCATCGGTAGTACAGGCATGGGAGAAAAGGCAGCCTTTCTCGTCAAACCACCCACGAGCACAGGTTCTGACTGCAGGCATTGCCAAACTTCTGTCACTGGAAATGCTGTCATTCAGGCTGGTGGAGACTGACAGCTTCCATGACTTGATGTCATTGGCAGTCCCACAGTACAATGTGCCCAGCCGCTTTTACTTCAGCAGGCAAGCCGTCCCTGCCCTGCACAAGCATGTGGAGGGACACATAAAACACGCGCTACTGAACGCCGTCAGTAGCAAGGTCCACCTCACCACCGATGCGTGGACCAGTCAACATGGACAGGGGCGATACCTTTCCCTCACTGCCCATTGGGTTAATGTCGTTGAGCCGGGTACAGACCGTGCGAGTGGCGCAGGACGTGTCCTGCCCACTCCAAGGATTGCAGGAATCCATTCTGTACGCATTGACTCCTCCTCTTACACCAGTTCCTCAGAATCATCGCTGCAGGAGCCGTCACAGTCCACCTCCACATGGACCCGTGATGAACGTTTACCTGTTACGACCGACATGAGCACAGCCATGGCCAAACGTCAACAGGCCATCTTGAAATTAATTTTTTTGGGGAATCGTAGCCACACAGCGCAGGAGCTCTGGAATGCCATCAAGCAGGAGAGCGATGTGTGGTTTGTGCCAGCGAATCTCCAGCCAGGCATGGTAGTGTGTGATAATGGCCGAAATCTGGTGGCAGCTCTGGGCCTCGGCAACCTCACTCACATCCTATGTCTGGCACATGTGCTCAATTTGGTCGTGCAGAGCTTTTTGAGGGACTATCCGGATCTTGATGCACTGCTGCACAAGGTCCGCCTAGAGTGTGCTCACTTGCGGCGTTCCAGCACGGCAAAAGCGCGCATTGCGGCTCTGCAGCGCCGACACCGCCTGCCGGAACATCGCATCATATGTGACCTACCTACCAGGTGGAATTCCACGTTACATATGTTGGAGCGGTTGTGTGAGCAGCAGCAAGCTGTAATGGAGTACCAGCTGCTTCAGGCGCAAAGAAGTCGCACTCAGCGCCGTACAGACTTCACAACCACAGAGTGGGCCACTATGAATGACGTCTGCCAGGTTTTGCATCCCTTTGATTATTCCACGCGGATGGCGAGTGCAGATGATGCACTAGTCAGCATGACTGTCCCCCTTATCTGCCTGCTTGAAAAATCACTGCAAGCGCTAAGGGATGATGTTGTGGAAGAGGTGGAGGATGAGGATTCACCATTTCCATCATCTTCTGGACAGTCAGCGCCACGTGGTTCCTCACAAACGCGTAGGCAGGGGACAGTTTGTGAGGAGGATAAGGAGGAGTCAATGGAGGAGGAAGACATCCGTCCAGAGGAGGGAGTTACACAATTGTCCAGTACTCAGTGTGTACAGCGAGGGTGGGGTGATGACGAGCGGGCAGAGGTCACGCCTCCAGCAGGGGACAGCGTTTCTTGGGCAGTTGGCAGTCTGCAGCACATGGTGGATTACATGCTGCAGTGCCTGAGAAACGACCGCCGCATCGCCCACATTCTCAACATGTCTGATTATTGGGTGTTCACCCTCCTCGATCCTCGCTACCGGGACAACGTAGAAAGCCTCATCACACCGTTGAACCGGGAGCGAAAAATGCGGGAGTACCAAGACACACTGGTGAATTCCATCATCTTCTCCATTCCAACTGAGAGAAGTGCTGCTAGTGCATTCCAAAGCAGCTCAGTGCGTCCAGGCAGTGGTGGAGGCTCTGCACAAAGAGGGAGCAGAAGCAGTGCCTCTGCCCAAGGCAAGACCAGTATGGCCCAACTGTGGCACAGTTTTCTGTGCCCCCCACAAAAGTCTACACCATCACAGACGGCTCCAGTCAGCAGGAGGCAACGGTTCCGTCAGATGGTGACAGACTACATGTCTTGCCCTCTTGCTGTACTCCCAGACGGCTCTTCCCCTTTCAAGTTTTGGGTCTCAAAGCTGGATACATGGCCAGAGCTAAGCCAGTATGCATTGGAGGTGCTGTCTTGCCCTGCGGCCAGTGTATTATCGGAACGCGTCTTTAGTGCTGCAGGTGGTGTACTAACTGACCGTCGCATGCGACTATCCTCCGATAACGTTGACCGGCTTACTTTCCTGAAAATGAACAAGGCCTGGATCTCGCAGGAATTTGCCACTCCTCTTCCTGATTAAATAATTAGGTCACTGTATACGTTATCCAGGTCTCCTGTTGTGTTCATCTTTCTACCACCTGAACTTAAATTCCTGGGCTCCAACACCGCCAGTTGAGGCTCAGAAGTGCCGTCTGCACAGTCAAAACATACGACCCAGTGTTATTGGGTTTCAGTAACGTCAGCTGATCCCCAGCTGTGTAGCCGGCAATGTGTCCTGCGACCGCCACGCTGACACAACAACTGAAATGTAAGGGAATCTGTCCCCCCCCCCAAGGCGTTTGTTACTGAAAGAGCCACCTTGTGCAGCAGTAATGCTGCACAAGGAAAAGGTAGCTATTTTTGTTTAGCTCCTTGCAGACGCAGAACTTAACACTTATAAAATGTGTCCACTGATACCGTAAAACCGTCCCGGAGGTGGTACTTTCCTTCGTAATATGACGCAGCACAGCCGTCATTCCTACCCCCCGGCGCCATGCCCCGGCTCCTCAGCGTTGTTTGATTCCGTCCCGGAGCCTGCGCTGTTATGTTATTCCGTGGCCAGGCACACTTAGCACTGCCCGTCTTCTGGCATCATTTGGTGTCAGGCTGGCTGCGCCTGTGCGGCCGCGCTGGCCGAGAGCCCGCCTCGCAGTGTCTTCTGATTTAATCCCACTGGGGGCCTGGGATCCATGGACATGCGCAGTGCATATCTGAACCTCCACCTCTCACTCATCTCCCTATGGCTTCTTCAGACTGTTCGGTGTCAGCTGGTCCCTAATAGCATGCCACGGCCGTGACACCGCACAGTCTTAAGAAGCCGTAGGGAGGGGAGTGAGAGGCGAGGATATGCACTGCGCATGGCCATGGATCCCAGGCCCCCAGTGGGATTAAATCAGAAGACACTGCGAGGCGGGCTCTCGGCCAGCGCGGCCGCACAGGCGCAGCCAGCCTGACACCAAATGATGTCAGAAGATGGGCAGCGCTAAGTGTGCCTGGCCAAGGGATAACATAACAGCGCAGGCTCCGGGACGGAATCAAACAACGCTGAGGAGCCGGGGCACGGCGCCGGGGGGGTAGGAATGACGGCTGTGCTGCGTCATATTACGAAGGAAAGTCCCACCTCCGGGACGGTTTCACGGTTTCAGGGGACACATTTTATAAGTGTTTAGTTCTGTGTTTGCAAGGAGCATGATGAAAAGAGCCACCTTTTCCTTTTGCATCTTTTGTGCTGCACAAGCTGGCTCTTTCAGCTACAAACGCCTTGGGGGGGGTTAAAGGTTCCCTTTCGACTTTCTCAGGCTTCGGCCTACATTGTGTTCCTCTGCTTTTCCACCTGTCTCTGGGCTCCAACACCGCTAGTTGCCGTCCAGAAGTGCTGTCCGCACAGTCCCAACAGTCGCTCCTCTGTTATTGGGGTTCAGTAACGTCAGCTGTTCCCCAGCTGTGTGTGTGGCAATCCCTCCTACCTCCTCCTCCTCCACCTGTCCCTGGGCTCCAACACCGCTAGTTGCCGTCCAGAAGTGCTGTACGCACAGTCAACAGTCCCTCCTCTGTTATTGGGGTTCAGTAACGTCAGCTGTTCCCCTGCTGTGTGTGTGGCAATCCCTCCTACCTCCTCCACCTCCTCCTCCTCCACCTGTCCCTGGGCTCCAACACCGCTAGTTGCCGTCCAGTAGTGCTGTACGCACAGTCAACAGTCCCTCCTCTGTTATTGGGGTTCAGTAACGTCAGCTGTTCCCCAGCTGTGTGTGTGGCAATCCCTCCTACCTCCTCCACCTCCTCCACCTGTCCCTGGGCTCCAACACCGCTAGTTGCCGTCCAGAAGTGCTGTACGCACAGTCAACAGTCCCTCCTCTGTTATTGGGGTTCAGTAACGTCAGCTGTTCCCCAGCTGTGTGTGTGGCAATCCCTCCTACCTCCTCCACCTCCTCCTCCTCCACCTGTCCCTGGGCTCCAACACCGCTAGTTGCTGTCCAGTAGTGCTGTACGCACAGTCAACAGTCCCTCCTCTGTTATTGGGGTTCAGTAACGTCAGCTGTTCCCCTGCTGTGTGTGTGGCAATCCCTCCTACCTCCTCCACCTCCTCCTCCTCCACCTGTCCCTGGGCTCCAACACCGCTAGTTGCCGTCCAGTAGTGCTGTACGCACAGTCAACAGTCCCTCCTCTGTTATTGGGGTTCAGTAACGTCAGCTGTTCCCCTGCTGTGTGTGTGGCAATCCCTCCTACCTCCTCCACCTCCTCCTCCTCCACCTGTCCCTGGGCTCCAACACCGCTAGTTGCCGTCCAGTAGTGCTGTACGCACAGTCAACAGTCCCTCCTCTGTTATTGGGGTTCAGTAACGTCAGCTGTTCCCCTGCTGTGTGTGTGGCAATCCCTCCTACCTCCTCCACCTCCTCCTCCTCCACCTGTCCCTGGGCTCCAACACCACTAGTTGCCGTCCAGTAGTGCTGTACGCACAGTCAACAGTCCCTCCTCTGTTATTGGGGTTCAGTAACATCAGCTGTTCCCCAGCTGTGTGTGTGGCAATCCCTCCTACCTCCTCCACCTCCTCCTCCTCCACCTGTCCCTGGGCTCCAACACCGCTAGTTGCCGTCCAGTAGTGCTGTACGCACAGTCAACAGTCCCTCCTCTGTTATTGGGGTTCAGTAACGTCAGCTGTTCCCCTGCTGTGTGTGTGGCAATCCCTCCTACCTCCTCCACCTCCTCCTCCTCCACCTGTCCCTGGGCTCCAACACCGCTAGTTGCCGTCCAGTAGTGCTGTACGCACAGTCAACAGTCCCTCCTCTGTTATTGGGGTTCAGTAACGTCAGCTGTTCCCCTGCTGTGTGTGTGGCAATCCCTCCTACCTCCTCCACCTCCTCCTCCTCCACCTGTCCCTGGGCTCCAACACCGCCAGTTGCCGTCCAGAAGTGCTGTACGCACAGAGCCAAACACCTCGCCAATGTGTTAGTGGGGTTCAGCACCGCCAGCTGTTCCCCTGCTGTGTATACGGCAACGTGTACTGCGACCGCCACGCAGGCACAACAAGTTAAATTTAAGGGAACCTGTCCCCCCCCCCCAGGCGTTTGTTACTGAAGGAGCCACCTTGTGCAGCAGTAATGATGCAAAGGGAAAAAGTGCCTCTTTTCGTGGTGCTCCTTGCACATGCTGAACCTAACACTTATGAAATGTGTCCCCACACACCGTTAAACCGTCCGGTAGGTGGAACTTTCCTTTGTCGTGTGACGCAGCACAGCCATCATTTTTACCCCCTTGGCGCCGTGCGCTGCCTCCTCAGCGTTGTTTGAATCTGTCCCGGAGCCTGCGCTGTTAGGTTAGCCCTTGGCCATGCACACATGTTGCGCTGCCCGTCTTCTGACATCATTTGGTGTCAGGCTGGCTGCGCCTGTGCGGGTGCGCTGGCCGAGATCCCGCCTCGCAGTGTCGTCTAATGTAATCCCACCGCGGGCCTGGGATCTGTGGCCATGCGCAGTGCATATCCTCGCCTCTCACTCCCCTCCCTACGGCTTCTTCAGACTGTGCGGTGTCAGCTGATCCCTAATAGCATGCCACGGCCGTGACACCGCACAGTCTGAAGAAGCCGTAGGGAGGGGAGTGAGAGGCGAGGATATGCACTGCGCATGGCCACGGATCCCAGGCCCGCGGTGGGATTACATTAGACGACACTGTGAGGCGGGATCTCGGCCAGCGCACCCGCACAGGCGCAGCCAGCCTGACACCAAATGATGTCAGAAGACGGGCAGCGCAACATGTGTGCATGGCCAAGGGCTAACCTAACAGCGCAGGCTCCGGGACAGATTCAAACAACGCTGAGGAGGCGGCGCACGGCGCCAAGGGGGTAACAATGATGGCTGTGCTGCGTCACACGACAAAGGAAAGTTCCACCTACCGGACGGTTTAACGGTGTGTGGGGACACATTTCATAAGTGTTAGGTTCAGCATGTGCAAGGACCATAATTAAAAGAGCTAAGTTTACCTTTTCCAGCATTAGTGCTGTACACAATGGCTCTTTCAGCTACAAACGCCTGGGGGGGGGGGGTTAAAGGTTTCCATTCAACTTGCTCCAGTGCAGGCTTCGGCCTACACTCCGCTCCCCCTGCTCCTCCTGCTGACCCTGGGCTCTAACACCGCCAGTTTTGGCCCAGATGTGCTAGCTGCACAGAGAAAAACACCAGCCAATGTGTCAGTGGGGTTCAGCACCGCCAGCTGTTCCCCTGCTGTGTAGCCGGCAACGTGTCCTGCGACCGCCACGCAGACACAAGAACTGAAATTGAAGGGAACCTGTCCCCCCTCCCCCAGGTGTTTCTATGTTTTACAGCCACCTTGTACAGCAGTAATGCTGCATGTGTGCAAGGTGGCTCAGAAACTTATTCTCCTTGCACTCGTGGAACTGAACACGTCTAAAATGTGTCCTCTGTGACCATTAAAACGTCCCTCAGGTGTGATTTTCCTTTGTATTGACACGCAACAAGCTCCTTGGTAACGCTGCCCGTCTTCTGGCATCATTGTTTGGCTGGGTGCGCCTCTGCGGCCGCCTTGCCCCACACAACGCCCCTCGGTGTCTTATTTATTTTGACTGCGAGGGTGTGATTGACGGGCATGAACGGTGCATTTCTTCGCCTGTCCCTCATCTCCTTCCGCCTTCTTCGGACTGTGCGGCTTCATGGCCGTGGCATGCGATAAGGGATCAGCTGACGCCGCATAGTCTGAAGCAGGTGTAAGGACCCGAGTGTGAGAGGCGAACATATGTGCTGCGCCAGGCCATTAATCCCAGCCCCGCAGTGTTTTAACTATGTCAAGACACTGCGGGGCTGGGATTCATGGGCATCGCGAACCGCACCGGCCGACATCAAATGATGTCAGAGGACGGGCAGCACTAACAGCGCAAGGCCAAGGGATAACACGACAGCGCAGACTCCTGTGCAACAAATAACGATGCTCAGGAGGCCGCGCAAAGCACCAAGGTGGAATTTTTGCAAGCTGTGCTGCGTCTCCTTACGAGGGGAACTCACGCCTCCAAAACAGTTTGACTGTGTAAGGGCCTAAATGTTGTACGTGTTCCTTTCAGCGTGTGCAAGGAGCAAAATTAAAAGAGCAACCTTTCACTTGTGCAGCATTACTGCTGCCCAAGCTGTGGCTCTTGTAGTTTTTCACCCCTGAGGGGGGGTTAAAGGTTACTTTTAAAATCGGTTCAATTAGGCTTCGGCCTACACTCTGCTCCGCCTGCAGAACCCGGGCTCCAACACCACCAGTTGCTGTCCGGAAGTGCTGGCTGCACAGAGCCAAACACCTCGCCAATGTGTCAGTGGGGTTCAGCACCGCCAGCAGTTCCCCTGCTGTGTAGCCGGCAAAGTGTCCTGCAACTGCCACGCAGACACAACAGACCCAAAGCTGCCGCCAGTGCAGGCTTCGGCCTACACTCTGCTCCCTCTCCTCCTCCTGCTGACCCCGGGCTCTAACACCGCCAGTTGGGGCCCGGTACTGCTAGCTGCACAGAGAAAAACACCAGCCAATGTGTCAGTGGGGTTCAGCACCGCCAGCTGTTCCCCTGCTGTGCAGCCGGCATCGTGTCCTGCAAAAGCCACGCAGACACCAGAACTGAAATTGAAGGGAACCTGTCCCCCCTCCCCCAGGCGTTTGTACGTTTTACAGCCACCTTGCACAGCGGTAATGCTGCCTGTGTGCAAGGTGGCTCATAAACGTATTCTCCTCGCACATGTGGAACTGAAAACACGTCTAAAATGTGTCCTCTGTGTGACCATTTAACCGTCCCGGTGGTGTGACTTTCCTTTGTAATGACACGCTGCAACCCCCTTGGTAGCGCTGCCCGTCTTCTGGCATCATTGTCTGGCTGCCTGCGCCTCTGCGGCCGCCCTGACCCACACAACGCCCCTCGGTGTCTTATTTATTGGGACTGCGAGGGTGTGATTGATGGGCATGATCAGTGCATCAGTTCGCCTGTCCCTCATCTCCTTCCGCCTTCTTCAGACTGTGCGGCTTCATGGCCGTGGCATGCGATAAGGGATCAGCTGACGCCGCACAGTCTGAAGCGGGTGTAAGGACCCGAGTGTGAGAGGCGAACATATGTGCTGCGCCAGGCCATGAATCCCAGCCCCGCAGTGTTTTAACAATGTTAAGACACTGCGGGGCTGGGATTCATGGTCATCGCGAACCGCACCGGCCGACATTAAATGATGTCAGAAGATGGGCAGCGCTAACAGCGCTAGGCCAGGGGATAACACGACAGCGCAGACTCCTGTACAGCAAATAACAACGCTCAGGAGGCTGCACCCAGCACCAAGGTGGGATTCTTGACATCTGTGCTGCGTCTCATTACAAAGGGAACTCGCGCCTCCAACACAGTTTGACTGTATAAAGGGCTAAATGTTATACGTGTTTCATTCAGCGTGTGCAAGGAGCAAAATTAAAAGAGCAACCTTTGACTTGTGCAGCACTACTGCTGCATAAGCTGTGGCTCTTCTACTTTGTAACCCCTGAGGGGGGGTTAAAGGTTACCTTTGAAATTGGTTCAATTAGGCTTCGGCCTACACTCTGCTCCCCCTGCAGAGCCCTGGCTCCAACACCGCCAGTTGGGGCCCGGTACTGCTAGCTGCACAGAGAAAAACACCAGCCAATGTGTCAGTGGGGTTCAGCACCGCCAGCTGTTCCCCTGCTGTGCAGCCGGCAACGTGTCCTGCAACTGCCACGCAGGCACAACAGACCCAAAGCTGCCGCCAGTGCAGGCTTCGGCCTACACTCTGCTCCCTCTCCTCCTCCTGCTGACCCCGGGCTCTAACACCGCCAGTTGGGGCCCGGTACTGCTAGCTGCACAGAGAAAAACACCAGCCAATGTGTCAGTGGGGTTCAGCACCGCCAGCTGTTCCCCTGCTGTGCAGCCGGCATCGTGTCCTGCAAAAGCCACGCAGACACTTGCTCTTGTACCTTCTGCTCCCCATCCTGGTTCCAGTACCGTCAGCTGGTTCCGGGCAGAGCCTTTGGCTTAGGTGCCTCCCTCTGGGTATCCGAGTTCCACCAACGTCAGGTGGTCCTTGGTAGTGCTTTCAGGCACGGGTACCTCCTGCTTAGTAACCGGGTTCCAGTAACGTCAGCTGGTCCTCGGTAGTTCCATTGGCTCTTGGACCGTCGGCTACCCATCCGGGTTCCAGCACCGTCAGCTGGTTCTCGGCACTGTCTTTTGCTGTTGTACCTTCTGCTCCCCATCCTGGTTCCAGTACCGTCAGCTGGTTCCGGGCAGAGCCTTTGGCTTAGGTGCCTCCCTCTGGGTATCCGAGTTCCACCTACGTCAGGTGGTCCTTGGTAGTGCTTTCAGGCACGGGTACCTCCTGCTTAGTAACCGGGTTCCAGTAACGTCAGCTGGTCCTCGGTAGTTCCATTGGCTCTTGGACCTTCGGGTAGCCATCCGAGTTCCAGTTCCATCAGCTGGTTCTCGGCATTTTCTCAGCCTTCTTGTACCTTCTGCTACATTTCCAAGTTCAAGAGACTAAACACGATGACCCGGAAGACCACCCCTAAGATGACGACGACACCAGAGACGACAACCACCGTGATGACGACAACCCTGGAGACGATGACCCTGAAGACCACCCCGATGACGACGACCCCAGAGACGACGACCCTGAAGACCACCCCGATGACGACGACCACGGAGACGACGACCCTGGAGACGACGACGACCTGGAAGACCGAGAAGCAGAAGAACAAGAGGCTGCAGAACAAAGAGCAGAAGAACATTAAGCATAACACTAAATATCAGAGCAAAAAATATTATCTAAATTATAAGCAGAAGAAGACTAAGCAGTGTATGGGGGTGAGTCCGTTCCTCCTCGTGGTGCCCCTGGATAAAGCCTGATGCTGCAGGCCAAACTGAACGCGGACAAATGTAACTGTTTTGTGACAGGCAGAACGGAAGGTGTAATCTTCAAACTTTTATAGATAACAACTATGGGAATGCCTGTCACAAATAAGAATATGATGAAGAAGTAGAATATGATGAAGATAATAGTAAAATAAAAAGAATATGAACAATGTAACCAAAAAAATAATAGGTAGAAGATGAAGAAGAAGATGAATAAGGTGAAGAAGTTGATGTCAAAGAAGCTGATGATGAGGATAATGAAGAAGAAAGTGTGGGAGAAGTAAAAAAGAAGGTGAAGGGCGTGGAAGTAGTGAAACATCAATATCTGACAAAATAAAAAAAAAATTAACATAGTCAAAATCTTTCTAACGCCGAACGTCATAAAAAAAACCCCAAAATCCTGCTATTCTATTACATTGGGCTAAACCTCTGTGCCTTTAATGTCTCCGCCACCTCCCCCAATACATCCTACATTATTCTTAGTTGTTTTCCTTCATGTAGAATGAACCTACAAGTTTATAAAGGGTTTATTTTAATTCCGATATTTTCGTCCCATTGACTTGCATTGGGATCGGGTATCGGTATCGGATTAGATCCGATATTTTGACGGTATCGGCCGATACTTTCCGATACCGATACTTTCCGATATCGGAAGGTATCGCTCAACACTAGTCATAAGCAACCAGATTTATTTTATACATCCTTCTTCTCCCACATTAGCAAAATGCAAAATACATTGCACCAAGAATGAAAATTACTGGCAATTACTTGATACAGAAAATTGTTTTCATTATTTGTCAGGAAGACAGTTTACAATCAGTAGGAGATGCAGATTTCTTAGGGAATTCTGTAGGGGTCCTTACAAAGAAGTCTTGAGGATACAAATCAAGTGAAGCGCATGCAAAAATGGCAGGACTGAATCTTATTAAGCTCTGCACACCAGAAATCTTTCTTCAATTAATTAAAGTAAAATTGGACTTTCTGCACATGATCAATCTACTAAAAAAAACAATACAAATGTACTAATGTGACGACAAGAGAAACTTCACTAGATTTATGCACTAAACAACATTGATTGCTTCACTAGTAATAAGCAGCGGAAAACCCACTGTGTCCGCAGAAAAAATAATCAGATGGGATGGTAAACTTTTAAAGAATAGTCATTGAGAACGTACACTATCTTATGATAATTTAAGTAGTCCAATAAATCACAATCTCTTTTTAATAATGGCTCAGTTACTTAAGCAACGAGAAAAGCAAGAAAATATATCACTGTGAAACAAAAATGCAGCTGTACTGTATAGCAGCTGTGTATGTTTATGGGTATCATAGTAATAAGGTATACCGTATATACTAGAGTATAAGCCGAGATTTTCAGCCCATTTTTTTAAGGCTGAAATTGCCCCTCTCGGCTTATACTTGAGTCATTCCCAGGGGTCGGCAGGGGAGGGGGAGCGGCAGCTGTCTAATAATGCTCACCTGCTCCCGGCGCGGTCCCAGGATGTTCCTCGTTCTTCCTGTATTGAGCGGTCACATGGTACCACTCATTACAGTAATGAATATGGACCCCACTCTACTACCATAGGGATGGAGCCGCATATTCATTACTGTAATGAGCGGTACCATGTGACCGCTCAATACAGGAAGTAGCTGCCGTGCCCGGAGAACCACGGACGTGCAGGGACCGCGCCGGGAGCAGGTGAGTATGGCGGGGGGCAGTGCGCTATATTCACCTGTTCCTCATTCCACCGTTGGCGCTGCTGTGTCTTCCCCATCCTCTGCAGTGACATCCTCTCAGGTCAGAGGGCGCGATGACGCGATTAGTGCGCGCCGCCCTCTGCCTGAGAGTCCGTGCAGAAGACGGGGAAGACACAGCGGCGCTCGGCGGTGGAAGAGGAAAGGTGAGTATAGCAAGTGCCGGGGGCCTGAGCGACGAGAGGGGAGTATGTGATTTTTTTTTTTTTTAAATCGCAGCAACAGCATATGGGGCAAATATCTCTATGAGGCATCTTATTGGGCCATGTGCAGCATTATATGGGGGCAAATATCTCTATGGAGCATCTTATGGGGCCATGTGCAGCATTTGTGCTGCATTATATGGGGCAAATATTTCTATGGAGCATCTTATGGGGCCATAATCAGCATTTGTGCTGCATTATATGGGGCAAATATCTCTATGGAGCATCTTATGGGCCATGTGCAGCATTATATGGGGCAAATATCTTTATGGAGCATCTTGTGGGGCCATAATCAGCATTTGTGCAGGATTGTATGGGGCAAATGTCTGTATGGACCATTTTATGGGGCTATAATCAGCATTTGTGCAGCATTACATGGGGCATATTTTAATATGGAGCATCTTATGGGGCCCATCATAAACTTTATGGAGCATCTTATGGGGCCCCATCATGAACTGTATGGAGCATTATATGGGGCTCCTGATTCAATATGGATATTCAAAAACACTTAACCTACTGATGTCTCAATTAATTTTACTTTTATTGGTATCTATTTTTATTTTTGACATTTACCGGTAGCTGCTGCATTTTCCACTCTAGGCTTATACTCGAGTCATTAAGTTTTCCCAGTTTTCTGTGGCAAAATTAGGGGTCTCGGCTTATAATCGAGTATATATGGTAAATAATTTACTCTACTGCCAGACAGCATTGACTAAATAGTCCTTATTTTCAATTGTTTACAGCCCACACTCGATTAAAGCACCACTGTCAAAAGAGCGAAAAAGGACATCCAAGAAAGCACCTAGGGTTGTACCAGTTGACAGAAGTGTCTCCAAATACCACTCTGTATTCAGTACATCATCCTTTTGACTGTTCAGTTGAAAATCATGGCAGAATTCATGTACAAAAGTCTATCCCAAGATTAAGGGGCTATATATCAGGTGACTGGGACTATTGAAGTACACTTGAAGGGAACCTGTCATGTCCCCAATTTTTATTCCTTCAAGCAAATTCCAGCTTTCAGTCATAGAGACATGGCAAGAGCTGCTACAGTCACCATCTCAGTATACAGTCAGTGGTGGCTGTAACCACGTCTGGCATCCTGAATGACCGCTCACTCTGTCCCGATATGCTGCGGTGTGACTGTCAGTCAATGTGCTAGGGTGTGCTTACACAGCAGCCATTCACTATGTACTGAATGATGATTGAAACCATGCCGGTTCCCCTTTGGGATTGAAAGCAGAGGCTACTGGGAAGAATAATGTTGAATTTCTCCCAGTAGCTGGACTCTGAGATTTAGCTGGGCTGCTTTAGAATGGTATTAATGTGCAAATTAACCCCATTATCTGCAGGTTAATAGAATTTGGATATATGACAGATTCCCATCAACTACTGGTTCTGGCCAGTATCAGTGCTGCTGCGCACCTCCAATGCTGCAGATGCAAAGATCCTTTTATAGCAGCCTCAGAGAGTGCGCAGTTTAGACCAGTGGCACAATGATGCCTCTATTACAAACTTTCAATCAAGCAGGAGCACCAGGTAACCAAAAAGCAAACAGTGGGAAAGTGGGTGCTCTTGTCTTCAGTCCTGAGACGGCAAGGACCAGGGCTCATCCCACTGAATGCCAGCTCTCCTTTTAGCGTGGGTAGAATACTACTCAGACAACACTGGGTGAGTGTAAAACAGTGTTTCAATACTTTATTGAACCACTTAACAGCATATAGAACAGCCCAGTTAAAAACCCAAGATGGTGCAAAATTACAGAGTCTCACCCTTCAGCTGACTCACCGGGATTAGAACAGCTGTGTCTTCAGAGCTTCCAGGGCTGACTACCCCCACCAGTGGCAACCCGCTTTAGGAGGCACTCACAGAGAGGAGCTAACGTCAAGCTTAGGAAGTCAACAGTCCATTGAGGTATATAGCCACGTGACTGGAGGGTCACAACCTGGCTTCTCAGAAGGTCTTTATGGGGCCATTGACTGGTGGGTTCCAATCCTGGCTTTCCCAAACGTATCCACGGGGCTCAGGTGACCTGTGGGTCCAAATCCTGAATTCCCTAAAAGTATCCATGAATTCAGTGATTGTCAATGCAGCAGATCTGCATTCTTTCAGCTGGGGCCATAGTCCCCTAAGCAGACATCCTATAAAATGTCAAATCTGTGTCCTTCTTGATGGGGCCACGTTGTCCTGGTAGAGTGTTCCTTTATGGAGTCATGGTGTCTTGGCTGATCACTTGATTCCTCTTGCAGAAATTTCTCTTTATACCACATCTGTGGCTCAGATCATCATCCACAGGTCAGGGGGGAGATGGGATGAGTTTAACTCTCATTGTTTGAGTATTTAATCAATCTGCATAGTTCATCTTTCTCTGTTTTGCAGGTCAACAAACTAGCTGGCCTGGACAATGTGTAATCAACATATTAACAAACATCTATTGCTCAATAACCCTGCATCGCTGTCAGCCAAGATAACAAACAATAAGTTACAACAAACATCAACTCCAAAGTCAACCTTAATCCCTTAGTGATGAGACAATTATAACCTAGCCAAGTTTTACAATGAACATTTAACTTTTTTCTCAAAAATGTACTTTAGACCCAAACTTTTTTATTTTCACAGGGGTAACAAGACAAAATGGACAACAAAATTTGTTGTTCAATTTCTCTTGAGTATGCAGATACTCCATATGTGGGGGAAAAAATCTACTGTTTGGGCACACATCAGGGCTCGGAAGGAAAGGAGCACCATTTGACATTTTTTAACATAACATTGGCTGGAATCCAGAGCGGACACCATGTCGCATTGGAGAGCCCCTGATGTGCCTAAACAGTGGACAACCCCCACAAGTGACCCGATTTTGGAAACTACACCCCGCAAGAATTTTATCCAGGGGTATAGTGAGCATTTTGAACCACCAGGTATGACACAGAATTTGATTGCATTAGATGGTCATATTGAATATGTCGTCATTAGGGTTGAGTAGTGATGAGCGTGTGCTTGTTACTTGTGTTTTCTGATCATGCTCGGGTGTTGTCCGAGTATCTTGGGCGTGCTCGTAGATTATGTTTGTGTCTCCCCGCAGTTGCATGATTTGTGGCTGTTAGACAACCTGAACACATGCAGGGACTGCCTACATGTAGGGAATCCCCACATGTATTCAGGCTGTCTAGCAGCTGCAAATCAAGCAGCTGCAGGGACTCTAACAATCTACGAGCATGCCCAAGATACTCGGAGAACACCTGAGCATGCTAAAAAAAACTTGAATATCAAGCACACTCGCTCATCACTAGTGTTGAGTGCTCACTACTCCAGTTTGTATAGGGTGCTCAGGTATGCACTGAATATCGCGGGTGCTTGAGTGACATGTTCAAGACCCCCTTACCAAAACAAAATGCAGGTATCCGCGATACTCCATGTATACTTGACCACCTGATGCAATCTCGAATAGGGAGCACTTGCACTCAACGCTAGCCATCATATCGTCATCATTTTTTTTTACTTGTGAAAAAAAAAACAATTCTAACTCCAACCCCAACACAACCCTAACCCCAACTGCAAAGAATGGAAAAAATTAAAAAATTTTATTGTATAATTTTTATCTAACTAAGTGGGTGACAAAGGGGGATTTGATTTCCAATATTTTTTATCACTGTGATAGGATCTATCAAAAGAAACCAATATGCATGCGCCTGCCATTCTTTTCCAGGAAGATGATGCGGAGACCCGGGGTACAGATCAGAAGGGCTCGGGGATGGCGTAGGTATTGAGGGTCTCAGGAGACCCCATTTCTCTCTTCTCTGATATGTTAGATCATATCAGAGGAGAGAGAAATTAATTGTAAATTTGACTTAACGGCGATCAAGTGACAGGGGACCGTAACAACTGGCCCTGATCATGTTCTCTAGGGTCTCAGATAGCCCTCGAGATTTGCACTGGGGACACTATAACCTTATTTCTCAGAGCTGTTAAAAAGTGTCACAGAAATAAGTGCCCTTAACTGCTGCCGTTAAAAAGTGTATTGGTGCTCATTAAGGGGTTAAAGGCTCATACAAACAATAGTCTGTGTTTCTTGACCAACCAAAGAAAATTCTGAATTCAAAAGTCAACAAGATAATAGTCTATGCCTTTTGGCCTACTGAAAATAGATGTCTGGATAATTAAGATTAACTGATGTGTCGTCACATGTGGGTTTCCCTCAATTGCTGTAGTTTAATGTCACACTACATAGAGACAAACTGAAAGGCTAGTTGGCTTGTCCTGAAATTGGACCTACCGATTGAGTGAGACATTAGACTGTGAAGCTCTATAGTGACTGTTGCAATTGATGCCAATATCAGTAGTATAATATATGCTGGTGCTATAAAATGTATTAAAAAATGAATTTTTATTTATTCGTTTGTTTTGCTTTAATAAAACCCAGTTTAAAAAATGGGAAGAAAACCAAATGCCGAAAGTAAATGTATGCAAATGATGACATCAGTTCATAAAGCGAGAAAAATAATATCGCCCCCAAAATTCATCTAGGATGGCAGAGTAGTGGAAGAAAAACATTTGATAGAAATCCAAGACTAAAGTATTTTGACCTTTACTCATAAATACTTTGTGCAACTGTGTAAATAGCATCTGGTAATTAGAGCAGCAAATTAAACATGGCCAAGTACAGTACGGAGCTTGAGACGAAAATTCTCCATACAATTGAATATTGAAAAGTTCTTCAGAAAGATCACAGTCGGTATATGAAGCAGCAGGAGGCATTCCTAACTCTTCTCTGATGTTTTATTCTCCAATAGGAGCTCTTATATATGTATTCATTATCAAATACAAGTTTGAAAATTTTAAATAACATCCATCTCTTTCATTTGTGCTTCAATTAAAACAGGGGAATACAAATTACTTAAATATTAATTGGAAAAGTCAGACGAAGATATGAGGATTCCAGAACTGCTGATTTAAATGAAGCTGTCTGGAAAGTCAAGAGAGAATGATGTACGGAGAGTTGTCACACTATATATTATCATACATTGCATAAGGTGGAGTTGAATAATTCAATGTATGAAACAATAAATTAAAAGTTTCATTTTTATGGTGACATCTTTGGATCCTTTTTCCTATTGTGACAAATGTATGAATGCAGGATTTTGAAAAGACCGTAATACTGCTAGAAAGTACTCATGAGCCTGATGCTGATATCCAAGGCCCAGAAATGATTGAAGGCCTTTATTAAAGATCATTATGGATCCAGTACAATGGTGCATTAGCTGCACAAAAAGACCAACACCTTACATCATGACAATATTATGTAGTATGGTGACACAGTAGTAAATAATGTTGTCTTGAAAAATTGAGGTTCCTATGTTCAAATCCAACTCATGGAGGAGAACAAATGCATGAAGTATGTATGTTCTCCTTATGTCTGCATGGCGGCAACCATGACCTGGATGTAATCCATGCAAAAATACTAGCTCAGAAAACTGGTTAAACTATGTGCATGCTACAGCGAAATTATTTTGTGAGCCCCAGTTACAATCTGTTACAAGCATTGGGCACAAGTAAGGCAACACTTTTAATGCCCTAAACCAACTTGAACCTAGTCAATATACCCCTTCAATGCAAACAGTCTCTATAAGCCCCTCATTTCCCAAGACCACTTATGTTCTTATATTAGCAACAGGAAATTAAAAAGAAATCATTAAAGTTGTTTGTCCACTACTAGGACAACAACTTCTTGAACTATATGTTCGGCCCCGATAAAATAATAAAGCCTATATTCACCTTGTGTGCCGGCGCTGTTGCTGCGGTGTCGGCACTCGCTCTCCTCAAGGCTGTGATGCGGTTTTGAGACAAGTCCAATCTGCGCTGGCTTCACCGTCTCCTCCTTTGTATGAACTGGACATGAAGAGGAAGCCAGGGCTGCAGCTCATCCTAGACTTCGTCTTCATGTTCATGTTCAGTTTACCCGAAGGCGGAAACAGTGATGCCAGCACTGATTGGGCACCGGGCATCATGTGTCATTCCACAGCAACACAGCACAGGGACCAAGAGTGATGACACTGCTGGAATGGAGCCTGCATGGGAGGTGAGTATAGGCTTTATTATTTTATGGGGGCAGAACATATAGTTTAAGAAAGGGTTGTTCGGTAGTGGACAACCCCTTTAAGCCTTCCTTTACATCATATACCAGAGCTTTGCTTTTCCAAGTCTTTTTAGATGAAAGGAGAGGTGAAACATTCCATAATATTTCCCTTACTCTTCTCTTCTGTATTTTTGAGAGTCTCCTGTAAGTTATGTAATAAGACCATCCTAAACAATGATTTTCTTATTTGGCCCAGTATCAATAATTTAACTATTGCTATTGACAAAAGAAATAAGATGATGATGGATTTACATTTCAAAGACCTGCATGCCCATATATGTGGTTTGGTGAGGTTGATCTTTGTGGCAGTTTCCCTTTGATGTTCTGGTGTTTTATTTTCCCAATAATGGTCCCGTTCCTAGGAAAATTCTGATCCTTGGATGAGTAGTCTCCTCATAATTGAAAGATGAAAGGCAACCAGTGAAATTTTTTTTAAGATTTTATTTAAAGGGTATATCTGAGACTTTATAAAAACAAAAAATGTACCTAAGCACTAAAAGGGAGGTAATTGAAACTTACCTGCCTGTTGTGCGCGGTGTCATTCTATACCGGCACAGACCGCTCCTGCCAGGGATTTAGCTGCCCCTGCTGAAGCGATGGGGCGGGACTTATAATGTCATTCTGATTGACAGCTGGCTCCACCAGCTAGGCAGTGGAGATCCGGCTGTCAAATGGAATGACATCGGAAGTCCTGCCCATTTGACAGAGCAGTGCAGAAAAGAAGTCTCTACTCTGTTGATGTGACATCAGCAGAAGCAATTATTTGTCTGTTAGTGCTTAGGTACATTTATTGTTTGTTTTTTTTATAAAGTCCCAGATATACCTTTTAAAAGTGGAAGTGGAGGCATCTCTAAAATTTTAAATGTTGAGATCTAGGCTATAGCTGCTTCTTGGTTTCACAACTACCGGTATGTCTAGATCTTCACTGCTTCGAGTTTGAGGTCATTATTTTCCTATATAATGAATCAAACCAAATTTTTTCAAAGGGTTTTTTTTCTTAATAATGGTACCCAAACAAATCCTAGTCTTTGTAGACTTTTTAGATTTTTACTTGTCCCCTCACAATGCAATGATGAACAAAAACCAGTATATTTTTTCCAGCTCTTAATCAAATCAAGATTAGAACTTTAAACATCTCTAAAGTTATAAGTTGGACCAGATTTTCTTCAATATCTCAAAAGTTGAAGTACTGTCTGTTTCATGGAGTTTTAGTTGTTTACGACGTACACAATTGATAGGACTCTCTGTTTCTCCATATCATTTTCTTTTTTGACACTAGTTGTAAGCCTTTGTATAATTTTATGACTTTTCTTGTCCTTTTTGGACCTTTCTTCACATAAGATATTAGATTACTTCTGCTCTGGAGGACTCAAGGTCAATTTAATTGTATATACACTATATAATACTTATACTACATATCTCTGGCAATATAGTAAGCTTTCACTGCCTACAAAAATTGACCAGAGTTTAGACCGTCTAGACCCATGGTGACGTTGGTGGCATTGCTACATCGAGAAAAAGGGTTGTCCAACTCATTTTTATAAATGGAATGAATGGTAGTGTAATTGGATTTTGTGCCATACATACCATGTAATAATGTTTCACTATAAAAAAAATGGCACAAAGGTCTGTAGAAAGGAGAAGGCAATTTTCAATTGATAAAATATTTACATAAGACATACAAAAACAAGACGGGTTAAGGAAAACCATCCACTGACATTTTACTTATGTCTCTAAAATAGACCTGAAGCTCCATCTAAGAAAAATGTACTGGGTTTTAAATGAGATATGTCATACTGCTCTCATAAGCTATATTAAATTGTGCAGACATCCAGCAAGTAAGAAATTATTGATGATCTTTTGTTTTCAACCTAGTACCACATTCCCATAAATCTATTAAGATCCCCAGGCACAAAGCTAAGCTATGACCTCAGCCGTAGTGATGAAGCTTAAAGGGCAAAAATAATATCAGCAGCAGGTGCCTGACCTGGAATATCCCATCGCTGGGTTATATACTACTGCGCGTCTTGTGAAGTGAGTAAAAATGCTATAAAAGGATTGGGAAAGAAGAGCAGTAGTTTAAGCGTGAGGACACTCTAAAATTTGTGACCTGTGTTTTATAACAATAGCGACATGTTCTTAAATACAATTTGCTCCATTGCACTCCACAAAATAAAGTATACTGTGGCTATGAGTTACTCTGGATAGGTGATAGCGGAAAATACGGACTTGTACCAGTAAAATATAAAGACATCTGAATATACTGGGTACTTAGCACTTTTATTAAATTGTAGGCTATGAGCTTAGTACATTTGAAGCAGATCTTTCGCCTTTATTTGCTGCCTTGTGTAGGGGCAGAATGTTACAGGAACAGGTCTGAATTACCCAAAACCACACAAACAAATAATTGTGAAATTTGAGTGGATATAGCAATTACAGAAAAATGCAGACACATCGTTGCAAGTCTACTGTCTTGGTAAGTTGTAAATCCAAAAAAGTGCAGCTCAGTATAAACTCTGCCACAAGTGAAACTAGGCACAGTGAATACTAGAAAAATATTCAATAATGTATACTTTTATTTGTAGAAAAACAACAACATACCGTAAATGAATAAAAACAGACGCCTCTTGGGTGAGGAGCGCAGAAAAGAACAGTCCAAGCCATATATAAATGTTGACCATAAACAACATGAATCTCTACCCATAAGAGATCCACAGACCTTACAGAGGAAAATATTTTTCCCAGATACAGTATCCTATCATATTGCACAATTTGGCATTTTTGTCAAATAGATAACAGTGTGGAAACAGAATGTGTATATTTTCTAAGCATCAAAGCTACCAGGCACAGTGCATGAAGTTATTGCATCTATAAGGCACTACATGTGAGCTCAGGGTAGTGTTAAAGTGATTGTGCATAATCTCAAAGAAAATTATATTTCCATAAATTGGAATTTATAAACACTTTACGCAGGTAATAGAGGAAAAGGTGCATGTGTTTGTGGATGCCAAGAAAAAGGTAAGTTCAAGTGAATATGTCCCATGCAGAGTCAGAGTAGGGGAGTACTCATTATACCAACCGTAAGTTTCTATAATGAAAATCACAACCGCTTTTTAAGGTATATATGAGCTGTAATGGACCATTGTGTATTTGTTTATATAGCAGCAAGCCAACAGTCCCTATTGAGAAGCGTGGAGGGAGCAACTCCTCCATAAAAATAGAAAACTGATACCTATACATGTGTTATTGCTCCTATTAGGCTAATTACATATTAAAGGGAACCAGTCAGATGAATTTGGCGGGTCCTTTTTTGGGTCATATGTGTGGTGTTTTCGGGTCTTTTATTAACCCCTTCCTTTCCGCTGGCCGCACGCTGGTCGCGAAATTGACCTGATGTTGATTCGCTTTCCTCCCTAGTTAACGCGTGCGCAAAGCAATCTTGCCTTGCGCACATGCAGTATGCTTTGCCCAACTGCGTCCCGGAACACAGCAAAATACTTCCGGGACAAAGTGCGTCGGCGCATGCGCACTAATGGTTTTCGACTTTGCCCGCAGTTGGGCAAAGCATACTGTGGGTGCGCAAGGCAAGATTGCTT
The DNA here is from genome assembly GCF_051348905.1 of Ranitomeya variabilis. Classification (NCBI taxonomy): domain Eukaryota; kingdom Metazoa; phylum Chordata; class Amphibia; order Anura; family Dendrobatidae; genus Ranitomeya; species Ranitomeya variabilis. The sequence goes on from NC_135233.1 coordinate 74,964,557, forward strand.
TGCGCACGCGTTAACTAGGGAGGAAAGCGAATCAACGTCAAGTCAATTTCGCGACCAGCATGCAGCCAGCAGGAAAAAAGGGGTTAATAAAAGACCCGAAAACACCGCCCATATGACCCAAAAAAGACCCGCCAAATTCAGGTGACAGGTTCCCTTTAAAGGGGTTGCCCGTTCTTAGTGTACAAGCCTGTAGTCACTCTATGTGTCTACTGCAGGCTGTGTGGATTCTCAGGTGCAGAGAGCTGGCGATCATTTTCATACTTCTGGATATATTCTGACTAGACTTGTCTGGCCTTTCTCAAGACACTTGCATTGAGCACCCATCTAGTCTGCATGTGACATGTAAGCAAATCACATACTTGCATGGTGCAAGTGATTTTTTAATTCACGAGTCTGCCGTCACATAGAGTGACTGAAAACTAGAGATGAGCAAAATTGTTCGGAAAACGTTCGCCAATCTCAAATTCGGCACAAACATAGTTCTCTCGGATTCGTGTTCAGATTCTTGAGCATTTTTCCTAAAAATCAGCAAACATCAGCCAAAGATTGGAAAATGACCGAGTTCACTAAGGGCTCATTTAGACATCAGTATTACAGACAATGGCTGCAAAACAACACGTGTACACTGATGACATACAGATGAGATCCCTGTGTCTTTAGTGTGACACATACTGGCGCCTGGGAATCAGCATTACTGTTTGCGCTGTTCCCCTGTGGGTTACATTTTTTAAATTATTTATTTATAGCACAATTAATGTTTTGGTAGCTTTTTTGTTATCTATGCATTTTGTTTTGCATCCCATTGAAGTCAATGGGGTTTGGGTATGTTCATCGAACATCAGGACGTTGACCGATCCGAACTGAACAGAACCTTGAAAGGTTTTGCTCATTTCTACTGCAGACGTGTAGCTTAAGGCCAGATAAACCCTTTAATTGTTTTGTATTATTTTAGGTAATAAATGAATGGACCTATAGATGTAGCCTTTAATAAAAAGACAAAGATATCCCAATGCAGAAAAGTGTAAGGGTGCATTTACTTTGTGCAATGTGCAGCATAATCAACCACTGAATGGAAAGCATCGTACACAGGCAGACCACACTTCAGATGCACATTGAACAGTCGGTAATAGGTCGTTCAGTGCACATAGTCTGCCGTTGTTGTCGGTAGCACAGGTCTTGTTTATTCAGGATGATGTGATGAATATTGATCCTTGGGGCAAACCAAATGGTCATTTCACCCTATGAACGAATGTTTAGCTGTTTCGTTGGGTGATTTTCAGCCCGTTTACACTGCACGATTATCATGAAATGAGCATTCCTAGGAATGCTTGTTCAAAATAATTGTGCAGTGTACATGCACTTTAACTCGACATGTAGCTATAAAAATTAAATGGCTATTGTTGTCTTTAGAGTTAACTTTCTGCCATCGTGATATTTTTCTTGTATTTTCTTTTCTGAAAGGCTACATCTGTATGCATGTAAAAATGTTGTGGGCGACATATCCATTTGACTATTGTTTCAATGTACTGTATACATTGATAAGCCATAACATTAGAGGGACCAGTCTAATAGGGTTTAAGTCCCTCTTGTGCCACCAGAACTGCTTTGACCCAATGAAGTATGTCCCACACAACACCTATGAAGGGGATTTAAGATATTTAGCACCAAAACCGGACCAGCAGATCTTTTACATCTTGTGGGTTGCGAGGCAATACCTCCTTAGATCAGGCTTGTTTTCCCATCACATCTCATACATGCTCAAGTGGACTGAAAGCTAGGGAATTCTGACACCAACTCAACCAAGTGAATACTTTTGATTTCTCCCAAATAATTTCTGACCAATATTTGGACAGTATCAGGACACATTCTCTTATTGAAAGAGGCCAATGCCATTAGTTGCCATGAAAGAATAAACTTGATCTACAACCATTCAACAGGTTTAGGTAGTAGATTCATAAAGTAACATCTACAAAAAATGCCAGGACATTAGGTTTTTTTGGAGTAGTGACAACGGGATCACATTGCCTCCCCTTGTTAGCCTTCTTCACAAAAAAATATATCCTGCTAACATCTGTTCCCCTCACAAAAAAGCATAGCATATAACAGCCCACGTAGTACATAGCACAGCCCACGTAGCATAGAACAGCCCACGTAGCATAGAACAGCCCACATAGTATATAGCATAGCCACGTAGCATATAGCACAGCCACGTAGCATGTAGCACAGCCACGAAGCATATAACAGCCCACGTAGCATATAGCACAGCCATGTAGTTTCTAACACAGCCCACATAGCATATAACACAGCCCATGTAGTATATAGCACAGTCCACATAGTATATAGCACAATCCACGTAGTATATAGCACAGCCACGTAGTATATAGCACAGCCACGTAGTATATAGCACAGCCACGTAGTATATAGCACAGCCACATAGTATATAGCACAGGCACAGCCCACGTAGTGTATTGCACAGCTAGGTAGTATATAGCAGCCACGTAGTATATAACACAGCCCACATAGTATATAGCAGTCCACGTAGTATATAGCATAGTCCATGTAGTATATAGCACAATCCACATAATATACAGTACAGTCCACGTAGTATATAACAGCCCACATAGTATACAGCACAGTCCACGTAGTATATAGCACAATCCACATAGTATATAGCACAATCCACGTAGTATATAGCACAGCCACGTAGTATATAGCACAGGCACAGAGTATATCCCTGTTAAAAAAAAAAAAAATTAAAATAAAAAATAGTTAGATACTCACCTTCCGGTAGCCCCCGGATCCAGCCCAGGAGTTAGCAATGCTCTCACCAGGTCTGTTCCCAGTGATATTTTGCGGCAAGAACCTGTGATGATGTTACATAGTTACATAGTTATTAAGGTTGAAGGAAGACTGTAAGTCCATCTAGTTCAACCCATAGCCTAACCTAACATGCCCTAACATGTTGATCCAGGGGAAGGCAAAAAAAACCCATGTGGCAAAGAGTAACTCCACCATGGGGAAAAAAATTCCTTCCCGACTCCACATACGGCAATCAGACTAGTTCCCTGGATCAACGCCTTATCAAGGAATCTAGTGTATATACCCTGTAACATTATACTTTTCCAGAAAGGTATCCAGTCCCCTCTTAAATTTAATTAATGAATCACTCATTACAACATCATACGGCAGAGAGTTCCATAGTCTCACTGCTCTTACAGTAAAGAATCCGCGTCTGTTATTATGCTTAAACCTTCTTTCCTCCAGACGTAGAGGATGCCCCCTTGTCCCTGTCTCAGGTCTATGATTAAAAAGATCATCAGAAAGGTCTTTGTACTGTCCCCTCATATATTTATACATTAAAATAAGATCACCCCTTAGTCTTCGTTTTTCCAAACTAAATAGCCCCAAGTGTAATAACCTATCTTGGTATTGCAGACTCCCCAGTCCTCTAATAACCTTGGTCGCTCTTCTCTGCACCCGCTCCAGTTCAGCTATGTCTTTCTTATACACCGGAGACCAGAACTGTGCACAGTATTCTAAGTGTGGTCGAACTAGTGACTTGTATAGAGGTAAAATTATGTTCTCCTCATGAGCATCTATGCCTCTTTTAATACATCCCATTATTTTATTTGCCTTTGTAGCAGCTGCCTGACACTGGCCACTGAATATGAGTTTGTCATCCACCCATACACCCAGGTCTTTTTCATTGACGGTTTTGCCCAGAGTTTTAGAATTAAGCACATAGTTATACATCTTATTACTTCTACCCAAGTGCATGACCTTACATTTATCCCCATTAAAGCTCATTTGCCATTTATCAGCCCAAGCTTCTAGTTTACATAAATCATCCTGTAATATAAAATTGTCCTCCCCTGTATTGATTACCCTGCAGAGTTTAGTGTCATCTGCAAATATTGAAATTCTACTCTGAATGCCCCCTACAAGGTCATTAATAAATATGTTAAAAAGAAGAGGGCCCAATACTGACCCCTGTGGTACCCCACTGCTAACCGTGACCCAGTCCGAGTGTGCTCCATTAATAACCACCCTTTGTTTCCTATCCCTGAGCCAGCTCTCAACCCACTTACACATATTTTCCCCTATCCCCATTACTCTCATTTTATGTAACAACCTTTTATGTGGCACCTTATCAAAAGCTTTGGAAAAGTCCATATATACTACGTCCACTGGGTTCCCTTGGTCCAGTCCGGAACTTACCTCTTCATAGAAGCTGATCAAATTAGTCTGACATGAACGGTCCCTAGTAAACCCGTGCTGATACTGGGTCATGAGGTTATTCCTCTTCAGATACTCCAGCATAGCATCCCTTAGAATGCCCTCCAGGATTTTACCCACAGTAGAGGTTAAGCTTACTGGCCTATAATTACCGAGTTCAGTTTTTGCCCCTTTTTTGAATATTGGCACCACATTTGCTATACGCCAGTCCTGTGGTACAGACCCTGTTATTATGGAGTCTTTAAAGATTAAAAATAATGGTCTGTCAATGACTGTACTTAGTTCCTGCAGTACTCGGGGATGTATCCCATCCGGGCCTGGAGATTTGTCAATTTTAGTTATTTTTAGACGCCGCTGTACTTCCTGCTGGGTTAAGCAGGTGACATTTAATGGGGAATTTTTATCACTAGTCATTTTGTCTGCCATGGGATTTTCTTTTGTAAATACTGATGAAAAAAAAGTCATTTAGCATATTGGCTTTTTCCTCATCCTCATCCACCATTTCACCCAGACTATTTTTAAGGGGGCCAACACTGTCATTTTTTAGTTTCTTACTATTTATATAGTTAAAGAATATTTTGGGATTATTTTTACTCTCTCTGGCAATGAGTCTCTCTGTCTCAATCTTTGCTGCCTTGATTTGCTTTTTACAGAATTTATTTAATTTTCTGTATTTATTTAATGCCTCCTCACTACCTACTTCCTTTAATTCTCTAAATGCTTTCTTTTTGTCCCTTATTGCGCCCCTTACAGCTCTATTTAGCCATATTGGTTTCCTCCTATTTCTAGTATGTTTATTCCCATACGGTATATACTGTGCACAGGTCCTATCCAGGATGCTAATAAATGTCTCCCATTTTCTTTGTGTATTTTTATGTCTCAGGATATCGTCCCAGTTAATTGCACCAAGATCCTCTCTCATACGTTGGAAATTTGCCCTCCTGAAGTTTAGTGTCCTTGTCACCCCCCTACTACCCATCTTATTAAAGGTTACATGAAAACTTATTATTTTGTGATCACTATTCCCCAAGTGACCCCCAACCCTTATATTTGATATGCGGTCTGGCCTGTTGGTTAATATTAGGTCTAGCAGTGCCCCCCTCCTTGTTGGGTCCTGAACCAGTTGTGAAAGGTAATTGTCTCTCATAGTTGTCAAAAACCGATTACCTTTGCTGGAACTGCAGGTTTCTGTTCCCCAATCTATTTCAGGGTAGTTGAAGTCCCCCATAATAATGACTTCTCCTTGAGTCGCAGCTTCATCTATTTGCTTTACGAGGATATTCTCCATTGCTTCCATTAGTTTTGGAGATTTATAACAAACCCCTATCAGTAATTTATTATTTTTTCCCCCTCCCCTTATCTCCACCCACAGGGACTCTACATTTTCATTAAATTCACCTATATTATCACGCAGGATGGGTTTTAAGGAAGATTTTACATATAGACACACCCCTCCCCCTCGCTTATCTGTACGGTCATTTCTGAACAGGCTATAGCCCTGCAAGTTAACAGCCCAGTCATGGCTCTCATCCAGCCACGTCTCAGATATCCCCAACATATCATAATTATGCTCCAACAACATTAGTTCTAATTCGTCCATTTTGTTGGCGAGGCTTCTGGCATTAGTATACATGCACTTTATGTTACTCTCTGTACCTCTATTCTTTCTTAAATTACTAACTGTTCTAACCCCACCCCCCATGCCACCGCCACCCCCAACTTCCTTATTTGTGCCCAGGTCTCTATCTGCACTATCTTCCCCTCCTATAAAATGAATACCCTCCCCCCCAATCCCTAGTTTAAACACTCCTCCAACCTTCTAACCATTTTCTCCCCCAGCACAGCTGCACCTTCCCCATTGAGGTGCAGCCCGTCCCTAGCGTAGAGCCTGTAGCCAACTGAGAAGTCGGCCCAGTTCTGCAGGAACCCAAACCCCTCCTTCCTACACCAATTCTTGAGCCACTTATTAACCTCCCTAATCTCCCGTTGCCTCTCTGGCGTGGCACGTGGTACAGGCAGTATTTCGGAAAATACCACGTTGGAGGTCCTTGCTTTCAGCTTGCAGCCTAATTCCCTGAAATCATCTTTAAGGACCGTCCACCTACCTCTAACTTTGTCATTTGTGCCAATGTGCACCATGACCGCTGGGTCCTCACCAGCCCCTCCCAGTAATCTGTCCACCCGATCAGCGATGTGTCGGACTCGAGCGCCAGGTAGGCAGCACACCGTCCGACGATCCCTGTCTTTGTGACAGATTGCCCTATCTGTTCCCCTAATAATTGAGTCCCCCACTACCAGCACCTGTCTGGCCTGCCCTGCTCTCCTTTTTCCCTCTTTACTGGAGCAGTCACTCCTCTGGCTTTCAGAGGACATGCCTGGCTGCAGCAATGCTACCCCTGTACTGGCACCCCCCTCATCTGCCAACTTAGCAAACTTATTGGGGTGTGCCAGATCAGGACTAGCCTCCCTGGCACTCTTCCCTCTGCCCCGCCTTCTGTCACCCAGCTAACTGCCACACTGTCCTGCAGCTCCATCCTACCATCCCCCTCCTCATCTATCCCATTGAGCGTCTGCTCTGTGAGCAGAAGACTCCTCTCCATATTGTCTATGGATCTCAGTGTTGCCAGCTGCACATTTAGATCCAGTATCTGGGTTTCCAAATGCACAATGTGCTCACATCTCACACAGCAGTATGCACCCTCGACCGGCTGGTCAAGGACTGCATACATGTGGCAAGATGTACACTGGATGGCATTAACAATTGTGGAGCACATTTCCTAATGGGGATTGCACCACACAGAAACGTTAATTAAAAATAAATTCAAAGTAATAATTAAACCAAAAAAAAAAAACAGAAGCAATTCCTCCCTTGGAAACTCCCTGATTCCAAAGTCACTGAATCACAAGTCACACACTTACCGCCGTTCACACTTACGCTCAGGTCACACTCAGCTCGCTCACACTCGCTGTGCTGAAGATTTATAGATTTTTTTTTTTCTCTCTATCTCCCCTCAACAGCAATCCACCTTGCTGTTCAGATGCACTTCCAAAAAGGAAATGTAGCAGTCTCGCGTGATCCTACGTCATCTGGGGTCATTTTGCAAAGTATTACTGGGAACTGAGCTGCCGAGAGCATCGTGAGGATGGGGAAGGCTTCGGGGGCTGCCGGAAGGTGAGCATAGCACGATTTTTAATTTTTTTTATTATTGTTAATAATAAAATATATAATATCTTTTTACTATTGATGCTGCATAGGCAGCATCAATAGTAAAGCCTGTCACTGATTGGTCGCGGCCGTCCGGGCATGACCAATCAGCGACGCGGGATTTCCGTTACAGACAAACAGACAGAAATGGACCTTAGACAATTATATATATAGATATACATGTATATATATATATATATATATATATATATATATATATATATATATATATATATATAGCACGTTATGGCTCTTCTGCTGGTTTATGATTACAACTTTTAATAAAAGCACAAAAATGCAAAAGTCAGGGTGGAACTGAAAGGGAATTTAATGTTTTCAATTATTAACACAAACCACTGAGTTCTGAGACACTGTTTGACGTGTTTTAGATTGCGCCAGGTAATAGTTGGAGTCCTAGCTGTGCTCCTTTAAATTACAGTGAGCACATTATTCCTTTCTGTGTAAAACTGATGCCAGTTGCTATCAGTTAGATTGGAAAAAAATTGCTTCCTATTGAGGAGCTTTTTGCAGAGTTTCAGATGATACTGTCCAGCCCCCGGGCTCTTTAATCTCAGCAAGAGCAAATAAGAAGCAATTGTTTATCTTTCAATGAGGAGAGAATAAAATCGCATGTCCTTCTGCTTCTAAGTAGTGCTGGATGGCAAATTGTAGTAATATACTGGCATCATGGTGCTATATATACAATATATTTAACTGTGTATATATACAGCTCTGGCATAAATTAAGAGACCACTACAAAATGTTCAGTTTGTCTGATTTTTCTCTTTATAGGTATATTTTTGAGTAAAAGATATTTTTTTCATTTATTCCATAAACTACTGACAACATGTCTCAGAATTTCCAAGCAATAAATTTTGTATTTTTTCTGAAAAGGAGAAATGGTCAATATTAAAAAAACAGTGCTTTTAGACCTCAAATAATGCAAAGAAAACAAGTTCATAATCATTTAGAAACAACAATACTAATGTTTTTACTCAGGAAGAGTTCAGAAATCAATATTTTGTGGAATAACCATGATTTTTAATCACAGCTTTCATGCGTCTTGGCATGCTTTCCACCAGTCTTTCACACTGCTTCTGGCGCAAAGAATGTAAGCAGTTCTTCTTTGTTTGATGGCTTGTGACTCTCCATCATCCTCTTTATTACATTCCAGAGGATTTCAATGGGGTTCAGGTCTGGAGATTGGGCTGCCCATGACAAGGTTTTGATGTGGTGGTCTCTTAATTTTTGCCAGAGCTGTAGATGCATATACTCTATACATACAGTTAGGTCCATATATATTTGGACAGAGACAACATTTTTCTTATTTTGGTTATAGACATTACCACAATGAATTTTAAACAAAACAATTCAGATGCAGTTGAAGTTCAGACTTTCAGCTTTCATTTGAAGGTATCCACATTAAAATTGGATGAAGGGTTTAGGAGATTCAGCTCCTTAATATGTGCCACTCTGTTTTTAAAGGGCCAAAAAGTAATTGGACAGATTCAATAATTTTAAATAAAATGTTCATTTTTAGTACTTGGTTGAAAACCCTTTGTTGGCAATGACTTCCTGAAGTCTTGAACTCATGGACATCACCAGACGCTGTGCTTCATCCTTTTTGATGCTCTGCCAGGCCTTCACTGCGGTGGTTTTCAGTTGCTGTTTGTTTGTGGGCCTTTCTGTCTGAAGTTTAGTCTTAACAAGTGAAATGCATGCTCAATTGGGTTGAGATCAGGTGACTGACTTGGCCATTCAAGAATATTCCACTTCTTTGCTTTAATAAACTCCTGGGTTGCTGTGGCTTTATGTTTTGGGTCATTGTCCATCTGTAGTATGAAACGACGACCAATCAGTTTGACTGCATTTGGCTGGATCTGAGCACACAGTATGGCGGCTCTGAAGACCTCAGAATTCATTCCTGTGTCACATCATCAATAAACACTAGTGACCCAGTGCCACTGGCAGCCATGCATGCCCAAGCCATCACACTGCCTCCGCCGTGTTTTACAGATGTTGTGGTATGGTTTGGATCATGAGCTGTACCACGCCTTCGCCATACTTTTCTCTTTCCATCATTCTGGTAGAGGTTGATCTTGGTTTCATCTGTCCAAAGAATGTTCTTCCAGAACTGTGCTGGCTTTTTTAGATGTTTTTTAGCAAAGTCCAGTCTAGCCTTTTTATTCTTGATGCTTATGAGTGGCTTGCACCGTGCAGTGAACCCTCTGTATTTACTTTCATGCAGTCTTCTCTTTATGGTAGATTTGGATATTGATACTCCTACCTCCTGGACAGTGCTGTTCACTTGGTTGGCTGCTGTGAAGGGGTTTCTCTTCACCATGGAGATAATTCTGCGATCATCCACTACTGTTGTCTTCCGTGGGCGCCCAGGTCTTTTTGCATTGATGAGTTCACCAGTGCTTTCTTTCTTTCTCAGGATGTACCAAACTGTACATTTTGCCACTCCTAATATTGTAGCAATTTCTCGGATGGGTTTTTTTCTGTTTTCAGAGCTTAAGGATGGCTTGTTTCACCTGCATGGAGAGCGCTTTTGACCGCAAGTTTACTTCATAGGAAAACCTTCCAAATGCAAGCACCACACCTCAAATCAACTCCAGGCCTTTTATCTGCTTAATTGAGAACGACATAACGAAGGGATTGCCCACACCTGTCCATGAAATAGCCTTGGAGTCAATTGTCCAATTACTTTTGGTCCCTTTAAAAACAGGGTGGCACAGGTTAAGGAGCTGAAACTCCTAAACTCTTCATCCAATTTTAATATGGATACCCTCAAATGAAAGCTAAAAGTCTGAACTTCAACTGCATCTGAATTGTTTTGTTTAAAATTAATTGTGGTAATGTCTATAACCAAAATGAGAAAAATGTTGTCTCTGTCCAAATATATATGGACCTAACTGTATATTTATACATACAGTTAGGAAAATAAGTATCTGATACACTGCTGATTTAGCAAGTTTTCCCACCTACAATGAATGAAGAGGTCTGTAATTTTTATTGTAGGTAAACTACAACTGATAGAGATTAAAAAAAATCCAATAAATCATATTGTATGATTTTTATATAATTAATTTGCATTTTATTGCATGAAATAAGTAATCGATACAATAGATAAACTGAACTTAATATTTGGTACAAAAACCTTTGTTGGCAATTACAGAGGTCAAACGTTTCATTTAAGGTACCGTCACACTAAGCGACGCTGCAGCGATAGCGACAGCGATGCCGATCGCTGCAGCGTCGCTGTTTGGTCGCTGGAGAGCTGTCACACAGACCGCTCTCCAGCGACCAACGATGCCGAGGTCCCCGGGTAACCAGGGTAAACATCGGGTTGCTAAGCGCAGGGCCGCGCTTAGTAACCCGATGTTTACCCTGGTTACCAGCGTAAAATGTAAGTACATACTTACATGCGTCCCCCGGCGTCCGCTTCCTGTAATGACTGAGCGCCGGCAGTAGCAGGGCACAGCGGTGACGTCACCGCTGTGCTGTGCTTTCACTTTCAATTTGCGGCGCTCAGTCAGTGTGGGAAGCGGACGCCGGGGGAAGCATGTGAGTATGTGCTGTTTGTTTTTTTTTACATTTTACGCTGGTAACCAGGGTAAACATCGGGTTACTAAGCGCGGCCCTGCGCTTAGTAACCCGATGTTTACCCTGGTTACCAGCGTAAAATGTCGCTGGTATGGTTGCTTTTGCTGTCAAACACGGCGATACACGGCGACCTAGCGACCAAATAATGTGCAGACCTTCTAGCAGCGACCAGCAATTTCACAGCGGGATTCTGATCGCTGCTGCGTGTCAAATACAGCGATATCGCTCCCTAGGACGCTGCAACGTCACAGATCGCTGGCGACGTTGCTTAGTGTGACGGTACCTTTAGTTTTTTACCAAGCTTGCACACACTGCAATAGGGATCTAGGCCCATTCCTCCTTGCACATCTCCAGCTCTTTCGGAGCTGGGCAACTTTGAGTTTCAGCTCCCTCCAAAGATTTTCTATTGGGGTCAGGTCTGGGGACTAGCTAGGCCACTCCAGGACCTTGAAAGGCTTCTTCTGGAGCCACTGAGCCACTCATTAGTTGCCCTGGCTATGTGTTTCAGGTTATTGTCATGCTGCATGACCCAGTCACAACTCATTTTCAATGCTCTTAATAAGGGAAGGAGGTTGTTGGGCAAAATATTTTCATACATGACCCCTTTCATCCTCCCTTCAATACAGTGCAGCCATCCTGTCCCCTTTGCAGAAAAGCACCTCCAAAGTATGATGTTTCCCCACCATGCTTCACTGTTGTGATGGTGTTCTTGTGGTTGTACTCATCCTTCTTCTTCCTCCAAACACAGCGAGTGGAGTTGATACCAAAAAGTTCTATTTTTGTCTGATCTGACCAAATAACCTTTCCCCATGCATCCTCTGGATCATCCAGATGGTCATTGGTGAGCTTATTCCTGACCTTTCTCAGAATTATCCTTACCCCGCAAGGTGAGATCTGGCATGGAGCCCCAGAAGACTGACAGTCATCTTGTGTTTCTTCCATTTTCTAATTGTCCCAACAGTTGTTGCTTTCTCAACAAGCTGCTTGCCTATTGCCCTGCAGCCCATCCCAGCTTTGTGCAGGTTTGCAACTATGTCCCTCATGTCCTTAGACAGCTCTTTGATCTTGGCCATGGTGGAGAGTTTGGAGTGTGATTGATTGAGTGTGTGAACAAGTGTTTTTTAAACAGGTAACAAGTTCAAACAGGTGCAATTGATACAGGTAATGAATGCACAGAAGGAGGGGTTCTTAAAAAAAACCCAACAGGTTTGTGAGAATTCTTGCTGGTTGGTACTGTAGGTGATAAAATACTTATTTCATGCAATAAAATGCAATTTAGGTATTTAAAAATCAAGTAATGTGATTTTCTTGTTTTTATTTTTAGATTCTGTCTCTCACAGTTGAAGTGTACCTCCAACAAAAATTACAGACCTCTCCATTCTTTGTAAATGGGGAAAACTTGCAAAATCGGCAGTGCACCAAATACTTATTTTCCCCACTGCATATACAGTGGCATGTAAAAGTTTGGGCACCACTGGACAAAATTACTGTTATTGTGAACAGTTAAGCAAGTTGAAGATTAAATGATCTCTTAAAGGACTAAAATTGAAAATGACACATTTCCTTAGTATTTTAGGCAACATATATATATACAGCTCTGGCAAAAATGAAGAGACCACCACATTAAAACCCTGTCATGGGCAGCCCAATTTCCAGACCTGAACCCCATTGGAAACCTCTGGAAAGTAATCAAGAGGATGATGGATAGTCACAAGCCATAAAACAAAGAAGAACTGCTTACATTTTTCCGCCAGAAACAGTGTGAAAGACTGGTGGAAGCATGCCAAGACGCATGAAAGCTGTGATTAAAAATCATGGTTATTCCACAAAATATTGATTTCTGAACTCTTCCTGAGTTAAAACATTAGTCTTGTTGTTTCTAAATGATTATGAACTTGTTTTCTTTGCATTATTTGAGGTCTGAAAGCACTTTTTCTCGGTCTCCCATGACAGCACTACGGAGAGAGGGGATCCGCCCTTCAGGGACAGGAAACCTACAGATAAAAGGGCGGTACCTCTCCCTCGCATCAGTTGGTTTCCTGTCCCTGACAGGGAACCTCTCTTCGGACGGTACCTGCATGAAGACCGATGGACCGGGACCGGGCGGTCGAGTACCGGCAGCGAGGAGGCTCCTGCCGCGGCTTGTCCGGCTCCCGAAGCCGCCACCGCTGGGACCGAGGGGTCCTTCAGGGTGAGCGAGGGGAGAACGCCGCCGAATCAAATGAGGAGGGGCGCTGGATCACCGGAGCTCCTGCGCCGACAAGCGCACACTCCGGGTGCACAAAGATGGCCGCCGCTCCGGAAATGCGGCAGGACTTCCGGGTCATCGCGCGCGCATGCGCAGTAATATCTTCTCCCTGGGAGCGCAGGAACCGGAAGTGCGGCAGACGCCGGGGGATTGGCGCCGGTTTCAAAAAGGGAGATTGTGCGCACATGGGAGTCGCACTTTCTCCCTGTAACCATGGAGGACAGCGATCCACAGGAGCTGCAGCCAGGACAGCAGCACCGCACAAAGAGCACCAGGAGTGGATCCAGCAGCCGTTCCACACGGCGTAGCAGATCAGCTACGAAGACTGATACTCCGTCTCAAGCGCCTTCCTTAACAGGCCCGCCCCCTCCAGAACCGGTACCTGCCTCCATATCCGAGTGGTGAGTGACCTTCGTGAATGTACATATTTTATAATGGGGCTCCCTCTTCTCCCTTACTAGGGTAAGAAGAGCCTGGAGAAAAGGAAAAATAGGGTCTGACCTACCTGTGACAAAGCTTTACCAGTAACCTGGGAGAAAAAGCTTTGCAAGTCATGCATCCAGAGCTTACTATGTGAGGAGACCCCCGACTTCGCCTCTGAACTTAAAAATGTAATCAGGTCTGAGGTTCAGAATGCCCTTCTATCCTCCAAAAAAGAGGTGAAGAGGGTGAAGGAGTCGGTACATTCCCACTCGGCCCGATCGTCATCCGAAAATGCTGATTCGGACGATTCAAAATCCCCCCTATCCTCTTCTGAGGAAGAGTCTGGCCGACATTGCTTCCCACTAGAAGAAGTGGATTCCTTAGTGAGAGCAGTTAGGGCTACTATGGGGGTAGAGGAACCCAAACCCGACAAAACGGCCCAAGATGTGATGTTTGGAGGTCTGGGACAAAAAAAGAGAAGGACTTTTCCCCTAAATCCTAATGTCCAAACATTAATTAAAAGGGAATGGGAGAAACCAGATAGAAGAAATTCCTCGGTACCCTCCCTTAAAAGAAAATATCCCTTCGAGGATGAGGCTTCCTCTTTCTGGGATAAGGCACCAAAACTAGATGTTGCAGTGGCCAAAGCCTCGAAAAAATTTGCGCTGCCATTCGAGGACATGGGTACCCTCAAAGACCCATTAGATAAAAAAGCGGACACTTTCCTCAAGGGGGCATGGGAATCAGCTGGGGGTAGCCTGAGACCTGCAGTTGCAGCTACTTGCACCTCAAGATCCCTTATGGTGTGGATCGACCAGCTGGAAAGTCAGATTAAAGACGGGTTACCCAGAAAACAATTGCTGGATTCATTCCCTGCAATGAGAGCAGCAGCAGCGTTCCTGGCGGACTCCTCGGCGGACTCTGTACGCCTAACATCTAAGGCCGCTGCTCTTTCCAACGCTGCCAGAAGAACCTTGTGGCTAAAGAGCTGGCCGGGGGATCTACAAACAAAATTAAAATTATGTTCTATCCCATGTGAGGGAAATTTTTTATTCGGAGAAACCCTGGATGACATTCTCCAAAAGGCGGGAGATAAGAAGAAGGGGTTTCCAAATCTGGGTCCGACTCCATTTAAACAGTCTTTTCGGAGCCGCAGATTTTTTCGCCGTAGACCCCCCAGAGAGCAGAATAAGTGGGAAGAAGGAAGGAGAAGGGATAGGGGTTACCTCTTTGGCAACACCTCCCGTGATAAAAAGTTCTCCAAATGACATTTACCCTCCGGTGGGAGGAAGGCTGACATCATTCCTTCCCACCTGGGAAAAAATTTCCAACAACATCTGGATCTTAAATATCATACGGTATGGTCTAAAAATAGATTTTGTCTCTTTCCCTCCCCGGAATTATGTAACAACAAAAACAAGATCTTCGGCTGCAGAACAAACTGCATTAGAGGAGGAAATTATGTCCCTACTACAAAAATCAGTGATTCGGGAAATATCTCCTCAGGAGATAGGGGAAGGTTTTTTCTCCCCTCTATTTTTAGTACCAAAGCCCGACGGGTCCTTTTGGACAATCATAAATCTAAAAAACCTAAACAGATACGTCGTAAATCACAAATTCAAAATGGAGACGATAAGGTCCACTATAAAGATTCTCTTCCCGAACTGCTACATGGTCGTAATAGATCTAACCGACGCATACTATCATGTGCCCATCCACAATCAATCCCAAAAATTCCTCCGGATGGCAGTCTCCATAAAGGGCCAAATAAGGTTTTTTCAATACAAAGCTCTTCCATTCGGGATTTCAATAGCCCCACGTATATTTACGAAAATAATAGTGGAAATGATGGCCCACGTGAGGGAACAAGATATACTAATAGTCCCTTACCTGGACGACTTTCTTATCGCAAGCAACTCAGCACAAAGTTGCAGAGAAAAGAGAGACCAAGTGATGACCATCCTGACGGACTTGGGATGGCTTATAAACATAAAAAAAATCGAAATTGGAACCCTGTCAAGTACAAGAGTTCCTAGGACTGACATTGGACTCTCGGGTCCAAGAATGCCGGCTTCCGGGTCCCAAAAAAGACAACATATTGTCCATGATAGCGCGAACGTTACACAATCCCTCAATGACTCTAAGGAGAGCAATGTCGCTTCTGGGCTCTCTGTCCTCATGCCTACCAGCGATACCCTTTGCGCAATTTCATACAAGAGAGCTTCAGTGGCACATCCTGGAATGGCAATTGTTACTAAAAAACAAATTGGAAAACCGGCTCACCCTAGATTCATCAGTTATTCATTCCCTTCTCTGGTGGGGAAAAGACCAAAACCTGTCAAAGGGAGTCCCTTGGGTACCAAACATCTCTCGGATAATAATAACCGATGCGAGCCCCAAAGGGTGGGGGGCCCACCTGGGGGACAAAATAGCCCAGGGAAATTGGTCAGATCAAATACTATTGGCATCCTCAAACCAAAAAGAGCTTTGGGCGGTATATCATGCTCTTCTTTTTTTCCTAGCCGATATTCAGGGACACCATGTCCGAGTTCTTTCGGACAACAAAGTGACTGTAGCCTATATAAACCACCAGGGGGGAACAAGGTCTCGTTCACTGATGAGTTCTTCAGCCAAAATTTTCAAACTGGCGGAAGAAAACTTACTATCCCTCTCGGCACTACACATCCAGGGTTCAAACAACGAAAGGGCAGATTACCTGAGCCGGACTCAGTTAAAACAAGGCGAGTGGTCCCTAAACCAATCCATCTACAATCAGATCACAAAAATGTGGGGGACACCAACAATAGACCTGTTCGCCAATTGCAAAAACAAAAAAGTAGGCAAATTTTGTTCTCTAAGCCCAGAAGGGAATCCCCAGGCTCTGGATGCTTTTCTGATTCCATGGACACACAAACTGACATACGCCTTTCCGCCAACCATTCTGATTCCAGCAGTCATTCGGAAAGTCAGAGAGGACAAAACAAAAATGATCCTGATTGCCCCATTCTGGCCAAAAAGAGCATGGTTTTCCTGGCTAAGGATACTATCGATATCAGACCCGTGGGTTCTACCGGATATGCCAGACCTTCTACATCAAGGTCCAATCTTCCACCCACAGGAGTCGAACCTCCATTTGACAGCCTGGTTTTTGAACGGGGACTATTAAGACAAAGAGGTTTCTCAGATAACTTAGTGGCTACACTCTTAAAAAGTAGAAAGCCCATCACCACTAAAATTTACGGGAAGACATGGAGGAAATTCCTATCTGTCTCCAAGGTAAAGATCCAGGACAGGCCTTCAATTCCTAAAATTCTGGAGTTCCTACAAAAAGGTCTGGAGCAGGGGCTGGCAGTCAGTACCCTGAAGGTACAAATAGCAGCTTTAGGAGCCTTATATAACCAAAACATTGCTGCTAACCCATGGGTAATAAGATTTATTAAGGCGGTTACAAGATCAAAACCCTTAGTTATTCAAAAAACACCCTCATGGGACCTAAATTTAGTCCTTTCAGCATTAACGGGCCCTCCATTTGAACCTATACAGACGATTCCGATAAAAACATTATCACTCAAAACTATTCTCTTAGTTGCTTTAACATCTGCACGCAGGATAAGTGACATTCAAGCCCTTTCCTCTAATCCACCTTTCACTAAGATCTTGGATGATAGAGTCACTCTTAGACCCGACCCAGCCTATTTGCCGAAAATGGCATCAAAATTTCATAGGTCACAAGAAGTATCCCTGCCATCTTTCTGTCCAAACCCAAAAAACGAGAAAGAACTAAACTTCCATAATCTAGACGTTAGAAGATGCCTAGTCCAATACCTAGATTCCACCAGGGAGTATAGGAAGGAAGGCTCTTTGTTTATCTGTTTTCAGGGTCCCAGAAAAGGATTCCGGGCGTCCAAGGGGACCTTAGCCAGATGGATTAAGGAGGCAATAGCCTTGGCATATTCATCTTCGGGGAATATAATCCCGGATGGTATAAAAGCGCATTCCACAAGAGCAGTAGCTACCTCATGGGCTGAGAGGTCAGAGGTATCAATAGAGCAAATCCGTAAGGCGGCCACCTGGTCATCACCATCAACCTTTTTTAGGCACTATAGACTAAATCTAGCCTCTGTATCTGACTTAACCTTCGGACGAAGGGTCCTTGAGGCGGTGGTCCCTCCCTAAGCTTAATCTCTGCAATTCTCTCCGTAGTGCTGTCATGGGAGACCGAGAAAGTCATAGTTACTCACCGTTAACGGTGTTTCTCGGAGCCCATGACAGCACCTGCTTATTCCCTCCCATCATGAGTGCGGTGAGCACTTTTTCTAAAATATAATTTATATAATTTATATGATGTATATACTATAGTTTAGGCACGGGGTTCCTCTTTTAAGGAATGTTATAAATATAATGTTCTCTCTGTTGTAACTAACCTGGAGGTCCTCTGATGCTCTGTAAACCAACTGATGCGAGGGAGAGGTACCGCCCTTTTATCTGTAGGTTTCCTGTCCCTGAAGGGCGGATCCCCTCTCTCCGTAGTGCTGTCATGGGCTCCGAGAAACACCGTTAACGGTGAGTAACTATGACTTTTTTTAACCCCTTAATCCCATATGACGTACTATCCCATCGAGGTGACTTGGGACTTAATTCCCAGTGACGGGATAGTACATCATATGCAATCGGCCGCGCTCACGGGGGGAGCGTGGCCGATTGCGGCAGGGTGTCAGCTGACTATCGCAGCTGACATCCGGCACTATGTACCAGGAGCGGTCCATGACACACATTAACCCCTGAAACACTGCGATCAAACATGAACGCAGCATTCCGGGGGCATAGGGAAGCATCCCTGAGACCCTCGGTACAAGACGATGTGCTCTCCTTGTACCGAGCATTTCCTTCCTGCAGGCCCCGGATCCAAAATGGCCACGGGGCCACTTCCAGGTCCTGCAGGGAGGTGGCTTACAAGCGCCTGACCAGAGCAGGCGCTGGTAAGCCTACAGCCCTGCTTGTCAGATCGCTGATCTGACACACTGCTGTGCAAAGTTTCAGATCAGCAATCTGACCCTATAGTGTGATGCCCGCCCCCCTGGGGCAACGTTATGACGTAAAAACAAAAAAAAATGCATGTGTAAAAAAAATACAAAAAATATAATAAAATTCCTAAATGAAAAAAATATATTGTTCCCATAAATACATTTCTTTATCTAAATAATAAAAAAAGTACACAGATTTAGTATCGCCGCGTCCGTAACGACCCCACCTATAAAATTGTCCCACTAGTTAACCCCTTTAGTGAACGCCGTAAAAAAAAACGAGGCAAAAAACGCTTTATTATCATACCGCCAAACAAAAAGTGAAATAACATGCGATCAAAAAGACAGATATAAATAAACATGGTACCACTGAAAACGCCATCTTGTCCCGCAAAAAACAAGCCACGATACAGCATCATCAGCATAAAAATAAAAAAGTTACAGTCCTCAGAATAAAGAGATGCAAAAATAATTATTTTTTCTATAAAATAGTTTTTAACGTATAAAAGCGCCAAACATAAAAAAATTATATAAATGAGGTATTGCTGTAATCGTTCTGACCCGAAGAATAAAACTGCTTTATCAATTTTACCAAATGTGGAACGGTATAAACGCCCCCCCAAAAGAAATTCATGAATAGCTGGTTTTTGGTCATTCTGCCTCACACAAATCAGAATAAAAAGCGATCAAAAAATGTCATGTGCCCGAAAATGATCCCAATAAAAACGTCAACTCATCCTGCAAAAAACAAGACCTCACATGACTCTGTGGACCAAAATATGGAAAAACTATAGCTCTCAAAATGTGGAGACGAAAAAACTATTTTTTGCAATAAAAAGCGTGTTTTAGTGTGTGACAGCTGCCAATCATAAAAATCAGCTAAAAACCCAGCTATAAAAGTAAATCAAACTACCCTTCATGACCCCCTTAGTTAGGGAAAAGTAACAAATTTAAAAAAATGTATTTATTTACATTTTTCCATTAGGGTTAGGGCTAGGTTTAGGGTTAGGGCTAGGTTTAGGGTTAGGGCTAGGGTTAGGGTTGGGTCTAGGGTTGGGGCTAGGGTTAGGGCTACAGTTAGGGTTGGGGCTAAAGTTAGGGTTAGGGTTGGGGCTAAAGTTAGGGTTAGGGCTACAGTTAGGGTTGGGGCTAAAGTTAGGGTTAGGTCTACAGTTGGGATTAGGGTTAGGGGTGTGTCAGGGCTAGGGGTGTGGTTAGGGTTATGGTTGGGATTAGGGTGAGGGGTGTGTTGGAGATAGGGGTGTGATTAGGGTTGGGATTAGGGTTAGGGGTGTGGTTGGGGTTCGGTGTGTGGTTGGGAATAGGGGTGTGTTTGGGTTAGGGTTTCAGTTAGAATTGGAGGTTTCCACTGTTTAGGCACATCAGGGCTCTCCAAACGCGACATGGCATCTGATCTCAATTCAAGCCAATTCTGCTTTGAAAAAGTAAAACAGTGCTCCTTACCTTCCGAGCTCTCACGTGTGCCCAAACAGGGGTTTACCCCAACATATGGGGTATCAGCGTACTCAGGAGAAATTGGACAACAACTTTTGGCATCCAATTTCTCGTTACCCTTGGGAAAATAAAAATTTGGGGGGCTAAAAACATTTTTGTGGGAAAAAATGACGTTTTATTTTCATGGCTCTGCATTATAAACTGTAGTGAAACACTCGGAGGTTCAAAGTTCTTACAACATCCAGATAAGTTCCTTGGGGGGTCTAGTTTCCAAACTTGTGGGTCACTTGTGGGGGGTTTCTACTGTTTAGGTACATTAGGGGCTCTGCAAATGCAATTTGACGCCTGCAGACCATTCCATCTAAGTCTGTAATCCAAACGGCGCTCCTTCCCTTTCGAGCTCTGTCATGCGCCCAAACGGTGGTTCCCCCCACATATGGGGTATCAGCATACTCAAGACAAATTGAACAACAACTTTTAGGGTCCAATTTCTCCTGTTACTTCTTGGAAAATACAAAGCTGGGGGCTAAAAAATAATTTTTGTGGAAATTTTTTTTTTTTATTTTCACGGCTCTGCGTTATAAACTGTAGTGAAACACTTGGGGGTTCAAAGCTCTCACAACACATCTAGATAATTTCCTTAGGGGGTCTACTTTCCAAAATGGTGTCACGTGTGGGGGTTTCAATATTTAGGCACATCAGGGGCTCTCCAAACTCAACATGGCATCCCATTTCAATTCCTGTGAATTTTGCATTGAAAAGTCAACTGGCGTTCCTTCCCTTCCGAGCTCTGCCATGCACCCAAACAGTGGTTTACCCCCACATATGGGGTATTGGCATATTGGCGTACTCAGGACAAATTGTACAACAACTTTTGGTGTCCATTTTCTCCTGTTATACTTGGTAAAATAAAACAAATTGGAGCTGAAGTAAATTTTTTGTGAAAAAAAGTTAAATGTTCATTTTTTTTTTAAACATTCCAAAAATTCCTGTGAAACACCTGAAGGGTTAATAAACTTCTTGAATGCGGTTTTTAGCACCTGGAGGGGTGCAGTTTTTAGAATGGTATATTTGTGGATCACAGAGGCGCTAGACACGTGTGCCTAAAAGAGCACCAGCAGGCAAACCAGCCAGTAGGTGTGTGCAACTGCCCAAAAATGATCAAAGTAACAACAAAGGTTGCCGCGCTGCGAGGCGTGGTTAGATATATAAGTGCAGCGGCAGTGCAGGTGCCATACCTTGAGGAAGAGGGATGTTTCCCTCGAAACGCGTCGGGATTGGCCCCTACACACGTCCATCATACACGGATAGGTGACGTCACCATCTAACCACGCCCCCCGCACACCTCGCTACGCCGGCAGCGGCGCCATCGGGTCCCTACAGGGGATTTGCGACCTTGGGGAGGACGCTCCCATCATCAGGGACTACTGAACGGTGGGGGAAGAAACCGCTATACAAGTGGCAACACTCAGGACTCTACACGGATCAGTAAGTGCCTCTTAGCGCGGCAACCTTTGTTGTTACTTTGAGTTTTTAGAATGGTGTCACACTTGGTTATTTTCTGTCATATAGACCCCTCAAAATGACTTCAAATGTGATCTGGTCCCTAAAAAAAAATGGTGTTGTAAAAATGAGAAATTGCTGGTCAACTTTTAACTCTTATAACTCCCTAACAAAAAAAAAATCTTGGTTCCAAAATTGTGCTGATGTAAAGTAGACATGTAAGAAATGTTACTTAAGTATTTTGTGTGACATATATCTGTGATTTAAGGGCATAAAAATTCAAAGTTGGAAAATTGCGGAATTTTCAAAAATTGTTGCCAAATTTCCATTTTTTTCACAAATAAACGCAGGTAATAACAAATAAATTTTACAACTATCATGAAGGACAATATGTCACGAGAAAACAGTGTCATAATCATCAGGATCAGTTGAAGCGTTTCAGAGTTATAACCTCATAATGGGATAGTGGTCAGAATTGTAAAAATTGACCCGGTCCATTAACCCCTTAATCCCATATGACGTACTATCCCGTCAAGGTGACCTGGGACTTAATTCCCAGTGACGGGATAGTACGTCATAGCCGATCGGCCGCGCTCACGGGGGGAGCGCGGCCGATCGCGGCCGGGTGTCAGCTGCCTATCGTAGCTGACATCCGGCACTATGTGCCAGGAGTGGTCACGGACCGCCCCAGGCACATTAACCCCCGGCACACCGCGATCAAACATGATCACGGTGTACCGGAGGTACAGGGAAGCATCGCGCAGGGAGGGGGCTCCCTGCGGGCTTCCCTGAGACGATCGGTACAAGGGAATGTACTCACTTTGTACCGAGCATCTCCTCCCTGTGATGTCCTCCCCTGGGACAAGGTAAAAAAGTTTAAAAAAAATTCCCACATGTGTAAAAAAAAAAAAATTCCTAAATAAAGAAGATAAAAAAATATTCCCATAAATACATTTCTTTATCTAAAAAAAAAAAACAATAAAAGTACACATATTTAGTATCGCCGCGTCCGTAACGACCCATCCTATAAAACTGTCCCACTAGTTAACCCCTTCAGTGAACACCGTAAGAAAAAAAAAAAAGAGCCAAAAAACAAAGCTTTATTATCATACTGCCGAACAAAAAGTGAAATAACACGCGATCAAAAAGATGGATATAAATAACCATGGTACCGCTGAAAACGTCATCTTGTCCCGCAAAAAACGAGCTGCAATATAAATTCAAAAGAAATTCATGAATAGCTGGTTTTTGGTCACTCTGCCTCACAAAAATCGGAATAAAAAGTGATCAAAAACTGTCACATGTCCGAAAAGGTTACCAATAAAAACGTCAGCTCGTCCCGCAAAAAACAAGACCTCACATGACTCTGTGGACCAAAATACGGAAAAATTATAGGTCTCAAAATATGGAGACGCAAAAACTTTTTTGCTATAAAAAGCGTCTTTTAGTGTGTGACAGCTGCCAATCATAAAAATCCGATATAAAAAATGCTACAAAAGTAAATCAAACCCCCCTTCATCACCCCCTTTGTTAGGGAAAAATAATAAAATTAAAAAAATTTATTTATTTCCATTTTCCCATTAGGGCTAGGGTTAGGGCTAGGGTTAGGGTTAGGGTTAGGGCTAGGGTTAGGGCTAGGGTTAGGGCTAGGGTTAGGGCTAGGGTTAGGGTTAGGGCTAGGGTTAGGGCTAGGGTTAGGGATAGGGCTAGGGTTAGCGTTAGGGTTGGGGCTAGGGTTGGAGCTAAAGTTAGGGTGGGGCTAAAGTTAGGGATAGGGTTGGGGCTAAAGTTAGGGTTGGGGATAAAGTTAGGGTTAGGGTTTGGATTACATTTACGGTTGGGATTAGGGTTGAGATTAGAATTAGGGGTGTGTCAGGGTTAGGGGTGTGGTTAGGGTTACAGTTGGGATTAGGGCTAGGGGTGTGTTTGGATTAGTTTCAGGAGAATTGTGGGTCACAAGGGCCCAGAAAAAACGACCACCAAGTCCGATTTAGAACAATATATAAGTATATAGTCTTTATTAATATATAAACATTACAAAGCCAGTAACAAAATTTACATCATTATAACAGGTGAGGTGCAGTCCCACATGGTGTACAGGGACACTGCATAGACATAAAAACACTATAAGGACGCCCGGAGCCCGAAACACATACACCCATGTATATCATAGCCTCAAAATGACTTCAAATGAGATGTGGTCCCTAAAAAAAAAATGGTGTTGTAAAAATGAGAAATTGCTGGTTTAACCCTTATAACTCCCTAACAAAAAAAAATTTTGGTTCCAAAATTGTGCTGATGTAAAGTAGACATGTGGGAAATGTTACTTATTAAGTATTTTGTGTGACATATCTCTGTGATTTAAGGGCATAAAAATTCAAAGTTGGAAAATTGTGAAATTTTCAAAATTTTTGCCAAATTTCCATTTTTTTCACAAATAAACACAAGTTATATCGAATAAATTTTACCACTAACATGAAGTACAATATCTCATGAGAAAACAATGTCACAATCGCCAAGATCCGTTGAAGCGTTCCAGAGTTATAACCTCATAAAGGGACAGTGGTCAGAATTGTAAAAATTGGCCCGGTCATTAACGTGCAAACCACCCTTGGGGCTTAAAGGGTTAACATCCAAACCACCCTTGGGGATTAAAAGGTTAATTTTGACCATTTTTCTTTGTCAGAAAAAAAATACCAAAATTAACATAGTTAACATAGTTAGCAAGCCGAAAAAAGACATTTGCCCATCTAGTTCAGCCTATATTTGTCAGAATAAATCCCCAGATCTACGTCCTAAAGATCCTAATCACTGTAAGATACAATATTGTTACGTTCCATTTTGCAGTGGTCTCTTAATTTTTGCCAGAGCTGTATATATATATATATATGTCCAAAAAGTACAACAAAGCGGCACTACCCATGTATAAGTGACATCGCACAATGCTTACTGCGGGAACAACAGAAGGTTTTTATGCTGCGAAAAACCATATAAGTACGTGGTGCTCCTTCAAGGAAAAAAGTCTTTAGAATTCAGAAAATGTTCATAAGAAGTAATGAGGGCACTCACCGCACTGTAGTAAAAAATGGTTCCTTTATTGAAGATAGTACATCCAGATAACGATCATGGCCGGGGGAGAGGCAGCTCGTGCGAGCAGGGGTGGACTACGGCCGTTTCACGCTATCCTGCGCTTCTACGGGTCCCGTAGAAGCGCAGGATAGCGTGAAACGGCCGTAGTCCACCCATTTTTTACTACAGTGCGGTGAGTGCCCTCATTACTTCTTATGAATATATATATATATATATATATATATATATATATATATATATATATGTGTGTGTGTATATACGCACACACACACACACACACACACTGATGAGCAACAGGGTAACAATATTTTGAACTTTTGACTTTAAGGCTCCATGTCTCACCTTCCACTACTGCTTTGAACATGAGACTACCATCATTTTATAGACAATCATCTTGGCTAGCTTATACATAAATTTGACTTGCTTATATTTAGCATATGATTAGTTATGCAGATTCTTGTCATATCACTGCATTGTTACTGTGTTGCTCCTGATGGTGTAAAATGTTTTCTCTTCCTGTATCCTACAAAATACAACCTGTTCTCAGATTAACCTAATAAATCAATGTGTTATTAGGTTGATTCCAAAGCCTATGGTCACTTGTTTGAATAGAGGAGCAGCCATGTAGAAGATTTCCAAAGAAAATATAAACAGCCTTATCTAGCTGCCTCTCGATATATCCAAATTGCATTCTAGCAGTTAAGTGATTGCCTGCTCTCACCGTCGGCATTGGAGAATCCTGGCAGGATAGCAAAGACTACAGTCACATAGATGGCAGACCTTCAACCCAAACCCAAGTATGGTGCAACATCTAATTTTATTATTATAGGCATACTGTATATGCCAGTCATGATACTACCCCATGTAGATGTTGGAACATCACAATTTCATTTTGTAGAAGTTGTCTGCTTTGGACATAAAAGAAGGGTGTTCCTTGTTGCTCAGACTCTTAAGATTTCAGATCCAATCTTTGGGGGGGGGGGAAGTGATATCAAGTGCTCAATTCTCCATACAGCGCCTCCATAGGTGAACAATAGACATTACACTGTTTGAATATAAATTAAGGTGGCTTGCAGAACTCTAATATTGGAATGGTAGAGGGCACACAGGCCCAAAAAAGGTTGCACAGTCAAAGAAGTCCCAAGGTGTCCACTTAGAAAGAAATTCAATAGAGGAAAAAGTCAATCTCCAAACTCAGATGAAAAAAATCGTTATATTCCATTTATCCCGCCATAGATGAAATGTTTCAACCAGCCATAGGTCTTTTTCAATCACATATATAAGTTATATGGCTTGTCAAACATCGCATTTATGGCAGAATAACTGGAATATAACATTTTTTTCACCTGAATTTGGATGCTGTCTTTTTTTTTCTTATTACACAATCTGAAATCTATTTTATGGTATTTTGGGTTTTTTAAACAGACTGTCCTTTCAATAGCAAGTAAAACCCAACTGCTTTGTGTTGGCATACACATGATCTCAACACACCCCGGGATATAGTCATGCTCATCGGTCTTTCACTTGTTGCCAAAAAACTCATTTTTTCATGAGTTTATTTTTCATGCATAAATTAAAATATTAAAGTAAGCTGGCCAAGCTAAATAATAGAGCGAACCAAATATGACAGTGGTGTATTTTTTATGTTATGAACACAAGTATTATCTTACAGGGCATTTATTATTTGTGGCAATTAATGAATTCAGAAACATATGGAACATTGGGTGGGTGAGGGGGATATAAATACAAAACAGTGAAAAGCTCTGACCCTGAATTTTGGTAAATCAAAATATCACTGAATATATTGCTCTAACATATGGAAATGTTCCAAACCATTTGACTTTATGCTATCAGTCTTTATAGAATTGGAATGATAATCTCACCATCATTTTACACTCAGCTCTGTTTAAGATTACGAATCCAGTATAGCTCAAATACTGGAATGGTCTGTATACTTTAATCTTTACTGAATCAATATTTCATGAATACATTACTTTAGCATTCTGAAACCAATCAAATTCATGTGATCATTCCGAAGGAACCACAATCAGAACTGGAATACATTTTTTGACTTACCACGCATTTCCAAACTATAAATAGGAAGGTTCATGTTTTACCCTTTTCGATTTATTTAGAAATATGTATATTGTAATTATGGAAAATGCTGATTTATTGAGAAACTTCTTTATAGGAAGAAATTTACTATGTGTCTATATAAGAAGAAAATCTATACCACTAACACCACATTAGGAGGCATTGTAGCAATATTGTACCTTTAAACAAGCCTTGCACCATGAAACCTCTAAACATGTACAGGTTTTATAAAAGTGCAATCTGACCTTTCTAACTAAATTTCACTGGAACCAAAGGTTAAATTTGGGGCAACATGTAGACTTTTTAAAGAGTCATCTTTTTATCTTAAAGAATAACCATCATTATTATTTTTATTACATCAACCAATAGTACACGTGAAAATAAGAATATGTGTAATATGTCTTATTCAGTCTCAAAATTCTTAAATCACAGGTAAAATTTGTATTTGGTGAAGACAGATTGTTACATTTCTGAGATAGGAGATGGCAGTGGCTACTGGTAAGATTCTGAATGTTAAGGGGTAGGTGAAGGAGCTCTGTCTCTGGCGCCTCCTACCTTCTCCATAGACTCTCATCAGTATCAACTGCTATCTATCTGACTAATCTCTGGGGGGGGTCATGAAGAGCTTCAAATGGTGGGGCATATGCATGACTAGCTCTCCATTTAACTTTTTGCTCAATTTTGGTGAGAAACTGGGAATGTGAGATCTCCCTTCTGGTATACTGATGAGGAAAAACAACTTGAAACCTGTGCTGTCTTCAAACGGGCAAAAGTATTGTCAGACGCACACTTATAAAGCAGTCACCTATACATGGCACTGGGGAGACTTTTTTCCTTATGAAAGAGAGCATTTGCTTACAGATTTCCTACATACATTCTCAACAAAGAGAATCATTATATCAGATAAAACCTAAACCTTGTGAATGGTCATGTATAGGTATTTACATCATGAGCTAGTCCTGATAAATTAGGCAAAATGTATACATTATGGGATCCCAGAAATGAAACAAAAGGATGGGTAAAACATTTAGATGTAAGACTGTATGAACAAGAGGTGACTAGGATGTCGGCCACAGAAGAGAAGATTTCCCTGGTCTGGCTGCCACTTTGGACCAGCCTGAATGCCAAACCAAGGAAGCGTGAATCTTTTTAATCAGTTATAATTAAGGTACCGTCACACTAAACGATATCGCTAGCGATCCGTGACGTTGCAGCGTCCTCGCTAGCGATATCGTTTAGTTTGACACGCAGCAGCGATCAGGATCCTGCTGTGATGTCGCTGGTCGCTGAATAAAGTCCAGAACTTTATTTGGTCGTCCGATCGCCGTGTATCGTTGTGTTTGAAAGCAAAAGCAACGATACCAGCGATGTTTTACACTGGTAACCAGGGTAAACATCGGGTTACTAAGCGCAGGGCCGCGCTTAGTAACCCGATGTTTACCCTGGTTACCAGCGTAAAAGTAAAAAAAACAAACAGTACATACTCACCCAGCGTCATACCTCCCCCAGCTTCTGCTTCCTGACACTGACTGAGCGCCGGCCCTAAAGTGAAAGTGAAAGCCGCTGTGCTGTTAGGGCCGGAGCTCAGTCAGTGTCAGGAAGCAGAAGCTGGGGGAGGTATGACGCTGGGTGAGTATGTACTGTTTGTTTTTTTTACTTTTACGCTGGTAACCAGGGTAAACATCGGGTTACTAAGCGCGGCCCTGCGCTTAGCAACCCGATATTTACCCTGGTTACCCGGGGACCTCGGCATCGTTGGTCGCTGGAGAGCGGTCTGTGTGACAGCTCTCCAGCGATCAAACAGCGACGCTGTAGCGATCGGCATCGTTGTCGCTATCGCTGCAGCGTCGCTTAATGTGACGGTACCTTTAGTGTTGAGCATTCCGATACCGCAAGTATCGGGTATCGGCCAATACTTGCGGGTATCGGAATTCCGATACCGAGATCCGATACTTTTGTGGTATCGGGTATCGGTATCGAAACAACATTAATGTGTAAAATAAAGAATTAAAACTAAAAATAGGGATATACTCACCTCTCCGACACAGCCTGGACCTTACCGAGGGAACCGGGAGCCTTCTTTGCTTAAAATGCGCGCGTTTCCTGCCTTCCGTGACGTCACGGCTTGTGATTGGTTGCGTGCCGCCCATGTGGCCGCGACGCGACCAATCACAGCAAGCCGTGATGTAATTTTCAGGTCCTGAATGCCTAATTCTAGGCATTCAGGATTTGAAAATTACGTTACGGCTTGTGATTGGTCGCGTCGCGGTCACATGGGCGACGCGACCAATCACAAGCCGTGACGTCACGGGAGGCAGGAAATGCGTGCATTTTAAAATTACGTCACGGCTTGTGATTGGTTGCGTGCCGCCCATGTGGCCGCGACGCGACCAATCACAGCAAGCCGTGACGTAATTTTCAGGTCCTGAATGCAGAATTAGGCATTCAGGACCTGAAAATTACGTCACGGCTTGCTGTGATTGGTCGCGTCGCGGTCACATGGGCGGCACGCAACCAATCACAAGCCGTGACGTAATTTTAAAATGCGCGCGTTTCCTGCCTCCCGTGACGTCACGGCTTGTGATTGGTTGCGTCGCCCATGTGACCGCGACGCGACCAATCACAAGCCGTAACGTAATTTTCAAATCCTGAATGCCTAGAATTAGGCATTCAGGACCTGAAAATTACGTCACGGCTTGCTGTGATTGGTCGCGTCGCGGCCACATGGGCGGCACGCGACCAATCACAAGCCGTGACGTCACGGAAGGAAGTAAACGCGCGCATTTTAAGCAAAGAACGCTGCCGGTTCCCTCGGTGAGGTCCAGGCTGCGTCGGAGAGGTGAGTATAGCAATATTTTTTATTTTAATTCTTTCTTTTACACATTAATATGGATCCCAGGGCCTGAAGGAGAGTTTCCTCTCCTTCAGACCCTGGGAACCATCAGGGATACTGTCTGATACTTGAGTCCCATTGACTTGTATTGGTATCGGGTATCGGTATCGGATTAGATCCGATACTTTGCCGGTATCGGCCGATACTTTCCGATACCGATACTTTCAAGTATCGGACGGTATCGCTCAACACTAGTTATAATACATTAAATAAAGAATGAACAATAAATTGGAACATTGGTAAAAATTCCAAAAACAAGCTCTCAGGAGTGTCAGGATGATCTCCCAACTCACAATCCTTGAAGTCCAGCATTATAGTTACTGGATGGACAGTTATTAGATGGCACCCTGACTACCCACTAAAGGCTAGATCTGTTGTTGATATTACTCATACAGCTTCCTACTCTGTTTACCCCCAGTCCCAGCCCTGCTCATATGTACTGCAATTACAGATGTTTCTAAAAAGAAGCTGGCTTCAAGTTTGGCTTTTCTAACCACCAGCTGAATAAAGACCTTTCTAGAGAAGTGGAACCACTGTTTTACTACAGACTGACATGAATGACAGAGGGAAGTCTCCATCAGCGGCAGTAGGAATGAAGACAGGGAGATAGGCAGATGGCAAAAGTTTTCAGTAGGCAGAGTTTATAGTTAAGTAAGCAGAAGGTCAGGACTAATAGAGTAACAGTAGATGTTCAAGACAGGTGACATACATGAATCCAACAGAAAAGAAGTTAAACCGCACCCTATAACCATACAGCCTCTATGTTACATAGTTATTAAGGTTGAAGGAAGACTTTAAGTCCATCTAGTTCAACCCATAGCCTAACCTAACATGCCCTAACATGTTGATCCAGGGGAAGGCAAAAAAACCCCATGTGGCAAACAGTAAGCTCCACCATGGGGAAAAAAATTCCTTCCCGACCCCACATACGGCAATCAGACTAGTTCCCTGGATCAACGCCTTATCAACTATGTGCATAAGGGCGCACGTCAACACCAGGGCGTCCATCCCGGATACAAGTCCACATCCAAAAAGAATCAAAAAGACAGCGCCACAATGGACAGTGAAAAAATATCTTACATTTTAATCTGCCTCCTGCGGCCGCAGGAGGCAGGTTAAAATGTAAGATATTTTTTCACTGTCTATTGTGGCGCTGTCTTTTTTATTCTTTTTGGAGGCGACATACATGAATCATAGTTAGGAAATTGACCAGGTCATAGCCATTGTAAATCGTCAGGAGAAATATTGTTGCCGGAACCTTAGTACTTTACTGCTTAGACAACGACCATGGAATAAAGAGGATATAGGTGTTTTGGATCTTAGGACATTGAGAACATATTTTGTGTTTTGGATTTTAATAGTCTTGGAGTGAGCACACAAATGTACTAAGAGGCACGTGTACTAGCAGTAGCACCAAAAGTCCTAGCAAAAGTGGAGTGTGAGGAAGAGTAGATGATGCCTAGAGTTCAGGAAAATGGCATAAAGCGAGAAAGGCCAGTGGACAGTTATTCTGATACATAGAAGAAGTCTCAGAGATGGCGATCCCCTATATGATGTCTATATGCCCTAATAAAGCATATGAACAGAGATAGTTGAGATGAAAAATATTTTTAACTCTAATTATCCATGGGGATATGGACCATCTGCTATTTATTCCAAAGCACAAATATATATATATATACTAAATGGTGGCCCGATTCCAACGCATCGGGTATACTAGAATATGTATGTATGTACGTCGCGCTGTGAGTGGGGGTTAAATTCTGCGCCAATATCGCTGATTGGTCACGCCCGGCTGGCCGATCAGCGAAGCGTGGTTCAAATCTGGCGCCAATTCGCGGCCGGACTGCACGTGACGCTGATTGGTAGCTCACGGCCGGCCGCGACCAATCACTGAAGCAGTGTTTAAATCCCGTGCCAATATCGCTGATTGGTTGCGGCCAGCCGGGCACGACTAATGACCGAAGCGGTGTTTAAATACCGCACCAATTTCGCTGATTGGTCACGGCCGGCCATGCGCGACCAATCACTGAAGCAGTGTTTAAATCCCGTGCCAATATCGCTGATTGGTCGCGGCTGGCTGGGCGCGACCAATCAGCGAAGCGTGGTGTAAATCCCGCGTCAATTCATGGCTGGACTGTGTCTGTAGCTGATTGGTCGCAGGATGTCGGGGGTTCGGGGCGCTGGATGTCGGGGGTTCGGGGTGCAGGATATAGTACAGCCACATAGTATATAACACAGCCACGTAGTATATAGCACAGCCACGTAGTATGTAGTATATAGCACAGCCACATAGTATATAGCACAGCCACGTAGTATATAGCAGCCATGTAGTATATAGCACAGCCCGTAGTATATAGCACAGCCATGTAGTTTATAGCACTGCCACGTAGTATATAGCACAGCTACGTAGTATATAGCAGCCACATAGTATATAGCACAGCCACGTAGTATATAGCAGCCACATAGTATATAGCACAGCCCATAGTATATAGCACAGCCACATAGTATATAGCAGACATGCAGTATATAGCAGCCACATGGTAAATAGCAGCCACATAGTATATAGCAGCCACATAGTATATAGCACAGCCACGTAGTATATAGCAGCCACATAGAATATAGCACAGCCCATAGTATATAGCACAGCCACGTAGTATATAGCACAGCCACATAGTATATAGCAGCCACGTAGTATATAGCAGCCACATAGTATATAGCAGCCAAGTAGTATATAGCAGCCACATAGTATATAGCACAGCCACATAGTATATAGCACAGCCACATAGTATATAGAACAGCCACATAGTATGTAGTATATAGCACAGCCATGTAGGATATAGTACAGTCACATAGTATAAAGTACAGTCACAGCCACGTAGCAGCGAAGCATGGTGTAAATCCCGTGTCAATTCATGGCTGGACTGTGTCTGTAGCTGATTGGTCGAAGGATGTCGGGGGTTCGGGGCGCTGGATGTTGGGGGTTCGGGGTGCAGGATATAGTACAGCCACATAGTATATAACACAGCCACGTAGTATATAGCACAGCCACGTAGTATGTAGTATATAGCACAGCCACATAGTATATAGCACAGCCACGTAGTATATAGCAGCCATGTAGTATATAGCACAGCCTGTAGTATATAGCACAGCCATGTAGTTTATAGCACTGCCACGTAGTATATAGCACAGCTACGTAGTATATAGCACAGCCACGTAGTATATGGCAGCCACATAGTATATAGCACAGCCACGTAGTATATAGCAGCCACATAGTATATAGCACAGCCCATAGTATATAGCACAGCCACATAGTATATAGCAGACATGCAGTATATAGCAGCCACATGGTAAACAGCAGCCACATAGTATATAGCAGCCACATAGTATATAGCACAGCCACGTAGTATATAGCAGCCACATAGAATATAGCACAGCCCATAGTATATAGCACAGCCACATAGTATATAGCACAGCCACCTAGTATATAGCAGCCACGTAGTATATAGCAGCCACATAGTATATAGCAGCCAAGTAGTATATAGCAGCCACACAGTATATAGCACAGCCACATAGTATATAGCACAGCCACATAGTATGTAGTATATAGCACAGCCACATAGGATATAGTACAGTCACATAGTATAAAGTACAGTCACGTAGTATATAGCACATCCACGTAGTATATAACAGCCACATAGTATATAGCACAGCCCATAGTATAGCACAGCCACGTAGTATATAGCACAGCCACATAGTATATAGCACAGCCACATAGTATATAGCACAGCCACGCAGTATATAGAAGCCACATAGTAGACAGCAGCCACGTAGTATATAGCAGCCACGTAGTACATAGCAGCCACATAGTATATAGCACAGCCACATAGTATATAGCACAGCCCCATAGTATATAACACAGCCCACATACTATATAACACAGACAGCCACATAGTATATAGCAGCCATGTAGTATATAGCAGCCACATAGTATATAGCAGCCACATAGTATATAGCACAGCCACATAGTATATAGCACAGCCACATAGTATATAGCACAGCCACATAGTATATAGCACAGCCATTTAGTATATAGCACAGCCATTTAGTATATAGCACAGCCACATAGTATATAGCACAGCCACGTAGAATATAGCACAGCCACGTAGTATATAGCACAGCCACGTAGAATATAGCACAGCCACATAGTATATAACACAGCCCACGTACTATATAACACAGACAGCCATGTAGTATATAGCAGAGCCACGTAGTATATAGCACAGCCACATAGTATATAGCACGGCCACATAGTATATAGCACAGCCACATAGTATATAGCAGCCACATAGTACGTAGCAGCCACATAGTATATAGCACAGCCACATAGTATATAGCAGCCACATAGTATGTAGCAACCACATAATATATAGCACAGCCACGTGGTATTTAGCAGCCACGTGGTATATAGCAGCCACGTAGTATATTACACAGCCCACGCAGTATATAACACAGCCCACGCAGTAACTAACACAGCCCACACAGTATATAACACTGCCCACGTAGTATATATCAGTCATGCAGTATATAACATAGCCCACGTAGTATACAGCAGTGTGGGCACCATATCTCTGTTTAAAAAAATTTAAATAAAAAATAGTTACTCACCTTCCGGCATCCACCGATGCGCGCGAGCGGCGAGGCTGCGGCTAGCTTCCGTTCCCAGTGATGCATTGACAAATTACCCAGATGACTTAGCGGTCTCGCGAGACCGCTAAGTCATCTGGGTAATTTCGCAATGCATCTCTGGGAATGGAAGCTGGCAGCAGCCTTGCCGCTCGCGCGCATCGGTGGACAGCGGATTGTGAGAATAGCACCATTTTTTTTTTTTTTAAATTATTTTTAACATTATATCTTTTTACTATTGATGCTGCATAGGCAGCATCAATAGTAAAAAGTTTGTCACACAGTGTTAATAGCAGCATTAACAGACTGCGTTACACCGCGTTATGCTGTGGTGTAACGCAGTCGGTTTAGCGGACTGCTAAAACGCTATGTGGGCGGCGGGCGCTGACTGGGGGGGAGGGGGGAGTATGGAGGGGCACTGACTGCAGGGGAGTAGGCAGCGGCCATTTTGTGACCGGACTGTGCCTGTCTTGGGATTTCTGTGACAGACAGACAGACGGAAATGCCCCTTAGACGATTATATATAGATATATATTTAAATCCAAATCTCACTTACAGTAGTTTTGTAATGTGAATAACACTAAAGATCAAGTCTGCCGATGATGTTAATATGCTGTTGATAATTACAGTCGACGTGCGCCGTTTCCATAATTTTTTGCCATTTTGATTCTATCTGATTTTCCTATTTTTAATTAGCGTAACATTTGTCCCCTCACAAAAGACATCACAGGTACTGAAGCATGAATCACAAAGGTGTCTCGGAAGAACAGAAGACCAGCAGATGGTAATATTGAAGTCATCAGTCAGCAGTTACCATTGATAGATATGTGGGATTATCATCTCTAAATGTAAAGCATAGCAAAGTGAGCAATCTGTGAAGAGCAGTCTGTTCTCCAAGACTCTTCATCTGTTCTCTTCAGATGATGAGAATTGCAGTTTCTGAGATGTAACTGAAGCACACAGTTTATAATGTATAATATACCTGGTAAAAATTCTCCATTTTCTGCCCATTTTTTTAGATTGTTTTTCTTCAGTCTCAGTCAAATTTCCATTTTTCACGTACTTGTTCTATCCATGGTTTTCACAGATAGCATATGTACCTATTATAATCTATGAGGATGTTCACATACCTGATTTTTGGGGGACTGTATGTCTGGAAAAACATCACAGAGACATGCCTGTTTGTTATCTGCATCACGGATGAAACACCCATAAAAGTCTACGGGAAAATCAGGAACAGCACATGGGTGGCACAATTCATGTGCTGTCAGTGACTAACATTGTGATGGGTAAGAGATGTTGTGAAATTTTAGTTATCGTTTTATACATGGCAAATTGACAATCACTGATGAAACACTGATGGTAAAAAAACTAACACAAAGACCAAACACTCATGAAACCAAAATGAAAAACACTGATAACACTTGATCAATTTTTAGCATTCATGAGAAATCACTGATGTCTAAATGAGGCCTTGTACTGCTCTTTTTCCTGAAGATTACTGGAGATGTCTCTCAAACAATGGAAAGTAGAAATTGAAAATCTATGCCAAACTCTCCACCGATTCTACTTGTGACATGTTTTGTAAACTGGCAACAGATAAAAGAGGAGAAATGTACAAGGCTAAATAGCATGGTGGCTCAGTGGTTAGCACTGCAGCCTAGCAGCGCTGGAGTCCTGGGTCCTAATCCCACCTTGGACAACATCTGCAAGGAGTTTGTATGTTCTCCCGTGTTTGCGTGGGTTTCCTCCGGGTTCTCCGGTTTCCTTCCACATTCCAAAGACATACTAATAGGGAATTTAGATTGTGAGCCCCATCGGGGACAGTGATGATAATGTGTGCCAAACTGGCTGCTTCCACGGGATTTCCAGCTACAACCTCTAACACATCAATCAATGGTTGCACATTGGGGTTATTCACAAGATTGCTGGACACTTTTTTATTCAGGATACACCAAGCCTAATCTTCACCAATAATTTTCTTGCATCAAAGAAGAGATGAAATCTTCGTCTTCCAGTGAAGATGTACTATTGCAATCTGACAAGATTATGTTCATATATTTACAGTGTATATATACAGTATATATATATATATATATATATATATATATATATATATATATATAGATATAGTTCATTTAGAGTATATATACAGCAGGGTGGGCCATTTATATGGATACACCTAAAAAAAATGGGAATGGTTGGTGATATCAGCTTCCTGTTTGTAGCACATTAGTATATGGGAGGGGGAAAACTTTTCAAGATGGGTGGTGACCATGGCAGCCTTTTTGAATTTTGCCATTTTGGATCCAACTTTATTTTTTTTCAATGGGAAGAGGGTAATGTGACACGTCAAACTTATTGAGAATTTCACAAGAAAAACAATGGTGTGCTTGGTTTAAACGTAACTTTATTCTTTCATGAGTTATTCACAAGTTTATGACCACTTATAAAATGTGTTCAAAGTGCTGCCCATTGTGTTGGATTGTCAATGCAACCCTCTTCTCCCACTCTTGACACACTGATAGCAACATCGCAGAAGAAATGCTAGCACAGGCTTCCAGTATCTGTTGTTTCAGATGCTGCACATCTCTTATCTTCACAGCATAGACAATTGCCTTCAGATGACCCCAAAGATAAAAGTCTAAGGAGGTCAGATCTGGAGACCTTGGTGGCCATTCAACTGGCCCATGATGACCAATCCACTTTCCAGGAAACTGTTCATGTAAGAATCCTCGGACCTGGCACCCAAAATAGTGCACCACCACATTATGGGTGTCAGGTCCGAGGATTCCTACATGAACAATTTCCTGGAAAGTGGATTGGTTGTCGTGGGCCAGTTGAATGGCCACCAAGGTCTCCCGATCTGACCCCCTTAGATTTTTATCTTTGGGCTCAGCTGAAGGCAATTGTCTATGCTGTGAAGATAAGAGATGTGCAGCATCTGAAACAACAGATACTGGAAGCCTGTGCTAGCATTTCTTCTGTGGTGTTGCTATCAGTGTGTCAAGAGTGGGAGAAGAGGGTTGCACTGACAATCCAACACAATGGGCAGCACTTTGAACACATTTTTTAAGTGGTCAAAAACATGTAAATATCTCATGAAAGAATAAAGTTAAGTTAAAACCAAGCACAACAATGTTTTTCTTGTGAAATTCTCAATAAGTCTCAATGTGTCACATGACCCTCTTCCCATTGAAAATAAAGTTGGATCCATAATGGCAGACTTCAAAATGGCCGCCATGGTCACCACAATTCTTGAAAAGTTTTCCCCCTCCCATATACTAATGTGCCACAAACAGGAAGTTGATATCACCAACCATTCCCATTTTATTTAGGTGTATCCATATAAATGGCCCATCCTGTTTGTATATACTGTATATATATATATATATATATATATATATATATATATATATATATGTGTATATACTGTGTATATATATGTATATAAACTAATCTCCCGATATCTTCCCTC